>NC_088685.1:77035237-78235237 GCF_028017835.1 Emys orbicularis | reverse complement strand
CAGCCCTTAAAAAATATAAATAATAATAAAGCAAAGATGGTTGCCAGTTTGAAGAATTTTGGGTAACAGGCTAAAGGGCACTAAAAAGAAATTTGTGTTGGCTTAGGTATCAGGATGCATTGCAGAAAGTTTTCCCATAGATGGAGTGACCAGGCAAACTGAGGGCTTTAGAGACTGATTCTAGGCACAGACATGAGGTACAGTGAGCCATGCAGAATAGGTCCAATAAAATCCTGGAATTAACTGATGACTTTTTTCTTTTTTCTCCTTATATTTAACTACACCTCTACCCCGATATAACACTGTCCTCGGGAGCCAAAAAATCTTACTGCGTTATAGGTGAAACCGCGTTATATCGAACTTGCTTTGATCTGCTGGAGTGCGCAGCCCTGCCCCCCTGGAGCACTGCTTTACTGCGTTATATCCGAATTCGTGTTATATCGGGTTGTGTTATATCAGGGTAGAGATGTACTTTAGTTTCTGCCTGATTTTCTCATTGTGTTTTTGTTCGTTTGTTTTTTTGGGGTGGGAGATAATTCTAAAGAGATGCCGGTCGGAGCTTTCCTTGGGGAAAGGGTGCTGGAGCTGAACTCCTGCTCCTTCTACACGCTGTTCTCAGATCATGGTTACAATGCTCATAAAGGTAAATGTTTGCAGTAGAACAGTTGTTTGTATGTGGCAGAGTAACTCCCTGTGTAGCCATGAGTATGCAGGAGGAGAGGAGGAAAATACTGTTTTTTCTGAAAAACAATTAGACAATCGCTATGCTTCAGACATATTCTGTAGTTATAGTTTTGATGCCAGAGGGTGTAATAAGTGGTTAAAAGAATTAGCATGAGGAAGGATGGCAGGGCCATTTAAGAATATGCTATTCAGGCATATACAGATTTTCCTTCTGGCAGTGGTCTTGAAGAAAGCTCTTGGCAACTTTAGACTTGTACATAATTTGTTCCATCCAGAAGGCAATCAGTTAATGATTATATAGACCCTTTGCTGTGCTCAGTATTATATGCTGCTTTTGATCAAGTGATACAGATAATTAGGACTTGCAATAACAGCTCAACTCATGGCAGAAACTGACCTAGAATCAGCATTTTGCCTGTTGCTTAAACACACAAATTATCTTTTCTATATTTGGAGGACAATATTTTTCTTGATCAGAGTATACCTAGAGCTTGTGCAGTTTCATGTTTGTTGTTTAAGTTCAATACATTCTGGAATGGGTGTTGAAGCAGAGGACTGGCAAAATCATTCCTCCAATAGTTAGATGACTTTTTTTGTTTTTGGTTGAGAACTCGTCAAATACTATTACATGTCAGGAGTTACTAGTGGAATTGGGAAAGATTTCCAAAATGATTTGCAAGTTATGATAGCAGATAAAAATCTGTGGTGAATAACTTTGGGGTGTTAAACTATATTATCAAGAATTATCTATTACTACTGAGGTTTCTTTGTATTCTCTTGCTACCAGGTAACAGCAAAGAATGTTACCAAGTATTCATACATTGCTTTGTGTACCTTGGGCCATGTAGTGGGTAAAAATTTCTGAAGAGACTGGATCTACTGTGCTAAGCATAGCATTAGCTAAGCTTGATAGGACTAACACTAATGCTTTTCTGGGTATAGAAGTGTCTGACTCTTGGAATTCTGTTACCTCCCTCCCCCCCCCCCCCCAGATTTCTTGAAGATATGATCAGAATTAGAAAAGGTGCCATTTATATCAAGACCCTTTTTGATACAGCCTAGGTGATTCAGTCGGATGAGCCGAACATGCTGTAGAACACAGCAAGATCAAAATCGCCTTTGTTATGAATGAATAATTTTATGTGATCCTCCTTGGGTTTTGATGACATATCTAGATAACTTATTGCTATATTCAGTAACCACACACAAGATGGAATGTGTAACTTTTGGTATTTAGCCATGCTGTGGGATCATAATATTTTATATAACTGAGGATGGAGTTACTTGAATTACTACAGTGAGACATGAGCTGGCTCCTTCAGCTGTGATTTTTCAAAACCACAATTGGGCATCCAAATCCCCTAGGCCACTTTGAAAAATGTCAGCAGTCACATACACCAACTTATTACCCTGCTGTTCCAGACCTAGCTTTATGGAGTGGATTGGCTAGGTCAAAAAGATGCTTAAAATATTTTGTTGTCAGTCTGAGGCTTTTTATGTATTCTAGAAATAAAAGTATCCTTTTGGCTTGCAGTAATATAGCATTAATATTTTTCAGAAGTGGAATAAGGTATTGTAGTTTGCTAAATTTAAGAACAAAGTCAGACGTGGGTGTGCTGTGAGTTGAGAATTCATGGTGCTGCACATGTCCTTGTAAAACTGTATACGAAGAGAACGTAAGAACGGCCATACTGGGTCAGACCAGTGGTCCAGTATCCTGTCTTTCAACAATGGCCAATGCCAGGTGCTTCAGAGGGAATGAGCAGAACAGGTAATCCTCAAGTGATCCATCCCCTGTCTCCCATTCGCAGCTTCTGGCAAACAGAGGCTAGGGACACTTCAGAGCATGGTTTTGTGTCCCTGTCCATCCTGGCTAATAGCCATTGATGGGCTTATCCTTCATGAACGTATCTAGTTCTTTTTTGAACACTGTTATAGTCTTGGGTTCCACAGATTGACTGCACGCTGTGTGAAGATATACTTCCTTTTGTTTTTGTTTTTTAAACCTGCTGCCTATTAAAGAGATGACAAGAGTTAATATTGTATGATTATTAGGGCTGTCAAGTGATTGAAAAAAATTAATTGTGATTAATCGCACGATGAAAAAAATTAATCGTGATTAATCGCGCTGTTAATAGAATACCATTTTTAAAAATATTTTTGGATGTTTTCTACATTTTCAAATATGTTAATTTCAATGTGTACAGTGCTCACTTTATATTTTTGATTACAAATATTTGCACAATAAAAAGCAAGAGATAGTATTTTTCAATTCACCTAATACAAATACTGTAGTGCAATATTTTTATCATGAAAGTTGAACTTACAAATGTAGAATTATGTACAAAAAAATAAATGCATTGAAAAATAAAACAATGTAAAACTTTAGAGCCTACAAGTCCACTCAGTCCTACTTCTTGTTCAGCCAATCGCTCAGACAAACAAATTTGTTTACATTTGCAGGAGATAATGCTGCCTGCTTGTTTACAATGTCACCTGGAATCCCACCCCCTAGACAAACCCCTCTGCTCCCTCTTCCCTGACTGCCCTGACCCCTATCCACACCCCCGCCCCTTGACAGGCCCCCCGGGACTCCCATGCTTATCCAACCCCACCCCTCGTCCCTTGACTGCCCCCCAGAACCTCCACCCCATCCAACCGCTCCCTGTCCCTTGGGACCCCCAGCCCCGGCCCCCTTACCATGCCGCTCAGAGCAGCATGTCCGGCCACTGTGCTGCCCAGCCGGAGCCAGACGTGCTGCCGCGCTGCTCGGCAGGAGCGCACAACCCCGCGGCCCTGAGTGCTGCCGGCGTGGCTGCGGGGGAGGGAAACTATTTCTTTTGTTTGTCGTTTATACAATGCAAATATTTGTAATCAAAAGAAATATAAAATGAGCACTTTGTATTCTGTGTTGTAATTGAAATAAATATATTTGAAAATGTAGAAAAACATCCAAAAATATTTTTAAAATTTCAGTTGGTATTCTATTGTTTAACAGTGCGATTAAAACTGTGATTTATGCGATTAATGTTTTTAATTACAATCTTTTTTAAATTCAATTGCATGAGTTAACTGCGATTAATCGCCGTTATTCATTATATAACACTGAATAACTGATTATATAACCAAAAATTATTTGACTCATATTAGTGATTAAGAAGATTACCTGGTTTTCCAGAATGGGAATGTTTATTTAAGAACACCCATCTCTATTAGTAACAGCATGATTTAAAGAAATTTATCATAAATAGAAGACTACTGGGGTTTAGTAGAAATTATGTACATCAGCAAATCATGAGAGAATTTGTTTCTCTTCCCCCTCCCCAGAGCACGGGTTCCCAAGCTTGGTTCACAGCTTGTTCAGGGTACGCCCCTGGCGGGCTGTGAGACACTTTGTTTATCTGAGCGTCCACGGGTACGGCCCCTCCAGCTCCCAGTGGCCGCGGTTCGCTGTTCCCGGCCAATGGGAACTGCGGGAAACACGAGCGGCCGTACCTCCGGATGCTCAGGTAAACAAAGCATCTCGCAGCCTGCCGGGGGCTTACCCTGAACAAGCCGCGAACCAAGTTTGGGAATCCCTACCCCAGTACAAACTAAAATTCATATGGTGCATGGCATTTATTTTTTTAATATATTCACCATCTTACCCATTCAGATGCCTTTCACTACATTCAGTAAGTTACAAATCGAAAGGTTGAGCAAGTAGGCTTGAAGCTGTCATAGGTAGATTATTGAAATATAAATGAGGATGAGCTCTTATCTTACTGTTACTTTCTAAGTAACTGTACTTGTGTAATTTCTGACCTGGAGTATGTTACCATTTGGTCCAAGACTCAAGATGTTCCTTCAGTCTCTAAATATATTTTTTCCAAATATTGTACGTATTATAACACTGAGTCTTGTATTCTATACGTCAGCCTGAGGTTTTTGTCTTTTTTATGATGATGATGATGATTTATTATTATTATTTTGGAAGGGTAGAGGAGGGGCACGGTAGGGGGAGGGGGCATAGTGTTTTGAAAATGCTTCCCCAGAGATCCTAAGTGGAAGCCATCGGAGTCATTTTGAACTTCTTTCTCGCTTCTTCTATAGGGCCCCTCGGTTTAAAGGGTTTCAACAGCAGGATAGCCAAGAGCTTCTCCACTATTTGTTGGATGCAATGAGAATAGAAGAAACAAAGGTAAAATCTTTGTATATTTTCAGTGAACTAGCTCGAATTGACTGTAGATCAGATGTCACCTTTTCACACACTTTGTTTTCTCTGTTTAAAATATACATAATGAAATGACTACTAAGGCTTGTTTCCACTATTTTTCAAAAAAGCAACTTGATTATTACATTTTCATTTTGGTATTTTAAATTTGTTGATCTGGCTACAGATTTCAGTTGATTGTTGAAGGGGATATCATAAATAGTGGTTGTTATAATTTTACAGTGACTTTGGAAGCACCATTTTAGGAGACTGATTCATCTGTAGTTATTAAAAAATATACTTTTTAAGTGGTAGGGTAAAAGTCATGTCCCTAACTCATTTGGTAAAATCTGCTTCAAGATAAAGCTTCATATACTGCCCCACATCCAGGGAGCAATTAGTTTGTTATAAAACTTCACTAAAACCAATTTGACTGGAAAAAAATTAAAGCAAAAATATTATCCAAGTTTCTAATGTCTTTTAGCAATGTTCTAAGTGAAGAAAAATTGCTTGTTTTACAGATGAAATTGTACTTCCCATTACTTAACAAATCTAGATCAAGTACTAAATATATATACATAAAGAAAGCTTTTTATATAAAAAAGATATCTATACACATTTAGTATTTATTTTCTTCATTTCTGCCCCTTACTTCCCTGTTTCCAGAAGTGCAGTTTTGAACCATAATACATCTGATCTGATTTGTTTGACATCTCAGGTTCATCACTGTTTTGCCTCTTTCTGACTCAGAGGAAAAGGTCTTTCTTCAGGTGTAATAGAAAATAGACTTTTCCCAAAGGAGGCACTTTACTATAGTAGTAATCATTCAATATAGCCCTTCTTCCATCCCAAGCAAAGTTTACTTGTCTAGTATCTGTAATGTACCTATACTGAATTATCATGGACATGAGATCTGAAGCCTCTCCTGTACCCGGGTCTCTGGCACAATAGAGCCATTGAGCCATCGCCACATAACAGCTCTATGATGCAGTATTTTTATGTATTTTGGACTTCATGGAACTATTTTTTTGACAAATGGCACATCTGGTCATCAGTCAGTCCATATTTTAATTGACTGAATAAAGTCTATAGACATTACTATTATAGCTTATAATGTACAACAAGATTATGCAGTGACAGTATCTATAAATAAGCTGCAAAAGTGGTTAGCATGAATTGTGGAAAGGCATTGCTAACATGCAACTCAAACCCAGTTTAATAATAACAAGCTCCTTGTTGCAAACCTGAAAACTTAGTTCATATAAACAATAGTGAACTATGGAGAAGCTTTTCTCAGTCCTGACATTATGTCATAAAATGACCCATTGAGCAAAACTATAAGGACAGCTGTTTTTTATTTCTTTTAATTTAAGGGGGGAAAAAGAGTTTTCAGAATGTTGTAGTGATGGCGTTACTGTGCTGTTCCTATTGACTTTAATGGGGTAGAGCGGCTTAAACCCTATTTACTGTACAACCTATAAGAATATAGGTTTAACAGTAAAAGCAAGGGAATGCTTACTTAAACTAATATTCTGACACTCCTCCCTCTCCCCATAATGAACAGATTAACAAAAATGACAGCATAAACTCCAGTGCCATCAGTGAACATGGCAGCGTCATTAGGTCTTAGCGTGTATTTTTTATTTGTCCTATTAATAGTTTCATTAGAGAGTAATGGTGGCTGCTGTTATCACCATAATAGAACATGTTGAGGAATATTTTCTTTATACATTAGGTTGTACAGTATTTCTGCCATCTCTGTCATTGGGTAAGTGAAGGTTGGTCCCACCTTTTACAGCACTTAAACCCCTGTTTTGCCATAATGGTGCATTACTATTAACAGTGACTTTATCACCTCAGGCTGTGCAGTAAGGGACATTACTAGTAAAAGCTCTTTTTTCTCCCCCTTTCTTTTTCGGGTCTATAAATGGTATGACAAACTGAGAATGTCAGATCTGTGGATCTATTCAATCTTGTGAGCAATGACAGTTGTGCCAGTCAGATACAAGCAGTAGCAGCATTGTCTGTCATGGGAACTGCACAGCTGTTAATCGTGCTATTGTTATGGAGTGTCACTACCATGTGTTTTTTGATTGAAGAAAGCCTACAGCAATATGTCTGCCACCAGAATCCTTTAGAAATGATTATAGCCACTAACCTTCCTCTTTCATGCTGCCTTTAAATGTTTGCTTTTGAGTGTAAAGTTTCGGTAACAGCCCTGATAAAATAGCGGCTAACCACTTCAGTGTACCTGTGATAAACCTTCTGTTTAGTTGAGCAGTCTAATTGGCACTTCTCTTACAAATTCTGATTAATTTTTTCAATCAAAGCTATTTGGTCTTTTAAAATATATCTACTGTATTCAAATAGGTGAGTGCAATCTCAAAATGCTTTTATAGCGCTACATAAATTACCTTTTCACTGTGCTTTTAATTTGTTTTTGTAGCCTATAAAACAGTTCTTCTACAGCGCCTTGAGGTTTTGTCTCCAATTTCTGGGCTTTCTGAAACAACATTGCATTATTTGGAATCCTGTTTTTATTTTTTTCTGCATCCTTCTGAAAATACATTAATCTATAAAAGTGGACCTTTAAAATAAAAGTCTGTCAATACCACAATCCAAATTACACACTGTCTGCTGTTTCCAGCGATGTGTGCTGGAGATTGTTTCACACCAGGGTTTGAAGTAGCTGAACCCTGCTGCTAATTGATTAATGTCTGCTGCCATTGTTAGTAGCACCCTGACCATTCAAAGACTATGTCTTTCTTTGACCTAAATAAATGGTTCAACGCACTAATCCCAACAAAAGGGGTTGCTTATGGCCCTAAACCCATTTATGGTATTCAACTTGGTGAATTACGTATTGATTAGACCTTTTAGTATATTGTTGGCTTTAAGATGAACAAAGCGGAGCTTGGGGCATCCGGACTTAATTCACAAGCCAGGTCACATACTCATAAGGTAGAAGTATGACTAATCTGGGGGTAGATAGATGAACTGGAAATCGAACCTCGAAAGCTATCCTTCATCATAGCATTTCCCAGGACATATGGTTTGAGTGGAACATGACATGACATGACAACTTATAACCATCTCAAATTTTAATATATATTTTATACTTTAGAACTATGTTGTAAAAGTGATGATTATTTGTTAGTAGGTCTGCTATGGACTACATACAAAACTTTTGTAGCATCACAGCTCGTTTCTGTTTGTGACTTCCATGTGCCATTTAACAAATATAGTAATACAGTAGAACTTTGCTACTTTTCACTAATGAAATGGAAACCCATTACATATTACTGAAGACTGTGAATAAGTACTTTTAAAAAGGGAGGAAAATAAAAACAGGGCCATATGGATAATGCATGAAAAATGTACTCTGGTCCTGTATTTGAGAGTATTGTTTAGTTTAATTATTTATGCTATTCCACAGCATACTGGGGAAAAGTTAGTTATATATTCTGTAGAAATATTGAAGCCGTAGTAATATGAGACCTCACTATGGTAACTGCTGTTAATTTTTTGCTGAGAAGTGGGCAAAACTTGCTATTTTTATGTGCAAGCTATAGGTACAGGTAATATAATTCTGTTGGATGCTATTTAGATGCAGTTCGCCGCCTCCAAAAATATATTTTTAGGGTTCTACATTCTCTTCAGTACATTCAGATAATCCTTATATGGGTTAATGGGAGTTTTCTGTACACACGTTGATGTGTGACTAAAGGTTGTATTGACTAGCAAATAAAATTTAAACCTACTACTCTCTAAATAGAGTAATTGAAGCATGGTTAAAGATATTTAGCAAATTTTACACATTTATATTCCAGTCAGTCACTGCACTACAAAGCAGTTTATTATTTTCTTTCCTAGCAATGTTCACTTCATAATCCACAATTTCTAGATAAATTCACTACCTACCTAAAATTTGCCCTTTTTGTGAGGAAAAATGCTTGATGTAGTTAAAGCTAGAGTTATATAAACTTGTGTAGTTTTCTGGAAATAACCAAAAATTGTTTCTAACAGTCTGTCAGTGTTTTTAGAGTGCCTATCACCCACTGAAAATACTTATTAAATATTTGTGTTTATATTTATAGCGTATACAAGCTGGTATCTTAAAAGCATTCAACAATCCAACAACTAAAACTGCAGATGAGGAAACTAAAAGAAAAGTTAAAGGTATGTTATTCTTTAATACAACATTGTCTTGTTATTTATAGTGATTTATTTTTAAGTTCTTTTTAGCAAATGAATCACTATAATATTATAATATAAATTAAAATATAATTTTCAAAATTGACTGCCTTGAAGTATTGTAGATGGTTTTATAAGGCTTTTATTATGTGTTATTCTGGTGCCATCTAGTGCACATGTAAAGTATCGAAGTGTTATGTACTAATCTGTTTCCAGTATCTAGAATAAAGGCTTTCTTTTGTTAGTTATTGTCATATAGGCGTGTAAAACTTTTACTTAAATATTCTGCTGCATCTTCAGATCTTTCATTAAGGCCACAACTATTGCATCACTCATAAAGAGACCACCTTAAATGCATTGTTGATTAAATTGCCACAAGGTTGCTGACGACATAAGTGTGTTGAGAATAACAACACAAAAATAAGATAAATTATTTGAATCAGGGCAGTATTTTCTAAACCTCAGTCTTTTATTTGCATAATACTTTAACTTTCTGTGTACAGCAAGCAATTAGCTTAATTAAAATTCCAATGGTATTGTAATTGTTCTGAAAAATTAAGTTAATCCTTGCCAAACCTGTAGTAATTTGATCTTGATAATGTATTACAAATCTATTGAACAGGTTTTGGTTTTGAGTTGTACAGTTTTTTAGAAGCTATTTGTCATTTAGAAAATCAACCAGCAGGTCTCCTGCCTAAATGCCTGCTACAGTGCAATAGAATATTATATCAATAGGACTTATGACTTGCATTGTGTATTAAAATAAAAAACCTTTCTTAAAAGGAGATGCAGCATTATTCTGTTACTGAAGGAGGAGGGGGAGGGAGAAACTGAATTCTGTATTTCTAAGCATTGACAAATATTAAAGTAAATGATATATTTTATTGAATTAATTTCTTTAGTGGTAAGAAATATTTTGAACCTATTCCTACATTGTACTATGTGTGTTCCGAATAAACCATAGAAAGAATTACATTGTACTTATACAGTGGCATTGGATCTGTTTTTTTCACATTAAAAAAGGTAATGTTTTTTCAGCATATGGAAGAGAGGGTGTGAAGATGAACTTCATAGATAGGATCTTTGTTGGTGAATTGACTAGCACTGTCATGTGTGAGGAATGTGAAAATGTAGGTATTTTGGAATTCAGCTCAATGTGGAATAGAAATGTATTGTCAATTTTATACTATTTATTTGTAAAAAGATTTTATTGAAGGCTGCTTATTAAAAAGGACTATTTTGTCCTTAAAATATTATCCTTTCCACTCATACAAAGGAGTCATGTGACTCGGAAAAGATTTAAATGCTTTAATTTGTTTGTGTCTAGCTAATCTTGGGCTGGAGGTTCCAAATTCTACAATAGTTTGGGAAATACTGATCATGTATTTAATGCAGCATTTCCCAGATTTTTGAAAACTGAGCCCCGCTTCGGGAAAATGAAACCAGTCCACCCTCCCTGCCCCTGCAACTCTGTCATGTGTTGTTAAAGTCCTCCCCATCTTAATGTATCCATTTTTCTTGCCCCCATGGGTAGTCCTTTGGGACATGGACCACACTTTGGGAAATGTTGATTTGATTAATGGGAGTGGGGAAAATATATTTAATCAGATTATGGAATTGATATTGATCTAAATGGTCTCTTCTTGAAATACTTTTAGTAGTTAACTTGATATTTTTATTAAACAATATATAACTTTAGTAACTTAGTATTGGTCAACATTTTATCAAAAATAAGTAATTTCCATAATCGTTAGAATTTCCTTTAGAGTCAAAAGGATGAAAAGTTTATTATTTTGATAAATTTTCATGAATTATTGAATGTTGCATTTATATTTGGTTTACAATATTATATTTCATATTATAGACATATAATAAACCCTTTCAGTCTGAATAATTAATCACAGTTCTGCAGTGCCTGGTAATCTTCCCCTTGTGTAAAGTGCAGAATATAATTTTAATATGTCACTGGTATCAATGAAGAACTTTATCTGCATACAACTTAGAAAGAAAGGTTAGAAGTTATATGTACCATATTACTGTTGCTTAGTCTGCACAGGAATCAGGAATTTGCTGGCTACAACCACATCAAAACAAGGTTCCAGCTCAGTTTCCTTTATCAGCATTGGTAGGGATTTTTTTGTCTAGCACTGGTTCTTGCAAAATCCCTCTCCACAGAAGCCTTGCTGAAATCCTGCTGACCCCAAAAAATAAACACACAAACAAACAAACACCACTTAAATTTAAACACGGAGCGCTAATCCTGATTATTTATTTTTCTAGCATCCAATGATATGTTGGGTGCATCACAAAACAAGTAAAAATGTTTTCCTAGCTAAATTTAACATAACACCCACAAGTGAGGGTCATAAACATACAAGGGGAAAGGAATGGCAAGGATGACAGTAATAAGAGAACATGGTTAGTCACTGGGTTGTATATACATTTTGGTATTTTTTGTTTGTTTACCTTCCACTAACTTCTCATAAGCAAGGTGGCAAATTTTTTTTTAGAAGGGATTTGAATGTGGCGAGAAAGGAAGCTTAGTAAACAGGTTTTGGCAGGATATTTCGGGCATAAGGTCAGCATGGAAGAGGGCACGAAGAGAAAATGTGAGAGAAAATGTAGATAAAGGTGGGTGACGTAATATCTTTTATTGGATCAACTTCTGTTGGTGAGAGAGACAAGCTTTTGAACTACACAGAGCCTGAAGAAGAGCTCTGTGTAGCTTGAAAGCTTGTCTCTTTCACCAACAGAAGTTGGTCCAGTAAAAGATATTACCTAAACTACCTTGTCTCTCTAATATCCTGGGACTGATACAGCTACAACTACACTGCATATGTAGATAAAGTCCAACTCTCTCTAATTCTAGCATACCTTTTTATTATGGTTTTCAGGAAGCAAAACATAATTTTGGAATAAATTAGGGTATTTTTAAACACCCTATACACTTTTTCCATAGATTGGCTTTAATTTAACTACTAGTACCACTCTAAGTGTAGATGTGTGACCCAAGAAATTCATATAATAGCTTTTTAGCTTTAGCGAATGAACCAGTTTCATGATTTAATCCATTTTGGGGTACATCACTTCAGATATGTCTAGGCAGAATCCTGTCATTTTACCCGCTTGTTGAGTAAATGACAATTATATCAATAATTGCATTCATTAACAGTGCAAAAGCTCAAACATTTCTGCATAGGGTCAAAAGATTCCAAGTTTCCCTTCAGTGTTTACTCTGCAGTTTTCCATTGGGTTTGCACCCTCTGCCTGCAGAAGAAATTGGTAATCCAACCACAAACACCATGTCCTCCAACATCTGCATAGATCTGAGATCCGCCAGCTATCACGTGCTTCCTGTGGCTCACTGCCTGTTCCCTTGTGCCATGTTGCTGTTCAAGCCATGCTGCCAGTGACTCACCATCCAGCATCTGTCTCTGGGACTTCCCTTTCAAAGGGTTTCCCTATCTTTTTAGTTTGCTCTAGGTTCTGGGATGGGGACAGTATGCAGCTCCCCTGCTTACCTCCTGCCCTCTCATGTATTGCTACACACCCTTAGAGAGCCTGTGCAGGTAAGGGAATACTTAATGGCAACTGACATGGAGGATAGGTCCATCAATGGCTATTAGCCAGGATGGTCAAGGATGCAACCCCATGCTCTGGGTATCCCTAAGCCTGTAGGACTGGACGACGAGATGGATCACTTGATAATTGCCCTGTTCTGTTCATTCCCTCTGGAGCATCTGGCACCAGCCACTGTCAGAAGATAGTGGCTTGGGTTGGATGGACCATTGGGCTGACGCAGTAGGGCCATTCTTATGACACTCTTTGAGTGGGAAGGGAAGGTCTCTTCTGTGTATGGATCACAGAGATGTATATGACCTTGTCCAGTGTTTTTATACACTGAAATTTGACATTGCATTCTCCAATACTTACTGACCCAAAATAAAATCACAGTTAGCTTTAAGTAAATATTTAGTACAAGGATTGTAGAAAGTTCTTCATTCTAATTAAAAAGATCTTGCACCTGACAATTAGCTTTTGAATAGTTTTTTTCCTACTATAATAGAAACATGGAGACTTCATGCTAGAACTCTAATACAGTTCTTTGTATTTAATTGTCTTTTCCTCCAAGATTTCCACAGTAAAGGAACCTTTCATTGATCTTTCACTCCCTATAATAGAGGAGAGGGTAAGAAACAAATCAAATATTTAATAAATAATCACAGCTTCTGCTGGAGTATGTTTTTACACATCTGTATAGAAATGTATAGATACACATTGTTTTGCTTTAATAACCTTAGTGTGTGTATGTATGTAATATATTATGTAATTTGTATATGTATATACAAAAAATATGTACAGTGTCTCTATCTGTATATTAAATTAGCCTAAATGTAGAACAATTCATAAATAGTCATATGTTTAGTTTTATAATACTTTGTGTACATATACCCATACACGTTCAAACAGATTATTGTTAAATTAGACTAAATGCAAACCAATTTCAGGGTACTTAGAAGCTTTTGAAAAGTCAATTCCCAATCTGTTGCTTTCTATATCTAAAGAAATGACTAAAGTAGTATTTAAATGCTCAGAGATTTACCTGCAACTCTCACTGAAGGCTAACAAAGTGATGAGGTAATGTAAAAATTGGTTCACTGTGAATATCATTGTTCCAAGTTATTTTAGAACATTATTTTGAATGTAATGATTAGCACAGAGTTTTATAAGCTCTCTTCATTAATTGGAAGATAGTCTTGGGTTTTTGTTTTAAGTATCCTTCTTAGCAGTTCCACTGTAGATTCACATGTAGGCTGAGGAGAGCATTTAATAACTTACGTAAAAAAGGAACTGATGGTTGGAGGCTGGAACACAATTATTTATTTGTTTGTTTGATCCTTGTTGTTGCAAATTTCACCCTCCTGTATCTGTGGAGTCAGTGGTCTTCCAAGAGAATTCTCTCTGGGGGAAAGACAGGCAGTTTTTTCACCACCACTCTTCCCCAGTGGTTCTACTAGGGAAAGGCAGTTTTAACTTGTGTTTGAGGATTACTGAGAATGAGTGGAATTGGTGCCTCTTTGATCATATTGTTTTCCTGGGAATGGAAGTTCCCATTTTTATATCTGCAGACCCTTGGGTGTCAATGCAGTTTTCCCAGGTATAGTAGGTTATGTTCTATAAACTTAGAAAGCAGTTGTGTATCACAAGTCAGAGGCCAGTTAACCAAAGAATGTGGCTTTATTTAGACTAGTACTAAATAAAAGTGCAACTAAGATATGAGAGCTCTCTCAGTTTCATGGGACCAACATGGCTACGCACTGCAAACAACTAAGAAACTTGCATTTAGTTATTTTATGGGTACAAGGAAAATGGGATTTTATATAATTTCTTTCCTAAATCACAATATTTTATTTCTCAGGTCTCAAAACCCGTGCCTTTGGGAAGGACAAGTAAATGTAAAAACATACAAGAAGCAGATCTTGGTCAGTTCAACTGCTCTGCTATTACTGCGCCAAATAATCAACAACCAAAAATCACCAGGAGACACTCTTTAACAAAAGATAAGGTTAGAATGTAACAGCATTGCTGGCCAACTTTATATTCAAACCCTGTTAGAATGTTTCAGGTAACAAAGTAGAATTCTAGTGTGCAATGAATGGGAGGCTTAAAAAAATCAACTTCAAATTGATCTGCTGCATATTTACTTCTAGATTTATAGATGTTGGAATTTTTAAAGTTCATATTTTTAAATAGCTAAATTACAGATTTATAAAAATATAGAGAACATTATATGCATGAAAAAATCAGTGACTGGGATGCCATGTGGTTTGAAAATATGGCTTCATTTGTAAAAGTGATCTTTTCTCTAGATTTAGTTTTTAATTCACGTGACTTCGTTTTGTTGGCCTCCCGCCTCGTGCTATCCTCCAAGTTTGCTTCTGGCTGAAATCACAGGCGTGGTAATGCTGGCAAAGAGAGCAGGCAAGTCAGCATTAGTGCCATTTGGTGGATCAGTTGGCAGGGTGTGCTACAAGAGTAGTACAGCCAACACAGTCCCCCTGGAGACTGAGAATATGGCTTCTATGATGCACTCAGCCTCCAGTTGCCCAAAGGCTTGGGAATCACAGTTCAGCCCCTTAACATGGTCCTTCTTGATGGTGGCACAACATTCTGAAGACCTGCCAAACTAACAAAAATGTTCATTAACACTGAAGCTTCTTCCTTTGTCATGCTCTGTTCTATAGTATTTCACAAGAAAGCATTTTCTTTTAAAAAATTTCAGAGCTCTGCAGAGGAAAGGAAATCTGTAATCCATGTTGTGTATATGCATTATTGCTAATAATGTGTGACAGAGGCTTTGGTTTGGTATTCATGTTCTCTATTTAGAATATCCTTTTTGTAAGCCTCCTTATTGTATGTAGCATCCAGCAGAATATTAGAATACGTCAGAATACCAATGCTGAATGACTTAAACAATTCCTGAATGTATATGAAACTACTACTAATATTGACAGAAGCATAAAACTCTGTAGGTAGTTTCAGTCAGTGAATTATGAATCAAACTGTAAATCTGATTTTTAAAACCTTTTTTAAATACAGGGTTCATTTAAAATCAGTATTCCAAGTCTAGACAAAACCCTCTAATAGATTATAGGAAGCAACTTTGTTTTCCCAGGTATACACAAAATAACCGAATAAATCTGTCCCATCTCTAAGTTGTGTGGTTCTGTGATTCAAAAATCCTTGTGCTTTTTTTCCTTTTGGACCATACATCACTGTGTCTTTCTGAATAACTTGATTAAGAGATGTTAAATATCCTTTCTCTGCACTGAATCTATCTGAAACAGGCAATTGCCAATTCCAAGTCTGTCTGTATTCTGTCTCTCTAGCGCAGGATTTGAGAAGCCTATATCTGGAGCTCCAAGGGCACTTTGAAAAAATCCACTTTCAGCAGGAAGACATCCAAGCACTAGTTGCCAGTCCTAATGCTTTTATTCAGCAAACTAAACTTCCTAGTGTTAAGGACTTAATGAGCTCTGTTTTCATAATACTGTATCCTGAATTCTAGTAGGAATTAGTAACAATAGTGAATTAGTTCCTTTTAACAACTTGTAGAAATTAAACAAACCTCAGTGGGGCAAGACGTTTTTCTCACTAGTGGTTGTTTTGTCTTTGTAATTTTTATTTCTTCTTTGCTAAATTGCACCATGACTTTCCAGTCTGAGGCCCCGAATTATGAAAACACAAGTGCATCCCTATGAAGTAAAACATTTAGGAACATGTTTAAGTTTCATTGACTTCAATGGGACTTAAGCATGTGATTAAAATTGAAGTCGTGCTCAAACACCCTTCCGGAGCAGGAATGTTTTTCTGAATTGGAGCCTTCATCACATGCTTAAGGGTTCTGGTAAATCAGGGCGTAAACACAGAAAATGAACATTTAGAATGAAAAGAATAGCAGTGGAGAAGGACCAAAGAAGACATATGAGACAAAACTAGTGAGAAGAGTGGTATAGTTAGGGCCCTACCAAACTCACGGCCATAAAAAATGCATCACAGACCGTGAAATATTATCTCCCCCCATGAAATGTGGTCTTTTGTGTGCATTTACCCTATTCTATACAGATTTCACGGGGGAGACCAGTGTTTCTCAAATTGAGGGTCCTGACCCAAAAGTGAGTTGCGGCATTGCCACCCTTACTTCTGTGCTGCCTTCAGAGCTGGGTAGCTGGAGAGTGGTGGCTGCTGACTGAGGGCCCAGCTCTGCAAGGAGCAGTGCAGAAGTAAGGCACTGCCTTCAGAAGTAAGGGTGGCAATACCATAGCATGCTATCCTTACTTCTGCGCTGCTGCTGGCCTTCAAAGCTGGGCTCCCGGCCAGCAGCTGCTGCTCTCCAGCTGCCAAGCTCTGAAGGCAATGCCGCCACCAGCAGCAGTGCAGAAATAAGGGAAGCAGTACCGCAACCCCTTCTACAATAACCTTGCAATCCCGCACAACTCCGTTTTAGCTCAGGACCCCTACAATTACAACACTGTGACATTTCATATTTAAATAGCCGAAATCATGAAATTTACAATTTAAAAAATCCTTTGACTGTGAAATTGACCAAAATGGACCATTAATTTGGTAGGGCCCTAGGTATAGTGGAAACAAGGCAAAAAGATAGAAAGATAAAAGCACAGACATCCATAGTAATGGGAAAATTAGAGTCTGATCAATAACCCATTGAAGTGAATGAAAGGATTTCCATTGACTTAACTGGACTTTGGACACATCCTGAATATATTAAGGAAAATGAAATTAAGTATAAAGATAAAAATAGACGGACTAGAAGTTTTTCATTGAAACTTAGCTACAAGAAGGTAGACAGAAAAGAAAAAAGAGCTGAGAATGTAAATAGACGTTTCTTAACCATACGCCAGTTTTGATTAGATTTTTATCTATGATAGTATTTTTCTGGGATTGCACGTTTTCCTCTTCTTAAATTTGAAATAATCCAACTACAGATAATATAACTATACATACAAGGTCAATATAAAAGTAGAACTGGTATAAAAATATATAATAAAGATATATAGACCATCCTTTACATTCATTTATGGTGCTGCAGTAGTAGAGTAGTCAATACAGAAAAGGTGAATCTAATGGATGGCAACATTTTCAAACTTCGGTACTTAAAACATGCTGAGCCTGGTGCAGGTGGGACTGGAAGAACCGAAGTGCCACCCCTTGAACTCCCATCCACAGCACCCATCCCTGTAATTGCCTAAATCGTCATCTAGAAAACATAGTTCAGCTTACTTCCAGCAGTTCCCAGGCCTGCACAAGCAACACCCAGCACTGGAACTTGTCTCAACCAAAAGCAGCCATGATTTCTTCCTGTGACCACTATCATGCGTTCCTTTGCAGCCACAAAAGATTGTGAGAGTAGAGTAATGACAAGAATTCAAACTAAGCTACCACAATGATTTATTATTATACTGGGTGTTCCAGGGCAAGAGAGTATTAAAGAAAATAGAAAAACTTTGGCATTGCCATTCACTCTACATTAATATGAAGCGCATGAGAGAGGGCGTAGTCTACACCTCTGTTGTTTGGTTAGAGACAGTTGTCTGCATGGTTGCGATAGTAAGGGAAGAAGTACATGCAGTAGTGCTGGCTGGAGAAAGTTTGTGAATCCTTTTACTAATTTTGAAGTAATAAAAAGTTTGTTGAAATGACCTTTTTTGATACCTTTTCCTTGTTCATTTTTATTAAGGATTTTTTTTTAATATAATAGTATTTCTCAGTTATAAAAAAAAATCAATATATTTCAAAATCTTAAATCAGAATTCTTGTATGAACAAGACAGCCTAGGTCCCATGAAAATTACAATGATTAGAAATCTTGTTATAGATCTGGGAGTGCTATTTCTTTGTTCGCAGCAAAATGTATAATCAGTCCAACTAAACTAACAGTCCAAGTTGACAAGCAGAATGTAGAATCTTTACCATCCACAGCGGAAGCTATAGTGTCACAAATTTGATATGATTTGTCTCAAGAAGCATTGATCTCACTAATTATGTAACATCTCTTTCTGCCCAGTGTACGGATCTACATTTAAGCACCAGATTATCTAAAGAATTTAAAAGATCAAGTCTGTACATTATAAGTTCTTCAAGGCAGGGGACTATTGTTTTGTTTTGTGTTTGTACAGTGCCTAGCACAGTGGGGTCCTGATTTATGAATGGGGCTCCTAGGTGCTAACACAATACAAACAAATAAATTAATTAATAATTGTATAGCTAGATGATAAATTAAAATATTGGGTTTTATTTTGTTTTGAAAGTGTCATAAGTTATATTTACTGCTACTTAATGATATCTGACTGTCTTTAGATTCACTAGTATATTTTTTCTGTTTCTCTCCCATGCCCCTTTGAAATAATAATGTGGCAATTTCCAGAATCAGTTAAATCATGAAAGAAGTCTTGCCAGGAAATCCTCCTCTGGGGAGGAGGAGAGAAGTCCAGTTATCATGCATGAAAAAAGAAAGCTTGAAGTAGAAGGTGGTTCTGGAGTTTTGTATTCTGAGGCCATAAATACAGCTACTGTATCCACAGCAAATGGAAGTCAGACTGAAGGCAGTGAAAAAGAAGTCAGCCGTTCAGAAAGTAGCGTTGATGCAGACAGCGAAGCCTCAGAAGGTGAAAGTGCTGCTAAGCGAGCAGTTACTGGTAGATCCAGTAACGCATCTGGTTTGCACGTTGACGGGCTTAACCACTTGGTAAACATTAGACTGCCACACAACAAACCAAGTGACAGTAATAATGAGATGATCACCAGTGCCATATCCAAGCTCAGCTTCAACAGTATTGTCAATGAAAGCGAAGAACCCGTCAGTGGGGATCCATCATTAAGTTTGTCAAACAATTCCATGTTTTCAGTGGAAAAGTCCCCTTTGTCCCAAAGCCCTCAAAATGCTTTTCAGACTCTTTCTCAAAGTTATATAACTAGCTCTAAAGAATGTTCTGTTCAGTCCTGCCTCTACCAGTTTACATCTGTGGAGCTGTTAATGGGGAACAACAAGCTTTTATGTGAGAATTGTACAGAAAGGAAACAGAAGTATCAAAAGAAAACTCACACCACAGGTAATGTGCTAATGTTGTGTATATGTGTTATTCATTTAAACAACTCTCTTTAACACGCTCAGGGGGTCTGCCCTGGGTCCAGTACTATGCAATATTTTCAGTAATGACTTGGATAATGGAGTGGAGAGTATGCTTATAAAATTGTGGATGACACGAAGTGGGGAGGGGTTGCTAGCACTTTGGTCAGGATTAGAATTCAAAACAACCTTGAAAATTGTAGAATGAAGTCTGAAATCAACAAGATAAAATTCAATAAAAAGTGTAAAATGCTTCACTTAGGAAGGGAAAAAACCAAATGTACAACGACCAAATGGGGAATAACTGACTCGGCAGTATTGCTACTGAAAAGGATCTAGGGGTTCAGGAAAAGGCTAATATCATTCTGGGTATATTAACAGAACTGTTCTATGTAAGACTGTGACATTTCGGGGTGCAATCCAGACCAGAGAGAAGTTATGTCACAGCCTGCCTGGTAACCCGGAGTGCCTTAAATGGTCTGCTGCTGTGGTTCACTGCCCAGATACCAACAGCCAGCGTACAAGTCTGCACTGAGTGTCTGTGTGCTATGGAATTCTGGTTCAATGCTCTGACCCCAGCAGCCTGCCTACAGCACAACAGTTTTACCCTGGTCTCCACCAGCCTTGGTTACCATCTGCTCGCTGTGTTGGAGCTCAGGGTGAAACTGTTGTGCTGTAGGTAGGCTGCTGGGGTCAGAGCACTGAACCAGAGCTGCAGAGCACACAGACACTCAGTGCTGGCTTGTATGGCTTGTATGCTGGCTTTTGTTGTCCGGGCAGCATAGTTGCTAGGGGTCTTGCTGCAGCCCTTGCTTGAAGTAGTTTCCATCATATACAGGGTTTACAGTTTGGTTCAATGGCTCACAGCACCCCCACTATACAAATTGTTCCAGCACCCTGTTGGGCAGTGAACCACAGCAGCAGGGCATTTAAGGCACTCTGGGTTACCGGGCGGGTAGTTACACAACCTCTCACTGTTTCTGGATTGCACCCCGGAATTTTACATTGGTGTAATCAAACAGGATCTTCACACAGCTTGTTATTTTAAGTGTGATTTACACTTTCAGAACTGGTAAAATAGTTTTAAGTAATTCTCAAGTGAGAAGATTGGGATCAATCAAGGGAAGGTTACAGTATCTCAGATTATAAACTTAGACTTGTACATGTGGACCTTTGTCCCTCCCAGCATCCTGCTGAATAGGCACATAAGAGTCCAACCATTTTGATCCCTCTGTAGAATCAGAACCTTAGTCTTGTCAACACCAGTATTTATGAATATAAGAACTAAATTCAAGACCAGTATTAAAATGCTCAGCTTTTACCACTGACATGTCAGTGTCTCTTCTGAGCAAGTGTCTGAGCCATTGATTGCTGATCTATAGAACAGAGGTGAATGGTGTTTCTTTGCTAACTTCTCTGATGAGAGATCATAATAGTGGCCAAGAGTGGGTAAGGTCATGTGTTAAAATAATACAAAACAGAAAATGTTCTTCCTTTCACTGCCATTCCCACCAAAAATTCCACTTGTTGTTTCTTGGTGTTATGTTCCTAAATTCACTAAGTGAGTATCACATACAGAAAGTATTTTTGCTGGCTGTAAACAGTGAAACATGTTGAACTGAGTAAAAAAGAACATTAGAAACTAGATTTCTCTCTGTGCACGTGCCTTTCAATAGTTTTAAATATTCTGTGTGATCACTTTGATATTTATAAATTATTGGATTGTTTTATAATTCTTCTACTATGTGCTGCACAGAAAAGAAAACCGATGGCTTATACACTAATGCCCGGAAGCAACTGCTGATTTCTGCGGTTCCTGCCATTCTTGTTCTCCATCTGAAAAGATTCCACCAGGTAAAAGTAAAAAAATCTGTTCTTCTAAAATTCACTCATTGAAAGAACTTGTTGTAACAGACTGTCTATACCTAGTAGAGATGTACAGAAGTGGCTTTCACACGGGGGTATGCTAAGGGTTTTTCGTAGGACTGCTGTTTTTTCCCCTCTTATTTAAGAAAGAAGGTACAGTGGCAGCAACCCCTTGGCTACTGCCATGTTATTCTGGCCATGTTAGTTGACTACTGAAGAAAGACAGCAGTCTGCAGCATAGGGCTGTGGGTTTGAGCACTAGCTGCTAATACTGCATCTATTAATTCAGACCCCACTTGGGGCATATTGTTGGTTCATTCAGTGAATGGGGGAGACAGTTTTGGGAGATGCCTCACTTCCCTCAGTAGACCACAGGAAGAGCCAGGTTGGAGATGTTGGGGGAGCCCCATGTGTGAAAGATAGAAACTGGGTTAAGGGGAGGCAGAGCTGGCCAAAACTCAGGATTCTCAGTTCTTGAGAAGTATCGGTATTTTGGAATTTGGTTTAATTACAAATTAGAACAAAACCAAATTTTATCAAAATCTCTTGCAAATCCCTCAAATTTTGTTTCGGAGATATTAGACCCGCAATAGAGGTCTCCCTACGGGATGACCATAACTCTTCATTAATAATTTTTGGCCACAGCCAGGCCATTGGTGCTTTTCTTTGCTTCCCTGTGTTGTGTAACAGCATTCTGCTTTTCCAGTCTCCCCTCAGAGTGGCTTGATCCCAATTAAACTCCATATATTTCTTCCATCCTGCAATTCGTTGATTCCATATATGAGGCTCTTTGAACCACTCAAAAGGCCATTGCCCATTACTTAACAGATTAACCATTCTCTCTATGTATTGTATCCCATAAGTTTGTATCTGTACACATCGTATTGCTAGTACAGTTTTATTGTCAATCTGACACACCAAACAGATTTACATTTAGAGACATTTTCAAGGCTTGGGCTTGTTTCAATTGGAGTTCCACACTTCTTATTACTTGTTCCGATAATGCACCAAAATTTTGTGTCATGTGTCTGTATAACCCCCAAAATCTTACTCAAAGCTGACATTTTCCCTTGTAACGTCTCAATATCAAATGAGTTTAAAGCTCCAGCACCAATACTACCTACAATATAGTCCCCTATACCTCTCATTTTGTATAGTCCCGTCTCCCTGTTTTTGTTGCCACACTTGTAATAGAAGCAAGGCATATGGCATACACTCCGAATGTTGTGCACTTACGTTTACTTGCACTCCTTCCAACCAGATTGTTTGATCCACAATAGTTGGGGCTTCGATTACTTCTCCCCTCCTATATGGGTGCTTGTCTGCCTTGATTCTTGATGCAATCTTGTTTACTGGTATCTGATTAATAAACATAAAAAAACAACCATATCCCCGAAAATATATTCCCCCATTAATTTTCCTAAAGCAGCTCAATCTTATCGTTATGGAAGGATTTGCCATTACACCATATTCTCATAATTTAAGAGCCATTGACTCATTCCATCCCACATGAGTATTGGCCAATTCTTGTTCATTAGTCAGATCAAGGGTGATTACATCAAATTCCAAACTCCAAAAGATACAGTTCAGAGTACTCATATTCAGATTGTTCCCATCATAACTAAATCTAAACATTAGCTGACTTTCCTCCCCTTAGTATGTACAAATACTTCCATTGCTCTTCCAAATCTTTTGGCTTTAGATATTCCCATGTCACATTTTTGCCATCTTCCCATCATATTTCAAATTTTACCTCAAAAGCTCTGGATCCAAGGGAGTGTAGTGCCTTTTCTTTGTCCAGTGAAATTCTGTTCAAGTGTTGCTGAGATATAAATTCTTGAAAATTGTCATTCTTCAGGAAAATTTTGGCAATATGCAAAAATAACTAAACGCTGGCTGATGTGTGATAGAGAGTTGGTACAATTGTATATAGTACAATGTTATTTCTTTTTAACTTTTAAAAATAAAAAACATAGGAAATTTGCATTAAAATGTTAATAGAATGCTTGACTTTGCAACCAAATTAACAGTTAAAAGTTAGGAAATTCCAGATTTATGGTTGCCTGTGCAACCTTAATTCTGTCCCCTTGTATATATTGTGACAGACCCAGACCAGTGGGGTACAGGAGTCTGGTAGAGGGCAAATATACTGGTCACTGGATGAGTAGTTTCCTGTTCCCTGAGTGACCAGAGCAGGGGCTGTACTAGAGTAATCAGGAACCTGCTAGAACCAGTTAAGGCAGGCAGGCTAATTAGGACACCTGGAGCCAATTAAGAAGAAGCTTCTAGAATCAATTAAGGCAGGCTAATCAGGGCACCTGGGTTTTAAAAAGGAGCTCACTTCAGTTTGTGGTGCGAGTGTGAGGAGCTGGGAGCAAGAGGTGCAAGGAGCTGAGAGTGAGAGGGTGTGCTGCTGGAGGACTGAGGAGCACAAGCGTTATCAGACACCAGGAGGAAGGTCCTGTGGTGAGAATAAGGAAGGTGTTTGGAGGAGGCCATGGGGAAGTAGCCCACGGAGTTGTAGCTGTCATGCAGCTGTTACAGGAGGCACTATAGACAGCTGCAGTCCACAGGGCCCTGGGCTGGAACCCGGAGTAGAGGGCGGGCCTGGGTTCCCCCCAAACCTCCCAATTGACCTGGACTGTGGGTTCTTCCAGAGGGGAAGATCTCTGGGCTGTTCCCCAACCCACATGGTGAATCTGAGGCAAGAAAATCAGCCAATAAGCGCAGGACCCACCAAGATAGAGGAGGAACTTTGTCACAATATGCAGTATGATGGTGTTTAAGAATAAATATCATTTATTCACATTCTACTTTTTCCATGGTACCCTGTCTCCATTGCACAGAATGGTCACACAAAGGGGCAGAATTCAGGTTGCACAGGAAACCAAAATAACGTTTCTGTACCATAGTTTTTTTTTGTATGTAATGTTGAAGAGATGAAAAACAAATGTATAGAAAATGTGTTTTATCCACATTCATTACAGATTTTGTATTCTGTTTTGTCTTATCAGGTTATTTTAGTACTGAAGCAATACACTTAGATTTAAAAGGCAGCTATGTAAAAATGTTTCTTTCATACTCTTATTTTTCTCTTGAAGGCTGGTTTGAGTCTCCGGAAAGTAAATAGACATGTGGATTTCCCACTGATTTTAGACTTAGCACCATTTTGTTCCGCTTCCTGCAAGGTACAGTATATTAAGAATACATTTTAGAGTCTTTATTTTAAAACATTAATTTATTGTAGTGTAACTTTTGCAGCTATGGATACGAGTTAAACTCTGATTTTCACCCCAAAGAAATTACAAATGAATGTGTTCAAGCAGTAATCTAGGATCAGTTCTTCAACTGGTGTAAACTGGCATAGCTCCATTGAAATCAGTTGAGGAGGATCTGTCCCACTTAATGTTTTTAAATGAACACAATAGCATTACAGCTAATTATCAGTGCTTCCAACAAAACTGGATTTAGTTATTGAACTCTGAATAACATAGTCTTCACTTCTTTCTCAAGTTACTTCAGCATTGCAAAACATACTTAACAAACTACAGTACTTATCACCTATTTGCTCCCTTTATTGTCGTAATATTTGAAATGTGTTAACATACATATTGTTACAAAAATCCACTATGAAATGATACAATTCATCTTTATTTTCTGTGATTTTGTGAATAAGAATGTTACAGATGGAGCAAGAGTTCTGTACACTCTTTATGGAATAGTGGAGCACAGTGGCTCAATGCGAGGCGGTCACTATGCAGCATATGTGAAAGTCAGAACACCTTCCAAGAAATTATTGGAGCACATTGCTAGCAATAAAAATGTTCAAGGTATGTCCAACAAACCCTTCTTCCTTTGTAAGGAAACAAAATTGATCATTGGTACCACTCATCCAGTCACTGTACTTGTATTGAGTAAACACTTTGGCCTTGAATCTTCTCCTAATTTGCAGCGCCACACAAGTTGTTAATTTTTGTTTTAGTAAACCCAATATATAAACACTAATTTCTATGCCACCTACTCTCTACCTGTGGAATACCAAGTCATCTTCCTGTCTTCACTGAAGTCTCTCCTAAAGGCTCACTTCTTTCCCAGTGCCTGCAAGAAGTGAGTCAGTAACAGTTTTTAAAACAAGTTATTTCCTTCTCTGGGGATCATGTCTCTTCTGTGTCTCTTAGATCGAAAGTTATTTGAAACAGAAGCTGTTCCATTTTGAGTCTTATACTATGCTAGGCACAGTGTCAGTATGCAAAAAATACCAAATACTCTGGTTTAGTATGAAAAGTAAGAAATACTATTTCATGGAGGATTGAAAATTTCTCCTGGTGACTCTACTGGAGTTTGAAGTGGCATCCTATGAAATAATGGAGGGAAGGAGAAGATGCCAGGAGCTCTGCCAAATAATGGCTGGGTGCTTATTGGGCAGGAGAATTGGGCTGATTGGGGGGGGGGGGAGGAGGGTGGTCAGTCTGTAACTTTTTTTCATTTTAGAAAGAAAACTGCCAGTCCTTGCTAGCAATCATTTTATATTATAAGCCCATCTCTCTACAAGGAAAAGGACTAGAGATGTATTGACTTCTTAAAAGAAAACTTAAGTCTCCACTAGTCACTTGGTTCTCTTTGAAAGTTCACGGGAGCCCAGTGGATCCTTGTAGTGTTTTTAAATTGCTATTAAATAACTGCTGAAATATTCCTTTTTCCGTCTCAGAATTGATCCTGTGTACTAGACATTATCAATGTAATTCAAAAAAACCGCAACGGAGGACAAGCCGCTTATTGAGAAAAGACATGGCAAAAAAAAAAGATATGACCGTTATCCAGTGTAAATACGATTTTTGTGAGTGGCATAAAACAATGGTCATATTCTATATAAATATTACCTTTTACCTGCTCCTCCCATTATGACATTTTTCCAATACACATTTATTTGGTTACAAAGTCAAAAACAAAACAAAAAACTTCAACTTATTCAGTGTAAACTTAAGATATAAACAAATATTACATATGTTTCTAAATCATGAATAACTGAGGTGTTCAAAGGTATTTTCCCACCTCTTCTGTGAAGCACCAGTGTGTCATTTGATAGTAAAGGTATAAGCCGGTGAATAGTAACTCTTTGCATTTGCATTTCAGGTTTAAAGGAAACTGTGGGAGCATCAGCAGGACAGTGGGTGTATGTTAGTGATGTCCATGTACAGATGGTTCCAGAATCAAGAGTACTAAATTCACAAGCTTATCTGCTGTTTTATGAAAGAATATTGTAAGAGTGTTTACCGGTTTAATTTGAAAAATGGTAATGGTTATTTGGTCTATCTTACTTAAATGCTGCAGTGGTTGCAGTACCTGTAAATATTGTGCCTTAATCTGCCCTTTAATAGAAAACATACCATACTTTGACCCTGAACTTCAATCAAGCTGATTATCAACACCCCAACACTAGCTTAAAAATGTACATTTTGCCAAACATTAAAATTCCTGAACTCCCTGTATCAGCGAAAGAGAGAGTAAATGACATACAGGATGAAATCCTGGCCCTGTTGAAGTCAATGGGAGTTTTGCCATTGAATTCAGTGGAGCCAGGATCTCACCCATGATTTTAAACTAGTTAAGAATGAAAATGACATTGGTAATATTAAGTGCCTGGAATCCCGATGGACAGTAATAATGCAAAATTACTCATCTTCTGTGGGATTTAGTTCAGATCATACAAATTGCTGGGTTAGATATTTTGTCTTAAGATTTCTACAAACAAATTTGCATCATGGTATATTTCCAGACTTATTATCTGGAAAGCAGTGCTTCCAGAATGGAATGATGACATTGGACAACATTGATTGGCTAATGCTGCAGTGTAATTTCCTGATGTACTACTGGGAAAACTTAAAAATATAGCATCTACCAGTTCATGCTTCCTGATGGCAAATAGAATATTTAGGGTTTGGATTCTCTCAAAAACCCAGTTAGGTTTGATACATTTGCTCTGAGCCATCTCTGAATGGCATTATTATAGGAATTTTCTACCCTCTTAGTACCTGTGGAATAACCTTGCCATAAGTCTGTCATTTGTAAGTCTACTGATTTAATATATAGCCATTGTATTTATTCAAATAGTTCTGTATTTTAGTAAAAACTCAAAACTGCTATACATTGGTTGTGATTACACATGTACAGTACATAGTGAGCTTGTGTGTGTATATATATATATATACAGAGTTATTCAAGCACAACTGGGTAATTCTGTTACTAATTATTGGTTCTAAAAACAAATGTGTTCGTCTGTTGCTGATTACTTTTCTCACAGAAGTAATAAATGACAAATTATTTTTGCAGTGTGTGAGAGTTGGACAGTAGATGACAAATTCTGCCCTCAAATAGGTACAAGCAACAACCTTTGAAGTCAGTGGAGAAGGTGAGGAGGTCCATTGGCAGAATTTGTCCCTAATACTGTAGCTGCTTAGGGTATTGTGTCTGCCATAATGTCAGCACTTATTTTTCTTGGCAGCCCCATTATTTCTGTCCCAAATGTAGTAGACTATCATTTCTGTCAGTCTTCGGCCTTATAATTAAACGGGTTATTTTAATTTTTAGGTAATCTGATAATTTATTGAAGTTAGCTAACTCATAACTAATTTCTGTTTAGCTTGCAACCCATCTGTCACAACTGCCGGTTTATTTGGTAAATAAAAAGCTTTGTGTTTGTTTCTGTTTACTGTTTCAACAGTAGAAACATTTAGTTTCATGGTGAAAATTAAGTGCCAGTTCTCCTCACCCCAGCATTCCCTACTGCAGAACTCTGAACTTCCAGTGCTGCAATTAAAGCAGCCTGCAGCTTACTGATAGCCAAATCCCACCTCTTAACCCAGGGATTCAAGGTGTGAAAAGCAGCAGGAGCTACCATAGTTACCTAGCTCAGAAGTAAGGAGCAGAGGCTGCACAGGGGGACTCCGTATTCCACAAGCTGCAGCACAGTGTTCCATGGCAGCACACGCTGCCATGTAGATCCACCTGGCAAAACTCCAATGTGGGAGGGCAGGAGGTAAGCAGGCATAAATGTCTTAGAGCCTGTGGGCTCTATAGCAGATACAGGGGAGCTAAGGGCTAGTTGCAGCTAGTTGGTCATACCTTTGTTTAGAAGAAGTTGAGGTTACAGCAGGGTTAGCTAATATATGTTGGCTAACCCAGACATTTCCCCCCAGAGTAGAGTCAAATTAATGCCTCTTACCTCAGTTTAGCTGGTCTCGGTCAACCCTTGTGGGAGCCTAAGGGTCAACCTCAACCACCTAAGTGAGGTAAAAAGTCTTGACCTTGGTCTACACTAGGGAAAAGGTCATGGGGAGGTTGGAGTTAACTAACATATTAGTTACCTTGACCTCTTTTCCTAATCTAGATAAAGCCACACAGGGTGCAGAGAGGTGTTCTTTTCTCTCTCTTTTTTTCCCCCCCTTCTGTTTCTATATAGTTAGTTGAAACTCATAAGATTAATGTGGATGGGACTCCCAACAACCAAAACATGTCACCGGAATGCTGACAGAGAAGTTTCACCACTGTGACAGAATCTGCTCCACAGAACACCAATGGTCCAGTATTAGAACCACTGAATTTACATACATAAATCTCTGTTAACTGGCCAAATGTTCAGCCTAGCACTACTCTGTGGGATGCAAGACTGAAGGATCCAACAGCAGAGATTTTCTTGGCCCAGTCAGCCCCAAGGAGATCACTTTCCATGAGGTCATGGAGTCCTCACAGAGCTGGCCTCTGCTCCTCTCCAATCAGTTTGCACCCACTGGGTGGCCTGTCCAAATTCTGCCCCCAAGGCAATAGAAATGCCTGGGTTCTTCTGCCAGGGATCCTGCTGCAGCCGTGGCAGAAGAGGGACAACTTGCCCATTAGGGCTCAGGCACACATTTCCTTGCTTTTATGCTGCTTTATAGGCTTGTCAGCAAGAAAGATGCAAAAAAAATAAAGTGAAATGATGTGAAAACAGAATCTAATCCTAATATTATAAGTAGTACATCTATCCAAGATGCTTATTACTCTCCCTGCTGGAGTTCTGGTATTGGCAGTAAAAGCAACATGAGCTAAAACACAAAAAACACTAGCAGTGTGTGGCGGAAGCTACAGCAAATATGGAGCAAAAATTAATTTGAAACTTCAGAAAACATACTCTGCAATGGATTTATAGCTTTATATGGAGAATTATTTTGGTAAAATGAGACCACAGACTGAAGCCACAGACTTCAAGCCTTATGCCTCCTTCAATAACTTTTTAACTACTTAGGGCAATAGTTTTCCCACAGTAAACCTTACTCTGTTTCTTACTCCAAACAAAAGTCTATTAATAGCTCCACAGCTACACACATTCTGCATCAGGAATTGAGAGAGAAGATGACACAGACTTCCAAAGGTTCTAGTCACGTAGTATCCCATACTTGCTAAGATTTGAAACATTTTTCTAAGGACTTTTTTTTCAGATAAACTGGATAATCTGGGAGCTACTAGGTTCCTCCAGCTGCCTCAGGATTCTGTGTGCATTCTGTTGCATGTTAGTTAGGCTAGTGTGAAAATGCTCCTGCCTTTTCCTACCTACCACTTTGTGCTGTATCATGAGGTTGCAACTGATGCATTTTCAAAGCCCCCAAAGATTCAGCATTTGGATAAGCATCCTAGAACAATTTTTATAATGGGGGTGCTGAAGGCAGAAACCATGTATTTGGGTTGTTATTACTACTTCAAGCCAAGGGGTGCTTCTGCACCCCTAGTTCCCGCACCTATATACTTTTCCAAAATAATGAAGTCTCCCTCCGGGGCCTATGGTCCTCCTCCATGTAACCAAACTTTCAAGGGTAGATCATAACTATGCCTTACTGTTATATTCTTGCAGATACAAGAGGTAATATAGCCTGCTACTGCACCTGGAGTTGTCAGGGGCAGGATTCCTCTGCAGTCTTTGTAGGGGAACAGTCCTCTTCCATCTGTCCCATCTTACCCTTTCCCATCCCTCCTTGCGATGTCTCCTTCTCCTCTCACTCTGACACCAATGTTTCCCTTCCTTACCCCTACTTTTGGTTATCCCTGCTGTTCTCCCAGCCTCTGGAATTTGTCTGTCAGTCACCCCTCTTTTATCTCTTCTCACTACCATCCAAATTTCTTGATCTACTGGAGCCTTTGGTAAGGTGCTCAACTTACAGACCTGCTACTCCTACTGCCTTTCTGTGGAATGCAATATGGGTTGCAGAAAGGCCTGAGAAGATAGAGAAGCAAGTAATGGCCACTGAGCAACTCCTTTGCTGGCCAGCTGCAGGAACTTGATGGTGTGGAGGAATCCCAGCATGTGGGACATGCAAAAAGTTCTGCCCAAAATGGGACTGTTGGCAGGTGTGAGTGTGTGTGCATGGTAACTATCCCTGTTTAGAAGGTACAGTCCCTATATTTTGCAAAAATTGGTTACCACTGGCCACCTCCAGAATTTTTAATCCTGTTTTTTTCCATAAAGTAAACCTGTTTTTTCTTCCCAAATGTCCCTGTTTGTGGATTTCAAATGTTGGCAAGTATAACAATGGTTTATGAAGTCATCAGAAGTTTGAGATGTCTTGTATATCTTTGTCACCATTTTCTTCTCCTATGGACTTTATATTCAAATAATACTACAAACTGACATTTTAAATGCTAAAGAGGTTAATGTGCCTATGTCTACTAGAGAAAAAAACTCTAACTGCTCAAATAAGATTTTAACAACAGAAACTAAGCTGTTGAAACTATTAAAAACTTATTTCTGAAAAGGAAATCCCACCTGGAATGATGTATAGAGGATGGGGAGGGCAGATGGAGGAGACCTACAGCAAATGTAAAGATTAGAAAACAGGTGTTTGGATATTTAACAATTTACCACACAGTTGTGCAATGGTCTCATGAAACAGCTTTTTGTTGATATAGCAGTAGCTGTGAAATACATTTTTCACCAGCTGGTAGTTGATTTCTAGACATGCTTCTTGCCATATCTAAGTTTGTACATAGTTTTATAAATCTATACAAAAGGGACAACATCAAGTTGCAATCTAAACAGCTTTTAAGATGTGGTTAAGTAGTTTGTTACTGCATCTGAATCTCCCTGTCTATTTTTGTGGTTTTGCAATGACATTTTCACACATTTAAAAAAAAAATTCTTTCCCCTGTTGCTGTGTAAAAGACTCAGACAAACAATGGGAAACTGAAAGTGCTGTTAAGTGGACAAAATAAACAAAAAAAAATCTAATTTTTTCCAGTTATAGTAATTTTAGGTGGCAATTGTTACAATAGTAGGTAAGACCATGTTCAGAAAGCAGTGTAATTTTTAAATTGATGGTGTCCCTGTAAGAGCAATTATTTTCTTTGCACAATATTTGGGGGGGGGGGGAAAAAAAACTAAGAATTTACTTTGTACATGCAATAAATTAGCCTAATTATAACTGTATGTTTACACTTAGGATGACAACTTGTATATAAATTGTCAATGGAAATATAAGTATTGATAATAGAACAGAAATACAATAATATATTCTAATTAAGAATGTTTCTTCCATTTATTGCAACTTCATATTTTTATTCCATTATGTTTGTAATACAAAATATTCTGTAGTAATATTGTTTTTTAAAGAAAAATTACTGCACATCCTGCTTATGAAAGCATTTATTTTGATTACATGTATTTTTGGAGACTCTTGCATGAAATCATAGTGCATATTTATAACCCCATTGTTTACAGTTGTATTAAACTCTGGTTTCTGAATTGTGTAACCTGAAATTGCAATGAGCTCTATGTGCTACTCCTGGGGGAATTCTGTGCCACTGCACATGCGCAGAATTTGTGTACCCCACAGATTTCTTTGCTTCACTGCAGAAAAACAACTTTCTGATGGGGGAAGCAAAGGGAAGCCATAAGAGCGGTCATGCAACCCTCCCCAGCAGTATGTTTTGGGTGCCCAGGGCAGCCGTCAGAGAGGTAAATCACTGTGGACAGGGGGTGGGACTGGGGAAGACCCGGCTGGTGGCTCCGACCCTGCACTGGGCTTGGCTGCTAGTCCCGACTGGGTTGGAGAGGATGGGACTTCCTCTCCCCCCTGCACAGCATCTGTGTCAGACCCACCCCCAGATTTCTCCCCTGGCTGCAAGCTCTGCAAACTCCCCTCCCTCCCCCCTTCCTGCACCCATCGCTCCTCAGCTGCAGGAGAAGGGATCACTGTACAGGGAGCTGCTCCCCCATTCACCCAACCCCCGTGCATCCAGACCCCCTCATACCCAGACCCTCCTGCCAAGCCTCACTCCACCCACCCTACTGAGCCTCAACCACCTTCACCTGGACCACCCTCCAGAGTCCCATTACCTTTGCACCCATAACCTTCCAACAAGCCCCTGTGCATCCAGATCCCCCCTGCACCCGGATCCCCCACTGAGCTGCCCACACCCAGATTGCCCCACACAGAACCTTCTCAACCCACAGCTGGATCCTCTCCACACTTGGATCCTGCCTTGCTGAGCCTGCCTGTCCACACCTGGTGCACCTGGCATGGAGGGGCAGGGCCCTGAGGTGTTCTGGGGCAGGCCCAGTCCTTGCGGTGTGTCAGTGTTGGGTGCAGCCTCACTGGTGTGTCTGTGTCCCGGGGGGGGGGGGGGGAGCTGCACAGTGATCTCCCACCTGTGCAGCCAGTGGCCTGTGCTCCCCATGCCATGCTGGAGCCTCCACATTTATTTGGCAAATAAAAATTTCAGAATTTTAAAATATTGTGTGCAGAATTTTTTATTTTTTGGTGCAGAATGCCCTCAGGAGTAATGTGCAGTCAGACCCTGTACCTATGCAGAGCTCATTACAGCATTGGGACATTAATTCCCTAATTAACTATTCTGCAAAGGAAGGTCCAATCCTACAAACACTTATGCATGGGAATAGCCCAATTACATTCAACTTACTCATCCCTGTAAGTGCTTGCAGAATCATGGATCTAAGCAATCAAAAACGTGTGACATACTAATTCTTTAATTATTTGCAATAAACAGGAAATAAATCAAATATGTATTTAAATGCTGATTGTTATTCCTTCTCCCTTCTCTTCACCCGTTTTGGCTCAATACCAGTACTCTTACTCTTGCATCTATCAAGTATTTCTATGATCAAAAGGGTTAATTTTAGATTTATATTGCAATGTTAAAATGCTTCTTTCTTTTACAGTTTTGTTTGTAGACTGACAGTACCAAATCTTATTGCTAAAGAAAATAAGGACTTAACTTCAGGCTGGACATTAAAAATCAGTTTTTACATTTCACTTTGTTCTCTTCTCTCTGTTTTTATATCATTTGGCAATATCTTAAGTACCTTCACAATGTAATTTTTTTTTACAGAATAAAGATACCACTTGTTTCAGACCCATCTTGTTTTTTGCATCTGCGGTGTATGCTGTGTACTTAAATATGTGAATAAAATATCTGAACGTTTGTAGAACTTACTAAATTGTCTAACTTTAAGATATGTGGCATACCTGACTCTCCACAAATCTTCAGTTGTCATTTTTGGTTAAAGAAAGAAAGAAAACAATGTCCTCTCCCTTTTGTGGTGAAGTCAAAACATTCATTATACATTCACTGTCTCATCAGTTTTCAGAAAGTTGTTTCATATATCTTCTGATCGAACAGTGTGTGTACAGAACATTAGCCAGTGTATAAAAGTCGGTGCCTTTCTTTTTTTGGAGAAGGAGCATGCAGTAGCACTAATTATGATTTATCCAATTAATTTTGGATAAACCTTTTAAATTTGGCTAATTTATTACATTGGTAGTCATTTTCTATCAATTAACTTGTAAACAGAATAACAAAGATGTTATGATGAACAGTTCATAAAAGGAAAAACCTTTATCACAGGAGTTAAAGTGCTTACATGGTGCACATTCCTGCAGACATAACCGGGTATAATACTTACTATTCGAGTAGTCCCATTCAAATAAATAACATTATTAATGGTAGTAAGCACTGTACCCTGGCAGAGCTTAGAGGATCAAGTAAAATAGTTTACAGCCATATTTAATGTATGCTTGCCTTTGATTTAATTAAATTCATAGTGTTTCATATTTAAATCAAGTACTAACTATGGCCCTAACACTGCAAACTCATATGCACATGAGAAACTTTACATGTCAGTAATATTAATTTCCATGACGTTAGTCCTCTATGAAGTGTTCTAAAACACTTGCCATGTATCTTGATACATATAATAGTACTCATCCAATGGCTTTCTAATCATAGTGGATGTATTGTTCAAGAATTCATTAGTGCTGTAAAAATGTAAATATGGGGAAAGAACTAAACTTTATTTTCATGTAAAACTGAACATAGAATTATAGAAATGTAGGGCTGGAAAGGATGTCAACATGTCCAGCCCCCTATGGCGAGGGAGGACCAAGTGAGCCTAGACCAGCGGTCGGCAACCTTTCCGAAGTGTAGGGCCGAGTGTTCATTTATTCACTTTAATTTAAGGTTTCGCGTGCCGGTAATACATTTTAATGTTTTTTAGAAGGTCTCTATAAGTCTATATATAATATAACTAAACTACTGTTGTATGTAAAGTAAACAAGGTTTTCAAAATGTTTAAGAAGCTTCATTTAAAATTAAATTAAAATGCTGATCTTAAGCCGCCAGCCTGCTCAGCCGGCTGCCAGCCTGGGGTTCCGTTCACCTAGGCCGGCAGCGGGCTGAGCGGGGCCGGCAGCCAGAACCCCAGGTTGGCAGCAGGCTGAGCGGGGCCGGCGGCTGGGACCCCAGCTGGCAAGGGGCTGGCAGCCAGAACCCCAGACTGGCAGCGGGCTGAGCGGGGCCAGGGGCTGGTACCCCAGACCGGCAGCGGGCTGAGCAGGGCCGGCACCCTAGACCATCAGCGGGCCGAGTGGCTCAGCCCGCTGCCGGTCTGGGGTTCTGGCTGCCGGCCCCTTGGCAGCTGGGGTCCCAGCTGCCAGCCCCGCTCAGCCCGCTGCCAGTCTGGTGCTCAGGGTGGAGATGTGGGGGGTGCAAGAGTCAGGGCATGGGGTGTGGGGAGTGCAGGAGTAAGGGCAGGGGTGTGGGGGGGGCTGGGTATGTGTGGAGAATGCAAGAGTCAGGGCAGAGGGCTGAGGGTATGTGAGGGGGTGCAGGAGTCAGGGTATGGGGGGCTGCGTATGTGTGGAGGGTGCAAGAGTGGGGGATGCAGGGAGAGGGGGTGCAGGGGTCAGGGCAGAGGGCTGGGGGTGTGTGAGGGGGTGCAGGGGTCAGGGCAGAGGGTTGGGGGTGTGTGAGGGGGTGCAGGGGTCAGGGCATGGGGTGTGAGGGGGCTGGGTATGTGTGGAGGGTGCAGGAATCAGGGATGGGGTTGTGGGGGGGATGCAGGGTGATGGGGTGCAACGGGGGTGCAGGGGTCAGGGCAGAGGGTTGGGATCAGGGGGGGTGCTCCCTGCCCCCTGCCCTGAGCGGCTCACGGCAGGGGGCTGGAGGTATACGCCCCGCTCCTACCCCCCTTCCCCTGGTGGAGGAGGACCAGAATGTCATACAAGATGGGGAGGATCTTGAAAACTGGAGTAATAGAAACGGGATGAAATTTAATAGCGCAAAGTCATGTACTTAGGGACACTAAAAAAGAATTTTTGCTATAAGCTGAAGACTTATCAGTTGGAAGTGACGGGGAGAAAAACCTGGGTGTATTGGCTGATCACAGGATGACTATGAGCTGCTAATGTGACACAACCATGAAAAAGGCTAACACAATCCTAGGATGAATCAGGCAAGACAGAGAAGTATTATTGGCATGATACAAGGTACTAGTGATACCTCATTTGGAATACTGTGTGTGATTTTGGTCTCTCATGTTTAAGAAAGATGAATTCAAACTGGAACAGGTTCAGAGAAGGGCTACTAGTATAATCAGATGAATGGAAAACCTACTTTATGAGGGGAGGTGCAAGGAACTTGGCTTGTTTAGCCCAACCAAATCAAGGCTGAGGGGAGATATGATTGCTCTCTGTAAATAAACCAAAGGGATAAATACCAGGGAGGGAGAGGAGTTATTTAAGTTAAGCGCCAATGTTGAACAAATGGATGTAAGCTGGCCATCAACAAATTTAGGCTTGAAATTAGACAAAGGTTTCTAGCCATCAAAGGAGTGAAGTTCTGAAACAGCCTTCCAAGAGGAGCAGTGGGGGCAAAACTTATCTGGCTTCAAGACTGAGCTTGATAAGTTTATGAAGGGGATGGTAAGATGAGACTGCTAAAATGGCATGCGGCCTATCTGCGAGTGCTAGTAGCAAATATCCCCAATAAACACAAATGGGGCACTAGATGGGGAGGTCTCTGAGTTACTACAGAGAATTCTTTCCCAGATGTCTGGCTGGTGGGTCTTATCCACATGCTCAGGGTCCAACTGATACCATATTTGGGATTGGGAAGGAATTCCCCTCCAGGTCAGATTGGCATAGACCCTGGGTTTTTTTTACCTTCCTCTGCAGCATGGGGCAGGAGTCACTTGCTGGTTTAAACTAGAGTAAATGGTGGATTCTCTGTAACTTACTTCTTTAAATCATGATTTGAGGACTTGAGTAACTCATCCAGAAGTTAAGGGTCTATTACAGTAGTGGGTAGGTGAGGTTCTGTGGCCTGCAATGTCTGGAGGTCAGACTAGGTGATTGCAATAGTCCTTAAAGTCTATGAATCTCCTGGGAAAAGTCTCCCCCCCCCCATTTTTTAATCACATACCATATCAGCTTTTGGTTACTTGTTTTCATTTCAGCAGTTAGTACAAGTTTGACATTGTATATCGGGGGAGCAGAGGAGTATTTAACACTTTAAGTGAAGCAAAATGCATTTCTGTAATATTTTCGTCAACACACCACATCTGTGAATCCATCACTTAAACAAAATCTAAACTATATCTCTTTGACACATTATTGTATCAGTCTCAGTCAGGAACACAGTACAATTAAGGAGATCCACACAAAATGGATAGTCAGATTTGCCTTATACAGGCCCAAAATGAAGATGTTTATTTTGAAAAAAAGTTACCTCAAAATATACAGATTAAGAAGGGATGGGGAAAGATGTAGAAAACACTCTATTTCTTGACTTCAGCTGATGGACTAAGGACCGAGAAGATTTTATTTTCCAGCTCACTTCCCAGACTGCTTTTTAAGTCCATGTTTTCCCTAATTAATATATTTCCCACATAGTTTCATATGGAAAAATAATTCTTCACTGCCCATGCAAAAAACGATTAGGCAGCATCACTGACACAAAATTCCTTCCATATGCTAGTGAAAGCTGGTGAGTCACAGAACATTAGGGATGGAAAAGACCTGTTAGGTCATCTAGTCCACTTCTCTGCTAATACTGAGTTCTTCTTTGAGTGATTGCACATGTCCATTCCAATGTAGGTGTGTGTGCGCGCCCCGAGACACACAGTCGCCAGAATTTTTTCCCTCAGTGGTATCCGTCAGGTCAGCTCTGGCACCCTCTGGTGCCGCATGCTCGTTACACCGTTATAAAGGGCCCAGCCAATGCTGTGCCCTCTAGTTCCTTCTTACCACCCGTGACGCTCGCTGGAATTGCTGTCTTTGCTTTGGCAAACTTTCCAAGTGGTTTTCGCTGTTCTTTGTAGTGTAGTGTACATAGTTGATTTAGCTGTAAATAGTTATTCAGTTTTATTTAGTAAGTGCTTGGAGTTTTTTCCATCAGTTAGCAGAGTTTGTTTCCCAGTGCCTGAGCATGCCTCAGCCACTGGGCTTCAAGACCTGTGCTTCCTGCAGTAGATACCCTTGAACGACCTTCACTCCAGTTGTCTCAAGTGCGTGGAAGACAGCATTGAGACCTGATTTGGAACCGAGTCACTTGGACTCGGCACCAAGTACATCAGCATCAGTGCAGAGTGCCTCTTCCACTGTGCAAGAGTCTCGGCACTGTTTGCATCCCCGGTGCCTAGAAGAAACACAAAAGGCAGCCGGCTGAGAGCAGTCAATCCCCAGCATCAAAGATGGCCAGGCATGGAGACTGGGACAGAGTGAGACCTGGGTCAGGCCATTCCTCTACCTCGGCACCGCAACAGCTGGTACCAGCAACCCCGGTGCCTACATACCCGGTAGGCCCCACTGTCTCTGACACTGGAGGTGCCGTCTTTGGCAGACAGCTCAGTACCAGTGTTTATGGTACCATCAATTCCAGAGGCATTCACTGCAGCCAGGGATCTGCTCTCATTGCTGGTACCTGTATCCCTGGCAGTGTAGGGATCAGCACCACCACTACTGTCCAGCAGAAGAGATCTGTCTTCTTTCAGTTCCCAGCTGGTGCCAGGTGCAATGGCACTACCCAGGAAAAACCTTCAATCTTCAGGTGGTGACTCGACCTGCAAGTGGTGTGTGTGGGAGTGCCTTTCTCCGGGCCCCAACTCTCGCTGTCTCTAGTAACAGATGCGTCAGCGATGGGTTGGGTGGCGCACTTAGGCAGACTCAGGACTCAAGGCCTCTGGTCCCAGGCAGAACTTTCGCTGCACATCAATGTCAGGGAGCTAAGATTGGTGTGCCTTGCTTGCCAGACATTCCAGGCCCATCTGGAGGGCAGATGTGTATCGGTATTGACTGACAACATGACAGCGATGTTCTACATAAACAGACAGGGTGGTGCTCGCTCCTCTCCCCTGTGCTAGGAAGCCCCCCAAAATGTGGGAGTTCTGCATTGTCCATTCGATACATCTAGAGGCATTGTACCTTCCAGATTCCAGAACAAACTGGCTGATCATCTCAGCAGGTCATTTCACAATCACGAGTAGTCCCTCCGCCCGGATGTTGTGATCAACATCTTCCAATGGTGGGTATTTCCCCAAATAGATTTGTTTGCAACAAAGTACAACAGAAAGTGTGACCAGTTTTGCTCCTTCCTGAATCACAGCCCGGGCTCACTCACAGACACTTTTCTCCTCCCTTGGAAGGACCATGTACTATATGCTTTCCTGTCCTTCCCGCTTGTATACAAGGTCCTGCTGAAGGTCAGAAGGCAGGAAGCATCAATGATCTTAATAGCACTAGGGTGGCCTCACCAGCACTGGTTCACCACACTTCTAGGCCTGTCGGTGGACACGCCAATAACCCTGCCCCTGGTCCTGGACTTGATCACCCAGGACCACAGCCATCTCCAGCATCCCAATCTGCAGTCTCTCCATCTCATGGCATGGAAACTCCATTGCTAAACCCCTCACAGCATACATGCTCAGACCCTGTTAGAGAGGTCCTCTTTAGCAGCAGGAAGCCATCCACTAGGGCCACCTATCTGGCCAAGTGGAAAAGACTCTCCATTTGGGCATTACAAAAACACACTCCCACCCTTACAGTCATCGATTCCCTTTATCCTGGACTATTTGCTGTGTCTAAAACAGTAAGGTCTGTTGGTATCATCAATAAAAGTGCACCTGGCCGCTATCTCAGCTTTCTGTGCCGGTTCAGTGGGTTGCTAAGTTTTCGCGAAACCCATGCTGGGCCACTTCCTCAAATAAAACAGCCAATTCCCCCTTGGGATCTCAACCTTGTGCTTACTAGACTGATGGGACCTCCTTCTGAGCTTTTAGCAACATGCTCCCTCCTCTTCCCTTCCTGGAAAGTAACATTCTTGGTAGCTATAACTTCAGCCAGGAAGGTGTCTGAGCTTAAGGCCTTAACCTTGGAGCCCCCATACACGGTCTTCTGTAAGGATAAGGTACAGTAGCGACCACACCTGGCCTTTCTCTCTAAGGTAGTTTCGCAATTCCACGCGAACCAGGATATTTTTATTCCTGTGTTCTTTCCTAAGCTGCATGCTAGCAACAGGAAATGAATGCTCCACTCCCTGGATGTCAGACGAGCATTACCCTTCTACATTGAACGAATGAAGCCATTTTGAAAATCAACACAACTCTTCATTACAATTGCAAAGCATATGAAGGGGCATCCAGTCTTGTCCCAAAGGATCTCTTCTTGGATCACAGCCTGTGTATACAGGCATGCTATGACTTGCAAAGATACCTTGGGGGGGGGGGGGAGTTGCAGCTTAGGACTGGTCTACACTATGAATTTAGGTTGAATTTAGCAGCGCTAAATCGAATTAACCCTGCACCCGTCCACACAACGAAGCCATTTACTTCGACATAAAGGGCTCTTAAAATCGATTTCTGTACTCCTCCCCGACGAGGGGAGTAGCACTGAAATCAACATTGCTGGTTCGAATTAGGGTTAGTGTGGACGCAATTCGATGGTATTGGCCTCCGGGAGCTGTCCCATAGTGCACCATTGTGACCGCTCTGGACAGCAATCTGAACTCGGATGCACTGGCCAGGGAGACAGGACAAGCCACGCGAACTTTTGAATTTCATTTCCTGTTTGCCCATCGTGAAGAGCACAGGTGACTATGCAGAGCTCATCAGCACAGGTAACCATGCAGTCCGAGAATTGAAAAAGAGCACCAGCATGCACCATACGGGAGGTACTGGATCTGATCGCTATATGGGGAGATGATTCCGTGCTAGCAGAACTACGTTCCAAAAGACAAAATGCCAAAACATTTGAAAAAATCTCCAAGGGCATGATGGAGAGAGGCCACAATAGGGACTCATATCAGTGCGGCATGAAAGTTAAGGAGCTCAGACAAGCGTACCAGAAAACCAAAGAAGCAAACGGAAGGTCCGGGGCACAGCCGCAGACATGCCGCTTCTACGCTGAGCTGCATGCAATTCTAGGGGGGGCCGCCACCACTACCCCACCCCTGACCGTGGATTCCGAGGAGGGTGTACTCTCAGCCATGCCTGAGGATTTTGCAGACGGGAAAGATGAGGAGGAGGAGAAGGACAAGCTTGCGGAGAGCACACAGCACTCCATTCTCCCCAACAGCCAGGATCTTTTTCTCAGCCTGACTGAAATACCCTCCCAACCTTGCCAAGGCGGTATCCCGGACCATGAAGCCATGGAAGGGACCTCTGGTGAGTGTACCTTTGTAAATATAAAACATGGTTTAAAAGCAAGCGTTTTTTAATGATTAATTTGCCCTGAGGACTTGGGATGCATTCGCGGCCAGTACAGCTACTGGAAAAGTCTGTTAACGTGTCTGCGGATGGAGCGGAAATCCTCCAGGGACATCTCCATGAAGCTCTCCTGGAGGTACTCCAAAAGCCTTTGCAGAAGGTTTCTGGGCAGGGCAGTCTTATTCCGTCCTCCGTGGTAGGACACTTGACCACGCCATGCTAGTAGCAAGTAATCTGGTATCATTGCATGGCATGGCAGCGTATGGTCCCGGTGTTTGCTGGCATTCAAGCAACATCCGTTCTTTATCTCGCTGTGTTATCCTCAGGAGAGTGATATCGGTCATGGTAACCTGGTTGAAATACGGGAATTTTAATTAAGGGGACAGAGGTGGCCGTTCCTACTGGGCTGTTTGCCTGTGGCTGAAAAGAAATCCTTCCCTGCAGTTAGCTAAGTGGGGGCGGGGGACATTGGTGCTGAGCTTTTCGCGTTTGGCTAGCAGGGATCTTCCCTTTTCCCTGATACCAGCCACGCGGTGGGGGGAGGGGTAAAGTGATATGAGGAGACAGACAGCATGGGGCTGCTGGGGGGTCAAACAGGCTCATAAGGGCTAATGGGAGAGGACAGACTGGCGCAGGGCAGCGCCGTATTATTGCCTAGGCCGACAAGGCCTAGGCCTAGGGCGGCAAATTTTCAGGGGCGGAAGCTCCCCTCCGCACCCCGCCCCCCTGCTCCAGCTCACCTCTGCCTCCTCTGCAAGCGCGCTGCGGCGTCCTGTTTCTCTCCCCTCCCAGCGCTTGCGCCGCGAAACAGCTGTTTCGCGGGGCAGGGAGGGAGGGGGGAGGAGGGGGAATGCCACGCGCTGGGGGAAGAGGCGGGGCTGGGGGCGGGGATTTGGGGAAGGGATCCAATAGGGGAAGGGAGGGGGCGGAGTTGGGGTGGGGACTTTGGGGAAGGGGTTGGAATGGGGGCGGGAAAAGGGCGGAGTCGGGGTGGGGCCAGGGCAATTATTTCCCGGCCTAGGGGCGGCAAAATTATTAATCCGCCACTGGCGCAGGGGCTGAATGGGAGTGGAGACACAAGGGATGGGGGAGGGAGTGCAGGGCCACATAGGGAAAGGGAGGTGCCTGAGTGGGGGCACAGAGACACATGGGGACAGGGGCAGATGTGCCTGACTGAATGGGAGAGGCTAGGGGTCTGCCAGGGTCTGCATGGGGGAAGCTTCCTAACAACCCTCTCTGCCCTCCCCCCCCAAAAAAACCCCTGTTCCATATTTTTCCATATTTTTCCCAACAATCCGCCAAGTTCACACCCAGGCTCCTTCCCAGCAATTACTTCCCTCTCCCTGAGCTCCTCCGTTATCCCTAACTCCCCCAAGCCTTTGCATGCTTCTGAGGGGTGTGGGAAATACGATTCTGTATTGTAGTGTAAAAGAATTATTACTCAGAGTTCTGTATTAATATGCCTAGTAAGGAATCTATTTGTCAAAAAACATTTCCTGAATCTTTTCTGTTGTCTCTATTGTTACAGACATACTTGCTGACAGGTATTTTGAAATAAATTACCAAAATAATTGAAACTGGTGTGATTATATTGTGTTATTTTGGCAAATAAAATATGCAGAATTTTGCAGAATATTAAAATATTGTGTGCAGAATTTTTTTTTTTTTTTGGCACAGAATTCCCCCAGGAGAATGTTGTTATTTGAGATGTGTTGCACATCTCCATTCCAGACCCACCCTTCTACCCCTCTGTCAGTGTTGGCCGGAAAGAAGGAACCGAGGGGGCACAGGGTCAGGTGGGCCCTTTATTCTGGTGCTATGAGTGTGCAGCACCAGAGGGCGCCAGAGCTGACCCAACGGATACCACTAAGGGGAAAATTTCCAGCCACTGTGCTCGGAGCATGCACACGCCTATATTAGAATGGACACGTGTAACACATCTCCAAGAACAACAGTTACAGAAAGTTAGTAACCATTTTTTGTTCATTGTGTACATTTGTCTTTTGTCAAGTCTAATGCCAAATAATGTACCTCCACCACTTCTCACGGGAGACTATTTTACAACCTTATAGATCAGAAAGTTTCTGCTAATATTCATCTTAAATATTTCCTTTCTTAATTATATCTATTATAACACTAATTTCACTATTTTATTATACTGTTAATAAAACTGCTAGTTGCACTCTGTTGTATAAATATTTTTCTCCTCAGTGTTCACTTCAAATATTCGTAGATATTCCTGCCCACCTCCCCAATGCTAAGTCATCATGGTGTACACCATTGAAATAAATGAGACTATTCACAATGGTAAGCACCATGCTGACTACTGAGTGTCTGATTTTGCATCACTGAAAGCAATGGGACCATTGCCATTGGGTACAAAATCAGGCCCTAAAGTTACTAACAGGGCCCATTTATAAAGGATGATTTTAATACACCCGTGTAGGGTATTTTTAATTGCATGCTTTCAAATTTCAGAGTTAAGTCTTTGACAACTAGAATCTGGTCTATTTTAAATAAATTCAGTAAGGACTTTTACAGATCTAATTAAAAAAAGTATCCCTCTCCATCACTGCTCCAGCCATACCTACTTCCACCCTCACCACACATGAATCTTAAGTTGTGCAGAAATTTCTGTGGGTCCTCTGCAAAAGAAGCATTTAAAAAGAGGTATTGCACAGCTCTGATGTCACAATTGAGAGTTATAACCATCTCATGACCTCACACCCAAGTGTTACCTTACTTTCCAACAGGCAGTGTCAGTTATAACAAATGTGTGCCTGACAGGAAGGATGAAGAGTCTGATGGCACTTAGGCAGGGTACCAGCTGTTAAAGGTGTTATCACATTAGTTCTATCTATAACCCCGACTGAATATACCTACTAAATGAGTCCTTTATGGGGGAGGGGGAGGAATTAATATGTAAGTTGAAAGAAAATGAGAATTAGAATATTAGACAATTTGAACTTACTGTAAATGTCTTATAACTTAAGATTCTTTGAGTGCCTGTCCATATATATTCCACACCTGGTGCACATGTATCCCGTGTGCTCAGGATTGGAATCTTTTGGCCAGCAGTTTCTGTTGGAGACATGGATGCACCCTGAATGTCCTCATGCCAAGGGAATAAAGGATGGAGCGGGCCCAACTGCCCCCCAGTTCCTTCTTACTGCCATGGCTGAGAGACAGAACCCCAACAGTGTCTGCATCTCAGCACACTTTCTAAACCACTTATTGTAGATATTTGTAAATAGTGTTAAGATTAGGAGTTTTTAATGTGTAGTCAGTGTAGTTTTGGCCCATTAACATAATTGATATTTTTGGAGAGAAGTTATTTCTCCTGGTACTGGGACTTAGTCATGACTGAACCTAAGTCTTCCGGGTCCAAAAACTGTCCCTCCTGTGCTGCTTAATGATGGTCATACAAGATGCCTTTTTTGCCTCAAGGACGGACACACCCCTGATAAATGTACCATTTCTAGGTTCCTTTCACAAAGGATCCAGAAGGTAAGAGAGGCTCGCTTCAAACTTTTTCTCTTGGACCAGGCTTTGACCTTCCTCAGACCCAGGCAAGCAAGACCTCCCTGGACTAACTCAGTTTGAGTCTAGAAGTGCCCCAGTAAACCCCCGATCAACCTTAGCTCCTAAGCTCCGTTCTCTAAGATGGCCCTGACTATAGACTCTCACAGGGCTATGGGATCATCAGCTAAAACTTTAAAACTTCTGATAGAGGTAAGAAAGGAGCATCACTCCTTTAGAAAGCATTGGGACATATCCCAATTAGTTGACCCAAGCATACAGAGAATGAAATCGCTTCTTCATTCGCAGTCTAAGGGGATTTCACAGCCCGAATAGGGTACTGCTGTAGCCCAAAGGAAGCATGGTACCCGACTCTTAGCATGTCTCATGGATCAAAACTTATTGCCTCTGGTACCAAGTCTGCAGTACCAATGACTCATTCAACACCAGTTACTTTGGCACTAACCACTACAGCACAGTCAGCCCCCACACTGCTATTTGCAGTACCAGGGTGGCATGTATAGTGAAGAACTTGTTCAAAAAAGCAATGGATGTAAAGAAGATCCATTTGTGGCACTACTCAACTATAGAGCTATATTGTTGCAATGTGGAACTCCTCCACAACAGAAGTATAAATATTTGATTACCAGATATGGGACAAAAACAAAGTCTGACTAAGGAGACTGTGAAAGTGAGAAAAAGACTGGAAAAGTACAATCAGACAAAATATTACAATAAAGGAGTAAGACATCTTCCACAGTTAAAAAACAAAGTCTCTGTGAGAATTTGGCAAGATGAGTGCTGGCCAGTCAAAGCTATAGTGATCAAAGAGGTGTCACCTCACCCATACTCACTGATCATAGATGAAGGCAAAATCTTACACAGGAATATGCTTGAGATACCTGACACCTTAGCCAAGAGAAGCGAGAGCAGATGCACAAGGTGAAAATATTTCACAAACTGCCCCCATTATTTCATGGGACTGAACAGTTTCTTACAAACAAGGACTTTTCTAAAGATGGTTTGCAATACAGCATCCCGGGAAGACTGCTGAAATGCCCTAACGACTGATCAAGACATGGTTGTGTTTAAGCAACTTGAAGGATTGTTGTCAGTTATCGTATTTATCATTTATAGTCTGTTTAATTTAATAATGTTTTAGTTAAATACAGAAAGATGGGATGTAGAATAAGTCCTCCAGGAAGTGCCTACACATCCCACTTCCTGTGCACTCTAGATGCAATCCTTGGTTTCCAGTGTCGCACTGCTGGAGCAGGACAGGACTATCACAACCTGCAGCTCCATAGAATAGCAGAAAGTTTAGATACCTCACTTCTGTACATAGACTCTATCTTGAAACTGGTCAGCTCATCAGTAAGATCCTACAGTGGAGGAGATTGTAGGGGAGGTATAGGTTGTGATGAGGGATTGGCTATGGGCATGGGTTGTGGCAAGAGTGTGTGTGTCTGTAGGGAAAGATATAGGTTGTGGGTGTCTGGGTGTAGGAAGAGTAGGAGTTGGGTGTGTACATAGATGTGTGTGTATATAGAAGAGGATGAGTTGTGAGTGTGTGTAGGGATGTGTTTTTGTGTAGAGAAGGATACAGGATGTAGCAAGAGGTCTGTGCGTGTAGGGGGGAGGATATGGAATCAGACAAAAACGTGTCTGTTCAGAGAAGGATATGGATTGGAGTGGTAATGGGTATATAGAGGAGGGAGCAGTGTAGTGGGGGTGGGTGCATGAGGTGTGTGAGTAGAGGATAGGATAGAGATTTTGGTGGGGGATGGAGCGGATCTGTATGGTACAGGTTGTGGGATGTGCGTGTGTGAGGGGGAATACAGGTTGGGGTGGAGTGTGTGTGAAGGATGAAGGTTGTGGAAGAAGGGGAGGGTACAGCATGGGGTGGGGTAGGGTGTGGGTTGTGACAGGGAGGGATTGTGGTGGGGTTTGGAGAGCAGGGCAGGGGTTGTGGTGGTGGGGTGTGTAAGGGGAAAAGAGGTTGTGAGGTGGAGGGATGCATGGTACAGATCATGGTGTGAGGGATGGCGGCGGTGGGATATGGGTTGTGGTGGTGGGGTGTGTAGGGGAAAGGAGGTTGTGAGGTGGAGGAATGCATGGTACAGATCATGGTGTGAGGGATGGTGGCGGTGGTATATGGGTTGTGGTGGTGGGGTGTGTAGGGGGAAAGGAGGTTGTGAGGTGGAGGAATGCAGGGGTGGGGGTGTGGGATATGGGTTGTGGTGGGGATTGGGGAGCAGGGCCGGGGTTGTGGTGGTGGGGTGTATGGGGGGGAATGGGGTTGTGATGTAGAGGAGTGGGGGTAGGGGGATGACCGGTGGGATATGGGTTGTGTGTGAGAGAGGGGAGGTGCGGGGGGGTGGGGCACAGGCTGGGAGGAGGGTGGTGGTGGTGACGGTGTAGGAAAGCAGTGTGTGGTTGCGGCGGGAGGGGTTGGTGGGGTTCCCCGCCGCGGCCTGCGCTGTCTGAGCTCAAGATACCTCCCGTCACCCAGCAGCAGCTCCGCGGTCCCTGCTGAAGCCACAGGGGCTTCCCCACCCCAAGTGCTAGGGTGAAATCGGTGCAGTCGCCCTCGCTAAAGATGGCGGCGGCTGAAGCTCGGGTCTTACCCTTGCTAAAGATGGCTGCAAGCGAGGTTGCAGCCCGCTTCTCCTCAGTAAAGAGGGCGATTGATAGGGAGTCGCTCACGGCCACTCTATTGCCCACCTTAAAGATGGCGCCCGAGAGCGTTCACGCTGCCCGGGAAGGGGTCAGCTCAGTGACGCAAATTTCACTACCGGGTGAACACCAGCGGGCGCCATATTGTCTTGTTCGTGAGGACGAGGAGTAAGGGGGAGGAAGCGGCGGTGGCGGTGAAGGAGACGAAGCGGCGCCGCCTGTGACCGGCGGGGGGAGGAGAGGGAACATGTAAGTAATGGGGCGGGCAGCGCTCATCGCGGCGACCGGGGGGCTGAAGCGACCGGCATCCCCGCCCCGCCGAGCCGAGGGGGGAGGGGCTGGAGGGCGCTCGGCGCTGTTGTCCGAGCCGCTCGCTGTGTGAGGGGCTGGGTGGCCAACGGGAGGCTTCTTCCGCCCCTGGGGAGAGATTTATGTTCCCGATGAGAGGAAGAGCATCTCCCGCCCCCGTGGCGGTTGGCACTTGCGCATGCGCTACGCGAGGGAGCTGGGGTACAATCGAGGTGACTGGAGAGAGTGGCCCCCGTTTCTCGCGATGCGCATGCGCTGCTGTCTTAGGGGGGTACCCAAGAGATTGATGGAGACTGGTCTCGGTACCCCATATTGCGCATGCGTAAGTGGTCAAGTCTAGCAGAACCCAATGGGTTGGAGCGCGCAGCCCACGCTGCTGTTCGAGCAGGAAGGGAAGCTCTTTGTTGAGTTCTCTGCCATGTGCCCGTGGTCCCAGTGGGTGTGGGAGACCTGCCTGTTGTGTCTAGGGCTGCCCAGTTTTTGGACTTTGCCTGCGACAATGCCATTAAACTTACTCTGAAACCCAGTTGAGCCATCCTGGGTGGAGGGTTACTAGGTTTGCATATACCCGACCTGCTTTGTGTTTAGGTCGCAGTGACGATTATGTAATTGGGGTAACTTAGGCAGTGCCTTGCTCAGGTACAAGAAAGCGAGTGACAAGAGGGATAGGTTCATGGTCCGGCTGATGGAGAAGTACAAACCTCTCTTTAAACTCAAAAAAGTAGGATTCTTCAGCTGCTTGCAGTGCTGATTCTGTGTGCTAGTGACCAGAGCATTAATAGCTATGAGCCAGGTTTTTCCCGTAACGTCAGGATTCTGTAACTGTTAAATTACCAGGATACTTCTTTTAAATACTTAATGTGAAAAATATGTTGCATTGCACCAGCATGTGTGATGATCATTCCACTGGGGGACTCCTAAGGGGTAGCATTATCAATATTATCATTTACAAAATGCCTACACTTAGTTGAACAGCTCAACAGAGATAGGACATTTCTAAACACCTCCTTAATCAGAGCTCAAGTTTTCAATCCTTACTCCTGTTAAGTGAGTAATACTTACACAAGCAGTTCTGTGGAGTTCAATGGGACTGCTTGTATGAGTGTATATACTACTTTTTGTGAATAAGGGATTGGGCCCTTAATTATGTAGCTACTTTTCTACCTAAAGCTTTGACCTGCCTAACTTGGGGAAATTTAACTTCACAGCCTGTCATGTATTATTTCTTTTCTTCTGTTACTATTGTACCTGCCCTAAAACACACAATAAGAGCCTTCCTCTCAGGAGTGGGGGAGGCTAGCATATTCTTGCTTTAAAACGAATCCCCCAGATGAGAGAGTCTCAAGCAGGTTAGGCCTTTGGTTAGGCTCAGCAAAGTAAGATATTGTGGGGGCAGGTGCCTCCAGCTTCATTTTCCTTCCATGGCTGGCAAGCCAGGTATGGATTCATAAGGTTGCCATTGACAACAGGTTTGCAGTGGGTCTTTGGATGGGTTTTACTTGGCTAGAGAAATAAATATAATGGAACAGTCACCTTCCCTGATGCACAGACATTACTTATGTATCGTATGCCTCATCCGTGTGCTTGGTTTCTATAGAAAACAAATCCTTCAGGAAGGATGTTACAGTCTAATGTAGACTGATAGTACTATTCAGGCACACAATACATTGGATGATCAGTTGAAAAATCGAGTGCCAGCCCTGTTAGTTGGGGTGACTTGATTTCATTTCTTTGTGCACCCATCAGTTTTTTCATGAATGTTTTCTAAATTTAGTAGAATTTTGACCACAATTTAAATTTTTTTTTTAATTTCTCATGTAAATGTAAACAGTCCAGCAGCTGTTTCTGTATATGATATCAATGTAATCTTCTATATAAAGATAATTTAAAAATAGATTTGGTATATTTGTTACATTAGTCACAGATTTGTGAGATTATCTGATCCACAACCAGGTGAAGAAGAATAAAATATGGCAGGTTATGATGGCTTGGATGTACCTATGCACGTTTGTCTTTATCTCTCCAAACATCAGAAAGTGCACATAAGACACTGCAGTTGCCCATATTTTGCCTATTGTGCTTTTTAAAGTTATCTTTCTGGCTCAGTTCATTATTCAAGTATAAGTTTGAAATAACAGAAGACTAAAGTTTCATCCCTTTGGATTATTCTTTCAGTACAGGTTTTTTTATAACAATTTTTCAGTTAAATTTACCTCTGTTCAACCTGCTTCATTCCGGTGGGTAGTAATGTAAATGTTTCTCAGAATTGCTGATTCTTGAAGACTGTTACAGGTGCTAAACAAGCCACACATTACAATTTGTCCTTTATTTGTCCTTTATTTTGGATCGTCGGTACATATTTGGAAGGCCTGTATTCCATGTTTGGACAAAGGGACATTGGGAAGAATGGTTAAAGTAGACTTCAGATACTAAGACCGTATGCAGTTAGGCCTAACTGTAAGGGCCATAATGATAAGTAACTGAGATAAAAATGCATTAGGTTTTGCTCTGACTTCTTGCTAACAGAAGCTTTAGAAATAATTATATTCTGCAAGAAGTTGACATTTGAAACAAATATTTAAAAAAATGTTTATGATACTTCTGACTATCTTAGGTATAAGGCAGATACCACAGTAACTGAGGAATAAATAACTTCAGCAACTTAGAAATGCTACTCATGGTAACACTGAAGCCTTTGGTCAACTAAAAATGGGTTGGCTGAAGCACAGTAACATCCAAGATAGTTATATTAACTCAGTCCAAACTCACTTTGCAAAGTTTTCATATTAAAGGCCACCAAATACAGTAATATATTTAGTATCCTTTTAAAAAAAAATGAAATAAGGGAAATTGGTGCTTTGACCTGTTATCGGCCTGTATAGCATACTTGGGCACACATTACAAATCTACAAGAAAATATTTCATTGTAGGGACAGGAGGGGGGCAAAAAGAACAAATGCATGTTTTCTGAAAGAATTGGGAAATGTATGTAAAGGATATTGTGACCCCTGTTCTTGGCTGTGGCTGACGAGTGCACATTGCTATTTGGGGGGATATGCATAGATATCTTTTAAGTAACCTTTGTGCTTCCCTCTGTCCTGGGCTGGCTGTGTGCTGGGTCAGCCCCCACTGTAAATTATGCTAGTTGCCATTGTCTCCAAGAGTCTGTTATAGCTGTTGGGATCACTGGGCTATAGGAAAGCCCTGGACATGCCATTACACCAGATCTACAGCAGGAGAAGGTCCTCCTACAAAATGTTGATTCTCTCATAGGTGTTTGCTTCAACATTAGGCCCTTTTTTGTGTGGGTGGCATGGCACAAGATAGCTCTACTAGAGGGGGAAATCTGGGCCAGTATTTTAAAGAATAACACACAGAAGCAGTATTACAGAGAATGTTACAAGACTATTTATATTATTCTGTGACATCGTACTAACTGTTACATTGTCTGTAACAGGAAAATATATACAAGTAAAAAAAAAAAGGGTAATTGGAATTCATTAGGTACCTTTCTTTCAGGTAGTAATGTCTGTATAGCAAGAAAACTGAATTAGGTTCTCGTTCCCCCTTTGGTAAACAGATTTTTAATAGATCCCAGTCTTCTGGTCTGACATGGGGGAATAAGAAAACAATTCTTAGAGCTCTGATTAAGTGGTCTTTTGTTTATTCCTGGCATGCGAGAGCAAGGAAATGCAAAAGAGAGAAAGCTAATTTCACTGGTAGGTGAAACAGCCAGAAATGAAACTACCACAACTTTGTGTTTGAGTGTGTATTGATTTCCCCTTCCAGGTAGGCACATATGAATTTAACATTCTTTTCTGGACCTTTATATCCAGTTATGCCTTTTAAATTGTATTCATTTATGAGATCAGAGTCGTACCCTCTTCCCATTTGCTAAATGCCAAACTGACATACCACTCTATTGGAGGGGAGATGTCTTGCTTAACATTTGAATCCAGCCAGCAAGAGAGATGTGCAGCTTCCTCAAGCTCCCAGATTCTGTTTGTACACTGAACTGTATTTTCCAGCATTTCTTTCCTTCTCAAAGGGGCTCCACCATCTCTTTGGAAGGGAAATATCTTTTAGAACCTCCCACAGCTCTTACTGACTCTGTGTTATAGTGAATTTTCATTAGTGAGAAGTGGATTTGGATTTGTCCAAGTGCTGCCCAAAGGGGCTCTACCTCTGTGGTGTCGCCAGCGTAGGAAAAGACAGGCAAAGCAAAGTCCCAACCATTTATCTTTTGTGTGGCAGTACTCCCACTAGGCACCATGCTTGCCTTAGCAATACAGTTTTAATCAGCTCATCATCTAGCACTTTAATTTCAGAGGTGTCTTTCTTATATCTCTGTAAGTTGGACTCTGTCTTCTACAGCCTCCGCTCATTGCTGCCTGCATGTGTCAGTTCTTAATTTGAAGAAAAGGGTGTCAACTTTCAGATGGATGAAAGTGCCTAACACCCTGTCAGTTATTGTGTGGAGACACCCATCAGTTCTCTGAGATCAGTTTTTTAAATTTATTTTTGAGAGCACTAAATTGGTGATCCTGACAGGGAAAAATACAAGAATAGCATCTGTTATTTATTGCTTAGGAGTATGAGACAAAATAAATCTGCCTTCACATTCTAGTTATACCTTTCACCATGAAGTTTGGGTAGATAAGTGTCCTTTATAGTCTGTTATGGATAAAACAGGTAACTTGGTCCCAATTAATTAACTACTAGCTTTGAATCTTAAAACCTTACAGCTTCACAGAATTACTAGGTCTTACAAAATGCTGGCACCAGTGATCCTCCCATGGCCAGCCATGCTGGCTTGAGAATCATAGTGTCCCAGTGGTGAATTTGTAAAGCAGCCACCCCACACAGAGGATCTGGACTGAAAGACTTCAGTTTTCTCTAATATATGATCCTCCTAAGAGAAAACTCTAGTCTCTTTCGGTCCAGATTGTCTGCGTGGGGTGGCTGCTTTACAGATTTGCAGCTGGAGTCCCCCTTTCCCAAACCTGGGGCTGTGAGCCAGGCTGGGGCGCAATTTCACAGCTGGGAGCCTTCCAGCAGTGAAATTGACATTCTTGTCAGTTTCATGGCTGCTATTATTTCACATTTCCTCTTTGGCTCCTACTGTCAGGTCTGGGCTCACCTGTCCGCCTCCCGGTGATGTATTGGGGGCGGGAGAGGAGAACCTGGGCAGCGGCTGGGCTCGGGCTCTTCCCCCCCTCCCCCCCCCACCCACCCCACAATCCCTCAGTGGGAGGAGGCGGCAGGGCTCTGGGCTGTCAGCCAGCAGGCAATGTAAGTAATGCAGTGTCTACACCAGTGGTTCCCAAACTTTGAACCTGTGAACCCCTTTCACTAAAATGTCAAGTCGAGTGAACCCACTCCTAAAAATTAATATTTCCAGGGAGAATTGGCTATGAAGTCTGGTTATTCTGTATAAATCCAAAAATAAAGGGCATGTTTTCTTAATTCTACACTTTATCTCTTATAAGTTCCTGTCACTGAATCTACTGCCTTGTGTACTTCACTGCACCACTCTTTTATAGAAATATTGATACTTTTTAGTGTTGCAGTATCATTTTCTTGGCCATCAGAGGAGTGCATAAGAGCTATCTCTACTACTGACTGAGGTCTAAGGATTACTCAGTAAAAACAAACGGTGTAAATGGAATAGTCCCTTCAATAGTAAGATTAAATAGTCTGTACGTCCTCCTACACAACTGGGCTGCTGGGACTTATGTACCAAGGAGCCATTTGTGGTATTTTACAATTATGCTGTTTCTTTAAATTATTACAAAGACCTGCTAATGTTTTCAATCAAGTTACCTGCTTATGTTTTCAAAGAATAAACCAAAGAGCAGGGCTTCATTTGAAGTCCATTTCTAGCAGCATGGAGCATCCAATGTTGACAGCTCATTTCAGTGTAAAATTGTTAATAACATTCTGGGATCTTAGTCTTAATGTGTCGGCTTAAGGTACCCAGAAAAAATATTTGTTCATTCCCAATTAGGGATGTAACAGATAATTAGATCTTTTTGGTTGAGCATTAATCAGAATGCATTTTGAGTATGCATGTTGTCAGTTGCATGTCATTTATGTACATGACTCCTGAGTGCCATAGTGGGATGGCATTAATGTCTGTTTAGTATTCAGAGACTAGTGGTGGACTATTAGTATTTAAAGCCTTGTCTACGTTAGGGAAGTATAGATTGGTGTAACTGCATTGATCAGTAGTTACACTAGTACGTCCTTCCATTTGTTTGTCACGTGACATCCCTACAGCAGCCTGCGGTATTTGCTTTTGTGGAAGAGTAACAATGGGAGTATTGAAATATATATTTTTAGCTTTTCTTACTGTAATATAGAAGCCAGAAATCAAGACAGCTGGCATCGTGTTCTTTGGAGTCTAGTGGTTGTCTACAGTTTCTGATGCTTTATAGTAGAATGCAAAGATATTTAGGAAGAAACTTGATTTATCTTCACAATTAGAAGATGTGAAGATCACTGAAAAAACAAACTTAATTGTGTACAATTTCTTTATGTATGAAGGCAAGGTTTTTGTAAAGTTGCTTTAATTCATACCTGCAGTCTAATACAGACACTCTCTTAAGCATAAGTCAGACTTTGCAAGATCATTTTAAATGCCAGGCTTGTGCCCTTGACATGTAACTTTTCCCATCTTTCTACTGATACAAAAACAAAGTGGGCTTCTTAGTTACAGATCAAGATGCTATTGACTTGTGCTCTGCCTTCGTGTTATTTGGTGTCGGTATGTCCTAAACTGGTGCCATTGAGTAGTATGGTACCCAATGAAACTTCTTTGTTTTATCCTGCAACAAAAAGGTGGTGAAAGAAGTAAAATAAATTCATGCTGATAATCCCTCTGATAATCTCAAAATTGAACTGGTCTTGTTAAAAACCTACAAAGTTTGTTTCATAGCTTCCAAGAGGCTTGCATTTTCTTTTACCTGTGCCATATTCATGTAATTACATACAACACATTTTGGCCCCACTCCCACAAGCCGATCTATGTGGGTAGAGCCTGATGTCTGTGTGGAACCCCAGTAAAGTCTGTGCAGATCAGCTTTCAGGATCAGGGCCTTTCTTTGTCTCTTGGTAACAGCATTGTTTGTAGGGTGTATAGAAAAATACCTTTCTCCACAAGATATGCTGTCTATATAATAATATCTGTTTTTTAAAGAACACACAAGTGCATCAGTTGGATAATATTGTTCTAGTTATAAAAATAACTCCTTAAATGTGCAGTGGTAATCTAATATTTACTTTATTTAAATTGCTGTCATGTAACTTTATCTTAAGAAACTTATTACCACATCTTGCATATCATTTTGTAATTAAATGCTTTATGAAAATTTTAGGGAAAGAATATTAGTGTTTCAGAAGTCATACAATGTTGTTGAGTTTAAACAGTACACAGCTGTTTTTAATAACCTCTTTCAGTTGATTTTTTGAACAGTTAGCATTTTCCTCCAGCTAAAATTATTAAACCAATACTGCTTTGTCAACTTGGTTTTGCAGGAGTTAAATGTCTCTGTGCAATTGTGTAATAGGTTCAAGTATGTAAAGCTTCCTGAGTATCAGTTCAAATGTAAAACCATTTTTTTAATTAAATGTAGAATATATAAAGAATTAAAGATGTGGGATCAAGGTGGACAGCCTTGGCAGCAATGGCCTTTGAACCAGCAACAGTGGATGCAGTCCTTCCAGCATCAGCAAGATCCAAGTAAGTAAATAACAAGATTTGTGCTATCAAAATACAATTTAATTTATTTTTTGTAATCTGAATTTTAGTCCTTGGATTACAGCATGACTGTGGTTACTCCTTTCTTATACCAGCTATTGAGAAATTGTATTTTCTGATGCTCTTCTGGGCGCAATGATGCTTAGTGTCTCTTCTCCCCCCCCCATCCCCCAATTGATTTTTAATATGTACAGTACAAGTAAGTGAATTGATTTGTCTTGGGTTGATAAAGTATTGACAGACTATAATCTATTCCCAACAGTTAGTCTGCCTTATTTGTTCTTGATTTTTGTTGCCTTAGTGATTCTTGATGGCTCTTGGCCTTTCTTTTCAGAAACATTGGCTTTTGGCCAAGCTAAGTCATGAGAAACCTTGCAGTTGAGAATACCTGCTGTACTAGGAAATGCCTGTCTGGTAAAGTGTGCATACAGATGTGTTTAAAAATCACTTCAGTGAAATCTGTTTTTGTGTAGATGGATATATTATTTATTTTGGTTACAGTAATGTGAATGGTGTGCAAGATGCTTTTCAAACACGTAAGACGGTCCCTGCCCAACTAGAGTGTGCAGAATGCTGGCAGACACATATGTCTTTAGTTCTGTGTTTTTGTCTGTTGCATAAACTATCCCCAACTGCACTTCTACCTAGAGATTATTTGCTGACTTTATGATGTCTAATACTTATTATAACAGTATCTTTGTGAATTGATGGCTCTATGGTAATTCACCAGTGGTGTAACCCCAAGTAAGTTATTTCCCCCCTATTCTTGTAAAGATAAATTGCATAACAGAGGTGAGGTAACATACAGTAGGGGAAAGATGGTCTTGAGGGAAATGCAGAGGACTAGTGACCCAGAGACCTGGAGTCTATTTAAATCTTTACCACAAGCAAGTCCCTTTTCAGATGTAAGACACTATATAATTTTTAAAATAACTCTTTTTAATGTTCTGCAGAACTAAAACTGATATAGATGAGAATTGTAGAAAAAGAGAAGTGCTCAAAATACATGTGGAGCCAAAAGGTTATTAGGACTAAACACAAGTTATGTCCTCCATAAATAATATATGAAATAAGAATAACACAACAGTATATGACAACAAATACATGAAAAATGGAAAATGTGCATTTAAACTAGATGATTAGCAAATGAAACTCTGTGCTCCTGTTTGTACACATCTGTAAATAGATAACTTAAATCAGGAGTAATTAATGTATAGTCATTCACTTTGAAGTACATTGTACCTGTTGCCTACTGTTTGTTGGCACACTTCCAGTTGCTTCTAGTTCCTGTGCTAGTCTCTTGCTTTAATGCAAGGAGTGATGGTGGGAGAAAAAATGTGGAACAAAAAAGTAGCAAGTCCAATCTCAAAGCAGAACAGACAATAGTTAAGAAAACATTATGGGAGAATAGACAAGGTAAAAATGAGGAGTGACAGAGAAAAGGGAACAAAAAAGGAGTAGGAACTCAAAAGGCCATTATAAGAAGATAAAAGATCATTTTAACATACACTACAAATATGTGCTCTAACTATACATCTTCATTAAACTTAACTTCACTAATATAGAATTTACGGAGTTTACACCTTTTAAAATCTGAATTTGTATTCTTCACTCTCAACAGGAGTATAACTACCATCCATTCAAGTAATGATAGAAAAACTAAAACAGTATATATAGTATTCATTTAGAGAAACTCCACTGCAACAGTATGCACATACACGTTGACATATTTGCAATCGGCAATAAAAATGTAATTAATTACATGCCATGAATCATGGGCAAGGTAGTTGTAGGTAAATAAAGTGATCCTTCCATTAAGAGAATATATGTATATCTCACTAGTAGAATTGTATTTTGGAAGTTTAAATACTGAAATGGTAAAGTTTTTAAAATTTGTTTTAGGCCAGATTGACTGGGCTGCATTAGCCCAGGCATGGATTGCCCAACGGGAAGCCTCGGGGCAGCAGAGCGTGGTAGAACAACAAGGAATGATGCCAAATGGACAGGATATTTCCGGAATAGAGCCTGGTCCAAACAACCATGGTAATTTTCAGGGGGATCCCAACTTCAACAGAATGTGGCAGCCAGGTTTGTGTCTCTCTCTCTCGCTCTCTTTTTTTTTTTTCCCCACCCCTCTCTCTCTCTCTCTCCAACCCCTCCCATATTTTAATTATTTATTCGGTAATTTGGTGAATGTGTGAATATGTATTTATATTTATCCTCTGTTTCTCTATTTTCTGTGTGTGTCACCCTTCCCATTGCATCATTCACTTACTTCTGACAACATGATGTCTACATTCAACAAATAGCTGATTCAGGGATGGGAAAGAGTACAGTCATGAAGATTTTATAGCACAGTCTAGTCATCTGAAATTTTCATAGACACCAGTTAGTGTGTGTATATATATATAATAGTCTTTGGGTTTTGTCTTTGAATTTTAATATAGAAGGTGAACACCTGTGTTTGGTTTTCCCCCCGTGGGATTCAGTTACTTGTTTCCCTTCTTATTCCCAGGTTGGTAGGAGCTGGAGCATTGAAGGGCACAATGTGCTCTTGAGGAAGAGAGCACCTATTGTCACTCTGTTGCAACCCTTTTAGCTGTTTTGGGCAATGTTTTTGACAGGTTATGGAATGAGTTCTGTCCAGCACTTAGCTGGTGGGATGCTTGCTGTGGTGTCCTTTCAAGGCACAACAGCTTGGAGATCAGAAAGGGCAGAGGTCTGCTTGTGAAATACACTTTTATTGTATGTGTCTTCCTTTTTGAGGTTATCTGCTCTCCCCAGGTCTTGCCCTACCCATTATATGCACCTCACATGGGATGCCTATAGTTAAGATTAACTGAACATTTACAATAAAATGGGTCACTTTCAGTTAATTACAACTTTCTCAAAAATTTAGTTTTTGGCTGAAATGTATATTTCTTTTCCTATCAAGGAAAATGTTTGTCCTGATAGTTTCATTTAAAAAAAAAAAATAGAGCTGATTTCAAGAACAGAAGGAGTAGAAGAATTGCAGTTTTACTTCCAAGAATTATTTTGCAAACATTTTCTTTTGCAAATTAAAAAAAACAGATCTAGCACATCTGCAGAATGTATTGGCGATTTGAAATTTGGCAGGAATGCAGTTTCTAAGTCTGTAGATGGTTTTTTATTGGTCTAGTGAAAATTGCATTTGATTTTATAGCTACAAGGGAGGGTAAAAAACCCCAAAATCTGCACATGTGCACTGAATTATGTTTAAAACGTTAAAACAATGATTTCTCAAAGTTCTGTTGGCACTTTGGCAAATGTGCCTATGTGAACTGAATGGAAATTTTCATTTAGACTATCTCAGACAATCACTTGTGGTACATATACATGTTTAACAAAGTGGAGTAGAATGTCAGGTTTGAAAGGTAGAAGTTATGTGGTGTATAGTGTCCCAATTCAGTGACTTAACCACATTCTTCCTCTTTCACTAAAGATCCAGGGCAGTCATGGCTCCAGTATGCCGCTCTGCAGAGAATCTGAGCAGTGCTGCTTTCCACAGGGAAGCTGCAATAAGTAGGGCAGCCCTCAGGGCTGTCTAAATTACCCCTTGAGTAGCCCCCAGGTTCAAAGTGTCTTAAGGGCACCTTAGTCCTTCCACTCCTGGTCTTCAAGTTCTGTGCTGCCACCTCTAAGATATGCAGTACTGAATATTGCCTTTAATGTTTGCAAGGTTTAAGGGTTTTTGTTTTTGTTTTTTTGGTAGTTTTGTTCTGACTAACTTTCTGCATTGTAATGTAAACATAGAGAACTTGACATAGAAATGTTGAATCATTATTGAGTGGCTATGTGTCTAGTGGGGTCCTGGGTGATTTTATGCCATTTAATATTTTTATCAGTGACCTGGAAAAAACAAAATCATTATTAATCAGGTTTGCACAATATACAAAGATTGGAGGAATGGTAAATAATTGTTCTGTTAGTGCCTTGTCCTCTTAATCTGACTCAGTGAGTCAGATTTCGCACAGTCAACTTGTGGAACTCCTTACCTGAGGAGGTTGTGAAGGCTAGGACTATAACAATGTTTAAAAGGGGACTGGATAAATTCATGGTGGCTAAGTCCATAAATGGCTATTAGCCAGGATGGGTAAGAATGGTGTCCCTAGCCTCTGTTCATCAGAGGATGGAGATGGATGGCAGGAGAGAGATCACTTGATCATTGCCTGTTAGGTTCACTCCCTCTGGGGCACCTGGCATTGGCCACTGTCGGTAGACAGATACTGGGCTAGATGGACCTTTGGTCTGACCCAGTACGGCCTTTCTTATGTTCTTATGTTCTTATGGATGCAAGCAATATGCATTTCACTACAGCCAAATGTAAAGTCATGCTTCTAGGAACAAAGGCCATAGTGACAGGATGAGGGACTTCTGTATTTGGTACTGGCCTTACTTCTGTATTTGGTATTGTTCTAACAACTATTGATATACTATGTCCAGTTCTGGCGTTCATACTTCAAGAAGGATGTTTCAAAATTGGAGAAGGTTCAGAGAAGAGCCATGAGAATGATTAAAGGATTTGAAAGCCCTGCCATAGAGCGATAGACTCAAGGAGCTCCATCTGTTTAACTTATCAAAGAGTAGGTGGAGGGGGTGACTTGATCACCATCTATAAGTAACTACATGGGGAACAGAAATTTGATATTAGAGGGCTCTTTAGTTTAGCAGACAAAGGCATAACTTGATCCTATGGCTAGAAGTTGAAACTAGACAAATTCAGACTAGGAATAATTTACCCAAGATTGTGGTGGATTCTCCATTGCTGGAGATTTTTAAATAGAGATTGGATGTCTTTCTGAAAGATATATGTTATAATTCAACCACGTTTTTCCTGCTTCATCAGACTAGGTGGTTATAATGGCTCCTTCTAACTCTAATCTATGACTATATATCAGTTTATACCTACCTGACTCCTTATCAGACAAAAGCTGAATGTCTTGTTTTTTGGCACTTCATGAGATTGATAGACAAATAATAAATGTTTGTAAGCTAAGTCTCATTGTTAACTTCATACTGAATTTTATTCTAAATCCTGAACAGAATGGGGAATGCCTCACCAACCTCCACATCCACCTCCAGATCAACAGTGGATGCCTCCAGCCCCTGGTCCAATGGAAATTGTTCCTCCATCTGAAGACAGCAACAGTCAGGATAGTGGGGAATTTGCCCCTGACAACAGGCATATATTTAACCAGAACAATCACAACTTTGGGGGACCACCCGATAACTTTGCAATGGGGCCAGTGAACCAGTTTGACTATCAGGTGAAACATATTTGTTGCTTTAATATTGTAGACGTACAGAGTCCCTTCTGTGGAAGTGTTCCTCTAAGAATATCTAGCGGCGACTGTCACTCTTCAGTTCTACAAACAAGAAGTCTGTTAGCTGCTAAATCTTAGCAGCCAAGATACATTTTAACACAATGCAAAATACCTTATGCATACAGAAGAAGACTTTAGAGTTTTCAGTTCTGAGGCCAAACAAGATTTTTTCCGTACAAATAATGAGAAGTGGTTATGTGCAAGATTAAAATGACTCAGTGTTTTCCAGTATATAATTAACTTGACAAAGTTGTGTAAAAGAAAGGAGCATTAAATAAAGTTAAGAAAATAATATACCTAAATATACTAGAGAATGTACTATAGGGCAGCGGTTCTCAACTGGGGATCCGTGAGCCCTTTCAGGGGATCCGCAGAGCCCCATGGCTGAAACCCAGTGCCCCGAGCCCAGCGCTGAAGCTGGGAGCGGCGCAGGGCTGAAGTTGGTGGCCACCCCACCCCAGAGTGGAGTAACGCGGGGCTGAAGCTAGCGCACTCTCTCCCGCCCCCTCAAGCTTCTGAAGCCAGGAGCGGTGTGGGGCTGAAGCCGGCAAACCTCCTCCCTCCCCCCCGCTCCCTCCCCCCGAAGCTGGGAGCTGCACTGGAATCGCCCACCTGCCCATACATAGCCCCTAGCTACTACCTCCTGCCTGCACCCTAAGCTACTCCCCTGCTTGCACACATCCCCTAGCTATCCCCTCCCTGCATCCTGAGCGGTTTTCAACCTTTTTGAACTGAGTCCCCTCCCCCTTTGAGTTATATATTTTGGTTGCATCCCCACACAGCCCAGGCAGGCTGGGTGGCCTCCTGAGTGAGTCGGGGGGTGGAGGTGGCACTCCCTTCCTGGACCCCGATGTATGGAGCTGGTTCAAGCCCCGCCAGCTCTTGCCCTCCACTCCCCACCCCCCAATAGAAGTAAAACTATGCCTATGCCTAAGGGTCCCCCCTGATCCAGAGCCCCAAGTTCCTCCCGGCCCCCGCTGGGCCCTGGTGTGTTTATAGCATGTTGAGGGGTGCCTCAACAAGAAAAAGTTTGAGAACCCCTGCTATAGGGAATAGCCCTGCATTTGCAGGGAGATAGACTGGAGGATCCAATTGATCTTTTCCATGTCTATCTTCTGTGAGTCTATGAATAAACAATTATTTAAAAAAAAAATTCACATCCAATTTTTTTCTTTACTCTTGCAAACACGTTATGTGCAGTGTATATAAGAATAGATTTTTTTGTAAGTATTACAGTGAGGGATATTGTCCAAGTCTATATCCAAAGAATTTACTCTAGATTTCCCCCCCCCCCCAATTTTCAATGGTATTGTATGCTCAAACCTGTTACAATAAATTATAAACACACATTACCTTTTGGAACATCTACCTCATATTCACAGACAATAGAAATCTGTGGGGAAGACTGACAAAAGGTATAGGAATTTATTTCTATTTTCTATCCTAATTTCTCTACTCTTAAATTTTAGTGTCCGGCATCATTGTTAGATGTGAGGTGAGCCATCCATTTTCAAATACTTTAGGCTATAAAAGTCTTCTGTCTGCTATTACTGGACAAAGTTTTATAGACAACTTCTCAGAATCCTGTAAAAATGGTACTGAAAGTCCACTTTGTAGCAGATGATGCAGTAAATGCTACTATCTTTAAAATTACATTGGAAGTACTAAATGTCTGTTATTTGAATAACCAAAAGAATATAATAAAACATTGATTTAAAAAGAGAGGAAAAAAATCAGATTTTTTAATTTAAATTTAAAACATTTTTCTTTTTTAAAATAAACCTATTTCAAATTAAGACAACCTGTGTTAAATCCTGAACTGCTTATAAATATTAAACAGAACATGTTTTCTGCCAAAATCTTAAAGAAAATCACATACTGAGCTGGCGGAAGTCGTTGCCTAAGCACCTGGAACCAGAGTTTGTTGAAGTACTAAGCCAGCTTTTGATAGTAGTAGCAGATATTTTCTTCATTTCAGATTATTCAGATAGTTCAATGACTAGTTCATTCAAAGTTTAAAAAGTTGATTGGAGTTGAAAAAGAAGAAAAGTTTGTTTTCCTCTTCCAGTCTGTGAATAAAAACTCCGTGTGAGAGAATGAGTTCTACTAGTTCTAAAATCTTGAAGGACATGGCAACCCGAAACAATCAGTTCAATTTATTAACTACAGATAACTCTTATTATTTTTATTTATTTGTATTGTTGTAGTGCCTAGTAGGACTAGTCATGGACAGAATATAGTACTTTTCTTAATAATCAGTTTTAAATGCAAAACATGTTTTGATGAACTTGTTTTTATGTATCCAGCACATTTAAGGGAGTTTTAGTTAACTAATAAAAAAAATTAAAATGCTGTTCTTGTGCATTTTTAATTGAATTGCAGTTTGCATGCAATTAGAGCTTGACACAAATCACACATAAAAATGAACGTAGTAAATAAGAAACGTATCATCCATATAATAGGTACCATTTCAAACATAATAAAAAATGTAAAAAATTAAGCTATATAATTGCTTAAATAAATGTGCATAGATATAGTGTGTCCCCTGGTTAACAAAAAGTAGTATCAAATTTAGTGTAAAGGGTATATGTAGTTGCAAATCAGCATGTTTTAATGGTTACCAACCAATGAGAATCAACCTTTTTTTAAAGAAAATAACTAAGAAGTACAAATGCAAAACAAGATTAAAATAATCCATTTTAATCAAGGTCCTGCTTGTTTAAATCATGCTGAAAATTGGCAATTTAATAATTTTGACTTAAATCACCCTGTCATAAAATATTTGATGCTTGCAGCCTTATACCTATATGCCATCCTTTTAAATGGTTTCAATGGCTATTTCTAGGAACCAACTATAACATGCACTCATCTGTGCCACAGCTTTGCAACTCTGACTTGCATGGCAACTTGGTAGGAATGCAAGAACTATACCAAACTTGCATATAAATGTATGCATTATTTTGATCAGCCATAATATATCGTTTTATTTGTAACATCCTCAATAGATGAGTGGAGATTGCAGGTGAAGTCCAGCAGCAAGCAACAAAAAGTTGGAGCTTTTCACCTTTGTCCTCAAGTTGTAGTTATAGGGAGAGAGTGATTGCATGTCAACACTTCAGGACTCTGCGTGCTACTTTGTGCACCCCAGCTTTAACTGAGTATGCTGATGATAGTTGATAGTGAATTGGTTAATATTGACAGCAGCTAGATGGGTATCAGACTTCAGTTTTGAGAGGTTGTGAAAAGGGGTTGTCTGCAGCCCATTCATACATTCATTATGGTGTCTATGCATTGGTTTACATTCTAAAAACTATTTTCAAAACCAGAAGTTCTTAAATAAATAATAGTGACTTTTTAAATAAAAATGACACTTTAGATTTTGGGGACCACAGTAAAACAGGTAGAAAGACCATACTTAGGTAGAAAAATCCATGATTTCAATTTGCCTGGATTTCTGTTGTTTCACTTACATACACATGTGCGTGCACACATGCTATGTGGAGCCCAAGGAATAAGTTTAGAGTGCATTGTATTAAATGTGAAGAAAAATGAACTGCATTACTCTTTCAGCATGGGGCGGCTTTTGGTCCACCCCAAGGTGGATTTCATCCACCTTACTGGCAGCCAGGACCACCAGGGCCACCAGGTCCCCCAGCACCTTCAGCGCCTCCCCAGAACCGAAGGGAAAGGCCCTCGTTCAGAGACCGTCAACGTTCACCCATCGCGATGCCTGTGAAGCAGGAGCCTCCACAGATTGGTACATGTTAACCACACTTTAATGAAAAAAACCCAAAAACATGATTTCAGAGATGGTTTTCATTGTAAAAAGAAATGTAACATTTGAAATCTGTAATTACAACTTAATAATAGCAACAACAAAAAATTCTAATTGGGTGAGAAAGATGTATCTTTTTATTTTTTTTCCTTCTGACAAAACTATAAATCTCTGGCATGCAGATGCTGTGAAACGTAGAACCCTTCCTGCTTGGATTCGTGAGGGTCTGGAAAAGATGGAACGAGAAAAGCAGAAAAAGCTGGAAAAAGAGAGAATGGAACAGCAACGGTCTCAGATGTCTAAAAAAGAAAAGAAAGCAAGTGAGGAAGCTGAAGAAGGAGATGGTCCACGGTTACCTCAGAAAAGTAAATTTGTAAGTAGAAGCATTCACTTTTGATCTAGATATCTATTTTCCTGAAAGATCTTAACATTTCTCTCTCTAACCTGAAAAATAGTTTCTCTTTATCTACAACACTTATTTGTTACTCATGTTAAAAATTAAGTTTGTGTCAACTGCAGTGCCACTTACCTGACCTTTGTAAATTCTTGCTAGATAATGGGCAAAAATTTAAGCATAGCTTAAAGAATATTTATTTTTACTTGGTTTGTAATAGCAAAGAGGCAGTGATAAAATTGGCTCTTATTTTCTGTTTACATAAATTGGTAATTGGCATAGACTAGGAGGGAGGTGTCTATGGTAAAGAATTGAACTGTTTGTACTTGGACTAGTTTGAGTACAAATGTACCAGTGCATCCATGCTTGCCAAAATGAACCAATTTAGAGAGTCTTATGCTGTAGCCTTGTGTCTGTGGTAGTTCTTCCTAAATGATTTGCAGTGCTGGATACGTATCCTACAGTGACCAGACCACTGCATAGGTGGCCTTTCTGGACACAGAGGGGTCAGGTGAGCAGTCGAGAGCCGTTAGTTTTTCTCCTTGGGCAGCTGCCTTGCCTGACGAATATCCTAGGTTGTTGGGTGAGGGTCCTTTCTCTGGATCCTGTAGTCAGATTCCTGCAATCCATGCATAAATCCCGTTCACTTGGGGAAAAAGTGTCTACGTTGATCCCCTCACATTATATCCTCCACACCCTGCCTCAAAGAACAGCTTTGCGTGTCCTAACCAAAAAGACCCACCATGGCTTGTCCTCTGAAAATACTGATTTGACGGTCCATCTGAGGATTACCAAACCTGCATTGCAGCTGGTGATTTATGGTTGGATTTCTGGCTCCAAGGGCTTGCAGAGTGGGAAGGGGGATCACTTACTTGTTTGGAGGGCTGTTTTGCTTCATTCTGAAGTGCTGTATTTCAATTTCTGTTGAGAACCATAAATAGAAACTTCCTTGTTTTAATTATGAATTAGTCCTAAAGTATGCAATGTCCTTCTTATAGGACAGTGATGAGGAAGAAGACGACATCGAAAACACAGAAGCTGCAAGTGTTGGAAAAGTTAGTAGGAGCCCCTCTCCTGCTCCTCAAGAGGAGCAAAGTGAACCAGAAATGACAGAAGAAGAAAAGGAGTATCAAATGGTATAAATAACAGTTCTCTCAAAAGGGTGTTCGTCTATACGTATTTTTCTGGCTTTAGGCATAAAAGAGTAGTTGTGCTTTTCTATGCCTGACATTTTAAATAAATATATAACATAGATTGTATACTGTACTGGGATTATATATGGAGTCGTATGTGTCTCCAGTTTAACATATGGATAGCATTTCCACATAGGGGAGAATATACTTACATACGTGTGTGTACTATACCATATATGTGAAGTCAAGAGCTATCTGATAAGATGTAAAGAAACACAATATAATTATTTACCATGCATTTTTGCCCACCTCACTGGTCTTCGTCCACTAATAATTCTATCATTCTTCCTTGGAATTTATTCTAACATTCCAAACCCCCCTCCCCCCGCCCCCGGATCATCTACTTTTTGCTAAAAATACAGTTTCTTAAAGCCCAAGAATAGCAAGATTTAGTCTTGGGCTAGCAGCAACTTTTCTATCAAAGAATTAAAATTATTTGACGTGCAATATTTTGTGGTGTTGCACGATGAGAAATGGGAGCTTGTTTCCCACTATGACCTAGTATTCATTGGAGGGTCTCTGTCTCCTATGTATAGAAAAGCTATTTCAGGTGACTCGTATAGGTTTTTGTGGTTCTTTCTGAACCCTCTACAACTGAAGTCCTGGTATTTAAGGCCCCAAACCTGCGAAGTCGTATGCATGCACTTTATTTTAATGAAATTAAGTAATTGTACAATCTGTAATAGTGGGATTTCATACCCTGCTTTTGTATGTGAAATGCTTATGATTATAGGTCAGTGTGAGAGTACAGATTGTTTGGATTTTTTCAATTGGACTTGATTTCCAAACTACTTCAGAGTCCTAATTTTAACTGATCTTTTGTATAGAAAAAATAATTAAGTAAAAGGAACCAAATTATGCTTTTACACCCGTTCAAAGCAGTAGGGTTGCATATGTGTAACAAAGTGTAGAATTTGGTCCAAATACTATGCTTCCAGTGTTGTTTAAAATTATTTTCTTCAGATGATGTTGACAAAACTGCTGCTGACAGAGATTCTTTTAGATGTCACAAATGAAGAAATTTATTATGTAGCCAAAGACGTACATCGTAAAGCAACTAAAGGTATGCTTTTCTTTTTTAGTTTGTTCAGTGAATATTTTATATTTGCATGTTTTTAGAACATTTTACTCCATAGCAACTGTTCCCAAGAGCAATCAATATATAATGCATCTGATTTGCTAGAGCTCAAATCCAGTAATCATATACTGTTGTCCTGTGCAGTGTATTGTGAGTTACTTCAGTTATTCCATTTCTTTCATATAATTCATTTCTTTAGTTATGATGGTATCTCTGTGTTAATGGCTATTGCAGTGTAGATATCTATTTCTTAATGCTATCATTTTACCTCAAACTTTTAGTTGATCAGAAATGAAAAGAGACAAATATGAATCCTCAAGTAGCTCATTTTCTTTCACTGTTAACAAGCCACTCTATATATAACAGCAGGTGATTTTTTTTTCTATACAATTATGAGTAAAATTAAATATGTAAATACTGGTATTTGAAATATATATGCAGATGCTGTAACTTGGAAACGGATCTCTGAATATAGATTTGTGGTTTGCAAGTGACTATTAACTCACATTTATAATGTGAAACTTTTACATGGTGAGAAAATCTAGGACTGGTTTTAAATGGATGATACGTTTTTAATGTTTCTTCTCTCCCTCCAAAAAACAGCAATAGTAGTAGATTTAACAATACCATAGACTCTCATGACTATGAAATCGTGGCTATTTGTGTTAACATGTTGTTCCTGTTGTTGATGTGATACAAAGCTCCTGCAAAACAGCTGGCACAGTCCAGTGCACTGGCTTCCCTCACTGGGCTCGGTAAGTATGTTCCTTATTTTTGAGAGGGGCTTAATGGGGAGATCACTCTTACCTTGCATTTCCAGAAATTGTGTGTTGAAACTAGGTTGTAATTACCCTAATAATTAAGGGTCATTCTGCTACCTTTACTCATGTTGGGTAGAACCTTACTCTACAAGTTATCTCACAGATTTCAGAGGGATAATTTGTGGAGTAAGGAACTAATCATTTGAGTAGAGTATCAGAATCTTGCCTAAGTTTGTAAACTAGGTAAACACATGAGAAGTACACTTACTTTTTTTTGGCTGGATAGTTTACTCGATAACTAATTTTAATAGGATGGTTTTTGAATTGTTCCAGGAGCAAACTACAATCTTTTTGAAGGAAGATGACTATTTTTATGCATTACTCCCGTTTTGGTCCAGCCTATGTTAACCGTGGGTAACAGTTGACAAAATAACTGATAAAAATGTAAAGCTCTGGTTTGCAAAAAAAAGCCTTTTCAAATGTTTAGAATAAATTTATACTTTCATTGAAAAACTACACACTTACTAAAGCTCCCATATCCACGATTATCAATTTGAAGATGTACAGGATGTGAAACGTAGAATTGCATTCTGAGATGTAATAGGAAAAGCTCTTTCCCAATGTTGTCATCTTACCATAGTCTAGTAGCAGTGCTACAATAAAATGTCAATGATCATGTGCTGATTACACGATATTGTGAACTTTGTTGAACTCCTTTACATAAGGTGAAATGTTCTCTGTCCCAATTATTCAGATGTTTTTAAACTAATTGTAATAAAGATTAAGAGAAACTCAAATGGAAAGAAAGTAAAATGCCTCTGTGTCAGATGTTTAAGGTTACTTTGTATCAGTCCAGTATATACTCAGATCTTTCTTTTGGGGGCAAGGGAAGTCCATTTCTATTCCATCTCTGTACCTTTTGACGTACAGTATTTTCTAAACCACAGTAGAAAAGTTGATATGGCATTCAGGAATTCTAAGCCCTGGACAACTGAAGGCTGCCGAAGTCATTGCAGAGATGTCTTCAGGGACAGGGTCCCAGGCATTTCACTGCTTTGTCTGTGTGCTTGCTGATACATGGGAAGGCATTGTTACTGGCTCTATATGGAGCTTTTTTTGCCCTTCCATACAATGAGAAAAGTGCCATGATCACAGTGGTTGCTTGCTGAGAAATAGACAAGCTGTTCCAGAAGGAGTAAACCCAGATAATAAGCACCAGTACAGAAATGGGGGCCTTGAACACTCCAGTCAACCAGCATTGGCACTTCCCTCAGAATAAGTGGCTTCTTCAGAGAAGAGAAAGTGAAAGAAGGGCAATGTACTCTCCTCTTTGCCCCACAGAAATATTAAGAACAAGGCTTAATCTTTCCTCGTGATAGACTGGGCTTTATGCACGCAGGTGGACTGGGTGGTTATGGATCAGGAGACAGTGAAGATGAGAGGAGTGACAGAGGCTCTGAATCATCTGATACTGATGATGAGGAACTACGACACAGAATCAGGCAAAAACAGGAAGCATTTTGGAGAAAAGAGAGAGAACAGCAACTATTACTAGAAAAACAGCTAGAAGGTAAGTCATTTAAATGTGTTCCTGCTATAAAAACATATACATACATACATTTTACAACTTAGTGGAATATATATATATATATATATATATATATTCCACTAATTTATTTATTTATTTTCAGGCTAAAACATATGGAGCCTTATATAAAAATGATGTTCCTTAATTCTAAAGTTTTGCTCAAAAATGTGTTTGAGATACTTTGCCAAAAACTGGTTTTGTGTCCCTTTTTTTTCTTTCCTGCTTGTAAGATCCATTATATATGTTCTTCATAGACTATTTATTTACTTTCTCAGTTTTAAAAGAGCAAATTACAACAGATAGAGCCCTGCAAATCCATGGATATCTGATTTATATCCGCAAATATCCACAAATCGTTTTTGCAGATCAGATGCAGATACAAATTTTCTGTATGTGCAGGGTTCTACAGATAGTTTTCAAAAGTAAATTCCTTTAAAATATCAATCCTGATTTAGGGTAAAATTCACCCCTATGGAGAGGGACCATGTGAAGCCTTTTCTCCACTGTTCTTTAAAGTGGGACATAAGCCTTATGTTGTCCCTTCACATGCGAATGAATTTTACAAGGACTGCATTGCACAAGGATCTTTGAAATAGAGTATACATTTACAAAGTGTTCTCAGGTTGAGAACCATTCTCCAAACCTATTTGTCAGGCTACACAGTGCGTATATGTCAGCCTACTAGTGGATGAAGAAAAGAGTTTGTGCAGATGAAGAATTTTATATATACATTCTAAATACATGAAAAATATTATAACTCTTGTGATGTCACTCCCCATTTCAAAGGGGCAGTCTGGTTCTGTCTCTCACTAGATGGTGAAAACTTGGTGGCTGGATAAGCTATGATTTTTTGGGGATTTCCCCCTTTTCCTGCCTTTTTTTTTTTTTTTTAGAATTTTTCTCTTGTCACTCCATTAGGCCTAGATTAGCATAGGATGCTTCTTTGTGGATAGTTAGACTTTTATGTTGCTTGTTTGCCTTAGGGTTTTTCCCCCTCTTCCCCCAAAGAAAATCATACTGCAACTTGGGTCTCTAAGAGAAAGCTGAACAGTCCTCAGCCAGAGGGATTATCTTCTTTCAAACTGCTGAAATTTTGGTTTGGAGTGATTTGTGACTGCTCAAGCCTTGAAGAAAGTAAGACCCAGGATTTGCAATTTCTTAAAGCAGATGTAGAGATATATTCACTGCTTTTTGTAGCCTAAGGCACCTATTAGATTCCACTCTATTCTAAATGTGAAGAAAGTGAACTGTTTTCTGTGTGCCAATCTAATTTCGGAGACTCAATTGTTCATGATTCAGCAAGTCAAATAGAAGGAATTCTGCAAGAGGCCTGCATTCACATACTCATTCACTCAAACAGTAAGAAGTTCCTTTGGGTTTTTGGGTTCTCAAAACCAGCCAAAAGTTCCTTGTCCCATTGCAGGAAACACTTCCAGGTTAGATACTCTGCTAAAATGTTCCTTTCAGGACCTCAGATTATGCAACTAGGTATGTTTATATGTGTGTCTTCATAACTTGGTGTCGGTTCCAGTTTTCACATTCAGTCACTCCAACTATAGCTTCTGAGAACATAGCCTTGATCAGAGCTCTCTCTGGCCTACCTCTCCTAACACTTTGGATATTAAGTCCCCCCTCATGCATGATGGTTACAGCACAAGAAAATGTGCTGGGGTTACTTCTGTGTTTCCTGCCTGGAGAGCAATCGTGATTGGTACATGCATGGGTGAGAGGCTCACTTAAGTCTCAGAGTGGGGTAAGTCCACTGGATGTAGGCAGAGAATAATGTTTACCAATCATTTTGCTTAAAAAAAGGGGCTGTTGGCAATTCATTACTTCAGTCAGGATCTGATGGGGGCAAGGCAGTTAAAGTTCAAACAGTGTATCACTGGCATATTTATTTCCTGTTGTGTTGAAGTTGGACATTTTCTCCTCTTTGTTTAAAGGCCTGAAAGCTGACCTGGATCAGCCATTCCTTCATAAAGGGGTGTGATATCTCAACATTTAGTTTCCATTCCTCTCTTTAGGTGTATTAAATGCATATATCAAGGGAGAGGAATGTGGAAGTGCTCTGTATTGTGGTTACATGAGGGAGAAGAGGTCTCCCTGAGGAAAAATATTGAAACTATGGAATTTTGAAAGGTTATTTTAAATTTGTTGTCTAGGTGGTCCTTTATAATATTAATTTCCTGGCCTGCTCGATTACTTCTAGTTAAACACGAGCAAACACAGAACCTTTGTCATTGCTAAATATTCAAGAAGGTGGTTTTTTTTGTGAAGCTTGAAGTGAAAATGATCCAAAAACTCTTCCAAATCACTTCATTCTCCTGGTCTTTTTCCCACCCCTGTAAAAGGTGGTCTCTTCATAAGGCAGTTCTTGCAATAAGTAAGTGTGTGTTCGTGTATCTCAAACGAAGTTTTGTGTGGCTTTTAAATTCTTTTTGTTTAGAAACCATCTTGCCTCTTTCAATTTTCAGTTTCTCTTCCCCTGCTTTTATTTGTATTTATATTAGGATATTTACATGAAAACAATACTATTTTTGTTTAGTTTTCTGCTCATCATGTAATATTCCCCACTTAAAGGCAATATTAAAGCTGTGGGCCCACGCCCATTAGCTAGAAAACACTTCACTTCTGAGGTATTCACTTTGCCATTTAAACTGTCACAGCAAGCAAACAATGGAGTTGTGCATAGCTATTTAGCCAGACTAAATTATCACCAGATAGAGCAGTAAATGGATGTTTCCTATCATAAATAGACAAAAAAAGCTTTATTGCAACAGAAGTGCTTTACCCTGGTTGAGTACATTTTTGGATCACAACTGTAATCGTTATCTGTGTTCAGTGAGGTACAGCTGACTCAGTTTTATGTAGAATTTTGGGGGGCAACCTTTAACCTCTTCAACATGCAGCTGAAACAAACATATCTTGTTACTCCATATCTGTGTGTGCTGTATATCAGAGTTGATTATAATTGAATTGTAAAAGGTGAGCACTTACAGATTTTCTGGATAGCTGAGATTTTTGGCAATGTATGCATTTAATGTAACGGTGTCTTGTTCTGCTATTTAAAAAAAAATTATATTGAAGGGGAAAAAGTATTCTAAAATTAATTTTTACCCCTCAAATGGTGGTATCTTAATCCTTTAATATGTTTAAAATGTGTGTAATGCACTGAAAAACCTTATAAAATTCATAAGTATTTATTTTTCTTGCTTAAGGGCTATTTTAAAATAAAATATATCGAAGATCTGGATGATTTGGGGAACTTGGAAATGGGATATATAACCTTCTTTTACTTTCATGTCACCAGTTTGACTTTGGTCCATACTGGTAGTGATCTGTCAGCAGTCTGGTATGCTGAAGGCTTGTCTATACATGGAGCAACAAAGAGTCCTGTGGCACCTTAAAGACTAACAGATGTATTGGAGCATAAGCTTTCGTGGGTGAATGCCCACTTCGTCAGACGCATGGGAATGTCATGCATCTGATGAAGTGGGCATTCACCCACGAAAGCTTATGCTCCAATACATCTGTTAGTCTTTAAGGTGCCACAGGATTCTTTGTTGCTTTTTACAGATCCAGACTAACACGGCTACCCCTCTGATTCTGTACATGGAGTTGTTCCTGATTAACTCCATGTGTGAACACGCTTATTCCAGAAAATATCAATACATGGAGTTACTTAGGATCAACTCCATGTATAGACAAGCCTTTAGTCTTGTTTCTAGTGGACAGATGTCCACTAGAACCATGCCCCCTCTCCCTCCACAACATTGCTAATTAGTCTCAACAAAGAACCTAATGATTGAATGAGTGAGTATGGAGTCTCTACTATCCTTTCCTAGAGATGTGGTCCGTCAGGGTGGAATGGAGAAGTTAACACATCTTGCAGTACATATCGCTTTGAGGTGATTTTGTCGTCATGGAAACAGAATGGTTTCTCTTACCCATATGCATCAAGTCCAGATATATTTAAAATACGAACATAAAGTATAAATTAATCACTTGCCAAAATTCTTGTTATGTAAACAAAAATAGCATCCAAAAGTGTTAAAAATATCTCCTGTTTCGCCTTTAAAAAAAAAAAAAAAAAAAAAAAAAAAAAATTCAGAAAGCAGGTTTTAGAAATCACTTCTAAATTATAGTGTCATAAAATTAGGTCATCCCATGCAGCTCCCTGTCATTACAGGCTTGTGAATTAAATCCTGTATGTTAAACAGTATTAAGCATGGGGGAGTTAAAAGAAGATGCAAAAGTCATCCAGGAACTTTTAAGATGATGGTGTAGTGAGGAGTGGCAAGTGAATTGTTTTCTAAAAATGACTAAGGTGGTCTGGGAACTTGTTCCTTAGCCAAGAAAGACAGCACATTTGTTCTCTTGCCATGTATCTGTACCATGTTATTTGGCATTATTTCTGTTTTTTTTCTTTCATATGCTTTTCCAGAAGAAAAACTACAAAATGAAAAAATTGCAAAAGAGATGAATGAATTCATTAATAAAGAGCAAAATAGCAATTCAGCACCACAGGAAGCGAAGGAAACGGAGGATGTGTTTAATGAAAAGAAAAGATCTCCAGGTGAAACTGCACCAGATATAGAACCCAAAAAAGAGGTTAAAGAAAAAGAGAGAACAGGAAGGAGTAGGTCAAGAAGTTCTAGTAGTGGTACCACTAGCAGCAACAGTAGAAGCAGTAGTAGCAGCAGTACTGTGTCTAGTACATCATATAGTACGAGCTCAGGTAGTAGCCGCAGTTCTTCACGGTCTTCCTCTCCTAAAAGGAAGAAGAGACGTAGTCACAGTAGATCTCCATCACATAAAATTAGGCGCAGTAGAAGTAGGAGTTATTCTCATAGAAATAGGAGAGAGAGGAGTAGAAGTAGGGAAAAGATAAGAGAAAGGAGACGGTCTAGTAGAAATAGCATGGACAAGGGGGAGAGACGAAAAAATCGTAGTCCTTCCCGGGAAAGAAGTTGGGAGAAGCGTAGAAGCAGTAGTCACTCAAGGGATAGGCGAGCTAGTCGTGCTAGTCGCAGCAGGAGTCGAGATAGGCGTAAAAGTGATGACCAGCATAGAAGTCTTAGTGGAAATAGGCACAAGCACAAGGGTGAAGGTAAAGATCAAGAGAGGAAAAGGGAACGAAGTAGGAGCATAGATAAAGATAGGAAAAAGAACAGAGAACGGGAGAGAGACCAGGAGAAAAGAAAAGAGAAGCAAAGAAAAGAAGAAAAAGACAGTAAGTCTGGCAATCATGATGACAGTAGGTTAAAGAGAAAAAGAGATAGTGAAAGAGCTCTCTCTCGCAGCAATTCAATGTCTGCTAAAATTTTAAGACAGGATTCTAGACAGGAAAGCAAAAAAAGTTCTACCAAAGATAGTAAAAGACATTCAGGCTCTGAATCTAGTGTCAGGAGCAGTTCTGAATCACCAGGAAGCAGCAAAGAAAAGAAGGCTAAGAAATCAAAGCATAGTCGGTCACGATCCATGGAGAAATCTCAAAGGTCTGGTAAGAAGGCAAGCCGCAAACACAAGTCTAAGTCACGATCAAGGTAGTATACTTTTTAAGTATTTTGTCTGATTATTTTTTTTTTTTACTATTCGTCTTCCTGTGTACAACATATAAAAGTATTTTTTTAAATAAAATTCGGTATTTGTTGATTGTTGTCTTGGGCAAAAGTAATTTTGGGAAGTCTTTTAAAATTACTAATTGTTAAGCCTGAAGTATGTGTGGTTTTGGGGCGGAGTGTCTTTCCCCATTAACTTTTTCCCCTTTCCCTTTATTTTTCAGGTCAACCACCCCTCCTCGTCGTAAACGCTGAGGAACGATGTGGCACCAGTGATATGACATTAAAAAATTCCATGAGTTTTAAGGGCTTGTCTCATTATAGAGGCACATTGTGGCTGTGTAGGTGAAACCAGAATCCTTTTTTAAACTGTAAATAGGTGTATTTTTTTCCAAATGCTGCTCAGTTAAATAATAGGATTTCTTTGTATTGCAATTTTTTCAGAAACAGTAGTGCTTAATAAGAATATAAAACATGCCATTCTCTTTCAGCTGTAATGTTCTTAAAATTACTATTGAATGTACTGTGATGTCAATAAAGCTCTTTAGTTCATTTTTGTTTAAAATTCTTGCACCTTAATTTTACGTATTAAAATATAGATAGTACTTTTTTTAAAAGGCAGCTGTACTTTGAAAAAAGTTTTTAACATCTATCGTTTTTCAAACTATGTGAGGTTTTTTGTTTTTGTTTTGGTCCAGGGATTTGTTAAGATTAATCAATTGGGTGGGGGTTGGGGAGAAAAAGGAATAGACTTCTAATTATTTTTTTCTTTAGATGAAAATGTCTTAACCTTTTTACAGTTCTCCTTCTTTTTTGGACTATCAAGTAACATATGCTGTGTGTGTAAAATATGGATCATTCTGTAATATGAGATATGCTAAACCCAACCGAGCACCATTAGGAATATGTGCAAGTAACTGATCATGTGCACCATGAATGTTCAGCTTTGGAACTATATTCCTCAATCAACCACTTCTATTTTGAGTTCAAATGCTACTTAATACTGGTTGGAATATAGAATAATGGATAATACGCTGCTCTCAATAGACTATCAGTTCTCTTAAGAAGTGAGAATTTTGTGAAGAGTTGGTTATCTTGACAGTTTAGACATTTGGGAATGCGTAGATTTTTATTTTTTATTTATTTTTTCCAATCAGCTACAATTAAGTTTAAGATACACTACTGTGGAATACAGCTTCCGTGATGCACTGCATTTGGTTTTCAGTCCAGATCTTATATTATCTGTTCAGTTAAAAAAAAAAAAAAAAAAAGTATGAAAGGTTTATACAGGTCTGTCGCATATTACGCACATTTAACATGCGCAATTTCAGCTTTGCGCGGTCAGGGGGTGGAAGTGCGGGCGATTCCACCAGCATGAGACGCGAATCTGCTGTTCCCACTAAAATATTTTTTGGGGGGGACTTGACAGCAACAGCATGTCTTTAGGCCTGTGATAAGGTTCTCCCCTATAATAACCCTGGAGGGTTGGCAAAAAAAAAAAAAAAAGTTGTGTCTGCCCCAGAGTGAGTGTGAGATGGGAGAAGCAAATCTGCTGTTCCCACTACAGTACTGCTGTTCCCACTACAGTACTCAGTCCCCCTGTGCCTCTCACTGTGCGCATCTCGCTGTGCTGAGTGAGATTCTACTGTGCCTATACTGTTTAAAGAGACAGTATGTATTTTTAGTACTGTATAACATGGCCCCTAAACGCAAGGCACCTACTTCATCTGGTGCTCAACTGAAGAAACAGCAATGTGTTCCAACGCTGGAGGAAAAACTGGCTGTGTTGGACTTATTGAGAGACGGTATGTCCATCGCCAACGTGGCGCGTAAATACGGCCGTAACGAATCTAGCATCCGTGCCATCAAGATTCGAGAGACAGAAATTCATCAAGCCGTGGCATCAAGTGCTCCAGTAACTGCTACGGTGACGAGCCAAGTGCGTGATAAGACTTTAGTGAAGACTGAAAAGGCATTAAACTTATGGCTGGAAGACATGAACCATAAACATGTGCCTATCAATGGCAACATGTTGCGAGAAAAGGCTCTTAGCATCTATGCGCTGTTCAAACCTCCCGCCGAAGAGAGACAGCCTTCTGATAAGAAGGAATTCAAAGCCAGCCAAGGTTGGCTTAACAGTTTTAGGAACCGCTTCAACCTCAAAAACGTGCAGACTACTGGTGAAGCTGCATCTGCCAACGAGGAGGCAGCAAAAGCCTACCCCGAACAATTAAAGAAAATCATAGAGGAAAGGGGCTATCTTCCAGAACAAGTTTTTAATGCTGACGAGACTGGGCTCTTCTGGGGGGGAAAAAAAAAGCCCACCTGCACTTACATTTCAAAATCAGAAAGACAAGCCCCTGGCTTCAAAGCAGCTAAAGACCGTGTGACTGTGTTGCTTTGTGGAAATGCGGCTGGGCCTTTAATAAAGCCGGGCTTGCTCTACAGGGCTGCAAATCCCCGTGCCCTAAAAGGCAAGAACAAAAATCTCCTGCCTGTGTTCTGGCAATCAAGGCTTGGGTGACGGCAGCATTATTTCTGGATTGATTCCACAAGTGTTTCATTCTGGAGGTCAAGCAGTACCTTGAAGAGAAAGGACTTGACTTTAAAGTGTTGCTGATCGTAGACAATGCTCCTGGCCACCCTGCGGCACTCCGGTTTGCGCATAACGATGTTGAAGTCGTCTTTCTCCCCCCCCAATACCACCTCCAACCTCTCGACCAAGGCATCATTAGCTGTTTCAAGGCCATGTACACGAGGCTTACATTCTCATGGATCCTTACCGCTATGGATGCTGATCCCAATGTTAATGTGATGGAGTGTTGGAAGGCCTTCAACATTGCTGATTGCATCACTTATATTAAACAGGCAATGGATGCAATCAAGCCTGAAACAGTCAATGCATGTTGGCAAAACCTGTGGGAAGACTGTGAATGATTTTAAGAGTTTCCCGACCATTGACAAAGAAGTGCAACTCATTGTTCAGGTGGCCAGGCAAGTGGGTAGAGATGGCTTCGTTGACATCCTCGAGGAAGAAATTGGGCAATTAATTGAGGGCCATAGAGAAACAGTGACTAACGAAGAGTTAGAGGAACTGATAAAATCATCTACAGAAGACGAAGATGATGACGAACAGGAAGAGCCAGCAACTTGGAATCTTCATACATTTTCTGAAGTGTTCCAAGCAGCGAAACACTTGAATGATTTAATTTCTGAATATGAGCCTTCTATGGAACGAAGCCTTAAAATCACATGTAGTATTACGGATGATTTGAGACCGTACCAAGAAATATTTGAGGAGCTCAAGAGACAACAGCGACAGTTGCCAATCACCATGTTTTTAAAGAAAAAACAACCAGCAGCAGCAGAGCCTACACAATCAACTTCTCGAGCTGAACCAGAGCTAACCACTTCGTCTACGACTCGCTGTCCGTCACCCAAGCCTGGCCCATCATCTCCTGGATCGACATCAAGCCCTGACGACTCAATAATAGTGTTGTCAGGGGAAGAGGAAGACTAATCATTGGAGTGTGTACAGTACAAGACTAGCAAGAATATCCAGGATGACTGGTGACTGTTCAGGTTTACCGTACTGCACTGTACTGTACTGTTTTCATTTTTTATTCTTTCATTCTTCTGTCTGTTAATAAAATACTTTAAAATTATATTTTGCATATGTAGTTTTTATTATATACTGTACTGTACATTGCTGTATACAATAGATAGTACTGTACAGGGTTGTATACACAAAATTGTACTTTATGGGTGATTTAAGGGATTTTCAAGGGTCATTTTGACTACACGGTTTTCGCTTTACGCGCTGACCGTGGAACGTAACCCCAGCGTAACATGAGACAGACCTGTATACTCTACCAACAATTGGAATTTTGTCACATCCTGTACTTATGGAAATTACATTATTTGACACAACTGCACTGATATTGGTAGTGACTTGCCAATAAAGAGAGCATACTACAGTACTGCTGTATTTAAAAATTCCATAGATCTAGCTAAATAGCATATACAGAACATCTATTACTAGCAGTACATTGGCATTAATTTTGTTACATTGTTGACATTCACGTACATTAAACTTCATCCTGTTTTATAAGAGAGTTCTCTTATGAGCATGTTTGGGAAGGGTAGATAAGAATGTCAAGTATAATTTCATAGATGGAGGAGACATGATCTTAAACAATTCTGTGGGTAAGTATATAATGGGGGGGTTGTATAAATAAAGAGAACTCTAAATTTGGATGCTCTATAATTTAGATGTGTGCAGGCTTCTGCCTGTTCTAAACAGACACAGATTAAAATAATTTTAAAAGATTTGTGCAGTAGGGAAAAGGAAACACCATTTTTAAGTGTATGGAGTAAGTGTTATGGGGTTTCTTTAAAACCCAAGTTCACAAATGAAGGCTGGGGTGGAATGAAAATAGTATCCTCCCTGTTAGGGCTTCCCCTCATCGTCCCTTGGTTATTGTCACGCAGACAAAAAGAAGACCAGAGTCTGAAGTGCAAGCAATGCAGTGTTTATTGGGGTTAATCAAGCAAGCATATCCATAGCTTTGTACACCAGTAGATATTTTTCCTCTCCTCTCCCCCCCCCCCCCCAGCTCTTTCTTAGCAGGCTCGATTATACCTGTAGTGCATGCCCCAGCACCACCCCTTACAATTTATGGTAATTTTCCGTTTTTGGAGGGTCGAGAGTCTGGGGCTTTGGTACCACCTCTTTTGTATCCCATGGGATGGGTAAGGAGTGAGGTTGTGTTTTGGCCAGGGTCACCATTTCTTTGGCTTTTTAGTGTTTCTTACGCCTCCTTTCCCTCCCCCCCAACCTTCCCTTGTCCCTCCCAACTGGTTGCTTGACCTTGCCTTGAGGTAGAAGTCAAAACAGTCATATATTAAACTCCCACTAAAACCAGCAACACTTTAACTCTCTTCCTTATCTTTTTTCTTCGTGCTATAAACCCCTTCTGGTTGTGGGCAGATGCAACAGAGAGTGTCTTTGTTCACAGGTTAGTAAGAATATTATAAGTCAAACGGGCAAAGAAAACCCAAAATTCTATCTCAGGCAAATATACAGGCCTGAACGCTATGTTAGCATCACTAACACTGTCAGGCTGTGTATATGTGAAGATAAGTGAAATAGCACAGTTGGTAAACTTCTGAAGGGTGGGAGACAGTTGGGGACTTAAACTGTTGTCTGAAAACTCAAACTGGATGCAGATGGATGAATCAGTCAGATGTAGTCAAACAAAGGACATTGCTAATGTTACAGATTTTTATGTACTGAGGTTTTGCAAATTTTCTGGTATATGGTTTAGTAACTTCCTGTTCTGGGAGATTATACTACACCTCTACCCCGATACAAAGCTGTCCTTGGGAGCCAAAAAATCTTACCGTGTTATAGGTGAAACCGCGTTATATCGAACTTGCTTTGATCCACCGGAGTGCGCAGCCCTGCCCCCCCGGAGCACTGCTTTACCCATTTTATCCGAATTCATGTTATATCGGGTTGCGTTATATCGGGGTAGAGGTGTACATTATAACCTTCTCTGGCTCTGAGGGACCTTTTCAAGGCTGCCACTTACTAGCTGTGTCTTATTTAAAATTATAGCATATAGAAGAAGAAAGACTGAATAGACCATCCATATAGATCTTACTCAGCTTAAGTGAAAATTTTGACCATTGTACTTTTTGTAAATAAATATTTTAATGCAGTAAATAAATATAAAAAAAGAATGACAACATAAGCACTAGTCCTTACGCCATAAAGGAGGTACCAGTAATTGGTTTTCTGGTGTAGTTCTAGACTATACATCCTAAACAAGTTGTCGTGAAAATGGAGGGCTAGCTCTTCTTCCAAATCTCCCATCTGCATTGTTCTTCGTCATCTTATGCAAACTAATTGCTGAAGTCTGAAACACAAAATTTTAATTCTCTTCAAGCATGAGATTCAGTGTTGAGTCCTGAGAAACCTTCCTGCATGTGAGCATAAAGGGCCTCCTTTCTATCTTTGAGCCAGGATTCTTTGACAGCTCTGCCGTGGAATCCTTCAGGTACATGGACTCCTCAAAGAGATTTTACCACTTTACTCTTACAGATTACTATCTTGGCCCTGTTGAGCATTATGAACCTACCGGGGGGAGGGATGGTACAGAAAGCCCGAAAACACTTCAAAGTGAAAAGGCCTCTTATATGTCCTCATCACTGAGACAAACTTCTGTGAGACCAGGGGCCTCTTAGCAGTTGTCCTCATCCAGCTTGTCTTTTGAAACTAAAACTAGCTTCCAGAGAGCCAACTTATTGAGACTCTGACTACACAACCCTCCTCTCTCACAAATCATTTCTATTATAATTGGCATCATGATGATGAGGGAGGAAATAAATTACTTACAAATTAAATTACCAGAGTTTCTTCTAACCAGGGAAGAGAGCAGAAGACTCCATGATGTTTACCATGGACCTCCATGCATATTTAGACTGCTGAAGGAAGCTCCTAAATATTAGTGATTGCAGCTACAGAGACCATTAAGGTATACAGATAATCTGAGAATGAAGAATCCATGGGCACGACTATCTGAGGAGGCCTACAACCAACCTTGTCCTTGAATGATTCTGTGGCTAAACCCTTAATTTCTGCACCTGCTTCAAGAGTTTCAATTCAGGCATAGAGCCAGCAGATGTCTGACCCCTGCATCCATCTCACCTCCGGTAGAACTGACTATATTAGGTTTCACAGAATGGTTTTAAATAGTTTATGTGCATCCTATCCCAAGCTCACCAATAGACCCAGTAGTTGATTGAAGAGCTAGAAGACAAAAATGCCTAGGCCTGATCAGGAAATCATACTTATTGGGCAAGTCATGGGCTAAATAGCCAATTACTGAAATACAAGCCATAACACATTCCTACTAAGAGGACAGAGCAGCATTCTCTTTTAAATTCAGGGGTGTGGAGGAGTGGAGTAGCCAAAGCTGCTGATGCTTTTCCAGCGAGGATTAGCAAGCAGCATGTTTACCCATATGAAGAAGAGGAAGGAAAAGTCCAGAATTAATTTGAGTGAACCCAAAATATGTTATGGGAGGAAGTGTCAATACTGATTTATTTAGGGCGTGGAAGCTGATTTATTAGTGAGGCAGTGAACATGCAGCAATACAAATGTAAACCTAGCACCAGAGGACTTTTCGTTTGAACTAGTAGAAACAGGTGAATGTCAACAAATTTTTTCAAGCCTTGCTACTGGTAGTGGACTAGTACTTACCACCTAGATTTATGTTGGATGAGCCTGCTGCATGGTTTTCTGGCTTTCTAGCATTTGCATTGTTACAAGGAAATGCACTTGAACATTACATGACTTTTTTTAAAATTTCATCAGCAAAATGAATAGAAAGTGGTACAAGAGTATCGTAGAGAGGCCTGTTTCAGTTCCCCATGTTTAAGCACTGTAAGGCTTCTCTCAAATGAAGGCTTTTTTGGTTTTATGAAAGGGTTGGTTCTACTGCTCTCTTTTCCTCATTTTATTTTTTTCCTCTTTTTACTGTACAAAGGCATTTTCTCAGGCATTTTCTCAAATGGAGCACTCTTAAGGACTGCAGCTACTGTCTCTCTTTTTGTCCTGTCTCTGTCCTCTTTGTGTAGATAGAATTCACTGTGGCTATTGGTGTGTCCCTTTTATCTCCAAAAATGTAGTAAGGAAGCACTTAATTTTTATGCATTAGTCCCAAACCCTTTGTTAGAACCTATAGCATATTCCTGATGCACATTGTCAAATGAAATTGCCTTAGTCACAATTTTAACATAACATAAGACAGCTTTTAGTGGTCCACCTATTAATTTAGGTAGCCTACATCATCTTAGTGCAGAAACAGTGTTGGATGTAAAAGTTAAGAAATGCATCTCTTTTAGTTTGCTGGAAAACTGGTAACAATTTTGTGTGTTTGCTTCTCCAAGAGGTAAAATATAATCCTGTGTGAGACCTTAGTGAGGTCCTAAACTGTGGCTACTGTACCCCTTACACGTTCCTTTGCACTTACAAGTAGCATTGAGGGTCTTAATTTTATACTCACTAGATTTAGAAAACACAGAATTGCTAGAAAGTCTCTGTCCCCAGAAGTTTGTTTCAAGTTTGTAACTTCAGTTACTTGTGGGAAATATTGTTTAAAATAATCCTGATTTTTACTTTCATTTTGATTAAATAAAATTCTAAACTCAGACTGATAAACCAATTTTGGGTGGAAGCCATGATGGATGGAGGCATTACACCAGCTCCTGGAAAATCATCGTGATCCTCAAAGCTGATTTGGGCACCTAGGTTCCCTGTACAATGAATGAGGAAAGATAGGTGCCTTAGAATGTGATCCACAAAAGCCAGCATGGTAGGCAGGGAGACACCTAAGCTAGCCAGTGGGAGAAGGTAACGAGCAATGTGTCCTAGGCACCTATCTTTGAGAGGGGAGGGACTTAAGTCTGGGCTGCAAGGTGACACATCTGCTTAGTGATCCCCAAACGGAGCCAGCCACATGGAGTCAGGTGGATTAGGGGCCTAAGGTATCTCTTAGTAGTTAGACACATGCCTTGCTCCACACAAAATGGTGAGAGGAGGTGCCCACCTTATTACTTCTAGCCCAGTGGTTACATAGCTCAGTGGTTGGAGCACTCACCTGAAAAGCAGGAAACCCTTATTCACATCCTTTCCCCCCTCTGGCAGAGAAGGGGGGGAATTGAACCTGTTTCTCCCACATCCCATGTGAATGCTCTAACCCCTGGGCTAAATGTAATAAGGTGGGCAACATCTTCTTAGGTGGCCAAATTTTGAATGGGACCTAATCCAGTCTGTGAGCACACCTACTGGATTGGGCCCTGAATGTGATTTAGGCATTCAGCTGCCTGTCTTCCTCTGGAGTGGTGAATTGCTCTGGGACCTACGCAGGAGTTAGGTGTGCAGCTGCCTAGATGGAGACAGCAATGTGCATGCCCAGATGCAAAAACATAAGTGCTAGAAAACTCTGACCCTGAAAACTTAGGCTTCCAAGTAGTTTAGGCACCTACCAGGTTCAGCAGAAGTTTTGTGGATCATAGTGGAACGAAAACTGAAATGTAAGTGCCTGAGGCTTAGGTTCCTAAATCTGTGGTTTAGGCTCCTAAGTATCTTTGTAGATCTGGGCCCTTGTTCCTTATTTCAATAATTCCATATTCCAAAAATAGAAATTGCCTGATTAGGTTTCCTCCTAGTAATGCAGCACACTAAGACCTGTTTGTCTATTTTAGCACATTATAATCCACTAAAAAACAAACACCACCACTTGATTCAAGCATTCTAATTACTGCTTCCAAGTTGACATGTCTTAATTGCTACTTGTTTTCTGTCATCATTTTGATTTCTCAACACTGTTAGTTTAATGTTCTCAATTAGCATCAGATCCATTGATGATCTTACCCACATTTTCAGTGTTTCCCTTTGCCTGTTACAGTCTGGAAACAAAACTTTTAAATTCTTAATCCAGTACAACCACTGTATTGTATCCAAGCTTTTGTTACTATCCTCTGCTCATACTAAGTAACTCAACATTGTTCAATAAGATGTAGATACATCTTTGATGTCCTCTGCAAACACAAACACACACACACACACACACACGCAAAAACAACCTGTGACAGAGTGGAAGTAGCCTAGGGCTGACTCGCCACTCTGCACTTTGTAAACACCCCCACATGGGCCAGATTGAGAGTTGATTAGAACTGGGTGGTTCAGCTCATCAGCTAAGGACTATTAAATGGGAGACAGGCAACAGAAGGAAAGGTAAAAGAGCCCAAGATCTCAGAGAGGTAAGACCTCTCTCACCCTGTACCAGGAGGGGTGTTGAAGCTTGGGAAAAACCTTATGGTAATGGGACATGAAGTCTGCATAAGGGTACGTCTATACTTACCCGCTGGTTCGGCGGCAAGCAATCGATCTTCTGGGATCGATTTATCGCGACTTGTCTAGACGCGATAAATCAATCCCGGAAGTGTTCGCCGTCGACGCTGGTAATCCTGCTCTGCAAGAGAAGTAGGCGGAGTCGACGGGGGAGCCTGCCTACTGCGTGTGGTAAGTACCTTTAAGTTCGAACTAAGATACTTCGACTTCAGCTACGTTATTCACGTAGCTGAATATGTAGCTGAAGTTGCGTATCTTAGTTCGAACTGGGGGCTTAGTGTGGACCAGCCCTAAGACACTGTAAATAAAGCGCACTGCTAGTGAACTCACCAAGGGTGTGTGAGCACTGCTTGCAAAGAGAAAGCCAGCGTGAGAGAACCTCATGGAATTTGGAGGCTTGTCCTGGGATTTCCTACTCCACTGTATGTGAAGGACTGGAAAGGGAAGCTGAAGTGGGCAGACTGGGAAATCTGAAGGAACTCCTGTGGTGGGTAGGTGAGTAGTAGGAGTTACAGCAGGGATTGGCAACCTTTGGCACCCTGGCGGCCCAGGCCGGTTTGTTTACCTGCCGTGTCCGCAGGTTTGGCCGATCGCGGCTCCCACTGGCCGCGGTTCGCCACTCCAGGCCAATGGGGGCTTCGGGAAGTGGCGCGGGCCGAGGGCTGTGCTGGCCGCCGCTTCCTGCAGCCCCCATTGGCCTGCAGCAGCGAACCGCAGCCAGTGGGAGCCGCGATCGGCCGAACCTGCGGACGCGGCAGGTAAACAAACCAGCCCGGGCAGCCAGGGTGCTTACCCTGGCGGGCTGCGTGCCAAAGGTTGCCGAGCCCCGAGTTACAGAAACCCCTACAGGAGTTTCAACAGATCCAGCACACAGAGAGGTGGTTCTTGTTATCTTAGCAAGTTGAACAACAACAAAGCCTACAGTAATTTATTGCAGGCCAATTGCATGTGCAGCAACAGTTCTTTGAGAAGTTGGTGAGTCCCTCAATAGGGAGTGATAACCAGGCAATGGGCATGATGCTGTGCAAAATGGGCCTAGTGGATGACCCTGAGGCTTTTTTGTTAATACTTGAGAGAATGGCTTCAGGAGCAGCCTGGGAAAAGAGGGTATGAGTCTACATGTGGCTTTCTATCTCTTGTAAAAAGGTCAGTGTCACTCAGTGATGAACAAGCAGCGGATTATGATACCGTGAATGCAGCCATTTTAGATTGGCTGGGTCTGATGGCAGAATGATACAGGCAGAAGTTTTGAGCAGCAAAGTGGGTGGGGGGGGACAAGACTTAGGGCCGTTGCACAAAAAGTGATTAGATTGGGCCAGTAGGTTGCTGAGGCCAGATGTCTGAGGAGTGCGGGAGATTTGTGGACTCCACTATTTTGGGACTTGTAGACTGAGGTAGATAGAAATCTCTGAAACTTGGACTAAGATAGTTGTGGCTCTCCGCTACTGAGCAACCAGTTACACCCGCTATTTCTGTGGACACTGCAGTTGCTATATGTGGAATACCTCTCATAGATTCCCCCACCAGTAGGAGCTCGAGAAATACACAAAGTAATCCCCCTACTACCACCTTGAGCTGGCTACTCCAGCACAAGGAGAAGAGGCCCCAAGTGGGAGTTACCCAGATATTGTAGCCTACCTCTTCTTCCTCTTCCATCCCAAGTCCTGAGTTTGGAAAGAACAGTACTGGAAAGGAGCCTGGAACCTGGGTGGGGGGAAAATATTTTACACAGGGAATCTCAAAGGTATTGCCCCTACAGCATCATCACCCTACTGAAGCTCAATGATGAAGGTCAGTGATGTTTTGGATCAGAAGTGGCCGAGGTTGAACAGCTTAGCATCCATTTGATAGATTAGCTGCACTGCTGCCGGAATCTTGTCAATGATCAAATAGAGCATTGCAGCGAGGAAGATGGAGAAGAGCATTGGGGCAATAACACAGCCCTGCTTAATGCATGTCTTAACCTTAAAAGGCACCATAGTAGATCCAATACAAAGGATCACTGCTTGCAAGTCATTGTGAAAGAGACAAGGAATGGTGATAAATAGCGGTGGGTATCCATACTTCAGAAGGATTTTCTACAGTGCTTCTCTCTTGATGGAGTCAAAGGCTTCTGTCAGGTCCATGAACACCAGATATAATGGTCTGTGGTGTTCTCTACATTTTTCCTGCAGCTGGCAAGCAGTAAAGTTCATGTCAGCAGTACCGCTAGATGGTTTAAACTAGGGGTTCTCACAACAAAATTTTTGGTGGCCTCAGAGTATGGCCACGCACTCGTGCTGGTGGCTGCTCTGACAATTTTTCTTGAAGTACTAATTAACTTTAGGAAAAACAAATATGCACATATACATGTCCAAATCATTGTAATTTATTCATGTAGGTTTTTTTTGCACACTCAATAATAAAACTGTACTGTTGTCTCCATTCTTTACTAGGCCTAAACAACATAGAAACACAAAGTGCTTTGCACGTTCTTGTCTTTTTTGTTATTTCTTTTTTTTGTTTGTTTTTAAAAGACTTGCTAGCTCCTACAACTGCTGCTGTAAACAGAAATACTTGTATGTTAATATCATTTTTCACAGTCTCCTAGCTGGCTCCTAAGTCTGCTGTGAAAAGTGATATTAACAAATATCACTTTTCACAGTAGCCTTACTTAGCTCTGGGACAAATTAAGCCCTGGATGGGGTGGTGGAGAGGAAGGCAGCAGGGTGCGAGGGGGGGAGTCGATGGGGGGTTTGTGGGAGGCAGCAGGGGCAATTGGGGCAGGTGGGTGAGCCTGGGGTCAGCACCCACTGGTGCCACACAGCTGGGGCCCAGGGCCAGAACTCCATAGCTGGGGCCTGAGCCTGAAACCCTGTGCCTGGGGGATGGAGCCCCCTGCTGCATGGTGGAAGCCCAGGGCCAGAGAAGGCAGCAGGGGCCAGAGGCAATGGGGAAGGGGTGGCGAGCCACGGGCTGGAGCCTGCTGCCACATGACCGAAGCCTGGCTAGTGCAGCCAAACCCTGGGGCTGCAGAAGGGAGGGGGCAGCGGGGGGAGGGGAAGGTGGGGAACTTGCTGGCTGCCTTCGCCTCCAGCATTTGTGGCTCCCGAGGGGGGGGGGGGCAGGACCCAACCTCTGATAGCGGTCCTGGGTGAGAGGCTGCTGCTTCCTTCCCTCACCAGATCACAGCCCAGCATGCTGTGGCCACAAGAAAAGCCCCAGGTGGCCGCATTTGAGAAATGCTGGTAGAAATCCACATTGAGATTCATGAAGAATGTCTTCACAGAGGAAGAAGATGGTTCAAGAGAAATCTAGCAAGGACGTTTCCTGACGTTGCTAGCAGAGAGATTCCTCTATAATTTCCACAGTCAGATTTATTTCTAATGTTGGGTTAACGTGTCAGAATATATACAGGTACCATTGATATAACTAGGTTGAAACCACACAAAAGTTTTCACAGGTTTAACTAACTCAATTTTAAACATAACAGGAGTACTTGTGGCACCTTAGAGACTAACAAATTTATTAGTCTCTAAGGTGCCACAAGTACTCCTGTTATTTTTGCGGATACAGACTAACACGGCTGCTACTCTGAAACCTGTCAATTTTAAACGGTTTTAAAATAAACCGGTGCAAATCCTGTGTTTAGACAATCCCCGAAAGAAAGGATGGCGGGAAGTGGAGACACCGGCTAGGACTGTGGGGGGGTAATGCAGTGACCTTACTGCAGCGCTGGGGAGGCAGATGGAGGGGCTCTCCCAGGGGGCTGCTGTATGCTGTGCGGCGATCATGTTTTTCACTCTGGCTCGGGGCACATAAATAAAGAAGTGTGGGTCAGGCAGGGGCTCTGCCACTCCTGCTTCCCATTGGCGGGGGGCAGGGTTGATAGCCTCGGTCGCAGCACCTGTGCCTGCACATGTCTCCCGGGAGCCGTTCGGGCCGCTGCCCAGCCTTAGGGTGACCAGACGTCCTGATAAAATTGGGACTGTCCCGATATATAGTTGTTTGTCCCATGTCCCGACCAATGTACGGTTGGGACGCCATTTGTCCCGATATTTTGGCGTGGGGCTGAAGTGGATTGGTCACCCTAGCCAGCAGGCTCCCGCGCAGCTCCCGGGAAGTGGCCTGCAGGACCCTGTGGCCCCTAGGCACAGTGGCAGGCAGGGGGGTCTCCAGTCCCCGTGCTACGCCCACCACCAGCGCCGTTTCCGTTGCGGCCAATGGGAGCTGCAGGAGCAGGGCCTGCAAGCGCGGGCAGCACGCAGAGCCCCATGACTGTAGGTGCCAGAGGGACCTGACGGCCGCTTCCCCAGAGCCCCCGCAGGTAAGCGCCACTGGGATCCCACCTCACCCCTGCCCCAGGCAGGTCCCTCTGGCACCTAGGGTCGGGGCGGCCAGGGGGCTCTGCACGTTGCCCGCACCATGAGAGCCCTGTCCCCGCAGCTCCCATTAGCACAGTTCCGGCCAATGGGAGCTGCGGAGCTGGCGCTAGTGGTGGGCACAGCATGTGGAGACCCCCCCAGCCACCCTGACCCTAGGAACCAGAGGGACCTGCCTGCTGCTTCCCGGGAGCCGCCCCAGGTCAGCGCCGCCCAGCCCCAGCCCCGCACCTCCTCTCCTTGTGCCAGCCCTCAGGTGTGAAAGCGGGCGGGGGGCCGGCCAGGGGCAATGGGGCATGCATGGCATGATCAGATGCACACTGGTCCGCCTGGCCCTTCCTGTCGGGGGGCGGGCGCATGCTGTGCCACACAACTCCCCTGCCCAACACCCCCTGGACCCACTATGCCCAGTGCCCCCCCCCAAATCCACAGTGCCCTGCACACCACCACTGCTGCACAGTGCCCCCCTGCCCACAGCCCCACCATAACTGCTCAGTCCCCCCACAGAACCCCCCACTCCCTAGTGCCCCAACACACAGATCTCCCCCAATATCCTTCCCCACAGCCCCACCACAACTACACAGCTCCCCACACAGACCCCTACTGCCCAGTGCCCTGACACACACAGATCTCCCCCACTGCCTAGCACCCCAAAACACACAAACCTCCCCCACTACCTAGTACCCCACCACAGACCTCCCAGACACTCACTCCCCCACGCCCTGCCCCCTCCCCTGGCCACACTCACAGGCCCTGCTGTGAGGTGATGGGGCTGTCAGCTGGGCTGAGCCAGCAGCGCGACGGGGGCTGGAACTGGGATCATGCGCCCCTGCCCCGCGGCTTCTGCGGGGGGGGGGTGGAGCTGGGGCCATGAGCCCCTCGCACCTTCCTGGGGCTGTGCGTCCCCCCCCAGCCCAATGGCTCCGGTCGGAGATGTGCGCCTGTGGCTGCCCCGCCCCCGGCCTTATGTGTCCTCCCCGCCTCCCGATAGTTTCCTCTCGCGATCTGCTCACCCTGCCTAGCCCGGAACTGTGCGGCGGTGGCCGCGCTGTGCAGCGGCGGGAGGCGGGTCCCGCTAAGGGCGGAGCTCGGCGGCAGCGCTCTGCCTGGGGCAATGTGGGGCTGCGGCGGGCTGAGCAGAGCAGCCCGGGCTCTAGTCGCCCCGCGGGGCCGGAGCAGCGGGGCGGGCCCGCCGGGGAGAAGGCTGGGGACAGCGGCCGGTGAGTACCTCCTGGGCCCGGCCAGAGCCAAGCGGGGCTGGGGCAGGCAGCCCGGGGCGGCGGCACCAGCTGGCTCTGGGTGTTTCCTGCGAGGCCTGTCTGCGGCCCGCGGCGGCCGGGCTACGTGTCCCCCAGCGCTGAACGCGCCTCCACCGCCGCCAGCCCTTGTGGCTGTGCAGGGGCCGGTAGCTCTCTGCGGCGCTTGGCGCGGGCTCCGGAACCGCCGCGGTGCCTCTGCGGCCGGCTTGCAACAGCGGCGTGATTGACAGCGCCCGAGTGCCATGCAGCGGGCCGGCGCTTACCCGGGGCACAGTGCAAACGCGCCGCGGCCCTGCGGCGGGACCCAGCAGCCCTGCCGCAGTCCAGAGCTGCAGCGTGTGGCAAGGACAACAGGCTGAAACCCCGCACGGCAAGTGCTAGCCGACTGTCAGGGCTACTTCTAGCTCCCCGAAAACAGTAGCGTGGCCGCTTACGCCCCTGGTAACCCGTGTTTGCTAGCATTTAGTCAGCGCCTGGAAGCTAGGCTTTCTGTGCATAAGAACGGCCATACTGGGTCAGCCCAAAGGTCCATCTAGCCCAGTATCCTGTCTGCCAACAGTGGCCAATGCCAGGTGTCCCAGAGGGAATGAAGGGAACAGGTAATCATCAAGTGATCCATCCCCTGTCCGCCATTCCCAACTTCTGGTAAACAGAGGCTAGGGACACCATCTCTGCCCATCCTGGCTAATAGCCATCGATGGCTCTATTCTCCATGACTTTATCTAGTTCTTTTTTTAAACCCTGTTATAATCTTGGCCTTCACAACATTCTCTGGCAAGGAGTTCTACAGGTTGACTGTGCATTGTGTGAAGAAATACTTCATTTTGTTTGTTTTAAACCTGCTGCCTATTAATTTCATTTAGTGACCCATAATTCTCCTGTTATGAGAAGGAATAAATAACACTTCCTCATTTACTTTCTCCACACTAGTCATGATTTTATAGACCTCTATCATATCCCCCCTTAGTCATCTTTTTTCCAAATTGAAAAGTCCCAATCTTATTAATCTCTCCTGATATGGAAGCTGTTCCATACCCCTAATAATTTTTGTTGCCCGTTTCTGAACCTTTTCTAATTCCAATATATCTATTTTGAGATGGGGTGACCAAATGTGTGTGCAGTATTCAAGATGTGGGTGTACCATAGATTTATATAGAGGCAATATGATATTTTTTGTCATCTTGTATATCTCTTTGTTAATGATTCCCGATGTTCTGTTAGCTTTTTTGACTGCTGTTGCACATTGAGTGGATGTTTTCAGAGAACTATCCTCCACAATGACTCCAAGATCTCTTTCTTGAGTGGTAACAGCTAAATTAGACCTCATCATTTTATATGTATAGTTGGGATTATGTACAGTGATTTCACTTCACTGGGTCTTTCTGGGAGCCCCAGCCTATACAGTTCACAGCTTACTCTCTTTAGCGCTCCTTGTCTGCGCTGAAGGTAAAACTCAGCCTTTCTTGGCTACAGTTAACTTTCAGAGCAAGGAGCTTACCCATGGAAACAGCTCAGCTCTCTAGTTTAGCGCATCCCTGCGAAAACCCACACTAGGGGTACAACTAGGGATTCCTTCTGTTATCTGCAGAATATCTGAGGCCAGTTTGATCACAAGTGGCACCATAGGCTGTCTTGTTCAGCTGGCTCATAGGGGCTTTCTGTAAATGTTAGCTTAAGTGGTTTAATGGCAGACCTTTTGTTAGGGTCATGCAGGAGTGTTGGAAGGAGAGGCCCCAAAGGTTATGTTAGTGAGCACAAATCATGGTGAAAGATATAAACAGCACACAATTAAGGCCCACAAAGTAAAACGTGTGGTGATAGCTACATAATATAGCTCAGTGGTGGGCAACCTGCAGCCCACGGGCCGCACGCAGCCCATCAGGGTAATCCGCTGGCGGGCTGCCAGACAGTTTTACATTTGCACGGCTGCCCGCAGCTCCCAGTGGCTGTGGTTCGCCGTTCCTGGCCACTGGGAGCTGCGGGCGGCTGTGCAAATGTAAACAAACTGTCTCGCGGCCCGCCAGTGGGTTACCCTGTTGGGCCGCAGGTTGCCCACCATTGCAGTTCCTGTGGTCAGTGGCTTAGAAATGTCACAATACTGTACTTGCAGACTAAATTGTTATAATATGTAAGGAGGAGTAGCTCTTTAGAAACAAATGGAGGGTTGGTCGGTTGGCATGATGGAAGTTCAACAGTGAGTAATAATTAGCTACTTTGCTATAGTAATTTAAACAGGAAAGATAATTGTCAATGTATTTAGGATGGAACTAATTATTATATAAAATTAAGCTTAGAAACATTTAATGGATTGTTTGCTCTATTAAAGCTTGAAGCTGGCAATTTTGAATGGAACTACTGGCCTGCAAAGGTGGCTTAGAGGAGTAAAGTTCTAAAGAGTACCATCGTCACGGATTCACAGGGTCTGGTCTATGCCCCAGCTTGCGACCTGTTCCTGGGGAGTGATCCTTTTTGTGTGCTGGGCCCCAAGAACTCGCAAAGTTCCACAAGGGCAGGCCCGGGACCTCCCAGACTTTGAAACTGGGCCTTTGGGCACCAGTGATCCCTGTTTCTCTCCTCGGCTCCCTGCAGCAAAGCTAGCCAAGGCAGACTTCTGTGGGAGACTTGTGTGGTACCCTTTCAGGGCACAGTGCTCTCAATGAGTAGTTGCTGCGACACCAGGCATCCTTTCCAAAATAAGATGGTAATTTATTAATCACCTAGCATACAGAATCTGAAAGTCCTTAAATTAGCATAGAGAAACAAAGGTTAATATAGAGTTGCTCCCTTGAGCCATGCTGCCATGCCAACTACTCCATCTTAGCACTCTCACTATATTTTTGTCCTTAGTCCCACACCCAGAAGGTGTGGGGGTTACATCTACACTTGCAGAGTTTTTGCGCTGTCAGTTTCAATGGTGATAGTGAACCGGTGAAAGAAAAGAGCTGTTTTGTATACTCACTTACTTCCATAGGCATCAGAGAGTGTTTACATTTGCAGCACTTCTATCCCTGATGAGAGCAGTGCACTGAGGGCAGCTATCCCACAATGCAGCTCTCTCCATTTTGACTATGGGTCTTGTGAGAAGGGGTGGGGGGTGATTGCGGGGCATCCTGGGTCCCTGCACAGTCTCCTCTCCCCAACACTGATTAGCTCCAGTAGGCCAGCATTGCTCCAAGCAGGGGATCATTTGCTCCCTGGAGCAGGCATTGTCACCTGGCCAGATGATAAGTGAGCACTTGCCAAGAAAATAGGAAGGGGAGTTTCAAAGTTCCCCGGGGCTTTACAGGGGGAGGGTAGATGTCTGTTTACCTGGCATCAGATCTGCAGAGCTGCTGGCCAGAGTGGTTACCTAGGCTTTGTCTTCACTACCCGCCGATCCGGCGGGTAGCAATCGGTTTTTCGGGGATCGACTTACCGCGTCTAGTGAAGCCGCGGTAAAATCGATCCCTGATCACTCTGCCGTCGACTCCGGAAATCCACCTCGGCAAGAGGCGGCAGCGGAGTCGGCGGCAGCGCGGCAGCGGTCAACTTTCCCGCGTCCTCACCGCCAGGTAAGCCGACCTAAAATACGCAACTTCAGCTACGGTATTCACGTAGCTGAAGTTGCGTATCTTAGGTCGGACCCCCGCTGCAGTGTAGACCTAGCCCTAGGCACTGTGGGATATCCTAGGGAGGCTAAAGGCTGTGTAAACAGGAAGAAGTGTCTTCACTTGCACATCACTGCAAAAGCATCACTGGTAAGAGCTTTACGCCTCTCGTGGAGATGGTTTTCTTTTTGCGGTGAAACTCAGACGTTTCACCGCAAAAAGTCATTGGCAAGTGTAGATGCACCCACTGTTTTTGTGTAAAAAAGGGACTTTTTCCGTTTTAAATGGCAAGTATAGACATGCCCTAAGTCTCTCTCTTCCCCCTCCCGCAAGGCCAGTTCTTAATCCAACTACCAAAAACCTTTCCTCTTCATTCTTCAGCTAGGCTTTTGCTCTGCTTCCCTGCAGGGGGGTGAGGGGAAAAAAATCTCCTTTCTCTTGGTTGTTGATTGCTAGGTCTGAATGTCCTAGCCACTGGGGTTCCCATTGTCTTTCCATAGATATGTGTTGGTTTCAGTCAGTCCTTAATAACCTATTCCTACCACCCTAGACACACATGTGGCACAGTGCACAGTCAACCTATGGAATTCATTGACATAGGATGTTATGAAGGCCAAAAGTACAACTTTGTTCAGAATAGTTAGATAAGTTCCTGGAGGATAGGTCCATCAGTGGCTATTAAGCAAGATGGTCAGAGACACAATTCCATGTTTTAGGTGTCCCTAAACCTCTGACTGCCAGAGACTGGGATTGGACGACGGGATGGATCACTCGATAATTACCCTGTTCAGTTCATTCCCTCTGAAGCATCTGGCACCTGCCCCTGTGGGGACACAGGATACTGAGCTAGATAGACCATTGATCTGACTCAGTATGGCCATTCTGATGTTCCCATGTCCCCTGCTCTGCCCCAAGAGCAGCTTTTTAACCCTTTACACTCCGTGCATAGCCATGCAGAACACAGAGGGAAACTAAAGCGCAATAGCAATCATAAAAATATTACCAAAATTCTTACTTCATCACACAATAAAACAGGATAAGCACTTTTCTACTTCACTGGTGGATTTTCCTAAATCAATAACTAAAGGACATAGTTGTAGGTATATATTGTTACATAAAATAAGGGCATAAGCCACCATTAGCAGTAGTAAATATTCATATAATGATAGTACCGAAGGACCCCAATAGGGTTAATAAATTAAAACTACCAAAATGATTTGCTTTGTATTTTTTTTAATCTGCCAGCAAAAAAATCAGACTAAAGCATTGCTAGAGTGATCTGATCCATAAAAATAATACTGGCAGATCTATATGGCCTTTGAACTGTGTACTTGCTTTATTTGCATTATACATTTCCAGTCCTTTGACCGCACATTTGTGTTTCATTTTATCTACATTAGTTCTATTTTTATTTTTATTTTTTTATGCAATGTTGTTGTAGTCATGTTAGTCTCAGAGTATTAGAGACACAAGGTGGGTGAGGTCATATCTTTTATTGGACCAACTTCCGTTGGTGAGAGAGACAAGCTTCCAAGTTTACACAGAGCTCTTCTTCAGGTCTGGGAAGCTAACTCAGACATTGTGTGTCAGTTTTCCAGACCTGAAGAGGAACTCCTTGTAAACTCGGAAGCTTTTCTCTCTTACCAACTGAAGTTGGTTCAATAAAAGATATGACCTCACCCACCTTGAGTCTCTCTCTCCCCCCCCCCCCCGTCATTTAGTTGCTTTTTTTATCACCTGTAAATTACCTAAGTATTTTCTATAAATAACTTAGTTGTGAGATTCTCCCTTCTCTCCTCAGAAGGGATACAGCACTGTTAGCATGAAACTGACTGTAATATAAACATATTGGAGTGTATTCATATAAATTAATAAAACAAAAAACCCTACCAAAACACTACACTAGCCCACGTAATTTTTCCCATGGGGAGAGGATGAGACAGAGCGAACTGCATATGAACAGATGTTAGTCACATTGCTTAACACTCTGCTGGAAGGCACTCATATTTCAGTGATGAGGGGCGGTATAAGAATTTACATAAGAACAAATTGCTTAAAATAATTGCTCTAATTCTGTTTTGTTACTCAAGTATAAACACACAGACTATGACGACGCGTATGTCTAAATGAGAGGTGATAATTAGTTTTTCTAGATACTTCAAGCTTGATGCCCGAAATCGTCTACTACGGGAATAAAGCTAGCTATTCCCTTTGTTTTGTATCTGAGTTCTTAATGACAGACTGATGTTTTTGGCAACTTTTCTTTCGATAGTTCATGGTTTTTCTTTTTTAAAAGCTCACTCACTATTTAATCTTAAAGTGTACTGGAAGGGGGGGGAGGGAGAAGAAGCTATATGCAACATTATGATTGCACAGTTAAAATTTAGGAATTCCAGAAGTTATGGTTGCAGTAGTGATGCTAACTCAGCTGTGTTGCATATCCTGTATGTTTTATGACAAAGAATACAATGTTAAGCTACATATTTAACTAAAACAGTGGGAATAGAAAATGGGTACAATTTTCAAAAGTACCCAAATCCCATTTTCAAATGAGATTTAGGAGATAGGTCTCATCAAAAGTCAATGGGATTTAGGTACCTAGGTACTAGGATTTCGCTTAAGACATTCAGATTTCGGCACATATGAATTGTCATCTTGGATCAGAGCCAAGGTCCATCTAGTACAGTATTGTGTCTCTCACAGGCCAGCACCAGCAGCTTCAGAGGAAGGTGTAAGAATCCTGCAGTAGGCAGATAGACAATGTGGAGGCAGACTCTTCCTGGTCTCTAATAGCAGAGATCAGTGGAAGACCTGAAGTAAGAGGTTTAATATCCCTTCCAAAATGTTTATCATTAATTATAACTGGATATTTTTGATATCCATATAAATGTCCAATCCCTTTTGAAATTTTGTTAATTTCTTGGCCTCAATAACTTTCTGTGGCAAGGAGTACCACGGGTGAATGATATGTTGTGTGCAAAAGTATTTTCTTTTAACTAGTTGGAATTTTCCACCTTATAATGTCATTGAATGTCCTCTTGTTCTTGTGTTATGAATCAGGGAGAATGGAAGTTCCTGATCTACCTACACTGTATTATTTATTATTTTATAGACTTTTATCATGTTCCCTTTTACTCGCCTCCTTTCTAAGGTAAATAATCGTAATCTTCAATCTCTCTCTTCATGTAAGTGTTTTTCCAGGCCTTGGATCATTCTCATAGCCTCCTCTGAACCGCCACCAGGTCTGCAGTACCCTTTTAGAGATGGTGTGACAGTACTGTACACTGTATTCCAGATGAGATCACTCAATTGATTTATATTATTATTATTATTATTTTATTATAATAATAATGTTTTCTGTATTATTCTCCCTCCCATTCCTTATGCATCCTAACATCTTGTTTGCTTTTTGTCTGCAGCTGCCCACTGAGCATGGGCTTTCATTGAGCTGTCTACAGTGACATCCAGGTGCCTTTCTTGAGTTAATACAATTCATTTAGAAGCCTGTAAGGTGTACAAGTAGTTTATATTTTTTGTCTTCAGTGTGCATGACTTTGCATTTATCAATATTGTGATCATTTGCCTTTGTGTTGCCCATTCACCCAGCTTGTTTGATCTCTCTGAAGTTCCTCACAGCCCTCTCTGGTCCTGAATAATCTAAATAACTTTGTCATCTGCACAATTTGCTATCTCACTACTTAGCCTGTGTTTTCAGATCACTAAGCAATATATTGAACAACCCCATTGTTAACCTGTCGGAGAAAAACAGAGTTCTCACTATTTGTTTGGGTACAGCAAGTCAGATGCTTTATTAACTCTCACAAACCTTTTGCTATGATGAAAATTGTTCATTTAATTCTAGTCTTTGCTTTCTGTCTCCTAGCCAGTTTTTTATTTGACAGTACTTTGCCTCTCTCCCCATGACTTTTTAGCTTCTTTATGTAGGGCCTCTGTGAAGTCTAAATTATATCAGTTTATTGACACATTCCAAAAATTCTAAGATATTAGTGAGACATGATTGTCCTTTGCAGAAACTGTGCTTGTTAGACCCAGTTATATAATCTTCCAGGTGTTTTATTCTGTTTTTAACCACCATTTCAACCAATTTGCCAGATACAGAGGTAAGGTTTACTGGCCTATAATTAATTCCCTATATCATCTCCAGCGCCTTTTTTAAAATATAGATACAACATTTGCTACCCTCCAGGCCTCTGAAATAGTGGCTGTTTTTAATGACAGATGGCATATTTTTGTTATTAGCTCAGCTACTTCATACTTACATCCAAGAGTTCTAAAAGAGATTATCATCTGGTCCTGTTGACTTTTGCTTCTTAAATTATCAATTTCCTCTAGCACCTCTTCTTCTGATACTACAGTCTCTGAGAGTACTTCATCTTTATTACCAGAATAAAGCAGGTCCAGGATAGGCATCTTCCAAACATCGTCTCTGGTGAAGACGGATGCGAAGAAACTTCTTTATCTTCCTCAATTGTTCCCTTTAATTCCTGGTGATCCAACAGACCCACTGATTGTTTTATAAACTTCCTGCTTTCTGATTTACTTGTTTGTTTTTAACACCTTTAGCTATTTGCTTTTCAACATCCATGTAGGCCTTTCTAATTTTCCTTTAGCTTATAGCCTTCTGCAGTTTATATTTCTCTTTATTGATTTCACTGGGTCAGATTTCTAAATTTTGAAGGATTTCTGTTTGGCTTAAATAGCTTCTTCAACCTTGCCATTTAGCCATATTGGTTTACTCCTTGCTGGTTCCCTTTTTGTTCACATCTTTTGAGATGCTTATATTTTTAAAATTAGCATATATGCCACCTCTATGGATTTTACTTTCTTAGCTTTTAACTTTAGGGCCTTCTTTTAACTAATCTCATTTTATTGAAATATCCTTTTTTAAAGGTTAGTGTTCTGTACTTTGTCATTTTTCAGTATCCTCCCTGTCCCCTTGGAAGTTGAACCTTAGTTCTTCACAGGGTGGATTTGATTTAAATCACTAGTCAGGAAGACTCGATTTAATCATGGTTTCTACATAAAAGTACATTCCTGTTGGTTGTTATAACCTTAATACATATTCTTCACAACTCAGAGATAGATGCAGGTTTCATTTTTAGAAGGTACACACTATACATTTTTAAACAGTGATTTATTTTGAAAACTTTTCAGATTAGTTTTACAGCTATATCAGAAAATGAATGATTGTTTGGTTATTTCATTTACCAAAGGTAATTGAAGCAGATATTTATGAAATCATTGGGAGGTGAACTATCTCCAATTCATCAGGTTAATCATTAATATTTGGAGGATTTTCTTGCCATGCTGTATTAGGAGAAGACCATCAGCAGACAGACATTTAAATTGTTTTATTTAACTAAAACAACGTTAAGTATTCTGGATTTTTTTTCTTCAACAGCAAACATATAATATTTTAACAAAACAAGCATATGTCCCTCGCTTCTCACATTTATCTCCAGACTTCTTCTCCGTGTCCAGATCTATTCCGCCCCCAACAATCTTCTATTCATTGAACTTTTTGAAACTTTGCACTTTTAGAGAGAGGTAAGGGATTGACTCTGTGTACACAAATTTGCAGAGGGGCAATAGAGTTGAGGTCTGTTATTTCTCACCTTTGTTTGTTTGTTTATTTTAAAACATTTTTGCTATTAACAAGCATGTTCCTTCTGGAGACACAAATCCACAGTTTGAGAACGGCAAAACTAAGAATCTCTGATGGTATCTTCTGGATTGAGCACTGAGTCCCATTGGGTAGATAGAAAGATTAACCTAAATAATCTATACAGAAGCTACTGAAACCCCATAAGATTGGGTCCCTAATCCATCAACTATTGGAACTCATTTACAAAACTTTTTCTTAAACATTACATTAATATATTGTCTCATACTATAGAATTAGAATTTATAATTCCTGTTTCATGATGAGATATCTTTGAGCTATAATGTATCTCAATTAAAACTATCTTTAGATATGCTTTTTGAGGAAAAAACCTTTTATCAAAAAAATCCGATTTAAATTTAAAAAATTGGATTTTTTTTATTTATTTTTTTTTAAAATCATTGATTTGTATCAACGCTGGTGCTTCATGTTCCCTATGTCTAAATGGGGATTGTACCATCTGTTTCCCAGATATTTTGTGTGATTTCATTAGTTGCTGATAAAGCTGAAATCCTTGGATAGAAGGCATGGTAGAAGTACTGTATGATGTTAAGAACTACAGTTTATAAACCTTTAAAGATAATATGATAAAAACAATCCGATATATAATCACAGATCTCACTTTGAGATGGATCTCTGTAGTTCTGAATAATACTCAGCAAACCAAGGAAACCTATGCTTATTAGTAGTTCTACTCAAAAACAAAAATATTTTGCAGAGCTTGATTGCTTTGATAGTAGGTATGTCCACAATTATTTTCTCTGTATGGAACTATCCTGGCCATTTCTAATAATAAATCAATAAGAATATTTTTAGATGTAGTTTAGAGGAAAAGCGACTCCAAACAAAATGACCAGGCGTAAATATGCCACAAGCTCACTGTTACACAATGTAAGCTGTACAAAGTGTATTTTTCCTGAGCAATCCATGCGAGCAGTGTAAGTGAATCCCATTCTACTTGACACTGTGTCCCTTTTTAATGATAAAGCACAGAAGTGATTAGAGGGAAGATTGTGTGCCTAGTATTTGTACGAATAAATTGTAATTATTCCAGAAGGCTTCAGATGCTTTCACCATTGTATAGAGCTGATTAATAACAGTAGGGATTCTGAGTTTTATTGATCTGCATGCAGGAGGTGTGCTTTGTGTTGCATAAAAAGTGAGTCTGTGATGGTATACTTTATCCTAACTAATAAGATTTCCTTCTCCCCAGACCTCCTTTAGTCTCTGAAAAACAAACTGGATTATTGTCTTACTAGGCATTGTCGAGCTCTCCATCATCCACTACGCTGTCAGACAAATAATCTTACATGTGGAACAAGTTAAAAAGTCAGGCTGATGGTAATCAAGTATCCCATGGGTACCTGTTATAGAGCATGGCTTTGACTAAAGCTATGGATGAGGGTGCATGTGATGGTGAGAGGAGATGAATGGACTGGAAAAGTATGGGACAGGCTGGGGAGAGGAGGACCACAGTTTCTAAAATGCCCTGGTGGATTTGGAGTGTGCCATCTTTAAATGTATCAGGGATCAGAGTCCTGTTGTGCTAGGCATTATACATATACATTAAAAATGGTCCTTGTCCCAAAGAGCTTGCCAACTAAGATCCCAATCTGCAAACACACACATGCTTAACTTAACTACCGTGAAGTCTCATTGAAGTCAGTGGGGTTACTTGTGGTAGTAAAATTAAGCATGTGCATAAGTTTTTGCAGTATTGGGGTCTCCACTACAAAGTTTGGTGGCTCTATAGATATGTAATTTGCATCCACCAAAATGTGTATATTGCATGGGTGTGTGTGTTTCTGGTTGCTTGCACTGGTGCTGTGTATGCCTACCTAGAGTCTGTGTGTCGATGTAACAGTAGTGTGAAGTGCAGTATATCCTGGGTAGGTATCCCACTGTGCCCTGCTTTCTGGCGCAGTGCCTTTTGGGACACTTTCGCATTGCTTTGTGAAACAGTAGCAAATTACCTACGGATTTCTGGGAGCGAGGGGTCAAGTTCCCACCATGCTAATTTCTCCATCCTATAATACTTTCCATATCCCATAATTTTGGTACCGTTTTTCAAAATTCTCACAGCCCCGCGGAGTGCTTTTTGGTGTCCGCCATCTGCCTGACAGAAGCATGGAGCCGGCAGAACTCAGTACAGTTCTCATCTGCGTTGCTAATACAGGACACACGACTGTCCAGTATTTTCACAGCTTAAGGGAGTACTGCTGCAATAAGGATTGTGGTGAAAAAAGTGCAGTGTTAGTTGAGCACAATAAATGGATGCTGATGGACATAGCGAAAAACAATGCCAGGTTGCTGCCGGCATTCCCAGAGCTCCTCTGCATGATGGAGCACTGTTTCTGGGCCTGAGAAATGAGCACTGACAGGTGGGATTGCATCATAATGTAGGTTTGGGATGATGAGCAGTGGCTGCAAAGCTTTCAGATGTGAAAAGCCACATTCCTGGGGCTGTGTCGAGCTCACCTCAGCCCTCCGCAACAGGGACACCAAAATGAGAGCAGCATTGACAAGTGGAGAAGCAAGTGGAGATCACTCTCTGGAAGCTTGTAACACACACTGGCTTGCTACTGGTCAGTGGGCAATAATTTTGGGTTGGAAAATCCACAGTGTGGGGTCCGTTGTTTTATGGCCTTATACAGTTGGATCACATCTCTTGCTATGCAGGACTGTGACTCTTGGTAATATATAGGAAACAGTAGGCAGATTTGCAGTAATGGGGTTCCTGAACTGCGATAGGGTGATAGATGGCACACACGTTCCTATTTTGGCACCAGCCCACCTTGCCACACAGAAAGAGTTACTTTTCTGTGGTTGTGCAGGTGTTAGTGGATCACCAGGTGCACTTCACTGATATCAATGTGGCTGATCAGGGAAGTATACAGGATTTTTCAAAAAGCTGCAAGCGGGCACATTCTTTCCCGACCAGCAGATTGCCATTGGCAATGTTGAAGTGGCAATAGTGAATCTGGGGGACCCAACCTACCCCTTGCTTCCCTGGCTCACGAAGCTATACACTGGTCACCTCACACACCAAGAAAGTTTTAACTACCAGCTCAGCAGGTGCAGAATGACATTAGAATTTGCTTTTGGGAGATTGAAGGGACGCTGGTGGTGTTTACTTACTAGATTGGATCTCAGTGAGAAACATTCCAAAGGTTATATCGGTATGCTGTATACTGCACAACATCTGTGAGGTGAAGGGGGAATAGCTGCCACTGGGTTGGAGGAATCTGGTTGATTGGCTGTCTGCTGAATTTGAACAGCCAGACACCGGGGCTACTAGAAGAGGAGATGTGCGTCTGAGGAAGGCCATAAAAGATCATTTTGCCAGTCTGCTATAGTAGAGTTCTTTGTTGCTTTAATTAAATAAGTGTCTGTCTTGTACACTTTAAATAATATATTGGTAGGGTCTTTGCCTCCTGCTGTGCATTCTGGAGTGCTTGATGTGAACTAGTAAAATACTCTGGCTTTCTAAAAGTAAAGCTTTATTGTGTGTAAAACAGCAATTAACAAAATTGAAGCTCAAACACATGCAAGATTAAAAAGACTACTTCCATCTTCACTTGGGATTTTGGCAAAAAACAATAACATTTATGTCAAGGTATGTAAACGGTAATTCAGTGCAGTCTGTTGTAGCTACATCTATACTGACCTGTGTTTTTACAGGTGTATATGTAGCTGTGGTTCTCCTTGTTGTTCCTCGGTGTGGAACAGTTGGGGTAAGGATGTTAGGGAGCAGCACCCATAGAGTTCTCCAAGGACTGCAACATCCGCTCAGTGCGGGACCTTTGGGAATGTAGGTCAACCATGTTCTGCAACATTTGCATTTGTTACCTGAATAACCCCATCATGTCCTGGTGCATTTCCTTGGTGCCTCTTAGTCCTTTTGCCTGTCCTGCAGCAGCTGCTTTCTTCATTCTCAGTTTTTCCCTCTGTTATGTTCTGAAGAAATCTCCAAGACCTTTGATCATGGTACAAGGCAATTGTGGCCTGGAGGATCTTAGAGAACATATACTCCCTAGTCCTCTTTCTTCGTCTCCTGATCAGGGTCAGACATGCAGCGGCATGGAGGGGGGACCCCTCAAAACCACCATGCCAGAAGTTGCTGATTAAAAACAGACTGATACACTTTAGATTTGCAGTCACAACGAAAAGGGAAAAGTCTCAAAACTCCCTTTGAATTATTTTTCACAAATACCTTAATAAAAATGCTTATTGACGCCTCAGCTTTGGAGCATCTTGGTACAGCATTGCTCTGCAACTCAAACCCTAGTTAGTACAGCCTAGCAGGGGGAAGAAGAGGCGGTGTTCTATTTCATGTGGATATACAGTTTGATCCTCTCCCTGGGTACTGATATAGGGAAATGGCAGTGACTATTAACACTATTTTTCATAGGCAATGGTGATTTTGGCTGATATCTCACTCCTGAGGGTCATAAAGGCACAGAGAACATGGCTGTTGATGGCTTCCTTAAGCCGCCTGGGCCTCTGTGAGGCTAGCCTGTTTACTGCAATGGTGCCAGCTGAACTCATCACAGAGTGGCATGGGAAGGTGTCTTATCTCAGAGGAAGAAATAAAGATACCATCCCTAGAATTCTTCAGGAGAGGATTGCAGAATATCTCCATGAAAGTTTCATCGGGATCTCTCGAGGATAAAAGAGACATCCCTATTCTGATAAACATAGTACTCCACATGGCCCCCCTCCTAGCCCAACAAGCCAAAGAAATGAAAAGTGAACCTTGAGTCTGCCTCTGTTCCACTGCTACCTGAACACGACACTGATTTAATGTGGATTGTATAACCAGACTGCCATACAACCATTTTTGAAATGTATTTTCTAACATTACACCAGTACAGCAATGAAAAGTTGATCCCTTTATCTTAACTTGTGAATGGGACAGGTGTCCATTTAAAATGGGGAACAAAGGCGGGAGATGAGGTTTGAGGGAAAGGAAAATAATAATTAAAAAAAAAAATTGCAAGGAAAACTGCTTGTACACTTATTCAAATTCCCTTCCCCTTTGTCAGTGGGTTCATCTGTGCTTACCTGGTGGAACTGGCTAGACTCCTGCACAGTTTTAGACCGTTCCTAGCTTGTGGCATGGTTTGAGTTCCCTGCCATAGCGCGCCCCCCCCCCCCCCTCGTTCATGACAGGCATTTCCATTTCTAGCTCCTCCACAGTCGCTGTCTTGAACACCGTAGTTAGATTGACTTAACTCCTGGAATTGACACTGCTAGGTTGATGGAAGATTTCTCCCGTTAACCTTCTCGAGGGGGTGGCTTAACTACAGTGACGAAAAAGCCCCTTCACTATGGTTCCTACAGACACACAGCTGCCACACCATAGCTGTGCCTCTCTAGCATTTACAGTGTAGACAGGCTCTAAGAGCTGTACTTTCGTAGTGCAAAGGCAAGAGTCAGCTTCTGTTTTTAGCAGACTCTTAGATCACTTGATTAGATCAAAAGAAATGCATTCTTTCTTAACTTTCCTGTGAAGTCTTGAAGTAATTCTTGTTTTAACATAGTAAATTGATTTAAATGCTTATTGTAGTAATTGGCAAACCAGATAAATTGAACCACAGTTCTGTTAATTGAATTTCAATTGTAATCTTAATTTGATTGTGTCATATTTGATTAGTTATGGGAAATTAGAAGTGATAGATTTGCTTAGTTTTGTATTTGTTTGCATATTCTTTTAATAAAGCTATTAAAAACGGGACTGGTTTCTCTCCCTAACTGTTGTGTGAGAGAACAATGTATTCACAGGTAAAGGTAAATACATTGATTAGCTCCTGGATGCATATTTTAATTATTTAAAATCCTATTACCACTACATATTGTTTCAAACCAATTTGACAGATTTTTTTTATCTCTGAATGATCATAAAGCTGATGATTTCCATTGCATTGATTTTGTTATATATGCAGGTGACCATTATGTTCAGGGGTTTCAGAGGGGCCCTGGGGGCTTCAGTGAGAACTACAGCTGGAAAATGCAGTTGACATCCAACAGTACAAGGTTTGTCCATCTGACTGAAATGAAAAGCAGCATGTAAGTACAGTAGCTAATAGAATTATCTATGACATCCTTTACTGTATAAAAATGACCTTAATGATGTGTGATGACAACTTGGTAATGATCTGATAAAATCAATTTTGATCTTTCAGAAGAGTTTTTCAGATAATTTTTGCTCTTCCTTTTTATTGTTACTTTACATAAATACATACTACTAAGTTAAAAAAAATCCCCAATGTTATGTACATTCCATAATCTATTTTATGCTCAGAGTTATTATTAATTCAGTGTCTTAACTAAGTTAAAAGGAGAGATTTTAGATTCTAGGCAGCGAGATATAACGAATAAAAAGTGCTTTCTCTGGCTTTGTCCCTCGTCCCACCTTGAAGGAAATATTTTTCCCGCCTCTTAATCCAACTTTTTGTTTCAGTCACATGTTTTGGTGCCAGGTATCCATGTTTATGACATGATGTTTGACTTTCATTGTTTAGGTCTGCTATGAAGAGGCTATACAGCACTTCACACACAACAGTGGATTCAAAAGAGATGAAAAAATTCCAGCTTTTGGCACATAGGTGGTGGGATGAACAAGGAGAATATTCCACCCTGCATTCTCTGAATGATATTAGAGTGCCTTTTATTAGGTACAGTTTTGGGATTACTTTTGCTGTGTAATGCTATTTCTAAGCATCCATCTAAAAACAGTGTAAAATAACTAGACAAGAAAATGAGACATAACTTGTTGAACAAATATCACATGACCCCACCCCTAGTCTGGGACCCGCACACTCTCCCCATCCCATCCCTTCCCACCTTATCTGGGGAGGGCCAGGGGAGGATGTCTCTGGCCTTGCTGGAGCTGCTCCGGCAGGCTGGACAGTGTGGCCGCAGCCTGCTCCAGCGGGCGAGACCGGGCAGCGCGGCCGCAGCATGTTCCAGTGGGCTGGGCTGGGCGGCTCGGCCGCAGCGTGCTCTGGGGGGTGGGGCCAAGCGGCATGGCTGCAGCCTGTCGGCCCCGGAGCTGCAGCTGCTTCGGAGGCTGGGGGGAAGAGCAGCGTGGCCAGAAGCGGAGAGATTCTGGCCCCGCCTCTTCCCTTCTGGCTGTACTGCCTCTCCTTGCTCCCTCTGTTGGGGGGAGGGGCTATGTCCCACCTCTCCCTCTCTATATATACATGCTGTGGCCGCGCCACCCGGTCTGGCCTGCCGGAGCAGGCTGCGGCCGCTCTGCCCAGCCTGCCAGAGCAGCTCCAGCCAGGCCAGAGACATCCTCCCCTGGTCCTCACCAGATAAGGTGGGAAGGGATGGGATGGGGAGGGGGGGGGGGTCCTGGGCTAGGGGTGGGATCATTTGGGGGGAGAGAGAGCTTAGTGGTTTGAGCATTGGCCTGCTAAACCTAGGGTTGTGAGTTCAATCCTTGAGGGGGCCATTTAGGGATCTGGGGCAAAAATCTGGGGATTGGTCCTGCTTTGAGCAGGGGGTTGGACTAGATGACCTCCTGAGGTCCTTTCCAACCCTGATATTCTATGTGGGGGGGGGTGGTCACAGGGGTTACTCCCCTGACTCCTAGCTTCTCCCCCCCCAAAAAAAAATTTCCCCACCAGTTGCTGTCCCGGCCCATCAGGGTAAGCCGCTGGTGCGCCGGGACACTTTGTTTACTTAGGTTTACCTCCGTGCTTGCGGATGCTCGAGGTAAACAGTCTCGGCTCACCAGCGGCTTATCCTGATGGCCTGGGAGCCAAAGTTTGCTGACCCCTGAATTATAGGGTTGGCTTAAGAACGGGTTATAAAAAATTTCCATTTTTACTTATCCATCTTGGGGGTGGGGGAGGGGGTTGGCTTATAAACGAACCAGCTTATGATCGAGTATATACGGTACTTAACACAAATTTTAAAGAAACATTTCAGTTAAACCATTTTGTATCTTTGTGCTTCTTTATGTACACTTTATTTCAGAGATACTCTATTGAACATGAGTAGTGATCATCAGTTGGGAAGCCCTCTGTCCGGTGTAAAGATTCTAGATGTTGGCTGTGGTGGTGGATTGTTAAGTGAAGTAAGAAACACAGTTTGTTGTTCCTGCCTCTCTAGCTAAGGAGCATATGAAGACTTTGAAAGGTGTTACGATTTGTTTATTTAACTCCTAAATCTCAAATGAGGAGGAGCCGCCCCAGGCCCTTTTCTACAATATTGGTACATTGATAAATGCATGTTTTGGAGTGCAGTAAATTCTAAAAACCACATTTGTATTTGGGTTAAAAAAAGTACATGCAATGTTTTGTTATAAACAACTGAGCTTCATCAAGAAAAGAGAAACTATAGGAAGAGGTGCTAAAACCTTAAGGTTAACCAACAAACAGATTATTCAAATATTGTCACAAACAGCAAAATAGCATCGGTCCTTTCTAGCATTCCTTTGGAAAATCATTGCAAAATAACTTTTGTGTGTGTGTGTGTGGGGGGGGGGGTTAGTAAAAGATCACTTTTTATCATGACCACTCTTGTTAATGAAGTAACATGTTTTCCATTATAACCTATTTTCACATGCGTGATGCTTTTGAAACAGTCACCTTTTGGGCTTCAATTTTCCATATTGGGCAAAGTTCTCATCTCTGACCTTGCCCCTTGACACCACCTAATAGTACTGAGGCTGTACAAAGGGGCCCCAAAAGCCCCGTATCTGGCACAAGGAGGATTCCTATGATGCAGGGGGCAGTTGTAAGGATGCCTCATGAGGACCCCCTCACAAGCCTGGGGAAAGGGGGCGTTTTGAGGGCATAGGTGCTGGAACTAGGGGTGCTGCCGCACCCCCTGGCTTGAAATGGTTTCCATTATATACAAGGTTTACAGTTTGGCTCAATGGCTCTCAGCACCCCCAGTATAAAAATTGTTCCAGCACCCCAGGTTGAGGGTGGGAGTGTAACAACAGCGCTGTGACCCATAGGGCTGCTCTAACTTAGACTGGCCCCCAAGACTGTCTAAGTTACGCTGGGGACCTCTCTAACCCCCAGAGCAGCCCAAGATTTTTTGAAGCTTTTATGTTCAGAGGTGTAGCACAGACACTCACCCTGGCTCTGTGCACAAAGGTGGGTCTTTCCCTTCCCCCTATTTCTGGTAGCTAGAGGTAAATCCTTTTTAACCGTGAGAGAGTGAAAAATGTGTATCTTTGCCCTGTTATAAAACAATTCCTTTGTCACCTCCCGTCCCCCAAATATGTGAGCCAGCTAGAGCAAAAACTACTGAAGTGGAACCTTGGTATGGCCTTAATTCTCATTGACAATAGTATTTTTGTTTTTTGAAAAATAAAACAAATGGTTTCTAGTTAATAAAATTATGACTGCTTGAAAATTGTACATGAGCATTAAAATTTTTTGCAGGTGTGTGCTTAAGGGTGGATATACTGTGCATATGTGTCCATCTAGTTAAGTTCTCACTGTCTGGTTCAAAGTACTTACAAGCTCCACACACTGAATGACTATGGATGAGTAGCTCTCACTCTGCTGGTAAAGCCAGTGGAGCTTGTAACTTTCACAAGTTTAATAACTAGTGAATTTAGAGCTCCAATAACATAAAGTTGGTTGTGTTGCACAGAGTATTCCAGTTTCAAAAGAGACATCAACCTCTGAGGAAAAAACACACTTAAAATATTTCAGTGACAGTCAAGACTGGTACTTTCCTAGTAAACATCGGACTATTCAGCTTTCAGCATTGAGCAGGTATCCTAGATAATCATGTATAGAGTAGCCATTAAAAAGACATGTGGATTCACTATTTCAGTAAGGAGTGATCATAAGTATAGGTTAAAAAACCCAGTGGAGAAAAACAGTGTCTCTGTGATAGTTGCAGTAGAGAAAATCTGCACTCATGTGGCAAAGTGGACAAAGAACAATTATTTTAAAAACAGATGTAAAAGAATCACTATCTTCTATTTGACAATATTAGTTTTTAAAAGAATAGAAAAACTAAAATGTGTTTTGTGCTTTCTCTCTAACAAACTTTTAAAAATGCTGCAGATCAAAGGCCACCCCTCAGAGCTGTTTGTCTCACTGTTCTAATGATGCTTACTGCAAGATTTTTCTGTGACTTCGACATTAGATTCTGATAGTTTACATAGAGCTTTATGCTTACGCTGATTGTTTTAATGCAGCGAATAAACAAACGGTATATCATTAGCCTCTAGGTAGACTGGGAGCTTCAGTTACTGGAATTGATCCTCTGGAGGACAACATTAGAACAGCAGAACAGCACAAGTCATTTGATCCAGTTCTAGCCAAGAGAATACAGTACAAACCATGTTCACTGGAGGATATTGTGGAAGAGGCTACAGAAACCTTTGATGTAATTATTGCTTCTGAAGTAGTGGAGCATGTGGCTGACCTAGAAACATTTATCAAGTACTGCTATCAAGTATTAAAAGTAAGTGTTTGTTATAATTGTAGGAAATGTTTGTTCCTTCCTTCTTTAATAAAGTTTTTATTTTAAAAGTTAATCAGAGCACATGTAGATCCCAGAGGCCTCGGTGACATCATCACTTAATATTGCAGTAGTACCATGACTCCCATTAGGTTGTGTACAAGGTCAAAACCTAATGAAAAGTTCCTGCAGCCTGATTTTTTCCACTGATGGAGGAAGATCTAACAGCTATGTTGATGGGATAAACTAAGTTTCACTTCTTGTCCAGAATTGCTGTGTAGTGTAACATTGTTGCAGCTGTTAAACAGCGCCTGTGTTCTACTTCACAGATGGCTGCATGTCAGTGGGTAAAGTGATCTTTCTGTACAGTCTGTAAACTGTTTTAAGGTCTTTGAGGATGAACTATGCAATATAAGTTTATTAATATGCTTATTTTTACAAGAATGCAGAATATATATATTATTTGAAATAGCAAGTCAGCTAGTCAGGAAAACGCTCACTTAACGATGGCCCAAAAGAAAGCCCCAAAAAGTGAGCACTGATTGGCTGCACTATCCATTTGGCCCATAAAAGTCCTCTACGCAAACAAGCATTTCCATTAGTAAGTGCCCCACTGATCCCACTCGCTGTAGGAGATCACTTGGGCAGTTTTTGCTCTATGGATTTATGGTGTGGCCAGCAGCCACAGTTAGGTATGAAAATAGCCCAAACTAATCTGCTTGCAGTTGCCGTGGAGAAGAGTGTGTATGTTTGTTTGAATTAAATTGAAGTTTAAAAAATAAGACAAGATATTGTCTTGTGTTTACTATACACATTCTTATACTTGTAATTCATTCTCTGCTCGGGGATGATTTGCATGTATTAATTAGATGTTATCCTTGATTAGCATAGATATTTCTGGGCTTGGTTGCTCTTTTTAAATGATCCAAAACCAGGAAGATGTTGACTGTTTGGTTAAATGTTGAAAAGACTCATTCTTTACAAAAAGAACATAACATCCTGATTTTTCTATCACCTACCGATGTCTTAAAACATTTATGTATGTGTATCAATTAAAGTAGCTTTAATTCCTGCAGCCCATGGCTTCAAAATGGACAAATTCTGTACTTGAAGTTCAAAAATGATTAATCTTGTACTTTTTCATGTGAAGGTCCTCACACTTTTTGTTCAATTAAATTTACTGCTAATTGAATATTATTTTAATATTTTTATTAGCCTGAAGGCTCGTTATTCATTACTACAATCAACAAAACACAGTTGTCCTATATACTGGGGATTGTAGTTGCAGAGAGAATAATGGGCATTGTACCAGAAGGCACTCATGACTGGGAGAAGTTTATTTCACCTGAAGAGCTAGAATGCCTGCTAGACTCAAGTAAGTGTCAAATAGAATGACGGGAGTGAATAGAGAGATCCAAGTGTTACTGATTATAACGGCAACTGTCAGGGGACTAGATAGTTAAGATGATTGGTAACCTTGAAGTGAAGAGCTCTGTACTCCTGTTAGCAGCTCAGATTTGGCGTAGGTCAGGCATGGCTAAAAGTCATTACCACATACTGGCTGTTCAGCTGAGTGTGTAGAGTTGATGGTCTCAGTTCAATTTCAAGCGTACAGAGGTCACCTAAACAAAACCACCATCACAACTGGCCCCCTTGTTGATAGCCAAAGCATCAAAGATGCAAATTCTTGGACTCTTTTTGAAGACAATAGTGTTTCGTTTCTAAGGGTGAGTCCTCTAGGTCAGGGTTGAGATACTTGATGAGCCAGTGTCCAAAGGTTGCACTGCTGCTGCATTGTATAAACCGAGGGCTTTTGTCTTCATCATCTTTCACTAGCCTTACATTTATTAAAACATTTCATTTAAAAGCTGTCTGAAGTTGAAAGCTGACCAAAGACTTTCCAATAAAACTTGAGAGAGTATATTATGGTGGCTGGATCAAAATACTAAGTCACACCAGTGATCCCAGTTTGAATGCTTCCCTAAAAGACTGATTTCTGAGGTGTTGGGTTTTTCCCTCAGACACTTCTTCTCTACAGAAAGTTAATAAACAAAAAAACAAAACAAAAACCCACCACCAAGCCCCTCACTTTTTCTGTAACTCACTGTAAACAAGCCGGTGCCTGAACTCCATCTTTTATCTTGTATCCTGCTGGGCCTGGGATGATGCAGCATCATATGATGAACCTAAGCGATATTAAGAAGGGAGCATAAAATTGCTCTTTATTTACACGGTTTCCTTGATCCATATTCTTCTTGCCTTATTTTTTTCATTCATAGCTAAATCTCCAGCATCTTCCATAGATACACCTCTACCCCGATATAACATGACCCGATATAACACGAATTCGGATATAACGCGGTAAAGCAGCGCTCTGGGGGGGCGGGGCTATGCGCTCCAGCAGATCAAAGCAAGTTCAATATAACGTGGTTTCACCTATAACGCGGTAAGATTTTTTTTTTTTTGGCTCCCGAGGACAGCGTTATATCGGGGTAGAGGTGTACACTTTGAAGTGGATGACCTGAATCTGCGAAACTTGAGCAACTATAAATATGCTTCTAATGACTCAGTATTGTTGCTCTAAAGCTCAGTGGAAGAATGTATATTTAGAACTTGCTATTTTTTTAGAGCTTGATGTTTCATTGACTTAGAATGTCTGAGGATCACCATCTTTTTTTCCCTTCTTTTACAGATGGCTTTTTAGTCAAAACAGTGAATGGAATGTCATACAACCCCCTGTCAGGGTCCTGGAGTTGGACTGAAAGCACTAGCATTAACTATGCGGTGCATGCCATGAAATCTAGGGTAAAAGAACAATCAAGTTCAAGAGAGCCACCTTCAGAGACAGATAAGGAGGCACACTCAGCCGAAGCTAGTGCCAGCACAACTGTCTGAGACGCGGTAGTAGGCAAGCAGCAAGAAGTTGAAGGAAGATTTGCATGAATGATTATAATAAAACTGTTTGCAACAACAAGTCTGCTGTTCATATAAATGGCAGTTAAGATGTTTTTGCCAATCTGTTTCAATGTAGTCTGGGGGGAGAACAATTGTTAGTTCTCTCAGGAATCATGTAGGATTAAGATGGGCAAAGTTTTTGGAGAGAAGTTCTTTTATGAGAAAATAATTTCAAACCTTCAAATTATTCTGTCAGTTTTTGTGTACGATGGCTTTTACAGTCCTACCAAGAAAACACAGGTTTCAGCAGGACTCCAGAGAGTAACGGGTTGATGCTGAGTTCAATTTGAAGTCACTTTTAAAAATGCAATACACTGTGTAAATAGAAGGGTTTAAGCAATTTTTAAATTAAACTACCCAAGTGCACTGTTCAGCAACTTGTGTCTGTATTTAATTAATTGTTAAAACACCAAAACCCTCTTTTCCTTCTTCCATTCCGGATACACCAACTGTGGGGAAAGAAGGGAGGGGTATGACATAGGAGCTCCTGCTCTGCTTCTGCGCCACTGATATGAGCCTTCCACGGCTGGTTACACTAGTAGTGCAGCCTGGTTCAGCTGTGGCAACACCACACTTGAGAATCTGGTCCCTGAATGTCAACCTGTCACACCCTCCAAAAATGGGACCTGTTATCAAGTCCTCCATGTTTAAGTAAAATCGTTACAATTTAAACAGTCACTTTTCTAGCAATAAGCCGCAGTTATCAGGCCAGCAGTTTGCTTACAATTTGTCATAGAATGTAAGTTCTGTGAGTGGTACAATCCTTCACCTACTTCACGGGGCTGATGGGAGGTATACTTAATAAAAAGCTATTCTGCTCTGAAATGTGAGTCTAAATACATGGCGTTGCATGTGCCCATGATCATCTGTCCCCAATTTTCTTTTTATCAAATGTGCTCAGTTTACACATAAAGAGATGGGTTTTTTTTATTTTCCTAACTGCAGTCCTGCAAACTCAGCTTGGGATCTGAAAAGTCAGCTGGGTTCTCTCTTTGCCACGTATCATCACCTGTAAAAGGTTCAGCAGCTGAAATTATCCTCTCTGCTCTGTGTAATCCCATTGCCTTCACTGGTCTTGCACAGGTGCAACTGGCCTTGTAATTGGAATTTAGTAGATGATCTGATGCCCAAAAAAGTATAGAATCCTGTTTGATTAATTGATTTGGCTTTGCAATGGTATTGTCAGTAACTAATAGATTTTTTTTTTTTTAAGGCCAGAAGCAACTGGTATGATCATCTAGGCTGACCATATGCATAACAGGCCATAGAACCACACCCATCAATTTTGGCATCCAGCCCGTAACTTCTCTTTGAGCTATAGTATTTCTTTTAGAAAGATGTCCAGTCTCAATTTAAAGGCTTTAGGTAATAGAGAATCCACCATGGCCCCAGGTAAGTTGTTCTAGTGGTTAATTGTCATAAATGTATAAATTATATAATTTGCAGCTTATTTGTAGTAAAATTTGTCTCACATTACAACAGTTGGATCTCATTATGCCTTTTTCTCCTAGATTGAAGAGCCCTTTACTATCAGAAATATCTTTCCCTATGCAGGTACTTGTAGATCAGGGATCGGCAACTTTTGGCACGCAGCTCGCCAGCGCATCCCTTGGCCCGCGCCGCTTCCCGCAGCCCCCATTGGCCTGGAGCGGCGAACTGTGGCCAGTGGAAGCCACGATCGGCCAAACCTGTGGCAAGTAAACAAATCGGAAAGTAAACAAACTGGCCTGGCCCGCCTGGGGGGTTGGCCTGGCAGACCATGTGCCAAACGTTGCCGATCCCTGTTGTAGATTGTTATTAAGTCACCTGTTCACATTCTCTTGGATAAACTAAATAGACTGAAGTTCTTAAGCCATTCACTAAAAGGCATTTCTTCCCAGACCTCAAATAATTCTTGTAATTCTCTTCTGAACCCTTTCTCCTGTTCCAGCATTCTTTGTGAAGAGTGGCCATCAGAGTTGGACAACAGTATTCCAGTAATGGGTCTCACTTATGCTGTAGGGAGAGGTAATACCATCTTCTTACTCCTACTTGATACTCTTCTACTTATACATCCAAGGATTGCATTGCTCTCTTAGCTCAGCATTGCACTGGGAGCTCACGTTCAGTTGGTTATCCACTATGACCTCCAATTCCTCTTCAGTATCTCTGCATTCTAGGATACTGTCTCTCATCTTATGTGACTTACATTCTTTCTTCTAGATGTATGACTTTGCGTTACGTTGTGTTAAAACACGTTGTTTAAATGAACCCGCCTTACCAAATGATCCAGGTTGGTCTATGTAAGTGACCTGTTCCCATCAAAATTTACCATGTGATGGGGTTTATTAACCCCACACTAGGACTGAAGGGGTTAAAGAGCAACTCTAGGCCGCCCTAGATGACCCTGCCTAGCCACACCTGCAGACCATGCTCCAGATGGAGCTGGAACTTAAAAAGAAGCCACACAGCTCAGAAAGGGGCCTGACAAGGCAGGGAGAGGAAGCTGCCCTAGGAACTCCTTGGAAGGGACGCTGCAGCAGCCTTATCTTGGGAAAGGAGAGGCTGTCTGCCTGCTGGTTCCAGACTGACTGACGGTGGAGTTAGTACCTTTTTCTATTATCATTTCACTACAAGCTGCAAAACTTGGATGATAGAGGGGTGGTAAGAAGTGGCCCAAGGAGGGTAGCCATAAGGTGCTCTGGGGTGCTGGACCTTTGGTAGCCCTTACAGTACCCTGGGCCAGAGCCTGGTGGAGTGGGAGGACCTGGCCTCCCCTACCAACCCCCCTTTTTGCATTCAGAAGGGCCTGATCCCCTGGCCACTAGGCAACACTTCCAGCAAGCACTAACCATCACATACCACTCCACTCATGTTTGCTGATAAAGTTTGCAGATGACACAGTGATTTTATATTTTCTTCCAAATCATTGATAAAAATGTTGAATAGCATCAGGCTTAGAGCAGCTCGCTGTGGGTGCCCACTAGAAATACCCCCTTAGAATGATAATTTCCCAGCATGGATTTATCAAGAACAAATGGTGTCAAATTAACCTAATAGCTTTCCTTGACAGGGTAACAAGCTTCATGGGTGGGGGAAGTAATAGACTTTAATATAGCTTTTGATATTGTCTCACATGACTGTCTCATAAACAAACTAGGGAAATACCACCTAGCTGAAGCTACTATATGGTGGGTACGTAACTGGTTGGAAAACCATTCCCAGAGAGTAGTTATCAGTGGTTCACAGTCAAGCTGGAAGGGCATAACAAGTGGGGTCCTGCCAGGATCAGTTCTGGGTCCGGTTCTGTTCAATATCTTCATTAATGATTTAGGTAATGGGATAGAAAGTACACTTATAAAGTTTGCAGATGATACCAAGCTGGGAGGGTAGGATTAAAATTCAAAATGATCTGGCCAAACTGGAGAAATGGTCTGAAGTAAATAAGATGAAATTCAATAAGGACAAATGTAAAGTACTCCACTTAGGCAGGAACAATCAGTTGCACACATACAAAATAGGAAATGACTGCCGAAGAAACAATACTGCAGAAAGGGATCTGGGGCGCATAGTGGATTACAAGTTAAATATAAGTGAATAATATAATACTTGCAAAAATAGAAAACATCATTCTAGGACGTATTAGCAGGAGTATTGTAACCAAGACACAAGAAGTAATTCTTCCGCTCTACTCCATGCTACTATGGCCTCAACTGGAGTATTGTGTCCAGCTCCGGGTGCCACATTTCAGGAAAGATGTGGACAAATTGGAGACAGCCCAGAGGAGAGAATCAACAACGATTAAAGGTCTAGAAAACATGACCTATGAGGGAAGATTGAAAAAGCTAGGTTTGTTTAGTCTGGAGAAGAGAAAACTGCGAGGCGACATAACAGTTTTCAAGTACATAAAAGGCTGTTACAAGGAGGCGAGAGAAAAATTGTTCTCAACCTCTGAGGATAGGACAAGCAGGGCCATCCCTAGACATTTTGGTGCCCTATGCAGCCCCTCTGCGGGGGGGAGAGGGGTGTCCCCAGGCCTCCGCAGGGTGGGGCTGCACCCAAGGTCTTTGGGAGGCAGGGGGGAAACCACCCCCCAGCATGAGCTGGCGGAGCAGAGCGGGCTGGGTCTGGGTCGCTCCACTTCCCGCCACCCAGTGAGTGCAAGGCGTGCGTGACCCCTGCTGCAGTCCCCCGGGACATAGCTCATGGGAAGGGGTGGAGTGGGGGCGAAGCAGGGGTGGGAAGAGGCAGGGTGGGGGCTTTGGAGAAGGGGTGGAGTGGGGGCTGGGCTGTGGCAGAGCAGGGGTGGGAAAAGGTGGGGTTGGGGCGGAGCAGGGGTGCGGGCTTTGGGGAAGAGGTGGGGTGGGGGCGGAGCAGGTGTGGGGCAGCTTTCCTGGTCGGCTCAGCCAGCCGGGGGATCGGGTTGGCCACTGGAGCAGCATGCAGCTGCGTAGAGCACCAGGAAATTTGGTGCCCCAAATTTCCTGGTGCCCTACGCAGCTGCGTAGTTTGCGTATGCGTAGGAACGGTCCTGAGGACAAGAAGCAATGGGCTTAAAATGCAGCAAGGGAGGTTTAGGTTGGACATTAGGAAAAAGTTCCTGTCAGGTGACTAACCACTGGAATAAATTGCCTAAAGAGGCTGTGGAATCTCCATCATTGGAGATTTTTGAGAGCAGGTTAGACAAACACCTGTCAGGAATAGTCTAGATCAAGGGTTCTCAAACTGGGGTCATGACCCCTCAGGGTGTCACAAGGTGGTTACATGGGGGTCGCGAACTGTCAACTCGTTGGGACTGACAGCTCCCAGCCCCCATTAAATTAAATTACTCCTCCCATTTTTAATGTGTAAGGGTGGCGGGGAATGTTACACCCCTAAGCTTGCTGTGTGAAAGGGGTCACCAATATAAAAAGTTTGAAAACCACTGGTCTAGATAATACTTAGTTCTGCCATGAGTACAGGGGACTGGACTAGATAACCTCTCGAGGTCCCTTCCAGTTCTATGATTCTACGATTGCAAAGTTCTTATATCAGGTTTGAAGCTGTGATGGAATAAACTGCTAGTTTGCAAAATCTCTTTGGAAATTACCCAAACAGCTTTGGGGTCATCAGTCCTTGTTTAGAGCTCCCTTGTTAGAAATCCAGTTCAGAGAAATGAAGCAGGATAAGAAGACAAAATGGAGATGTTTCCAGGGTCTTTTATACCCTCTGCCATGTGGATGGAATTTTACTGTTCCAAACAAAGCCCACAGCATAGTTTGTGGAAAAGTGCAGGCACAAGGTGGAGTCCAGGGTCATATGAGGAAGTCACATGCCCTTACATGGCTTTGATGACTCACAGGAGCAGCCATTGCCCACTTGGAGGCTTAGGCGTTCACAGGAAGACTTGCTGGGCAGTACGAGTTTCTTCTGTGGCCCATTGTGCGAGTCAGTTGCCTTTGAGGAACCATCAACACAAAGCTGTCTGGCTTCAATGTAGATTTTTACCTGATGGGTGTTACTCCAGGAACAAACACATTTGGGATACAGTTCTATAGCCAATATTCATAACTTCAGATACAAAAATGATACATGCATATAAATAGAATAATCACACTTTGCAAATCATAACTTTTTTCATTGACACTTTACATGACATATTTTGTAGAAGTTTTGTTGTAATTGTCTAACAGTGGTAGCAACAGTGATATACATGGTCACATTTCAATCATACAGCATCACAGTTGTCTGTAGGGTTCCATTGTTGAAGCTGATTTTTGTGTCCAGGAAGTTGATGCTAATGTTCCAGAGAGAATTTAATGGACGGGTGGTGGTTGTTGAAGTTGTGGTGGAAATCTATGAGGGAGTTTGTTGTCTGTCCAGAGGATGAAAATATCATCGGTGTATTACAGGTATATCATTGGTTTCATGGTGCATTTGTCCAGAAATTCTTCTTGACTCATGAAGAGTTGGCTTATTAGGCAGTCACCCTAGAATTCAGGGCTGTTCCCATGGTCTGGACAAAGTGTTCGTTGTTGAATGTAAAATTGTTATGAGTGAGGATGAAATTGATGGGTGTGATGATGTGTTTGTGGGGGATGAGTTTGTAGATTTTCTCTTGGGGTTGTTTGGGGAAAGATGGATATCCTTAAAGATTTATCCTTAAAGATTTGGGGAAAGATTTAATGATATCCTTAAATTCCTGGGTAAATTGTTTTGTGGGGCCTCATTAACGTAGTCATCACAATTGAGAACTACTATGGTGCCCCCTTTGTCTTCCGGTTTGATTACTATCGTGTGGTCAGATTTCAGGGACTGTATAACTGTCTTCTTGGCGGTGGAGAGATTGTGGTGGATGTGATGTTTAAGGATTTCATAGTCAATTTTTTTTCTTGAAACAATCAATGTAATGATCAAGAGTGTGCTTTCATCTGCTCCGTGATGTCTGGTCAGATTCTTTCTTCTTATGATTGCCAGTGGGATGGTGGTAGTTGTGAGTGGTGTCGTCATTGTTGTGAAAGAATTTTGTTGAGGCTACACAATCTGTTCCACCTTGTATTTAGCAGTGACACTCTGAGTTAGTTTCCCAGACCTGAAGAAGAGCTCTATGTAAGCTCAAAAGCGTGTCTCTCTCACCAACAGAAGTTGTTCCAATAAAAGATATTACCACACCCACCTCTCTAGTATCCTGGGACCAACACAACTACAACAAGACTGCAAACATAAAATAAACACACATTATTTAAAGGTGAACTGTAACCCTAAAATGAAATTTGAGTTAAACAAAGAAATTTGTTCTATCTGCCCCCACCACTATGGTGTGGGGTCATTTAGCAGCTAAGTTTTAACTAACCTTTAAGAAGTTTACTTTCCCATTCTGTGAAATCTTTTTGAACATCCTGGTTTGGGAAAGGCATCCTAACATTCATTTTTGCTATCAGAGATTTCACAGCTCTTGTGGGTTGCATGACTTTTCTAGTCCAATGCTGCTGCAGAGTGATGCACCTTGGGCAAGCTAAGGAGTATCAGAGGATTTCCTAGGGGCAGAAAAGAATGTGTAGGCATTTCTATGGCCTTGTTACCACAGCATCTTAGCCCCTGACATAAATTCATGAATTTACCAATGTAACATGCTGTATTATTACCATCCCCATTTTACAGATAAGGAACTGATGCATAGTCAAGTGCCTTTTCCAGGGTCACAAAGGAAGTCTGTAGCAGATCCAGGAATATAGTTTACATCTCTTGAGTCCCAGTCCAGTGCCTTATCCACAGCTCATTGTAATGCTAAATTCACCCACAGCCTGGTTCAAGTACAGTGTTGGTAATCAGATGGCCATGAATGCTAATCCTAGCTCTGTCACTGGCTCACTCTGTGGCCTTGGTCAGGTCACGTCCATCTTATTGCTTCAGGCAGTGCCAGCTCCAGGCACCAGCCCAGCAAGCAGGTGCTTGGGGCGGCCAAGGGGAAGGGGCGGCACGTCGGGCTCTTCGGCAACAATTCGGTGGCGGGTCCCTCGGTCCCTCTCGGAGGGAAGGACCTGTCGCCGAATTGCCACGGCGCGGTGGAGCTGCAGCCGATCGCGCTCGCGGCTTTCTTCCCCCCCCCCCCCCCCGCCGCTTGGGGCGGCAAAAACCCTGGAGTCGGCCCTGGCTTCAGGTTCCCCCTCTGCAAAACAGGGCTGATAACACTCACATGAGTGGTGTGAGGAGTGCTTAATTGGTTGTGAAGTGCTTTGAACATGTGAATCTGTGTTTAATAAATGTTATTAATTATTTCTAATCTTGACTCCATTTTATTGTTAATTTTGCAGTTTGCCTGTAACTGTAGAAGAAACCCTTTCTAGATCACTTCTTGCAATGACCATCTTACTCACATTCAAGTCAAAATGATAGTATTTAACTGACACATTCTAGATTATGTGGTACTGAAACTTCTTTAACCCACAAACCAGATATGGTCACAACAAGTCATCTAGCAAAGTAAAAATGTCTACAGTTTGATGTCTCTTCCCTTCTCATAATAATGTAGTTCATTAATATTGTTACTATCCTGGTTGGATAAAGATTTAGTATTATCCCTGGAGAGTAGAAAAAGCCTCCAAAATACAGTACTTGTATGAAGTGAATTGAAAAATACTATTTCTTTTGTTTTTTTACAGTGCAAAAATAAATATTAAGTGAGCACTATACACTTTGTATTCTGTGTTGTAATTGAAATCAATATATTTGAAAATGTAGAAAACATCCAAAAATATTTAAATAAATGATATTCTATTATTGTTTAACAGTGCGATTAATTAATCGCGATTAATTTTTTTAATCGCTTGACAGCCCTAGTTTAAAGTTACAGGAGATCTATACAGATCATCCCGAATGAGTGACAGTAAAATCTCTATACCACCTTATGGTACTTTGTATTTTTTTTTTTTGTATCATATTGCAGAAAAGAGTTATTCTAGAACACTTTTTAGTTTTAAAATTATATTGAGACTATTTTTGTACCCTTTGGCCTTTTAAACTCATGTTTCTTAGTTACCATGTGCAAGCCTCGAAGTGACAGAAAAATTAGAACTGGTATAGTCTAAATTAATCATAAGTGGTTTTTTTAAGAAATCCAGGTGCCACAATTTTATGGTATGGTATCATGTGACCAGCTGGAGTTGAATAGTAGAGGCTTGGGATCCCAGATCCTTTGTGGAGAAAGTGGAGAGCAACCGAATACTAAGAAACATTCTTTTAGAAAATAACTGATTTTTTCGATAAGGGAAGTGCGGTAGGTCTAATGTACTTGGACTTCAGTAAATCATCTGACACCGTAGCACATGGGAAGTTATTAGTTAAACTGGGGAAGATGAGGATCAGTACAAGCATTGTAAAGTGGATTAGGAATTGGTTAAAGGAGAGAAGGCAACGGGTTGTGCTGAAAGGTGAATTATCAGACTGGAAGGAGGTTACTAGTGGAGTTCCTCAAGGATCGGTCTTAGGACCAGTCTTATTCAATATTTCTATTAATGACCTTGGCACAAAAAGCAGGAGAGTGCTCATGAAATTGGCTGATGATACAAAGTTGGGAGGCATTGTCAATAGAGAGGAGGATCGGAATATTATACAGGAAGATTTGAGTGACCTTGAAGATGGGAGTGACAGAAATTAAATGAAATTCAATAGTACAAAATGCTAGGTCATTTACTTAGGGTCTAATAATAAGAACTTATGCTGCCAGCTTGGGGCTCATCATTTGGAAGTTACAGAGCAGGAGAGAGACCTGGGTGTGTAGGTTGCTAACAGGATGAGTATGAGCCAGTAATGTGATGTAGTTATGACAAAAAGGCAAATGCGATCCTAGGATGTATTAGAGGTATTTCCAGTAGAGCTAGAGAAGTAATAATGCCATTGTAAAAGGTACTGGTAAGACCTCATCTGAAATACTGTGTACAATTCTGGTCACCTGTGTTCAAGAAAGATGAATTTAAACTGAAACAGGTGCAGAGAAGAGCTACTAGGATGATCAGGGGAAAGAAGGGCCTATCTTATGAGAGCAGACTGGAAGAGCTTGGTTTGTTTAGTCTAGCAAAAAGAAGGTTGAAAAGGGATATGATTGCTCTTTATAAATATATTAGGGGGAGTTAATACTAGGGATGGTGAAGAGCTACTTAAGCCTATGGACAATGTTAGCACAAGACCAAGTGGATATAAACTGGCCATGAAAAAATTCAGGCTGAAAATCAAAAGGTATCTAACCATCAGAGAGGTGGGGTTCTGGAACAGCCTCCCAATAGGAGGGGGAGGGGCAAAAAACTTAATTAGTTTTAAATGAGAGCTGGACAAATTTATGAGTGTAATTGTATGGTGGGGGTTGCTTGTGATGGTAGGGTGCAGGGCTCACTTCTGGCTCAGAAGGCCGGACTAGATGATGTGGTGGTCCTGTCTGGCCATAAACTCTGTGACTGTGTTGTATAACCATTGATGTTTTAAATGATGGACTTAAACAGCAATGAAAGACTAGATGTGCAACATGCAGTGATTTCAATGGGTCCAGGATTTCACCCCAGAGTTTTAGACACAGTTGTCTAAACGGCATCCACAAAATCTGCATGTATTCCTACTATGCACAGATTTATCCACAGCTGCACCTACAAAATAGGTCATTCCTATGATTCTACAGAATGGCACAGCTGGTCATTCAGAATTCCCTGCTATATGTTTATAAATGACATGGTTCTTCATACATGGCAAGAGGTGCAATTATGCTAGATGCCCATCTAGCACACTTATTGGGAGGTATTTAACATTAAAAAAAAAAACACCCTAGCTTTGCTACCTGTTCCAATGCACATTGCAAGGGTAGGAATGCAACTGGCAGGTCTTTACTGCCGTTTTAATACAACCCAAACGAGGGTAGATTGCAGTCAGGTTTGTTTACCAGATAAAACACACAACAATGGTTGATTTCCATTTTCTCAAGCTAAAGCCTAAACACATGACCTGGTCCAGGCTAACTGTGTAATGTAATTATAGCTTCGGGGGGAAATTAGCTATCAGAGCAGAAAGCTGCTTCCTCCCCCTGGAGAGTAAATCTTTCCAATCCAGCCATTAATCTGGATCCTCCCCCCTCCGCCTAGTAGCAAATGCCAGCATGTCCCTTTAGCACTAGGTGAGTTTTGCCCTTTTCCTGTGACCTGCCCTAGCCCGCGCTGATGGGGAGAGAACGGTTGCTTTTCGGAAGAGGCTATCTGTGGGGGAGGACAGGAAGGGGAAAGGAGAGAGGGGTGTGATTTTTATTGCCCCGGTATCTTGACGCTCCCAGGAGCAATGACATCACCCAGCCTCCTCGCTGCGAAGAGACAAAGGCGAGAGGCAGCTGCAGAAGGAGGCTGCTGCTGCAGAGATCACCACGGAGACCCAGCACCGCTGCTCCATCCCCTCCTGGCCCGCTGCTAAGCTGAGCGTGCCGGCTGGCTCCAGAGCAGCCCTTGCCCATGCAGACTGCCCTGGCGAGCGGCGAGGGGAAAGGGAGCAGCAGGCAACGCGCAGCATGCACTGGGGTGTTGGTTTTGCCTCCTCCAGGTCCTGCGTGGTTGAGCTGAGCCGGAATCAGAGCCTCACCCTCGGCTGGTGTGCAGGATCCGAAGAGCACTTCTCCTTTTATGGGGACATCATCGCTTTCCCTTGGCAGGATTACGGTGGGATGATGGCAGGGCTGGGTTCTGATTCGTGGTGGAAGAAAACCCTTTATTTGACTGGGGGAGCCCTGCTCGCTGCCGCGGCGTATCTGCTACATGAACTCCTGGCAATTAGGTGAGAGACAGGGAGAGAGAGCCTGGGGCAGGCTGCAGCAGGGAGTATTTGGAATAGATGCTGCAATGGGAATAGGAAATAATAAGACAGTTCTGATCTGATGGGAATGCATTGTACTCGACTTCACCCCTTGAGAAACTGACTCAATAACAACGAGCAAGGCAGAAATCAGGAGTCTTTTGTAATTATTTTTGTTTACTGGGCATTTCAGAGCTTCACCTCTGTAAGGATTAATGTCACACCAGTAGATACATCATTCTTAAAACGCAAGTGTCATAGATTCTAGGGGAGTCAACCACAGGGCACTTTTCAGAGATAGTTTTAGCCTTATCTGGAAACATCTGACTTGTCTGGCCTGTGTTTTAAGGACGGGGCTCAGAATTAAACCAGTGGGCTTTAAAACAAGAACTACTTTCATCATGGACCCACCTTACTCTTAGATCTTGCCATTTTAGCTGCTTTGCAAAAAATTGTTTAATAGATCGTCATGTATTAAACCATCTTCACCCAAACTACCAGTATGTTTAAATAAGACAACTCTGCATAATAAACCTCAGCATCAAATTAAACATACTGGTCAGTGCTTTTTTGGGGTTGCTCAAAAATCTAATATGAAAATGCATATTTAAAATGATGCAGCATCAACTGGTTATACAAGATCTCTTGGAAATAAGAAGAAGCCACAATTGTTTTCAATGTAGTATTGTGTCTGGTTATGATCTCTAGCTTCATAATGGTGTGAGTAATAGGGAGCATGAGAGCAGGAATAGACACAGGAGTATGTTTGTCATAGACTAAGATCTGAAGTAAACAGTTGCATATGGTGCTGCAGTTTGTTTACAAGGATAGTAAATCATCTCAGAAAATGGTGGCTTTAACTACTGATTTCCCAAGGATGTACCTGGAAATATAATATCCACAACAGAGGTGATATATTACTAGTACACTGTTTTAAAGAAATCAATGAGAACAATCTCAGGGGATTTGATATATGTACACCATAGAAGTATGGTGGAGACTAACATTATGAAAATGGAATGGAGATGAACTTCAGACCACTATGGGCCCCAACCTGCCCTTCTTACTCAGCTAAGCCTCTCATTGATTTCAGTGAGGACTGCATAACTGGGTCCTAAATGGTTACTATGGTCATTGCACAAGACAGCTGTTTGTGTAATGTAAACAATGGCAAAACACAGAACTTATTTCTGGATACAACATTTTCAAAGAAATAAAGGATCAAAGTAGCCCTGTACTAATGAGCTGCCATGCACAACATAAGGTAAACAAAGATAATGTTGCCATTGATAACCTTTTAATAACACTAGCACTGAAAGATATATTCGCCTTATATATTTTATGCGCTTATTTTCATTCAGCTTACAATAAATAACTGTATAAACATAATTCTTGGAAAATACTTGAATTCAGGGATGTTTTTATCATTTAAATTTCATAGATTATCTTGCCTCTATTCTTAGGAGAGATTTACAGAATGAAATTACTTCACGTAGCCATATTTTAAAAGATATTACATTTTCTGGAGAAATGTGTAGATGTGATTGACTGGTTCAGCAAATATGTGCCATCTGCACAGGCTACTAGTAATGTTAAATCTGTGTTTGAATGTTTCAGTATGTACAGTATATAAAGGGATGCTATGAATGTATTAAATGATTTAAAATCAGACATTTTAAAATGTGTAAAATTTGGCAGTCAAATTGCAATTGCTAGTGGCCAAATTTTAAAAGCAAAGCAAACTAATATCATCTCTGGCAGTTCAGAGCTCATTTTTGAGAGATTAAAATCATCATCATCATGCCAACCAAAACTGCACGGGCTGCTGTCTGTGATGTGCAGTGCAACCCTATTCTGTACAGCATCTTTCATGGACAATATATCCCAAATGCTTCACAGACTGAAACTATTCAACACAATGTATTGTATCAAGATAGTGTGTGATGATTCAGTTAAGGCCTGGAGTCATAAAGGGGGTGATTTCCAAAGGCATAAAGAGCCAGTAAGCACCTCACTCCCTTTGACACATGTGCCTATGAAAATCTCCCTTAAAGTCAATAACCAAAGGCAGTTACTGTAAGAGAAATTTACAGGCCAGAACAAAGAAGAACAGATATGTTTTTAGATAAGAAATCAACAGAGATGAAGACTGGATGAGGTGGATGGAAACTGAAACACTGTTTGAGATGGCAGAAGCATCAGAGCAGATGGCTTTTACACTAGCAGTTGCAAATTTGTGTGAAGGCACAGATAAGAGGCCAGTGCTAGACAAGTGCCAGAGGTGCAGGAGTGTGCATAAGAGACAATGGGCCTTCTTACTCCTTTGACTTGCTCCAGTTTTACACCTGTACAGCCACATTGACTTTGATGGATCTCATGGAGCTTGGGTCAAATTCTGCTCTCGGTTACACTAGTGTAAATCCTTTGGAATCCTCTTGATTTGCCTCAGTGTAATTGAGAGCAAAAGTTTGGTCCCAAGTCCAGGAGGTAGATTGGAGCAAGTCCATGGTGGGCTTTGAGAACCATGAATGGGACATTTTGAACTGGATCCTGAAATGAATGAATAGCCATTGGAGTTGTTTGACAGCAGGGGTGATGTGACCATGAGTCTTTGTAGATGGGAGAAGGCAAGCAGCAGTCTCCTGGATATTCTGGAGTTAGGAGAATACGGATCTTGAGAAGCCATAGAGATGAGAGTTAAAATAGTTGAGACGAGAAGTGGTGAAGGCTTCCACAGGGTGGAGTCAAGGCAGTCAAGTGCAGAGGTGGTAATGGACACATGTACAACGGGAGGAGATACAAAGAACAGAGAACAAGGCCAAGGGTAATGACAAGTTTACAGACAGTGGAGGTGAATGGCATTTCTGAGTCTGGAAGTGGGGATAGGAGAGCTGGAACTATGCTTGAGTTGTTCATGTTCTTCAAGAGAGCCTCTCTTTTCTTTAAAGCCCTTAACTGAAGGAAGTAGATTTGCAGGGCCTGATTTTTCCATTGCCTCACCCCTTGTGTTGTCATTTATAACTGTGCAGAGTGGCTGAAAACCCCTACCACAGCAAAGTCGGAGCATTTTACACTCACTTTGTCTAAGGGGTCCGTGAAAGGTTAGACTGAAAACAGAATTCAATTATATATATATATAGACGATAGATTTCCAAAGGGGCCTGCACCTCCATCCGAAATTTTTTAGGGGTTCGCAAATGAAAAAGGGTTGAGAACCACTGCCTTAGTCCACACAAGCTTGGGTGTCAATTTTAGTTCATACTAGCATTCTGCACACTAACTGGCTCGAATGAACCCTACTGACATGCACTAAAAGTTCCCCAGTGCATGTTAATATAGTCCCATTTCAAACAGTAATATGCTACCCAGAACAAGGGAACTTTTAATGTGTGCCAGCAGGGTCCACACAGGCCAGGTAGTGTGCAACATGCTAGTGCACATTAAAATTCACACCCCAGCTAGTGTGGACTAAGGCACCATGTAGACAAGCCCTAAGTGACTACATGAGGCACAAGGCAGGGGAGTTTCAGGCTTGCTTGCTTGCTTGCTTATTTTAGTCTATGAGCCTGGGCTTATTACCTAAGGTTTGCAAGATTTTTTGGTCTCTCCAACATAGAATTAACTAAGCTTCCTGTCTGAATTCTGCTCCTGCAATGTAAGTGCTTTTTAGTGATTTCAGACTTGATGAATAAAAAATTACAATAACCCATTAAAGGGAGGACAAAATGTTTTGCCTCAGCCATTCTCGCTCCTTCATGCACTTAATATATTGATATATGGCACATGCTGTAATCTGGGTTTCTTTTAATTCTGTTTTGTTTTGCCAGGAAAGAGCAAGAGGTTGATTCCAAAGATGCTATTATACTGCATCAATTTTCAAGACCTAACAATGGTGTTCCCAGTTTATCTCCTTTTTGTTTGAAAATGGAAACTTATTTAAGGATGGCTGATTTACCCTACCAGGTAAACTTGAGTGCACTGTTTCCCTTTACATTATGGTTAACTATAGTAACACACAATACTAAATATGCAGGGGAAATATCTATCATATCCAAGAGAAGTGTATAAGTACACATATAGCTAGCTAGATACACACTTATCACTATAGTGAAGTTTTGGTCTGTGATCTTCAAGGTAGACCTGACATAAGTTGGTTGGTCTAAACATTCAAGCACTATTCCAGATTTCATTGCTTGATGGCAATTGAAAATTTAATTTGGGGGGAAATGAACTTTTGGAGTGGTTCAGGGTTCATATAATGCTACATAATGGACTGGGTTTGCTCTAAAATTCAATGTTGTTTAGTTTTATGTAACCTACCAGGTCTGCTATGTTAATAGATCAAATTTAAGCTGTTGCAGTTTTTTTTCTTTCCTTTGAGGGTGTCTCTTCTATGCTCTCCTAATAGAATAGACACAAATCCCTCATTTGGCCTTCCATTGCAGACACTGCCCTCCTCGCTGAGGAGGACAGGATTGCTTGCAGAGCCCATGAATGCCCTTTCTTAATAGTAGATGGGTTGCTGTTGAGGCACTGTCTTTCTCCATGGACTGAATCCCAAAGTAAACCAGGGATTGAGAGACAGGAGACTGGGAGATGTATTCTGACTCTCCACTAGTCAAGATCTAGCCACCAGGCCACTGGATAAGCTCACACTCCATTGTTACAGTTTTAACTGAGCTGTTTTACATTTTATAATTGTCAACTCGCTGAGGCAGAGAACATACCTTTTTCTGCATGTGTAATGCACTGTGTAAATTTAAGATGGACTATATGAATGCTTAATAATATGATAAAAATACATGATGGTACAATGTGGTATAAATGTTTGTTTTATTGGCAGACGTTTTGGGGTGACTACATTATTCACAAGTAGTGGAGCCATGAGTAAGTTGTGTGGTCATCTCAGATGGGTTCCAGTAACACTTTTATATCACACTGTTATGAAAATTAGTTTGTTTTTGACATGTAGCTGGCAGGAATTTTTTTTAGAAATGTTATTTAGAGTATTTTTACTTATTGTTGTTGGTATCCACCCCCAACAAAACTCTGCTGCTTTACTGCTACGAATAGAATAGTGAACATGTACGGGCAGCTGAGGTAAAGAAAAATGATAACTGATATACCTTAGAACCCTTTAAGAGTATCTAAAATAGTTTTTTAAAAAGTCATGTCTGGTTTTAATGTCCATTATCTTGTGATTTTCCAGCACTAAAACCAAGCACAGTATTGTACTGGAAAGGAGGAAATTCCTGGCCTCCCAAGGATATATGCCTCCCAGGTCCAGCTGGCACAGCTCACAAGATAGTGAACTTTAAACATATCAGCACAGGTGCAGCATGGGCAAAATCCCCTCTGACACCTCCGACCAATTTGAGCCTGAATTGTAATTTGGGGATGAAATTGCTGTTTGCAGGGACAAACATATTTTTGGCGGGTTGTCTTTTCTTTGCAATTGATTGGTTAAGCAGGTTTGGAATGATTAAAATAGCTCTAGTGAAGGTGGAGTAGTGGGCAGAAGGCAGATGAGGCTGACAAAATTGCAATATAAAAGCAGCTTATCCCATGGTTCTGCAATTTTTAAAGGAATGTTACTTACCATGTATATGATACACACACGCACACCCCCTGGTTATCCTATTCCAAGAATGCGTGTATTGGGGCCCTCTATGCCATAGGAGGTATGTCTAGCTGGCATCAGTGATCCTGGCTGCAGTGTGTGATGGATGCTGATAATGGCCAGTGATGGGGGCACTACCAAATGGGCTGGTTCAGAGTGGGCAGTCCTGCCTTCCACACAGCTGGTGTGTAGATCCCAATAGCTGTTGTGCCCTGGAACTGAATCCTGACCCATGGGGAGTGCTGAGCACAGGCATTTTTGCAACTGCCCATCGTCAGGGGACAGCCACACACATGCTACTCTAAGAATCTTCCTTTTTGGCAGGAGGCTGTGCTGTGCTGCCCTCTGCCCAGGGTCTGCCAGTGTTGTCTCCAACACATGCACTTTAAAGCACCCTCAACCAGCTTTATTTTGCACTGTACTTACTCTGGATTTTTACATGTAGTTGGAAGGAAGCATGTGGCACAGTCCTCTTTCCTCTGGCCATACAGAGATTTTGCATGATCATATCTACTTTCCTATCACCACTTGGCATGTCAAGTGTGTGTAAGGCTGTGCTTGTCTCAGCCCTGCACAGCAGCATTGTCTACACAGCAATTCAACATCCGCTGCTGGCCCATGTCATAGAATCATAGAATATTAATGTTGGAAGGGATCTCAGGAAGTCATCTAGTCCAACCCCCTGCTCAAAGCAGGACCAATCCCCAACTAACTCATCCCAGCCAGGGTTTTGTCAAGCCGGGCCTTAAAAACCTCTAAGGAAAGAGATTCCACCACCTCCCTAGGTAACCCATTCCAGTGCTTCACCACCCTCCTAGTGAAATAGTGTTTCCTAATATCCAACCTAGACCTCCCCCAGTGCAACTTGAGACCATTACTCCTTGTTCTGTCATCTGCTACCACTGAGAACAGTCTATATCCATCCTCTTTGGAGCCCCCTTTCAGGTAGTTGAAAGCAGCTATCAAATCCCCCCTCATTCTTCTCTTCTGCAGACTAAATAATCCCAGTTCCCTCAGCCTCTCCTCATAAGTCATGTGCTCCAGCCCCCTAATAATTTTTGTTGCCCTCCGCTGGACTCTTTCCAGTTTTTCCACATCCTTCTTGTAGTGTGGGGCCCAAAACTGGACACAGTACTCCAGATGAGGCCTCACCAACGCTGAATAGAGGGGAATGATCACGTCCCTCGATCTGCTGGCAATGCTCCTACTTATACAGCCCAAAATGCTGTTAGCCTTCTTGGCAACAAGGGCACACTGTTGACTCATATCCAGCTTCTTGTCCACTGTAACCCCTAGGTCCTTTTCTGCAGAACTCGGTCCCTAGTCTGCAGCAGTGCATGGGATTCTTCCATCCTAAGTGCAGGACTCTGCACTTGTCCTGGTTGAACCTCATCAGATTTCTATCCTATCCCTACCCTCCAGTGTGTCTATCACTCCTCCCAGTTTAGTGTCATCTGCAAACTTGCTGAGGGTGTAATCCATCCATGCCATCCTCCAGATCATTAATGAAGATATTGAACAAAACCAGCCCCAGGACCAACCCTTGGGGCACTCCACTTGATACCACTTGATACCGGCTGCCAACTAGACATGGAGCCATTGATCACTACCCGTTGAGCCCAATGATCTAGCCAGCTTTCTATCCACCTTACAGTCCATTCATCCAGCCCATACTTCTTTAACTTACTGGCAAGAATACTGTGGGGGACCATATCAAAAGCTTTGCTAAAGTCAAGGAATAACACCTCCACTGCTTTCCCCTCATCCACAGCTGACTTGGGATCATGGGGCTGTCAAACTGCATTGTAGACATTTGGGCTTGGGCTGGAGCCCAGGCTCTGGGACCATCCCCCCTTGCAGGTCCCAGAGCTTGAGCTCCAGCCTGAGCCCAAACCTCTACACCACAATCTTACATTCCTGCCGCCCGAGCCCTGCAAGCCCAAGTCAGCAGACCTGGGCCAGCTGTGGGTGTTTAATTGCTGTGTAAACATACCCTAAATCTCCCCTGTGCATTGTGTATCTGGGCCTGCTGGAATAGATGTTACTGTAGGGGCTGCAGGTTACTTGGAAACCTAGTTGAAGTCTTAATAAACTTTTAAAAAGTTTAATCAGGAGGGGAAATTTTCTACCATGACCCCCAAATTGCTTAATGTTCAGTCCCTGGGGTTGAAGTTTATGGGGCTGCATGGGGTTTAAAGGCAGAATTTATCCCAGCTAAACTGTTGACAGGAAGGGACAAAGACAGACCTTTCAGCTAACATAGTCTTTGCTGCTGGCCCTGGAGGAACCTACCTTCCTTGTGTTTCACAAGATGCTGATTGGGGCAGCTTCCTTATAAATGTAGTGGCAGGGAGCTGTCCAACAATCTCACTGGCTGAGACAATGGAAATCTGACTGCCGGTATACAAACTTCTAAGGGGTTTGAGGATTTAGATTTAGAGATTTTTGGTCTCCCTCTGCTCCTCCTCCCCAAATCTAAGCTTTTATTTACAAGGAAAGAAAGATTCTAGCCCCGCAGGTTTTAGAGGCCTCCTTTCCCAGTGTAAATTAAAGCACTGTACTTTGTTGGGTCCCATAAACATTGTAAAACCAGCAGTGCTGGAGGGACCGAGTTAGACCATGGTTGTCTCCTGACATGGTTTGTTATAGTTACAGGGAAAATGTGCCTTAGATGCCTTCTAGTAACTCTTGAGTGTACCCAGTGGGTGACAGGCCTGGCTCCCTGCACCTCACTCTGGGTGGAATCATGTAGTCCAACCACTCTTAGATGGGATCTATGGGGTGTAGCCCCCTTTTCCCCACTGTGCCAATCCAACAGGCCCAACTGCATTGGCACCTGCCAGCCTTTTCTTTCTGGGAACCGTGACCAGCAAGTTGATTAAAGTGATTCAGAATCAGCATCTTCAAAACAAAGCTGTATTTATTCCTTCCCCCAAAGGTAGAAAGCATGTAGAGCGAAGGGTACAAACAATAAAAGGCCTGTATGCCTCGTTCTTACTTACGTCTTAGTTTTTTCTTGCCAACTTTTGTTGCCAACTTTTCTGGCCAACTTGCCAAATGTCCCTCAATCCAGCTAATCCCCATCTCTGGCTGGGAGAAACAGATTGCTCACAGCAGTCTCTCTCTCCCTTTCCTTGCCAGCTCTCACTGACACTTCCTGGGCAGTGTCTGGCCACTCACTGAACCCCAGCCCTTTTCTAGGCCCAGGGTCCTCTAATATTTGGTATCCTCCTTCTGATCCTAGATTTAGCCTTGGAAAGAATAAACTGTTCTCAGGCTGTGCTCAGCTTTTTCCATTGTTTCCTCTAGGTCTCCTATCTGTTTCATTGTTTTACCTTTCCTTCTTGGTTCTTCTAACAACCCTTTTTTATCTAACTCCATAGCCAAGTACCCTTCATAGACAAACGCAGAGAGGCGTGTACCATGTTCATAAAAATAATACAGCTATTTCCCAGTTTGTCTTATGGTTAAAGTACCATTTTTTTCTTGCAGTGCTGATGGGACCTAACCATGTGTTAGCTGTCGCTGAATCATGCTAACACCATGGCTGCTCTGCAAGAGAGAACCTTCTTTTAAGCATGACTGGGGATAATAGGAGTTTTGCTGTTGACTTCAGTGGGAACAGAGTGAGGCCAACACTGAGTGCTTTTGAAGATCTAGTTTTATCTCCTCAGCTGGCACTGTACCTTTGAGCTGCAGAAGCAACTCTACTGTCTGAAGCAGCAAGGATTCTCTTTGTACCATCCTACTAGGAGTCTGGTGCTACTCACAGATGCACCTTAGCACCTCAGGATATGTCTACGCTTTGAGCTGGGGTGTAATTCTTAGCTCGAGAAGACACACCCGCGCTAGCTCTGATCAAACTAGAGTGCTAAAAATAGAGTGTATCTGCAGCAGCATGAACGTTATTAAATGTAGCCATCTAACGAGGATCTCCTGCTGAATCTCCATTGCCACACAGTGTGCTATGTGTTTGTCTATCTTCCACCTTAGTGGCGTTCTGGAAGTTAAATTTTTGAGGCCTAAACAGGTTGACATTGTATTGCCAACCCCAAACCTTCAAAAATCATGAGTCACGCACCCAAAATAATTGGCTTAAAATCATAACATTTTAAAAAATAATAAATTTGAGTTTTTTTTATTTGGCTTCTCATTTTGAGCCTTTAGGGTTCACATTTTTGAGCTTTTCACCACGGCCATGAAGGATATCTTTAAACGGAAGCTGAGATTTTTATGTAATAACAGGACTCCAGGAGCTGGGTCTTTAAGAAGAACACCAACTATCATGAGACTTGCTGTAAAATCACAAGAATAGTTAACATTGTTGAGTGTCCTTTTAAATAAAGGAAATAAAAGAACAAGAATACAGTAAGTAGCTCATACCTGTGCTTTTAGGAATAAGCAGACTTGTAATTAAAGAGAATTATGGTCTAATGATCTAATTACATGACTGGAAGCCAGGAATTCCTGTTTTACTCCTGACTCATTCCCTGCTTGATCTCTCTGCTTCAGCTTCCCCATCTGTAAAATGGGGATAAATACTTAGGTGCAGAGACCTGCTAACTTTAATGGGACTCCACACAGGTGATGGGCTCTTGTGGATCTCATTGCAGGGACCTTGGCTGCAGATGAGTGAGGTCGCAGACCAGGAAATGCCAGGATTATAGGCAAAGACATACTTTCCCTCTCCAATGAGGGAGTGACATATATCATTCCATCGCTTGGGCCTGGCTGCTCGTTAAAGGCCTGAAAGAAGGCAGGAGTACATGCCATTGGGGTTTCCTCATCTGAGCTTGAAGTTGAGTCTAGGTCCTTCCTGTTCCCACTTTCCTTCCTGCATCCACTTTCAGTGTGGATTAGTGGGTGTGCAGATTAGCCACATTTGCCTTTCAGGGCTACTGAGATATTTCATTAGTTAGGTATCGGAGGGGTAGCCGTGTTAGTCTGTATCCACAAAAACAACGAGGAGTCTGGTGGCACCTTAAAGACTAACAGATTTATTTGGGCATAAGCTTTTGTGGGTAAAAAACCCAAGAAGTGCTTTTAAGATGAAGAATGCTACTGTGAATAAGTACCAAATATTATTGTTATTTTGTCTATGATGCAAAATTGTCCAGAATATTGGGCCTGACCCTGTGCAGTTCTGAGTGCTTCTATCCCCACTGGCCTTTAATTAAATAATTAACATTACATCACACCATAGAAGGCATCAAAGGCACATAACACCTTTCAGGACTGGTCCCATTGCTCTGCATTAAAAAAAACAAACAAAAGAAAAACAATGATGGGTACATTCTTTTGGCTAGGAATTACTTATGCTGGAAATAGGTTTTTGCATTTCCATTTGGAGTAAGGTTGTCGCTCTAGTTTGATAGTTACTTTATGGAGGATATTGCTTTTATGCTTTGGGTATTGGCACCTTTTAAAGAAAACTTTATACTGATCAAACAGAAGCTGAAGGGTGTTTTTTGTGTGTGTTTGTTTTTTTGTTTTTGTTTACTTGCTTCTTTTCTTAGAACTATTTTGATGGAAAACTTTCCCCTCAAGGGAAAATGCCCTGGATTGAATACAATCGCAAAAAAGTATCTGGCACTGAGTTCATTATTGACTTTTTGGAAGAGAAACTCGGAGTGAATTTAAATAAAAACCTTGGTCCACATGAAAGAGCTGTTTCCAGAGCAGTGACAAAAATGGTGGAGGAGCACTTCTATTGGTAAGCTTGCATGGTAAAGCTAGTTCTGTTCTGATCTTATCAAACCTGCCGCTGCACATTTTATCTGGAAATGAATGCTTGCTTTGTCTTTCAAATAACTCAGAACCGAGCTGTCAATTCCACAATTCTTTTCACTCTTGGAGTATTGGTGTCTCTTTCTGTTCTTACTTGTGCCAGTGTGAATCAGGAGTAAACACCACTGGAGGGTGTAAAGCCATTGCAAATGAAGTTCAGAATCAGGCCCTTTGCCCATCTGCAAGTTTATAAAGAGGAGCAACAACATGCTCCTTCACATATACTACTAATGCATATGCAGTCCTTTCACACATACTACTTCAGTGGCACATGAGAAATAACTGCAGGATTGGGCTGATTAATAATAGGCTAAATTTGAGACTGTTTAATACATTTGTGATTGCCAAAAGGGAGAGAAAAAATCCAGCTTTTGGGATTAATAGGTGACAGGAATGCAATATTTTGAATTAATTGAAAACTATATATATATTTGCACAGTCCTCTTCATTTAATAGAATGTTGTTGTTATTCTTCCACTATCAGTAATGGGATGCAGTATTGTTGACTGAGCAAAGTAAGGTCTAACGTTCAACTCGAAGGATTTCTCTCTTTGTCTGTCTGGTGGTAGAGTGACCTGAAGTCATTTAAAAGCCCATAAACCATAATATGGGATAGAACCTCACTAAATCTCCTGTTGCTAATGGTTACGCTCACACTCACAAAAATGAGAGTCTGCCCACTCACCAGCAAAGATTTAGGACTAGACACAGCAACCCTGACAAATGTAGGATGCTGCTTGTGACATCAGTAAGGCTACTGGTTGAGTAAGGCCCTTAAAAGCAGAGTGAGGGTTCCTAGTATGACTTCATTGCATTAAAAATATGTATGACAGAACACCGATTCACATTTTGGGGAGCCTTGTCATAAATAATTACGATTAAACTACGCTTGTCAAATAAATGAGCAAAGTACATTTTGTGATGTCTTCTTCTTGCTTTTTTTTTTTTTTTTAAATATGGGCCCCATCCTGCCTGGGGCTGAGTGCCTCCTGCTGAGGCGTTCCACTCCTACTGGGCCAGCTGCTGAGAGGAGCTGCTGAGCACCTGGAACTCCAGGTGTCTTCAGTGGGCGTTGCACATGCTTGATGCGTCTCAAGATCTGAACTATTGACTTCAATGGCAGTTGAAGGCACTTGGGCCAAGGTTCACCAACGTACGTAGGTGTTGTGACACTGAGCGTCACAATGCTGAACTTTTAGATGCTTAGAAAATCACAGGAACACACTGTGAATCACAAAGCCCGAGTTAGGTGCCTAGACTCCAAGACACTGAGCGGGGAGAGATAGGCACCTTACACTGTGATTCCCAAAATCTAGCAGGCTAGGCAGGGCGCCGACCAGAGGGGTGTATGTTGGGCCCCACCCCTCTCATTGAGATAGGTGCTTAAGTCTAGGTTGTAGGGACGTGTGTATCTCTACTAGCGATTCACATCTGGGAACCCTATTTGCAGTTAAGCGCCTACAGCATTTCCACAAGAAACTAGGGGAAGGAGGAGGACCTCTCTTACAACTTTTAGCTCAGTGGCTAGGGTGCTCACCTTGGATGTGGGAGACCCCTGGTTCAAGTCCCACCTTCACCTGATGAGAGAGATTTGAACAGAGATCTGCCACCTACCTTCTAGGCTGAGGTCAGATTTAAATTGGGCTTCAAAAATGGTCTCAGTCCGTTGATATGTCCCCTGCTAGAATAGTCAATGTCAATCCAGATTAGAAGAAACAAAAGTGACCTTAAAGTTATGGTACAGCAGAGAAAACAGTCAGAAACTAGGAATTTATACGTTAGCTTCTTTACACAGTCTGTTCTCTGGGGGTCTTGCAAAGGTTCCTAATTAAGGGAAAGGAAAGGAATATTACTCATGGCATTCAGAAATTTTAGCTATGAATTACCAACATAGATGTCATGGTTCCTGCTGGGTCTACAGGAGAAGTCTTTTGTCTCTTCAAAGTGGAATCTGTCTCCTTGCTGATTTCTAAGGGATAATCTAGATTAGGAAGAGAGGTTGAGATTAGGTTGGGGTTGGTTAATACGTTAGGAATGTGCTTGTTTACCCAGAACGATCTCAACTATTTGCCTAAACTAGACAAAATCTAAGGATCCTCACCTGGTGCAAGCTATCATAGTTCCATCGAAGAACCTTGAGCATCAGTGATGTACACCAGCTGAGGATCTGTCCCTAATGGTCTCCTACTTTCTTCATGCTAATGAGCCACCCCCTTATCTCTTGCTTTGCATAAATTCTCAATTAGTTTCCAACAGTAAGGGGATGATGCAAGCTAGCCACTTCTGGTGACTCTCTCTACCTGCTCCCATTCCTAACTTATGTATTGAGACTAAAGTAATTACCTATGTCTTTGTTTCAGATATGCTAGTTCCTGGGACCATTCCTATTCAAAGGACATAAATGAAATAATAATCCAAAGATTTGTACAGGAGTGCCTATCTGAGGCACTAGTAAGTTTTCAAAAATACACAGATCACACACATATTTAACGCCAGTGTATAACAGCCTAGACCCATGTAACCAAATAAACAACCAGCTGATGACACTACTCACCCCTCTCCTGATGCCTGAGAAAATAGATCATCTTACAGTGTTTCCTAAAGGTCCGGAGTTTCAGAGAGGCCTTTTATACAGATACTCATGCCTGGGGTGTGGGGGAGGAACTGGCCTTGAGCTACAGTGGTATGATTGCTCCCAGTACTCCCCTTAATGACTCTTTTCTGGATCTTCAGGACATCCACTGTTGATCCCCGGTAGTTCTTATGATTGGCCCAACAGGCCTATTAGGAGTCAATGAAATAGTCAGCTTGAGTGACAGTGTGAGCTGAGGCCCGTCTTAGTGCAACAGATGTGTTTGCTAACATGAAGTGTGAATTAGTGCTCAGCTTTAAGCAAGTTTCACCATTCTAATATTACAGATATAAAATGAATAGGTATTGGTAGTAAGTACAGATAAATCAGTTTATCAAGCTGTGTAACAATAACATACTTTGATAAGACCCTGGGGAGGGCCAATTTTCAGTTGCCTTAACCCAGCCTCTAAATTTGTTGGCACACACATTTCTGCGTGCTCAAATCATGGCTTTGTGTGAACAGATCAGGTAGTTGGCTGTTTAGTTACCTCCTTTGCAGGCCCAAATTTGAGTTTTGGGGCACCTGATCCCCCAAAGCATCCATACAAAGTGTCACAAGTCTGAGTCTGTTCATGAAAATTAGGCCTTTAATGGATCATCTGGGTCCACCCCCATTGTACTTTCACCTGATTAATATCCATATCGGCAATCTTTATATTGTGTTTGTCCTTTCCTGAACCAACCAGTTCTCAGTACTGCTCCACAATCAGTAAGTGAGATCAGGGAAATATTTAGTCCCAGTGAGAGTTTAATGGACAGGTGTTGAAGTTGTGATGGAAATCTCTGAGGGAGTTTAAGTCATTTGTCTAGAGGATGAAAATATCATTGATGTATCTCAGGTATATCATTGATGCATTTGTTCCAAAATTCTTCTCCAAGTGGCCCATGAAGAGGTTGGCGTATTGGGGAGCCACTCTAGCACCTCTGGTTTTTCCCATGGTTTGGACAAAGTGTTTGTTGTTGAATGTAAAATTGTTATGGGTGAGGATGAAATGGATGAGTTTAGCAATGTGTTTGGGGTGGATATCTGAGGGTTGTCATTTGTTTTGTAAACATTCGAGGCAGGCAGCTATGCCATCATTGTGAGGGATATCGGTGTATAGGGAGGTGACATCTATGGTGGCAAAGAGGGTGTGCTGAGGGAGGTTGTTAATGTTGTGGAGTTTGTGGAGGAAGTCAGTTGTGTCCTGGAGGAAGCTGTCCCTTTGTGTGGTGAGTCGGTTGAGGATGGTTTCTATGAGTCCCAATATTCCTTCAGTAAGAGTGCTGTGGCCAGATAGGTCTGCCTGGGTTCCTTGTTTGTGTATCTTGGGAAGCATGTAGAAGGTCCCTGGTTTGGGTTCGTGGGGGATGAGTTTGTAGAGTTTCTCTTGGATTTGTTTGGGAAAGGATTTGATGATATCCTTACATTCCTGGGTAAACTGTATTGTAGAGGTCTTCTTTGAGTTCCTTATAATAGGTAGTGTCAGAGAGTTGTCAGTTGGCCTTGTTAACGTAGTCATCACGGTTGAGGACTATGATGGCACCCCCTTTGTCTGATGGTTTGATCATTATTGTGGTTAGATTTTAGGGACTCTGGACAGACGACTTAAACTCCCTCATATATTTACACCACAACTTCAGCAACCACCACCCATCCATTAAACTCTCTTGCGAACACTCCCACACAAGCATCAACTTCTTGGATACCACAATCAGCTTCAGCAATGGAATCTTATAAACAACTATATATAAGAAACCTATGGATCATCACATCTGCCTTCATAGATCCAGTGACCACCTCAAACACACCAAGAAATCCTATTATCTACAGTCAGACACTCAGGTACCACAGAATATGCTCTGAGGAGAAAGTCTGGGATATATACTTTAACACACACAAAACTGCCTTCACCAAACAAGGACACTCCACCAGAGAAGTAGATCACATCATGGAACAGGCCACCCAAACACCCAGAGGGAACCTGCTTCAATACAGCAATAAGACTCCCTTTGACCACACACCCCTAGTTGTCACCTACTACCCCACACTGGAGCCCATATGGGGTATCATCCAACAACTACAAACCATACTCAATGGGAATCCCACCCTGAAATAAATCTTTCTTGAATCCCCTCTTCTGGCCTTCAAACAAGCCCCCAATCTTCCCAGCTCATAATCAGAAGCAAGCTCCACACAGACCAGGACACACCAACTCAAAGTGGCACCAGATCCTGCCAGAACACCAGATGCAAAATCTGCAGACATATCTCCACTACTACAATGATCAACACGCCCCCACAACACATCTTTCAAGATCCATGGATCCTACACATGCCTATCACAACATGTGGTGTACCTCATCCAGTACACTGAATGCCCCAATAACAACTATATGGGTGAAACCAGACAATCACTATGTTCTCGAATGAACTCGCACAGGAAAATGGTAAAAGACAAAAACATCATATCACCTATTGGTGAATGCTTTTCACAGAGCGATCACTCTGTATCTGACTTCTCAGTCCTCATCCTGAAAGGAAACTTGCAGAACCCTTTCAAAAGACAATCCTGGGAGCTTAAATTCATATCTTTGCTAGACGCTAAAAATCACGATCTCAATAAAGATACTGGATTTATGGCCCATTTCAACAATCTATAACCCACTAACCTCCCTTTTTGTCCCATGACTACAGGGTATTAATGGGTCACCTGGGACGGTCCCTTAGAATATGTACTAATTACTGATGCTAAACTATCTGTTCGATCTTGTATTTAGCTGTGACACTCTTAGTACCTTTCCCAGACCTGAAGAAGAGTTCTGTGTGGCTCAGATGCTTGTCTCTCTTGCCAACAGAAGTTGGCCCAATACAAGATATTGCCTCACCCACCTTGTTTTTTTAAAACTGACTTACCTAAATCAATTTCAAATTAAAAAACTTGCCTTGCCTTTAGTACACCAGCTCTCAGAATACTTAAATATAAATATTAATTCACTGAATTAATTTTAATTTGATTAATTGAAAGTGTCTCTGGGTGCTCAGTTCTGAGAGTATTGTATAACTTGGGCTTTTATTAGAACTTGCTTGGCTATTAAGCCAAATATCCTCCTTTTACTCTTAGCAAGAAATATCCTTGGTGACTTTTTACTACATGTTAATAGAGTCATTAAAGTGAAGAATTTGTGAGCTGTTTCCTAAAGAGATTAGAAATGGACCCTAGTGAGAAAGTAGGTGTAGTGTCAGGGGAATATTGAACTCTGCTTCTGTCTGGGTTGCAGAAATTTGTGATGATATGAAAGAAAATGTATAGGAATGCCCAAAAGGATTTTGCTCATTCTCTCTCTTGTATTAGTTAATCAGTATGTACAATGAGGAAATCCCACAGGCTTAGAACTATGTACAATGATAAACTGAAGTCATGTTCAGAACAGGAAAAACTGGGTTCGGGTGACTTTTGCTGGAAAATCCCAGTACAGTGGAACAGTTAACCTGTAGACAGTATTCTACACTATGTGATATTTCAATGTTTCTAACTAACTGTACGAGGCTGTTGTGCCTCCATCAACCAGCTTCCAACATGACCACAAATGTTTAAGCTGATTTTATGTTTTCCAGTTTGGAAATTACTCAGAATACTCGGCACATATTGTCATAAACACCCTGCATTTCCCAGACACCCGAGGCTGCATCTGCTCTTCCCACCTCCTCCTCTGATGGATAACTCTTTTAAACTCCCTGCTCCTGCTCCCACTGAAGTTGGTGACAATAATCCTATTGCCTTCAATGGGAGAGGTGAACTGTTCAATATTATTTATGACTGTCACTTTCCAAATTAATTGTTCCTTTTCTCACAAGCTTCTTCAGCAAAAAACTGAAATTCTCTTTAACCTGTTGGAAGAGTAATAAAGACCAGCAATTCAAGTGAGAACTGGGAGATTTTTGACTGGCAAAGCAAATTTAATAAAGACTCCTTTTAAAAGAATACATCTTCCATTCAACCAACCAAACATATAGATTGAAATACAGCAAAGTCCCTTTGAAAAAATATCTCATTCAGGGTAAACCTTCACTTCATAGGAGGATAAAATACAAAATAAAACCAATCTGACAAAGCATAAATCTCTTAAATGAATTATTTTTCTGTTTAAACCATAATACATTTCAGGGGAGAGTGGAGGCCTCTGAAAGAAATACCTATTACAAGAATCATCATATTGCAGCAAAATTATTCATTTGACAGGCTTCAGCAGTGCATAGAGTCACTTCTTAGACAAAGTATAAATAAAGCATAAGCCAAAGGGAATGGATAGGTAGGAAAGGTTTGTCTAATGTGTATCAGTCTTTTATTAACACCAGATCCTGTTTGCACAACACTTTGCTGTGATAATCTAAGGCCCGGATCTGCAACCCTTATTTCTGTTGAGTAGTACTTACTCCCCTGAATTTCAATGATCTCAGTGGGACTACTTGCATAACTAAGTGCTATGCAGTGTGAACAAGTGCTTCAGAACGAAGGCCAACATTTAGTATTCTAGGTGATATTCCACATTCATACCAAGATGTATATTTTACCACAGAGCTAGCTTTCCATCAGGCCAATAATCCTCAAGGCCTCAAGACTTACGCAAGTTCTTCATCAAACCCTTTTGCGGGCTACTTTGTAGAGGTGTTGGGGGGTCAATGTGCTGCACAGTTGTAACTTGTTTTCACCACATTCTAGGACATTAGCTTATTGCCAGTGGGTGGACAATCTCCACGAGACCCAGAAGATGCTTTCGTGCAGTGGACCCTTTAGTGACCTGCTGAAGTGGATTCTGTGCCACCTAACAAAAGGAATTGTGAAACGAGAAATGTACGGCCATGGCATCGGCCGCTTCTCGGAGGAAGAGATATACAAGCTGATGGAGAAAGACATGCGGTCACTAGCAGGTCTCTTGGGTAATGTACAACCCATTATATTCTGCACAGTCACTTTTTGCATGATTAGATTTACTGGTAATGCTCTCTGCCAGGCTGTTTAAACATTACTTTTGTTTCCAAACTATATGTACAGCCTATCATGGCACTAATCATTCCATGTCTGTCTTTCTAGTTAAGGGGATGTCACTTTTTTTCTTGCTGCCATTGTACATGTATATTGCCAAATTCTGCTACCAGAGGCATACACTCATCTCCTTTTATCTTCACTGGGAATTGTTTTTGTGTGTGTGTGAGGGCAGAACTTGTCCCAGGGCTTTTTAACAGCAAATATTTGTAAAGCTGGTGTTTGAAAATCACTTGAAGGTATTATAGTTGTTTTGATGAGTTGAGAATTTGATTGACACTAACACTCTTTGAGCGAGCTGTTTACTAACAAGTTATAACTGTTATTCGGTTGGCATTCAAACTGGGGGTTGAACTGCTGGTGAGACATGGGTTTGTACTGTCAGAAGTGATGGTGTAGGACTTGTTCGTTGCAGCAGGTGGACCTTTAGTGACAAAACTTAACCAAATTAGTGACCACCTTAAAAGTTTTTTGGTTTCCTCCTTCAAAAGAGCTAGTCTACGCCACTCATCTGCGCTCCCTTCCCCAACCCCAGCCCCCAAGGAATACTGTTCAGCTGACTGCTTGATATAGCAGGAGTGATACTCTGTAGTAGAAAAGAAGAATTTTAGTTCCTTAATCTTATCCTTTTCCACTGTCCTCTAATCTTTCCTCTGTTTCATACGTGTATGGTAAAGTTAAAGGGGTAAAACTTGACTAAGTTATCTCATGCCTAGCTGTGTAGGATGAAATCCTGTTGGAGCAATGTTGATATACGAGGAATTTATTAAATGCACATCTTTTATTTGTTAACAATGCTTTTTCCACTCTTGATTCTGTTTTTCATAACACCTTTTCCATCTCTTTGCTAGCTTCAGCTACATCATTCTTTCTCTGGGATTCACAGTGAGATTCATAGAGTTTAAGGCCAGAAGAGACCATTAGGTTATCTAATCTAACCTGTATATTGCAGGCTACTAAATTTCACCCCTGTAGTGAGCCCAATAACTTGTGTGTGACTAAAGCATATTTTCCAGAAATGTACCCAGTTTTGATTTATAAACATCAAGAATCCACCACTTCCCTTTGTAGTTTGTTCCAGTGATTAATCCACCTCACTGTTAAAAATTGGTGCCTAATTTCTGACTTGAATTTGTCTGGCTTCAGTTTCCAGCCATTGGTTCCCATTATGCCATTCTCTACTAGATTTGAGCCCTTTAGTACATGGTATTTTCTCCCCGTAAAGGTACTTAATGAGTGTAATCAAGTCACCTTTCAATCTTTTTGATCTTCTTAAGTCTCTCACTGGTATTTTCTGCAGCCCTCAAATCATTTTTATGGCTCTTTTCTGCATCCTCTACAATTGTACAACATTCTTTTTAAAATAGAATTGTATGCAGTATTCCATTCTCACCAATGCCCCTACTTCTACTCACTGCTCCCTTGTTTATAATGGAAGGATCACATTAGCCATTTTTGCCATACCATCGCATTGGGAGTGCATGCTATTTATTATTATTATTTTATTTATTTGAATAATCATAGTGCCTAGGAGCCCCAGTCATGGAACAGGACCCTATTGTGTTAGGCGCTGTACAAACAGAGAACAAAGATGGTTCTTGCCCCAAAAGGTTATAATCTAAGAATAAGACAAGAAACAACAGATGGATACAGACTGACCAGCAAGGAAGTACAAGGAAACAGAGAGAATATTGGCTGGCATAGTAGGCTGTGGTCTCGGCATAGTAGGCTGTGGTCTCAGCACACCAGCTATTCTAACCCATAAATCCTTCTCAGATACTCTGCTTTCAGGATACAGTCCCCATTCTGTAGGTATGACCTGCATGCCTTGTACCTAGGAGGGTGACCACCTTTTCAAAAGGCAGAAGTGGGACACATGCAGGCGCCTCGCCCCCGTTGTGGCCACACCCCTGCTCCTCCTCATCCCTGATGCCCTGCCCTCTGCTCCTCCTCTTCCCCAAGGCCTCACCCTCTGCTTCTTCTCTTTCCCCTGAGGCCTTGCCCCCTGGCTAGGCCAAAACTCTGAGCTGGGCTGTGGTAAGAGCAGCCCAGGGAGCCCAGACCACTGTGGGGAGCCCTGGACCCTTCACCTGCCCTGGGCTATGATCATTCCTTGTACTTAGTAGGGCCTCGTGGCGATGGGGGGCTAAGGCCCACCTCAGCTCCCACTCCAGGAAGAGGCTGGCACTGCCCCTGAGCTTTGGGCAGCCGTGGAACAGTGCCACAGGTAATCCGGGACAAACATTGTCCTGGAGTCATTCAGCCCGGGACTGGGACTTGAACTCTGCATTTCAGGACTGTCCTGCCTAATGTAGTACAGGTGATCACCATAGTACCTAGATGTACAACTTTTCATTTGTCTGTATTAAAGTGTATTTTGTTTGAATGGGCCCAAGTGATCCTCGTCGCTCTGTATGACTGCCCTGTCCTCATCATTATTACCACTCCTCCAATCTTTGTCATCTACAGATTTTATCAACAGTGATTTGATATTTACTTCCAGGTCATTGATTAAAATGTTGAATAGCATTGGACTTAATCCCAATCCCTGAAGAACCCCACTAGAAATACCCCTCTTCAATAATTATTTCCCTTTGATGACTACTCTTTGAGATCTGCCAGTTAGCTAGTTCTTAATCTGCTTAACGTTTGTTTTCTTTATATTACATAATGCTAATTTTTAATCAGAATGTCAGGTAGTACTAAACCCAATGTTTTACAGTAGTTTAAACTAATTTTATATAACTATTACTATATCTATATTGATATAAGCATGCAACTATATTAGATAACTTTATTGCAGTTATCTTTAGCAACCAAACTTGCAGTCTCATCAAAGAATGAAATCAGGGCTATTTTTCATAAACCCTGTTGATTAGCATTAATTATATTCATATATTTTAATTCTTTTTCAATTGAATCCCATATCAGCTTTTCTATTGTTTTGCCTGGGATGTATGTTAGGCTATCCAGCATCTGGTTAACTGGATCATCCTGTTTGCCTTTTTTGAATATTGGCACATTATTAGCACTCTTCCAATCTTAAGGAATTTTCCTGGTATTCCAATATTTATTAAAAATTAACATCAGCGGTCTAGAGATCTTCTCAGCTAGCTCTTTTAGGACACTTGGGTGCATGGTTATCTAGGGCCTGCTAATTTTAAAACTTTTATCCCTAGTAGAGGTTGTCTAACATCCTCTTCACTAGAGATGTGTGGAAAAAGGGAATTCTGTTTTGAAGAGGATTTCAATATTTTGAAATTTCGTTTAATTCTGATTGGGAAATTTGGTTTCATTCCTTGGCTGAGTTCCATCAGAACTTTAGCAAAATTAGACTGTCTCTGGAAAAGTTCCAATTTTGTTGCATAGGCAAATTCTGAGGAGGGATTGTTTTGCTAGAATTGTGCTGACCAGCTCTACTCCTTAGCTGATAATGGCCTGGAAGGTTCTTCATCATTGTCATTAGTATATCATCCTCCTTCTTTCCAAATATAGAACAAAAATATTTATTGAGCACTTCTGCCTTTTCTGTGTCATTATTAACAATCTTACCCTTTCCATATAGCAATGGGTCTATACCATTATTAGGATTTCTTTTGTTCCTAATATACTTAAACTCCCTTTTATTGGCTTTTGCCCTGCCAGCCCTGGATTTTCCCTGTTGTCTTTAGCTTCCCTTATCATTGTTCTGCACCCTATAACTTCTGATTCATATTGATGCTATCTTTCTTCTCTTTCCCCATTTGTTATATTTTGCTTTTTTTATTTCTAATTGCAGCCTTCACTTTGCCACTGAACCAGGTTGGGCTTGTAGACAAAGTTTTCCTCTTTCTTGATTTTGGAATTATGGCTTTAAGGCAAGTTTATCAGATGGCCAAAAAGAGTTCCCAATTTTCATTCACATTTCTGTCTAAATTTGTTCTCTCAGTCATTTTTGCCCAAATTTTCCTTTTGAAGCATCATGAGTGTGTGTATTTCTGGTTGGAACTGTCCTCTGTTTGCCCATACTGAATGCAATCAGGCCATCATCATTGGTTCCTAGGCAACCGCAAACTTCCAGTCCAGTGATTAATTTATCATAAAGAAGTCCAAAATAGTTACCTTATATCAGATGCAATACTTTTGGTGTTAGAAAAATTATCATCTACAATTTTTCCTACTGGCTATGTGAGACCTCCACCATATGTATTCTAAACTGTGCTTCTCAGGGTGTAGTAGTGGCAATATTACTTCTTTCCAAAGAGTGTGTTTAGAGGAGATCTTAGCAGATGTGTGTTCAGTACTTCTGTGGGACTGGCACTAATTGGAAAGTCAAGTGATCATCAGGGATCTCCTACAATATTCTGCATTCCTTCCAACAGCTGGACCACTATGTAAAGATACATCTGGCCTTATTTGCAGAGATTCACATCTCTAGCAGCTGATATTGAAGACAGCTGCACTTCTGAAAATCAGGCCACATGTAAATTAAATTAATAAGTAAATTAGAATTGGTTGAACTATCCATTTTGAATTTAGCCCTTGTTGGGTAGCTAATCAGTTGTAAACTCATCCCAACTTTCTGGGAATTAATTCATTATTTGTAAGTAGAGGAAAGATGGTTCGGTGGCTAGCCGAGGACTTGGGTGAGTATCATTGGGCTCTTTGTGAACTAGTTTCTAGGATTCATTTATTTTTCCTAAAATGGCTTTAATTTGTTTAGCAGTTTTGTGGTTTTATAAAATAAAGCAGTGTCTCCCTCCATTTCCCCCAGTTTCAAAATGCTGTTGGGTCATTCTCTGCAATGGAATGGCTTTACTTTCCACATTGTCTTGTCATATATCTGAGAATGATACATTTTATAATATGCCTAGGCACAGTGTGCTGAATTAAGTGCTAGTCCTTATTTCCTAGTGTGTATAGTTTGAAATCAGACCCAAAATCAAGCAATAAGACTTTACAGACACTTCTCCTAGCTTATTATTGCAGATCTTGGGTAATGTAATAAGTAAGGCATCAGTCAGAAGCGCATGTGAATAGCTGCTTGAGAAGCACAATAATCCTTGAAAGTGCAGTGTTAAATATCTTGTTGTAAAAGTTTATTTATAAATAAAAATGAGGCAAAATGAATTTATAAATAAAAAACAGTCAAAGCTTGACATTATGATGACATCTGGGTAGCCAATCAGAAAACTCTATTTGTGATCTAATCTTCTCTCCTATAACTGGTTGATCACCTTTTTGTTTTGTTAAAGTGTCAGTTTAACAGCATGATAGCAGAACATGCTGAACGTTTTTAGGACACTGGCGGTCTGCATGAAATTTGTATACTTAATAATGAACATAGTGTGACCCAGAGTGCCTATGGCAGCCCTCACTGAAAATGCCAAAGTCAGGGCAGGCTGCAAAAGGGAGAGCAGATATTCCCAAAACTGGTGGTTAACACTGAAGTTAAACTCACCAACGAGTCACAAACTGTACCTCTGATCCCCCACACATTATCAAGAAGCAAAAAAATAAATAAAAAAAGAAATTACACAGCCCCCTTTATTGCATTCCAGTTCTCTGGCTCCCAATCAGCACATAGGTCCAGTACAGTGAGAAGTTATATAAAAACTCTGCTCACTATACACAATGTTCTTCTGACCCCCAAAGAGTCAGCCACGTTACCAGGTCAATATTAGTTTGGATCTTATCCAAAATACCACACTGCCAACCAATCGTGTAATGTCTCAAACAAAAGGTTTAATGAAAAAAGAAAGAACAAGAAGAGAGTTGTTAAATGATAAAGCACTCAGATATATTCAGAGACTTCGCAGTCTATATACAGTATCAGGTTCTTAGCAGTATTGGTGAGTTTGCTGGCTTGAAAGTCCCTCTGGAATACATCCACAGCTTGGAAGGGTCTGTCTGTCCTTTGTTCAGAGCTTCAGTTTGTTGCAAAGTTACTCGAGAGGTAAGAAGCAGGAATGAAGACAAAATGGAGATGATGCAGCTGCCCTTTATATTCCTTTTGCCATGTGGCTTGTACTTCCTGTGTCCCAAACACAAGTTTCACAGCACATGGCATGGAAAAGCTTTAGAGTTCTCTGCTCACACGCATACCACATGCCTTGCTGACTCATAAGGTGTAGTCCCTGGCCTTTTAATGGGTTCATTGTACAGCTGATGGGCCATCGAACAAGCTAGGTAGTGCTGATGCCAATCTGTCTAGGGGTGTCATCCAGAAACACAGCACAGGTTTGGAAACACAGATATACCCTACATATCTATAACTCACAATACAAAGGTGATACAAACATATAAACAAGATTATCATATTTAGTGAATTGTAACTTTTCCATGGATACCTTACGTGGTATATCTGGTAAGATTTATTGCACTTTTATAATATTGGTATCAACAATATCATAAAGTGTCTCCCATATTCCATACAGTGTCACACAGAGAAACACAGAAATTTACATAGTAGTTAAAGAGCAACATAAAATACTTAATTGGAATGGTCTAATATCACTGGGTCAAATTTTGGCCCCCATTTGTCTTGTTGAATAGTACCTTGCTCCCAGGTGTTAGTCCCACTAATTTTAATGCAGTTATTTGTGGCCCTGGTCAACGATAGGGTGTCAGAATCTGGTCCTTTGTCTTTACAAAACGATTCTCCCTGTGATTGACAAACCCTATCTAGGCTTAATTTTTTTCAGCTGATACAAGTGTCATTCAGGCACTACAGCACTGGGAGCCATATAGGCACCTAGACAGATAAATAGCACTGCTGCAAGAGTTCTCCTTAGTGTGTGGATATCTTAACATAATCACCTAGGCTGGGATTTTTAAAGGTGCATATTGGAGTTAGATGTCCAGCTCCCAGGAAATTCAATGACAGCTGCTGGGTACCTAACTCCCTTAGGTTCCTTTGGAAAATCCAGTCTTGGAGGCTGATTGTGTCTGCATCTATACACAGAGGAGACCCCCTACATTGTGGCTTATAACCCTCCTATGTGAAGGGAGGCTCAGCTGTCTTCCCCAGCAGCATCTGCCCCCAGGCTCTGAAAAAGGTTCTTGGTGTACTGTCCCACATGGAAGAGACATTTACATTCTGTTGGTCCACTTTGTAATGGAGATCCTCCTTTAAGGGGCAGTTGTTGCTAGGGACTGTGTGTGGGGAGCAGGGTGGGGAGACAGTTCTGAGGATCCAGAGCTCCTGTGAAATCATAGGGCCCCAGCACAAAGGGTCCTGGCCTCCTGCTGATTCCTGGGGTGAGGGGTGTCCATGAGGTTTGCAGTCTAACCAGAGGTGAAAGTAAGCTGGTCCGGTCTGGTCCGGCGTACCGGCAAGAGCCGGTACAAAGCAGACCATACCGGCAGGGGGCAGCTTCCCTGGGCTGCAATTTAAAAGGGCCCTGAGCTCTGGGCAGTGGCTGGAGCCCCTGGCCCTTTAAATCGCCTCCAGAGCCCTGCTGCCGGAGCCCTGGGGTAGATGCAGTGGGCAGGAGCCCCAGGGCTCCGGCGGCGATTTAAAGGGCCTGGGGCAATTGGTTCTTGGTTCTTAATTAGAAAAACCCAGGGCAACAGTAGGAGGATTAAAGTGCTGCCTAAATCCTAATGCAAAGTGGCTGCTTATCTTGAGTTGATTTTGAGACTGTTACAGATCAGATTACTTTGGAGCCCCTTTTGCACCATGACAAATATGCACTGGAGCAACAATATTTATTTTTAGCTCCAAAAATAGTTTCCATAAAGGAATAACTTGGCAGCTGCCCAGTCTCTCTGTGTGGAAGGGGTGGAAATATTTACCTTGCTTGGTTTGAAGCTGAGCTTTACTCCTCACCTGGTGGTAGAGTAATATTGCAATGTTCTGAAGCATGTGTATGGTGTCAGTAAGTGCATGCATAGAATAGGGTAGAAGTTGAATTTTGTATAGCCCCTTTCATACTCAAGATATCCCAGAAGGCCTGGCAAAACAGCAGATTAGTAAACATAACAGTTCATGCTTAACTTTGGACACCAAAGACCAGATCGTCAATGGGTGTAAATCAACAGAGAGAGATCAATTTACACCACATTAAGATGTGGGCTAAGAGCTTTTTAGTCAATTTTTCTTATCAGAATTTTCTTCTGCAGTTTTCAGAAAGTCCTTCCACACAGATTACTGCCAGAGATGCTACCTTTATCAGAAAAGTGGTGTAGTTTGTACTTTGCTGTATTGTCTATATATCTTAGGTATTTAAATGGCCCACATTATCAAACTAGCTTAGCACTGATCTTTAATGAATGTATCCTCACAAAACGCTGGGAAAAATAAGGAAATAATATTAGTCCCATTTTACAGATGGGGAACTGAAGCATAGAGAGATCAGTGGTGGTATCCACACAGGGACTTCAGTAGATTTCTGTGATTTCTTTTACAGTTGCAAATGAGCAAGAGATTTTAATGAATCTGTTAACTGGCCACCCAGCTGTTCTCAGCTAGCAGTTTACCACAGGCATCATGGCCGAGGTGGATTCTTAGTAGGGACTTGAGGGCACTGGCTTTGAGTCAGCACAGGGAGCACATTTCATGCTTATGGGGCAACAGTGAAGTAAGTGCACTGGTGATTATGGGAGGTGAGCACTCTGAGAGATGCAGTTTAAATTACCTTTGTGGGGCAGGGTGGTCTCTCCTTTTATTGCACTTGTCCTAATCCCTGTGGAGAATTCTGTTTCTCTTCTTTTTAATTATCTAAAATCTTAAAGGAGAAGTTCTCATGGAAATTCTGATGGTCAAGAATCAGGTTTCTTAACATCTCTTGGGGCTAGATCAGGGATCGGCAACCTTTGGCCCGCGGCCCGCCAGGGCAAGCACCCTGGTGGGCCGGGTCAGTTTGTTTACCTGCCGCGTCCGCAGGTTTGGCCGATCGCGGCTCCCACTGGCCGCGGTTCGCCACTCCAGGCCAATGGGGGCTGCGGGAAGCGGCGCGGGCCGAGGGATGTGGGAGCCGCGATCGGCCGAACCTGCGGATGCAGCAGGTAAACAAACCGGCCCGGCCCGCCAGGGTGCTTTCCCTGGCAGGCCGTGTGCCAAAGGTTGCCGATCCCTGTGCTAGCTTGATGAAAGCTGGCGTGAGTATAAATTGTAGTGTAGCTGTGATAGCATGCGCAATGCTGGCATGGCTCAGCTGTGCCAATATGTACTCATGGGGTTCAGGTGGGTTTGTACTTGGCACGGCTATGCTGTGCTGCAGCTGCTTGTGCTACTGTGGCTACATTATTTTATACCCAGGCTAGGTCTCAGTGACCTAGCCTGAGTATGTGTATGTGAACTGTGAATTGCCCCCGAGCTTGTAGTGTAGATGTAGTCTCAGTGATGACTTGCCTCATGGCTCTGCTGTAACGATGGCATATTGGGAGTGCCTGCTTACACCTGAATCCAGAGTCCAAGTAGCCCATGCAGAAGTGTCAGGGGGTGTTTTTACTCCCCTTTAATCCCTTCCTAAGGCATGTAGTCCTAGTCACAGTCTTGTTTGCATTTGTTTTTAGGGATCTGAGAACAAAATTTCAGAAGAATGAGGTTGGGAACCCCATTTCTCTTCTCACATGTCTGGTATTATGCTTTAACGGTCTGAAGAGATCTGCTGAGATTTTCTGTCTGCCCGCCCCCAGCTAGGAATGCTGCAGGTGTGAGATGAGGCCATTGGCAGGAGAGTAGGCGAATATAACAGTCACTACCTTCCCTGGCTGTACCAACATCTACATGCAGCAAGGTGGACTGATTTAAATCAAAGTGATTTAAGGATAATTTAAACCAGCAGCCAGGAACCTTGATTTAACTCACCTTGTTTTGCATTTGTACTTTTGTTATTTTCCTAAAGAAAGGTTGTTTCTCATTGATCCTTAACCATTAAAACATGTTGATTTGCAACTAAATATAGCCTTTAGACTAAATTTGGTACTCTCTTTTGTTAAATATGAGGATGCACTATATCTGTACATATTTACTTAATAAATTATATAGCTTAACACACATTTATTCAGATTCTTAATTTTTGCATCTTATCGTGTTAGAAAATAGTGAATGGTGCATTTCTTATTTACTGGATGATGATGAAAATTTTACTCGTGACTTGTGTCAAGCTGCATTTGGACAGAAATTGGAATTAAATTAATAATGTGCAAAACCAACATTTAATAGTTTTTATTAGTTAAATAACTACCTAAGAAAAAACAAATAAGTTTATTACAATATGTTTTGCATTTAAAACTAACTGATTTAGTAAACAAAGCAAAGCAAGTATTATATATAGTTAGTGAATTGAACTGATTGTTTCTTGTCACAATGTCCTTCAAGGTTTCAGGCTTCGTGTACACTAGCACTTTTGTCAGTAAAACTTTTGTCAGTCTGGGATGTGAAAAAACATACCCTGACCGACAAAAGTTTCACCAACAAAAGCGCCGGTGTGGACAGCGCTGTGTTTGCAGGAGATGCTCTCCCGCCGACATAGCTACCGCCGCTTTTTAGGGGTGGTTTAATTATGCCGGCGGGAGAGCTCTCTCCCGACAGAATAGAGCAGCTACATGGGAGATCTTACAGCAGCGCAGCTGAAGCGGTACAACTGTGCCACTGTAAGGTCTGTAGTATAGACATAGCCTTAGAATTAGTAGATCTCATCCTCTCACATCTAGTTTTTATTCACAGATTGGAAGAAGAAAACAAGCTTTCCTGATTTTTCAACTCCCTTTTGTTTTCTTACATTTGAATGAATTTGTCATTGAACTGAACTAGCTGAATAAATTGAAATGAAGAAAATATTCACTCTGCACCTGCAGAAGAGGCTACTGTTGTAAAAAGCTGGCTTAGCACTTCAGCAACACTGGCTGCTGGGGTGCTTAGCTAGTGACTTTCACTAATTCACTGGTATGACTTTCTTTAAAACCTCAGCAGCAAACATCATTGGCTTAATATTATTTTTTATTTAATTTAAATGATTTTAATACATTATGGTAAGCTTAGGCCTTAAGTGAGGCTGTCATAATTTCAAATTTAATTTTAAATAGATTTATTTTTTAAAATAAAAATATGTTTTTAAATGAAAATACTCAATTTAAATTAATAAATTCTGATTTTTAAAATTTTATTATTTTAAAAAATAATTGATTTTTTTAAAATCCACCCTGAAATGCAGTGTTACTTCCCAGCATTACACTATTCTGGACTTGAGCATGAAGGACAGTTAAATTGTGTTAAATTCCTGGCATTGGCAGGTAAAATGGGATTTTAGCTCAAAGTATGTAACTGTGGTGTTGGGTACAACTTTTGAGATTTGTACAAGATGGTTCAAGACTAGACACAACGTAACTACCACAAAGACATTTGCCGCATTTCCTGCTGACAGAGGGATTGTTTACCTGAATGTTCTATTTAGACAATGGACTTATGTAGTAACTGGCCTTTTTACAGGGAAAAAGTGTTCAATTTTAATATTCTGTTTGAGTTCTTAGAGGAAGTTGTCATTCTCTGTTATTCACAAAGCTGCATTGCTACTATGTAGGACACTTGAGTAGTAGAGTGTATAGTACTTTGGAATACACTGCATTGCATTGCTGTACAGCTTTGCTTAAAGTGGTTTAATAAACCTAAAGCTAGTAACCCCAACAAACCAGAGCAATGTAAACCAAACCGAGGAAGACTATCACTGAGAAGTGGGATGAATAGATTTGGATGATTCAGATCCATACAGTATTGGATGTACCTTTCCTGATGATGATTCTGAATTGCTTTTCAAAAGAATCTTCTTTCATACCTTACTGTGTTATGATTATAATTATTTATTTGTATTGTAGTAGCACCTAAGAGCCCCAGTCATAGACCAGGATCTTTTGTCCTAGGCGCTGTACAAACAGAATGAAAAAGACAGTTCTGCCCTGCAGACCTTACAGTCCAAGGAATGTGACGTTTACATGTGACTGCCATTTCAGTTCCATAAAGAAATGTATGTCAAAATGCCATTACTTAGGGCTAGCTCCTGCTAGTTAGGTACAGCCTGGGGAAGGGAGCAGAGCACTACAGCACCTCCCCAGCAGTCCACATAGAACTGCTCTTTAGTGGCTTGGATGAAATGACTTAGTGATCTGAGTTTCATTTCTAATGAACTAGTGTCCCCATCACACTGTTGCACCATAGTTGGCAATTTCAGCAGAAGGGCCAAGTGACTGAGAGGGACTGAGAATAAAATAACCTATTACTCCCTCTGGATTTGAAGTCCAGATTGTAGGGCATTTCTGGGGCAGTGTAGGGAAGCTTCTGCTGCTCCTTCCCATGTTGGGCCTGATCTGTGGATAAGCAGAAGAATTCAGACTCCAGAGCTGTCATTCTGGTACCCTTGACAAGCCGTTTAAATTGCTGTAAAACTTGTGGCTGAAATGGGGAGATGTTTGTGAGATCCAACAGTACTGGCTAGAGCCAGGCATTGTGTGAGTAGGCATTTTGCAAACTTCCTCACCAATCCAGGGGCATGCAGTAGCCTGGAACTGCAACACACTTAACTATTCCAGCACTAGGCCTCTTTTGAGCAGAAGTTGCCAATCATACCAAATGGGGTGATGGTTTGGATTTGGACAAATATTAAGTAAGTACTCAGTTGAAGTCACCCACTCTCCTTTTCACTTGTAATCTGAGGAAGGACCTGAAACCAGATCTCCACTGGTGAAAGACTAGTGCAGGATACCCATGGGCTGCCATGGGCATCCTTTCAGCAAAGATGTTAATCATGGATCAGCTTTGATTTTTTCCTGACAGGAGGAAATCATACATTCAACCACTACTGATAGCACAGAAGGCCCTGAATGCAGCAAAACCGACTCAGTGTGTATTCTCTGCATGCCATGGTGGATTCTGCTACTCAGTGCATAGGAGATGGCAGAAAGAAGGGGAGCAGACGGCCTGGTGGTTCTGTAACACTATAGATCAATTAGCCAGCTGATTTGCACAGGATTACATAGCAATAATGGAGTCCATCCCTGGGAACCTTCTCTGTGCCCAAGCCAAAATTTGGCCCACATGTAGTTGCTAAAGCATAGATCCCAGAACCAGATATTTTTGGGGAGCATACAGGTTGCCAGTCAAATCATTTCAGTAAGACACACGTTAAAAGATGTAATCCATATTTATAGTTGGGGGAGGTACCTGAAGGTCCATAACTGTTCACCATTTTACCATTTACAGGTGACAAGAAGTACATCATGGGACCAAAGCTTTCCACTCTCGATGCCACTGTCTTTGGGCACCTGGCTCAAGCAATGTGGACATTACCAGGGACTAGACCTGAGAGACTAATCAAAGGTAAGACAATCTTAGAGATTTGGACATTTTTTTTGGTAGCATTCTCTGCTTGTAGGCCTAGGGCAGGATGTCAAGGAGATCTCATTATAATATGCAGGAGAACACTGTCAGGATCATATGACATTTGAAGACAGAATGAACCTAGAAGTTCAGCTAGAGTGTCCTGTCTTTTGATGTACTCTGTAATATTGTTTTTCTATCCAAAGGTGCCTTCATTTCCCCCCCATGAAATTCTTCACATTAGTTGCTCCTATTGCTGTACTTGGTAGCTTACACACTACAGCACTCTGTTTAAATAAATTTGGTCTTTGCTCTGTTAATTAATTAATGTTTGCAAAGTGTTTGATAATGAAATCACTATGGGCTAGATGCTGCCGCTCTTGCTTACACCGAGTAGTATCATATTCTGCAAGTAGTCCCAGTGAAATCATAACCTTAATGACTACTGCAGATACAGGAAGTGGAAGGAGCCCATCTTGACTTTTGGATCCCACCTTTCATTGGTAAGCTGAGCACATTTGATCTGGAGTCATAGACGCGTGATAAATTTGAAGGCTCCCCCCACCCCTGAGCCATTTAACATAAATGTTCAGAGCAAAACTGCATATTAAAAAAAAAAAAAGTGATAGAATATAAGGTGGGACGTGGCATGAAATAGTTTTAGTAGAAGAAGGATAGAATCTGGTTCTATATAAGGGCTAAATATTGTAATAACAAATTTGGAGGAACAGAATCAAATTTGGAATTTTAAACACATTTGTAAAGAGTTTTGAGATCTATTGATGAAAAACTGTATATAAGTGCTAGGTATTATTATTGTTATTATTATATGCTTCTCTTCTATGACCTTGATCTCTGAAGGATCTCAGGCAAAATCTTAGAGGACCCATGAATTTCAAGAATTAGCCTTATATTGATTGAAACCCAGCTGCCCTACCAAAATAATCAGATGGACACTCCAATCCCCTACAATACTCTCCAGTCTGACTCCCCCTAACCAGACAGCTGCTCATGAAATACTGCATACAACAAGTGTTTTTCCTGGATGTACTGTTGTGTTTTGTCCTTCAGTGAGGTTTTTATAATATCTTCATAAATATATAAGAAAAATACTTTCATTCCATCCTTCCATCCCTAATGTGTACAATACCTAAGGGTGTGCTACAGTGACCATGTAAAAATTTGGTGTGTCAAATGCCAAATTTATCTTGCAAACAGTACTGCCATCTTGTGGTCCAAAACCAAAATTTGCCTCCAATTGCACGACATTCTTTTAATAAATACATAGAATATGTATGGCCAAATTCTGTCTTTGGATGCCAGGTTTGTACAAAATGCATAACAATTTTATTGTGACAGATTTATAAAATCAGTAATCTTTTCCCTTTGAGCCACATTCATGAAGATTAATTCTAATTGCTTAACTTTATAGCTACACTCATACATAATCCTTTCATTTTGACCCTGCTTACCACAGGTACGTTAATCAAGTCACAACCATTTGCATTTTTCATTTGACTGAATTTGTAAACGGTACCGTTACTATGTTTGATCGTATCTTAGCCTTTTAGAAAGAGATCTCTAATGCCTCCCTGGAAACAAGCCAGGAAGATTTCTTTTAAGACCGCTCCTGTGACTTTTCTTTGTAGTGAACATGGTCACAGGATTAATGATTAGGAGTATTTACACTGGCTTATTTTACTATGTACAGGTGAACTGATTAACCTTGCTATGTACTGTGAAAGAATAAGGAGGAAATTCTGGCCAGAGTGGCACCAGGACGATGATAACACCTTGTACGAATCTGAGGAAAGTAGTGAAGCTAGCAAGCCTCACACCCCATTGCAGGACTTCAGCTTTTATTCAAGGACAGAAACATTTGATGAGGAGGGGACAGAGAACAGTATTTCTCAAACCCCTGACACGGATTATACTGGACACTCTCTCTTTGATTCTGATGTGGACATGGATGACTATACAGATCATGCACAATGCAAGTGATGTATCCAAGCACTTCTCCGTTTGTGTCAGAAATGCCACTTCTTGGGACCAGTCCAACTTTCCCACGTTCATGCCAGTGTGGAAGAGATCATTGTGCTTGACACATTTCACATGCTACCTGGACTATTTCACTCTTATTTCATTTTGTAAATCCATTCAGATGGAGCCTAGGTTAAACAATTAGAACAAAAATAGGCAAACAAGAGATCCAGAGAGTAGCAGGATCTTAGGCCTACATATTGCTCCCACTGAAAACAGATTCCAAAATCATGCGAGTAAACCTGCCACAGGTGGAGCAGAGAGGTCACGAGAGCTGCTTTGTGTTGAGTTTCTCATGTTCACAGCAGGGGGTTGACAGAAAGGGAAAAGGGTTTATTGGAATTCCCCTCTCCCTCCTTGGTAAGCAGTGATTGCACTGTATTAATGCAACAGGATGCCAGGGCAACTTTACTCAACAGCTTCTTGCTCTCTGGGTGTGTACGTTACCTGTGAGTGTGTATAGGAGAGGAGTAGGGGTTTGGTCTCCAGTGCTTTCACAGACTGTCCATCAATTAAGGCAAGAAGAAAATGTGCTCATGCAAAAAGCAACATTTTATAATTCCTTTTCTGTACAATAGCTTGAAATCTTTCAGTTTTATAACTTTTTTAGTTGAAAGGGAGACTTCAAAGTATTTTAAATTATTACCTAACAATCCCCTAGAAGATTGTTTAGGAGTCTTGGCTAAACCCCATCTCAGGTATATATACTCTGCCCATTCAAATTCCCCTTGCAGTTTTGATTATGTCAAGTATTCTTTCCACTTCCTGGTGTGAACTGTTGTTTGGTCTTGCTAGATACTGTTAAGTTAAACACCTAGAGTGCACCTCCCCAGAGTCAACTGCATTGCAGTGCTGGACACTTCAGTCTCTATAGCAGGGATCGGCAACCTTTGGCACGCAGCCCTCCAGGGTAAGCAAACAGGCCCGGCCCGCCAGGGTGCTTACCCTGGCGGGCCGCATGCCAAAGGTTGCCGATCCCTGCTCTGTAGTTTTTGTGTATGAGTTGGCAAAGTTTGCGAAGCACTTTGGAGTGCTGCAGGGTATAAGATGCTATGTAAATTCAAGATACCAGATCCTCAGAAGTGCCAGAGGAGAACTCAACATGGGAAGGCTAGGTAGGTCGTTTACATTGGGTCTAGGGCACCTGACACACTCCTTATAACCAGGTGGGTGGGAGTGGGTAGTAGAGAACTAGCTGGCTATGCCAGTTCTGTAGCCTGTGCGGATTTCCCCATGCCAGACTGGATGCTGACACTGATTTCAGGCAGAGAAAAAGCATATGAGGAATTAAAGTATGTCAAGGTGTTTGTAAATATATTTAAGAAAAATCAGATTTTGGGTCCACGAACCTTGACGGTGTCCCTTAAAATGTTTTATGCATGGCTTTCATGGTTTAGGAAAAGTTGTTACATGAACAGGAGCACTTTGCAACATTATTAGTCATGCAGCTGATAAATAACTTGTTCCTGTATCTTGTATTCTGGGCAGCTAAGAGTAAAAGGGGCAGTTGAGGACTCTTCTCATGGTTGTTATTGCTTCTCCTAATACTGAGAATTCAAAATAAATGGAGGAGTTTCCCAAAGCTTTAAAAGAAATTCATTTTTTGTGGATCTTTTCACTAATTGTGAAGACTCCCTCTAGCTCGGAAGATGCTTGTTCCGGGGAATCACAGAGCCGGCTGTGGATCCGGAATGGGAGAGTCACAGTTTACATGTGGAGATCCACAGCCAGCCTGGCAACTGCTCCTTGTGTTTAGGTGGGAACAGCTATTATGAAGACAGCTGATGGCTTGCGTAGCGTGGGATGCATAGTTTTGTGTTTGTTTCTTAAAATAGCCCAGGCATTCCTTTGCAGTCATGCTTCTATCAAACCTTTCCAATCTCACGGATGAGTACGATTCAGGGAATGAATCTGAGCTATAGCTGACTTGCAGATGATGGAGAGGAAGGTGCAATCCAAGCATTTAGGAACCTTGTCAGCAAACTAAGCACAGGACACAAAGGGTAAAGCCTTGGGACCAAAAGGACAGACATGCTTGGTCAGAAACGCCTTTGAAACCCCACAAATCATTTAACCCAGGTGTTACCTGAAGAAATTCAGACGTTGAACTCTGACCAAAAGAATCACATTTGACAGGGGAATTTTGTTCTTTAAAAATGTCAGATGTGACCCTGGTTTGTATCTGTTTTGTTTGTTTTGTGTATATATTGATTTAACTTTCAAAGCTCTATATTTGAAGGCAGTGTTTTTTCAACTTTTTGATGTCAGGAGCTTGAGTTTCAGGTATCAAGTACACTGCTGAAAACGGATGTCACAGCAATAAGCTACTGTAGCTAAAAGATTAACCTGAGTTATAAGGCACTTGCATCTTCCCCAGTTGCGGAGGCTGACAAATCTGCCTGTGACTGTGGTCCATCATAAAGGGAAAGGACCCAATCTAACCAGAAGCCTAAGGGTTAACTTTCCCCCTCTAAATTTATGGGGTCTGATTCTGATCCCACATTGCTATAAACAGCAGTAACCACTGAAATGAGTGAAGTTAGACTAGTGTAAACCAGTGAGAGAGCAGCATTCTGTCCATCGTGTTCTTAGGTATCTGAATTCTTCCTAATTCCTGACCTCAAGACTATCTGAGCAGAATCTCCCTTATAACTGTATGATATATTCTATACCTTGATAGAGAATTAGACTCATTTTCACTCAGAATGGCAAATAAAAACCTAGTTAGAGGATATGATTATTGGTGTCTTCCCATCTCTGGGGAGAGTGAAAAATAAAAGCACTCTGGAGCCTTTCGCTACAAATGACTAGAATGCTAACAAGGTTCCCTGCCCCCACTGTTGTGCATTCTCATGCATTTTGATGCATACACCTTGGAGAGAGGTGGCTAGAGCAAAATCATTAAAAATCTGTGTCATGTCTTGTGACAAACACTTACTGGTGGTGGCCTTTAGATATTAGAAACCCCACACAACAGCAGAAATGGGAGAGGGAAGGGGATTAAATTTAGATGGCCGATTCTGGGTATCTCCAGTACTTAGAATTCTGTATTACAGAGGCAGGCAAACAGCGTGGGGAGAAAAGGCCTGATCCTACATCTCATATTCATGTGAGTAAAGCTTACTTATGCTAGTTTTCCCATGGAAGTCACAGACACAGTGCCCTCAGTTAGAACTGTGTAAACCTGGAACACCTCCCTGGATTGAAACTGGTCTAATAATATAGGGCAATATTTGGACCAATTGGTCTGCTGTATCAACAGGTTCATGTGAAATCAATAGGGTCACTTGAATGAAAATTGTTACTCTTAGAATTGCAGATTTAGTCCCTAAAGAAGGGGAGGTAGAAGTATCTCCATTGAAATTTAGGTTGGAAAAATAAGTTGTGCAACAGTCACTTTATGAGCTAAGATTTTTATTTTTATTCTGAATATCCAGAAATTTTCCAGTGAAGGCTTAACTTGAAACTGACAAGCACAGTAACACATTTTGTTTTAGAAAAGTAACATTTTAAAAAAATGTGTAAGGATCCAAAGAGACTACAAATGCAGCAGCCCTTGTCAGTATCAGCTGCGATTTTCTAGCTGCACTGATTTGTCTATGTATTGCTCAGTTGTGTGAATGTATTTACAACACATGCCATGCCTTTTGTTTCTTAGGAGCAACTCAGGTTTTTTAAAGGAGGAGGTTAGTAACATTTTCCTCATCATGGATACCCTGGAAAAGTGTGCATTTTTGTGTTGCTTACAGTATTGTTTTGATTTAAAATTTAGAAGAAATTGCAGAAACTATGTATGTATGTTAAATATACATGTACGTCATATTTTCAAGGCATGACAGGAAATTTTTATCCTAAATTTAGCCTGTCCAGAAACAAATATCAGCTGTTTTTCCTTCGAGAGCTGGTCAAAAAATATTTTGTTCACACTTTTTTTCAGTGGAAAATGCGTTTTGGCTAAAACAAATGCCTCTTCACAATAATTTCATAAAAATAGTTTTGGTTCAAATCTTTAGTTTTTTGACAAAAAATGAGAAATTAAACATTGCATTTTTACTTTCCTGCTTCTTTTTAAAATGGCAAAAAAGTGAGAGGACAAGTCCCCCCACTAAAAATTTTTAGGAAATTTTTTTGTCAGAAATGCAAAATTTTCATTTCCTTCAAAATTTTTCATGGAAAATACCTACCTCTTTTGACCAGCTCTCTGATGAAATATATCGAGTTGAAAACCATCAAAGGGGTATTCCATTCCCCTCCCCCCTTCTGTGTTCTGTATAGTTAATCTCCATTTTGTCCCCTGATTTATTATCCTTGCCCTCACTATTACAAATGACTCTTGTTCTTTGGCTGAGGAAGCATGGCTAAGATTCTCTATGGAGCTTCTCAGCAAAGAGACACAAGGAATGGGTCTAAGGGCCTTCAACTCACTCTGAAAACAGTTACTATCTTCCAGGATCAGGCACTACATGCATTGCCTGCATAGCGGTCACAGTCCGTGCTGGCTCACAGTGCAAGAGATTGGCCCTGGGAATCAAACATGGATCTCTAGGTCTGTAATGTAGGATACTGAAACTGTGGCAGCCAGAGTATTCTTTACTAGAGGAGTATAATGGATTAGAATTTTGGATTACTCATTAATCTATCAGTATCCGTCCCTCTGAATTTGATTGTGGCCCAGATTGTGCCCCCTCCCTCCCGGTCCATATATGGAAGAATCCTCCATACATCGATCTCCCCACTTCTTTACCGAAAGAGGGCTCAGGTAGGTGCCTCTTTTGCTCCACCCATCCCTTCCCTGGCTGCTGTAGAAGGATCTTTATGCTGCATGGGCTCTGCACAGGAAGAGGGGGTGGAATTATGTGGTGTTTCCTTCCCCAGCTCTTACAATGGAAAGAGACAATCTGAGCCTCTGATCTCACACTGTTTTATATGAGTGTAACTCCATTGACTTCTCTGGAGTCACTCCTGATTTATACCGTCTAAGTAAAATCAGAATCTGGCTCTTTATTTTTATTTTGTTAAAAGTCAGAGCATTCCCCCCCTCAGTTTTGTTTTTAATAATATCACTGTCCAACTGTTAATTATTATTTTAAGTTTGTTTTTATAAAACCCTCTGAGGATGATGAATAAATATTTTTAGCCCCTTTTTCCATATGGCAAATGGTGATTTGCTTCTTACGTTTTGCTTGTTTCTTGTTTAACAGCAATTGCAACTTCATATTGTATAGCACCTTGTCATGCTGAAGTGGATTTGTTTATAACCATTAGCACCAACAGCAACATCAGCAGAGCCCACTGCTTCTGACTACAGTCAGGAGAGGAATCATACACTGTTGTTTTTAGAAGTCCTACAAAAAGCTCATGAATGTTGTGCTAGATTTAAAAAACAAATCAAACGATGTTTAAAAACTGGAGGACTGTCCCCATCCAATTATAACCCGGTAGGTCATGCATTTTGATCTTTAAAACCTTGACAGTGTCCCTTTGAATCCATTTTCTCTTTGAAAAATATTGCCTGAAATTTTTTTTAGCAACAGTCCAGACACAAATTTCCTTTTGTCAGTGATGTCTGCTCAAGTAATCATGACAGTTTCCTGCTATTTCCATCGGAAGGATTTTATCTGTCAAGTAATAAACCTTACAAAATGTTGCCTGGGGGAAAAACGTGTTATGTGGAAAGATCTATGCAGGGGTGCTCAGCAAGTGAAATTCTGTGGAAAGGGATGGACTAAAGTGGATTTTGACCTTCGATTTTGAAATAATAATAATCTGAGTCCTTTGATTTTTGACACTAGAGCTACTCTCAATGTAAGAAGAAAAATAGTTGTACATCCGTGCAACACTATGGATTTGGCATGAGTACTCCATGGATATGTTTTGTATTAATCAAATTATGCTCATTAAATGCAAAATTACGTTGCATACCCCAGTGTTTGGGAGGTGGAAACAGATGTACATAATACAGCAATGAGTCACATATATGTACGTTGGTGACTGCAGTTTAGAGGAATGTCAAGGTAGCTCTGTCTAATCATCCATAACGTCTCATAGACAAAGTTGACTATGTAGACCTTTGAAGCACCCAGTTACAGTATGTACAGTGTCCAGTAGCTTTGTAGTGCCATAAACTGCAGGTATTCTTTAGAGCTAGACAAGATATTTCTTTTGATAGGTGTTAACTATTCTGTGAGGAAGTTATTGGGCTGTCCTTTCACAAAGATCTGTGTTTGTTCTGGAGAACTGTCGGTGTGTTTATTAAAGGATGTTAGACCTGGTAGGAGACTTTTGGAAATGGTTTTTGTACAGACAGCCTCACATGGAGTTTAGTTTTAGACTTATCAGTGAGCCTGATGCTGTGAGATACTGTGTGCCTTCAATTCCAGGTATAGATGGGGTTGTCTGGGAGAGCAGGGGCTGGACTCACTGACCCAGGGGGTCCCTTCCAGTTCTATATGTCCTGAGTTCCTATCCTCTTATGTTCCAGATTAAATCAGTAGGAGCTGAAGGCACCCTCTGTACCTCACAGAATCAGGCCCATGTGTGGGTGGGATGGGAGAACTGCTCATTCTGGTCTTCATTTCTTTGCCTTAGCGGAGAGACATGTGCAAAAGTAATCAGCTCTGACTCAACAGTTTTGAGGACTCCTTACTTTGATGGTCATCATGGAGGGCCTCTCTTTCATTCCTTTTCTGTAGTCAGTAACATAAAGTGCTTCTTATTTGCATAGATTTTGAAGTTCCATGATTCGGTACTGGGAAAAGAAATGAAGCATGTGTGTACAGCACAGGAATCTTATTGCTGAACCTCTAGGGCCAAATCCTGTTTGGCCTGCTTATAATTTAGTCTATTCTGCATAACACAGGCCATATAATTTCACCCAATAATTCCCACATCAAGCCCAACAATGTGGGGTTGAACTAGAACATATGTTTTAGAAAGACATTTAATTTTGACTTAGAGTGAAATCCTAGCCCCATGGAAGTAAATAGCAAAACTCCCATTAGCTTCACTGAGGTCAGGATTTCACCCAAAGGTTCCAAGAGATGGAGAATCTGTCATATCCCTTGTTACAGTATTCCAAAGGGTAATAACTCTTACGGTTAACAATTTGCCTCCATCGGGCTACTCACTAGAGTACGACAAGCAGGGTTTAGCCCTTACTTTTTCAACTTCACTGTTTGTAATGGTATTTTTACAGAACAGTGTGTTTGTGTGTGTTCCTCCACCTCTCATTATAATTTGTTATTCTGACTAATCTTTCCTAGAATATACAGGTTGATATTTTCAGGATATTTGAGAATTGCGGGACCCAAAGTTTTTATAATTATAATATATAATCCAACCGTGTTATGGACAGAATAGAGCAGTGGTTCTCAACCAGGAGTCCAGGGCCCCCTAGGGGGCCTCGAGAAGGTTTCAGGGGCCCAGGGCCCAAGCTGGGCCAGCATTAGACTCTCTGGGGCCCAAGGCAGAAAGCCGAAGCCCCACCGCATGGGGCTGAAGCCAGGTCCCTGAGCCCCATCATCCGGGGCTGAAGCTGAAGCCTGAGCAATGTAGCTTCGTTGGGGCCCCTGTGGCATGGGGCCCCAGGCAATTGCCCTGCTTGCTACCCCTTAACACCTGCCCTGGCTTTTATATGCAGAAAACCAGTTATTGTGGCACAGATGGGGCGTGGAGTTTTTTATAGCATGTTGTGGGGGCGGGGGGGAGGCTCAGAAAGAAAAAGGTTGAGAACCTCTGACAATAGAGTATGTGGAGGGGGTGGAGGGGGGGGGGTTACAACTGATTATACGGTGTACAAAAGTTTACCAACATCATGAAGTAACACATTGCTAATTGGGGAATCTAGTGGTACAGCTGCATTCCATTGTTTGTGTGTGAACCTACATGAGACATAAATTATTTTAGCATAGTTATTACTACTAGTTTATAAAGCCATATTTAAACTTGTACACTTGATTGTAACATAAATTTAAATTGTGCACTATGTTGATCAATGTATATACATATAAAAATCTGTATATTTGGTCTTAATGCTGTATGTAATTGATGTTTAAATGATAACAAAAGGATATAAAATACTTTGCTGTGCATGTCTTTATTCAGAATAGCTCTGCAGTTTGCAAATCTTCATTGTCTAACTATTTACACTAGAGGAATCTCTGAAGTGCTGACAGTTGGTATGCATTTAAACGATCCACTTATAGACCCATATATAGATACTTGTGTGTCTGAGTTTAAGGTAATAATCTAAGCCCGGATCCTATAAACGCTTAAGCGCGTATATACCTTGAAGCACAAGAATAGTTCCATTAAAGTTAATGAGTGAAATCCTGGCCCTGTTGAAGTCAATGGGAATTTTGCCATAGACTTCAGTAGGGCCAGGATTTCACCCAGTGGCACTACTCATCTGCCTAAAGTCAAGCACATGCTTAAGTGTATGCAGGATTAGGCCTTCAATCATAGAGAATTAATTTTTCAAGTATTCTGGTTACCCAGTGGAATTTCAACCTAATGCATTTAAATGGGAAATAGAACCTGGAGAGATCCCCCTCAGACAGTGTTTTATAGTCCAGGGCTAGAGAAATCTTCCAATTCCCCACTGCAAATGTACTGCTGTGGGTAAAGTGGTTGGGAGCTCCTTGAAACCTACCTTCCTCCCTGTTTCTGTGGCAGTTTCTAATCCAGCTGGCTATAGGAGCAGAATACATACAGGGCTACAGACTGGAGTTTAACATAATCAGAATGGCCATCCTGGGTCAAACCAATGGTCCATCTAGCCCAGTATCCTGTCTTCTGACAGTGGCCAGTGCCAGGTGCCCCAGAAGGAATGAACAGAACAGGTAATCATCAAGTGATCCATCCCCTGTTGCCCATTCCCAGCTTCTGGCAAACAAAGGCTAGGGACACCATCCCTGCCCATCCTGACTAATAGCCATAGATGGACCAACCCATGCTTTGTATCTTGGCTCTTTCAACGCAGCTTAGCCGTGAGGATGTGTAGCCTGACCCTACCGAGCCTCCAATGGATGCTCCTCACTCTGAGCAGCACACAGACTTTGGGTGGAACAGGGAGCAACAAGGAGCAAAAACCAAGAAAAAAAAAAAAGAGGAAAAATGTGAATGCAAATTAGACAGCAAAAGTGAGAGCAAAAAACAAGACAAACCTGGAAAAGAGCAGTGGAGACAGAACAGGAGAGGAGATGCGGAGACAGGATGGACAGAAAGCAGTAGGGACATGGCAACTGTTCCAGGCATAGTGAAATGGGGTACTGGGGCAGCGTGGGTGTCCATCCTTGAATCTGTCACAAAGTTGTTCTTCAACAATAGAGGTTGGGAACCTCTGCCCTAGGCAGTCCCTACAAACAATGATCTGTGACTAACTAGTGGAGATCACTGACATAGCCTATCCCAGCAACACTATTGTAATTGGATTATCATTACAAAGTAGTCCAAGCCATGATATTTAGTGCTGTATCAGGATTCAGGGGTATGGAGCTGAACTTCCCCAGTATTTGGGAATATTTGGAGCTGAGGTCTTGGGGATGCAAGGTTGCATCTGTCTCTTTAAAGACTTATATTCCTAAATGAAGTAGCTAAAGAGTACTGCTACCTGCACACTCTAGGGCAGTGGTGGGCAACATTACCCTGATGAGCCATGAGACAGTTCATTTACATTGACCGTCCGCAGGCACGGTCGCCCCGCAGCTCCCAGTGGCCGCGGTTCGCCATTCCCGGCCAATCGGAGCTGTGGGAAGTGGGGACCATAAAGGCAAAACAATAAAGAAGTAGATGTTTCACAACCACAACTGGTGATAAATGATTCCTTGCCAGACAGAATGCTATCAAACAAAGTTTTCTTTAAACATCTTAAGATCTGTTTCTTTATCTGGTGGTGGTGGGTACTATTAGGACAGAATTGCCTTCTTAACAGCCTGATATTTCATTGTTTTAATGTAATTTAGAAGGAATGTGAGGATGTGACTTTCTGCCTCTTGGCTCATGGCTGTTGTTGTCCTAATATGGCTGCAGAAAAAGGCCTCAAACCTTACAGTACCTGGATCATTTCTTACAACTTCCTCTACAGCAATAGATCCTTTTGAGAAAAAAGCCACAAGAATCAGTTGTTTAACTGGGGAAATTGCCCCCCTCAGCCCCCAACTTCCTCATTCAAAAAAGGCTGAACTGTTTTGGATTAAAAAAAAAAACCCCGCACCTTGGGTTAAAATGGTCAGGCCTGGCAAGTTGCGTCTAATCTGAATGCTTTGGAATGTTATAAGCAACTAGAAATCCCTACGTAAAAGGATAAATGGACACAAATCAGATATCAGGAATGGCAATATACAAAAACCTGTAGGAGAACACTTCAATATCCCTGGACACACAATCGCAGATTTAAAGGTAGCCATCCTACAGCAAAAAAACTTCAGGATCAGACTTCAAAGAGAAACCGCTGAGCTTCAGTTCATTTGCAAATTTGACACCATCAGCTCAGGATTAAACAAAGACTGTGAATGGCTAGCCAACTACAAAAGCAGTTTCTTCTCCCTTGGTGTTCACACCTCAACTGCTAGAAGAGGGCCTCATCCTCCCTGATTGAACTAACCTCGTTATCTCTAGACTGATTCTTGCCTGCATATTTATATCTGCCTCTGGAAATTTCTATTACATGCGTCTGACAAAGTGGGTACTCACCCACGAAAGCTTATGCTCCAGTACATGTGTTAGTCTATAAGGTGCCACAGGACTCTTTGTTGCTTTTTACAGATGCAGACTAACACGACTACCCCTCTGATACTAGAAATTCTTAGGCAACCATAGCACTCCAGCAGCTAGAATATTGTGTAGGAACTGTCCGATGATATGGTGTGGAATAAGGATTTATTGGCATGATTATGTGATGTTTGCATTATTCACAGCTGACAAAGACCTGGAGTATATACAGGAACATTCTGTATGTGCCAGATACCTTACCAAAATACATGGAAATGCTTCTGGCCCCAATCCTGCAAACGCTTACACATTTGCTTAACTTGACTTCTGTGCCATATTAATCATATGCATAAGTGTTTGCAGGACTAGGGTTTTAGATCATTTAAAATGATTTTAGTGTGATTGCCCCTGCCCTCCACTGGAAACCCAGGTGCTTTTTTTACTTAACTGGGAAAGAAATCTCCCATCCACTACAGGCCCTTTTTAATGGTATAAAGTTCCTGGTACTCCTTCTACTTCTGCAGAACTAATCTGTGCCCTTTCTGCATCTCCTGCCAGCCTAGTTTGCAGAGGAAAGGAGGAAGGATTCTATAAGCCGTGGAGGTAGGTCGTTGGGGTTTTTATAAATGTTTTTAGTAGTAGTTGGAACTGCTCAGAAGTCCTGACTGTTAGAAGAAGCCCTGGTTGAGATGGATTAGTGAGGAGAAGACAGCTGAGGTAGTCAAGTGTGTATGATAAGTGCAGTTTATTGGTTGGCTCTGTAATTGATCACATGGATGCCACGTATGTGTGAACATGCACATAAAAAGTGGCTTATAGCACCTCAGTTTGGCTGTCCTATCACACAGGTCTCCATTTAAGAGTTTACATTTTCTCCACCCTCTAGCTCCCTTTAAGAAGGGTTCATTAATGTACAAGCAGGCGGGTAGACTGCACAGGCTTGTCAATCTGACCCAATCAACTTTCTTTGAGGAGCCTCTCCCCCACCCAATGGTCAATAGACTGACTCCATCAACATGAGTCAGTTGACAAAAGAATATCAGAAAATCAGCCATGTCCAAAGACCTGCCCATTCACATTTCCTACTTCTAATTATCATAGCTTTCCCTGTGGGAGGGACTTACCTTATAAAAACCCTATCCTCCATTTTGAAATCTTTCTCCCAGACAAGCATAACTCTGGCAGAGAAGCAGCCAGCAGCAGGTAAGATTCCTTTTTTAGTGGGGGGTTGGAGTCACACACTGAACATCTCCAAGGGAGCAAAGGTAAAAGAGAAATTTTACTTTTTTTTGGTGTTCCTTGAAGTAGGAGAAGGGGCAGACAAGGGCATTCTCACCAACTGCAAAAATCACAGAACAGGCCCCAGAGTATTGTGAGACTGACTTAAAAATCATGAGATTTTAAATAAAACGTTAGGGTTCTTTTTATTTGCCTTATGGGTTGTGTGCCTTTAGTGTTCACGTTTACAAGCTTTTGGCTGCCACCATGAGGGCTAGAAACGTAAGTTTTGTTGTAACTGAAAGCTGAGATGCTCCTATAATAGCATGACTGGTAGCTAGGGCTTTAACAAAATCATCAAAACCACAAGACCCAATGTCATAAGAGTGAGCAACATTGCAAGATGTCAGGGAGAGAGCTGGTGAAGGCAGGAACTGTGTGCACCCTCTGCCCAACTTGTTTTCTCCCAATTTCTGTGGAAAAATGAGTAGGGGTATAAAAAGAAAACAAAGGAAGAAAATTGCTTTTAATATTCTTCTGGGGTAGGAGTATTTCAGCCTCAGTGCCTAAACGTCATTCTTTCCTGTTCTTTGTTTTTTTGACTCTTTACCAGTCTCATCTAACAGTTCATTTCTCTTTTCTGTGCCAGTTCATGAGTTAATGAGCAGCAGAGAGAGAAATGAAGTATTATTTTATTCTGTTGTTTGGAGCTTACAGTTGGTGTGTGAGAAGCTCATGTGTTGTCTTATATCCATGACAAATTTTCATCTGCTAGAGCTAGGAAGGCTCTAAACAGGGGTGGCTCTATGTATTTTGCCGCCCCAAGCACGGCAGTCAGGCAGACTTCGGCGGCATGCCTGCGGGAGGTCCGCCGGTCCCGCGCCTTCAGTGTACCCGCCACCGAATTGCCGCCAAAACCGCGGGACCGGCGGACATCCCGCAGGCATGCCGCTGAAGGCTGCCTGACTGCCGCCCTCATGGCGACCGGCAGGCCTCCCCCCGCGGCTTGCCGCCCCAGGCACGCGCTTGCTGTGCTGGTGCCTGGAGCCCCGCCTGGCTCTAAAGTATAACCACATAGCATTTTACTTGTTCAAATATCTCTATAAGCTATCTGTAATTCTGATAGCACCCCAAAGTAAGGTGTAGTAGTATCTCTATTTTTCACATGGGGAAACTGAGGCAGAGAGGTTGAGAGAGTTTCCCAAGGTCACACAGCAAGTCAGTAGCAGAGCCAGGATTAAAATACAGTGCTTCCTGGTTCCAAGCTCAGAACTCCAGTCACTATATCATACTATCAATACAAGTAAACTTACAGCAGAAACTTTCTGTTACAACTCTCCTTAGCAGTTCAGATGTAATTTTTCATTTGCACAAGTCTGATACATGTTTGGAAGGTTAGAGCACTGTGTTTAGCCAGATACCAAAATATTTATATGCTCAGGCTTGCTCTAGTGCTGTCTGACTAATAGTTATTATCTCAGAAAAGCCCTGAAAGTCAATGTCTGTTGTGTTATTCCTGCTGAAAACAAGCATCTATTTCACTGGTCTACAATTTTTGAGAAGTTGTCTGCTTCAGAGATAAAATGTGCTATTTATTATGTATTTTGATGTGCTGAATTCAAATATGACAATTAAAACAACTGATTGGCTACTGTTTCTAAGATATTTAAGTTTTTACATTTTATGTCTATGTATATTGTGTAGATAGTAGAATTTTAATCATAAATTGTAAACCTAGGTCTTTTCATGTGTTTATGGTTGCTTTACATGATAATATTTCACCTGTCCTGTTTATGTAACACTTTAAAAATCAGCAAAAAGGTTATATAAATAAAATTTATTATGAAACAAAAGGCAAAAAACTATTATGTACATAGTTTAGTCCTATTCAGTGTCTACTCGGCGCTTCTTGGCTTGTCTCCTGTATTCATTAAATGAAGCATCTCTTGTCACTGTCCAGCAATAGTCTGCAAGCATTGATGGGTTCCATTTGCCCTGATAGCGTTTCTCCATTGTTGCAATGTCCTGGTGAAATCACTCGCCGTGCTCGTCGCTCACTGCTCTGCAGTTCAGTGGAAAAAAATCTAGATGAGAGTGCAAAAAATGTATCTTTAGTGACATGTTGCAAGCAAGGCTTTTGTATGCCTTGAGGAGGTTTTCCACCAACAACCTGTAGTTGTCTGCCTTGTTGTTTCGGAGAAAATTTATTGCCACTAACTGGAAGGCTTTCCATGCCGTCTTTTCCTTGCCACGCAGTGCATGGTCAAATGCATCATCTCGAAGAAGTTCACGAATCTGAGGACCAACAAAGACACCTTCCTTTATCTTAGCTTCACTTAACCTTGGAAATTTTCCACGGAGGTACTTGAAAGCTGCTTGTGTTTTGTCAATGGCCTTGACAAAGTTCTTCATCAGACCCAGCTTGATGTGTAAGCAGGGCCGGCTCTGGCTTTTTTGCCGCCCCAGGGGGGGCGGAGGGCGGCCGGAGCCCCGGGGGGAGGGCGGCAAGCCCCGGCGGGGGCTCCGCTCTCCCCCCGGCGGCCGGGGGGGAGGGCGGCCGGAGCCCTGGGAGGAGGGCGGCGAGCCCCGGCAGGGGCTCCGCTCTCCCCCCGGCGGCCGGGGGGGGAGGGCGGCCGGACCCCTGGGAGGAGGGCGGCGAGCCCCGGCGGGGGCTCTGCTCTCCCCCCGGCGGCCGGGGGCGAGGGCGGCCGGACCCCTGGGAGGAGGGCGGCGAGCCCCGGCCGGGGCTCTGCTCTCCCCCCGGCGGCCGTGGGGGAGGGCGGCCGGACCCCTGGGAGGAGGGCGGCGAGCCCCGGCCGGGGCTCCGCTCTCCCCCCGGCGGCCAGAGCACCGGGGGCAGGGCGGCGAGCCCCGGCCGGGGCTCCGCTCTCCCCCCGGCGGCCGGGGGGAGGGCGCCGGGGGGGAAGTCGGCCAGAGCGCCGGGGGGGGGGGGGCGGCGAGCCCGGCCGTGGCCCCGCTCTCCCCGGCGGCCGGAGCGCCACGCCGCCCCCCTCCAGGTGCCGCCCCAAGCACAAGCTTGGTGGGCTGGTGCCAGGAGCCGGCCCTGTGTGTAAGGGTGGTAACAAAATCTTCCTTGATTCAACAAGCGGCGAACAGCAGAGGCTAACAGAGGGAGTTTGCCTGGGAGCTGTCCGAGAGGAGGTACGCTAAGTGCTGCATTAGGGGGGCTGTGTTGGTGAGTATCTGAGTGTCTGCTGCTGGGACAGTTGGTCAGTTTGACCGTGTGCTTGATTGCTTGCTTGTTTGTTTGAAAACTGTGAATTGGGAGTGCTTTGTTCCAGGTGGGCCTTGAGTGGGCCTGACTGGTATATAAGGGCAGTCAGCAGCGAACCAGCTGAGCGGCGAACAGCAGAGGCTAACAGAGGGAGTTTGCCTGGGAGCTCGCCTGGAGAGAGCTCACTGAGGCTTTCATCTGCAGGTTTCTCTGAGTAGTTCCTGCAACAGCTGAGGAAGCTCTTAAGAGGGCAGGGATATGGAAGGTGAGCGATCAGCTGTTGTAACCTGCACAGGTTGTGCCATGTTTGTCTTTCTTCCACAGGACAGAAGCGACTTTGTCTGTACAAAGTGCAAGCTGGTCTCCATATTGGAAGAGAAGGTTCGAGGGCTGGAGAAACGAGTATCAACACTGCGTTGCATAAGGGAAAATGAAGATTTCCTGGACAGACGTCAGGAGATGCTTCTACGGCCACAATGTTCTGAAGATTCAGAGCAGGCACAGCAGGGACAGAAGGATTGTGAAGAGGTTTGGCAGCATGTGACTTCCAGAAGGAGAAAGAGGAGCGTCCATGCACCAGCAATGGAGATACAGGTGAGCAATCGTTTCCATGTTCTCTCCACAGGTACTAATGCGGAGAGTGGACTAGATGACCCATCTGAGGGAAGGGAGCAGAAGGAGACTCCACCGATTGGAAGGCAAAAGATGCACTGTCCTAGGGATGGGGGTTCCACGACCACCACTCCCAAGAGGAGGAGGAGGGTGGTGGTGGTCGGGGACTCCCTCCTCAGGGGGACTGAGTCATCTATCTGCCGCCCCGACCGGGAAAACCGAGAGGTCTGCTGCTTGCCAGGAGCTAGGATACACGATGTGACAGAGAGACTGCCGAGACTCATCAAGCCCTCGGATCGCTACCCCTTCCTGCTTCTCCATGTGGGCACCAATGATACTGCCAAGAATGACCTTGAGCGGATCACTGCAGACTACGTGGCTCTGGGAAGAAGGATAAAGGAGTTTGAGGCGCAAGTGGTGTTCTCGTCCATCCTCCCTGTGCAAGGAAAAGGCCTGGGTAGAGACCGTCGAATCGTGGAAGTCAATGAATGGCTACGCAGGTGGTGTCGGAGAGAAGGCTTTGGATTCTTTGACCATGGGATGGTGTTCCAAGAAGGAGGAGTGCTAGGCAGAGACGGGCTCCACCTAACGAAGAGAGGGAAGAGCATCTTCGCCAGCAGGCTGGCTAACCTAGTGAGGAGGGCTTTAAACTAGGTTCACCGGGGGAAGGAGACCAAAGCCCTGAGGTAAGTGGGGAAATGGGATCCTGGGAGGAAGCACAAGCAGGAGAGCGCAAGAGGGGAGGACTCCTGTCTCATGCTGAGAAAGAGGGACGATCGATGAGTTATCTTAAGTGCCTATACACAAATGCAAGAAGCCTGGGAAACAAGCAGGGAGAACTGGAAGTCCTGGCACAATCAGGGAACTATGATGCGATTGGAATAACAGAGACTTGGTGGGATAACTCACATGACTGGAGTACTGTCATGGATGGATATAAACTGTTCAGGAAGGACAGGCAGGGCAGAAAAGGTGGGGGAGTTGCGTTGTATGTAAGAGAGGAGTATGACTGCTCAGAGCTCCGGTATGAAACTGCAGAAAAACCTGAGAGTCTCTGGATAAAGTTGAGAAGTGTGAGCAACAAGGGTGATGTCGTGGTTGGAGTCTGCTATAGACCACCAGACCAGGGGGATGAGGTGGATGAGGCTTTCTTCTGGCAACTAGCAGAAGTTGCTAGATCGCAGGCCCTGGTTCTCATGGGAGACTTTAATCACCCTGATATCTGCTGGGAGAGCAATACAGCGGTGCACAGACAATCCAGGAAGTTTTTGGAAAGTGTAGGGGACAATTTCCTGGTGCAAGTGCTGGAGGAACCAACTAGGGGCAGAGCTTTTCTTGACCTGCTGCTCACAAACAGGGAAGAATTAGTAGGGGAAGCAAAAGTGGATGGGAACCTGGGAGGCAGTGACCATGAGATGGTCGAGTTCAGGATCCTGACACAAGGAAGAAAGGAGAGCAGCAGAATACGGACCCTGGACTTCAGAAAAGCAGACTTTGACTCCCTCAGGGAACAGATGGGCAGGATCCCCTGGGAGAATAACATGAAGGGCAAAGGGGTCCAGGAGAGCTGGCTGTATTTTAAAGAATCCTTATTGCGGTTGCAGGAACAAACCATCCCAATGTGTAGAAAGAATAGTAAATATGGCAGGCGACCAGCTTGGCTAAACAGTGAAATCCTTGCTGATCTTAAACGCAAAAAAGAAGCTTACAAGAAGTGGAAGATTGGACAAATGACCAGGGAGGAGTATAAAACTATTGCTCAGGCATGCAGGAATGAAATCAGGAAGGCCAAATCACACTTGGAGTTGCAGCTAGCAAGAGATGTTAAGAGTAACAAGAAAGGTTTCTTCAGGTATGTTAGCAACAAGAAGAAAGTCAAGGAAAGTGTGGGCCCCTTACTGAATGAGGGAGGCAACCTAGTGACCGAGGATGTGGAAAAAGCTAATGTACTCAGTGCTTTTTTTGCCTCTGTCTTCACAAACAAGGTCAGCTCCCAGACTGCTGCACTGGGCAGCACAATATGGGGAGAAGGTGACCAGCCCTATGTGGAGAAAGAAGTGGTTCGGGACTATTTAGAAAAACTGGACGTGCACAAGTCCATGGGGCCGGATGCGCTGCATCCGAGGGTGCTAAAGGAGTTGGCGGATGAGATTGCAGAGCCATTAGCCATTATTTTTGAAAACTCATGGCGATCGGGGGAGGTCCCGGATGACTGGAAAAAGGCTAATGTAGTGCCCATCTTTAAAAAAGGGAAGAAGGAGGATCCGGGGAACTACAGGCCAGTCAGCCTCACCTCAGTCCCTGGAAAAATCATGGAACAGGTCCTCAAGGAATCAATTATGAAACACTTAGAGGAGAGGAAAGTGATCAGGAACAGTCAGCATGGATTCACCAAAGGGAAGTCGTGCCTGACTAACCTAATTGCCTTCTATGATGAGATAACTGGCTCTGTGGATGAGGGGAAAGCAGTGGATGTGTTATTCCTTGACTTTAGCAAAGCTTTTGATACAGTCTCCCACAGTATTCTTGCCGCCAAGTTAAAGAAATATGGGCTGGATGAATGGACTGTAAGGTGGATAGAAAGCTGGCTAGATCGTCGGGCTCAACGGGTAGTGATCAATGGCTCCATGTCTAGTTGGCAGCCGGTTTCAAGCGGAGTGCCCCAAGGGTCGGTCCTGGGGCCGGTTTTGTTTAATATCTTTATTAATGATCTGGAGGATGGTGTGGACTGCACTCTCAGCAAGTTTGCAGATGACACTAAACTAGGAGGCATGGTAGATACACTAGAGGGTAGGGATCGGATACAGAGGGACCTAGACAAATTAGAGGATTGGGCCAAAAAAAACCTGATGAGGTTCAACAAGGATAAGTGCAGAGTCCTGCACTTAGGACGGAAGAATCCCATGCACTGCTACAGACTAGGGACCGAATGGCTAGGTAGCAGTTCTGCAGAAAAGGACCTAGGGGTCACAGTGGACGAGAAGCTGGATATGAGTCAACAGTGTGCTCTTGTTGCCAAGAAGGCTAACGGCATTTTGGTCTGTATAAGTAGGGGCATTGCCAGCAGATCGAGGAACGTGATCGTTCCCCTTTATTCGACATTGGTGAGGCCTCATCTGGAATACTGTGTCCAATTTTGGGCCCCACACTACAAGAAGGATGTGGAAAAATTGGAAAGAGTCCAGCGGAGGGCAACAAAAATGATTAGGGGTCTGGAGCACATGACTTATGAGGAGAGGCTGAGGGAACTGGGATTGTTTAGTCTCCAGAAGAGAAGAATGAGGGGGGATTTGATAGCAGCCTTCAACTACCTGAAGGGGGGTTCCAAAGAGGATGGAGCTCGGCTGTTCTCAGTGGTGGCAGATGACAGAACAAGGAGCAATGGTCTCAAGTTGCAGTGGGGGAGGTCCAGGTTGGATATTAGGAAACACTATTTCACTAGGAGGGTGGTGAAGCACTGGAATGCGTTACCTAGGGAGGTGGTGGAGTCTCCTTCCTTGGAGGTTTTTAAGGCCCGGCTTGACAAAGCCCTGGCTGGGATGATTTAGTTGGGAATTGGTCCTGCTTTGAGCAGGGGGTTGGACTAGATGACCTCTTGAGGTCCCTTCCAACCCTGATATTCTATGATTCTATGATTCTAAGTGGTGGATGCTGAATACTTTTCCTCCCAGACTCCAATGACTGTTGGAGTGGCCAATCTTTTTTGATGTAGTGGGAATCTCTTGCACGACTATCCCATTCACAGAGAAAACAGCAGTACTTTGTGTATCCAGTCTGCAGACCAAGCAAGAGAGCAACAACCTTCAAATCGCCACAAAGCTGCCACTGATGTTGGTCATAGTTTATGCACCTCAAAAGTTGTTCATGTTGTCATAGGTTTCCTTCATATGGACTGCATGACCAACTGGAATTGATGGTAAAACATTGCCATTATGCAGTAAAACAGCTTTAAGACTCGTCTTCGATGAATCAATGAACAGTCTCCACTCATCTGGATCGTGAACGATGTTGAGGGCTGCCATCACACCATCGATGATGTTGCAGGCTACAAGATCACCTTCCATGAAGAAGAATGGGACAAGATCCTTTTGATGGTCATGGAACATGGAAACCCTAACATCACCTGCCAGGAGATTCCACTGCTGTAGTCTGGAGCCTAACAGCTCTGCCTTACTCTTGGGTAGTTCCAAATCCCTGACAAGGTCATTCAGTTCACCTTGTGTTATGAGGTGTGGTTCAGAGGAGGAGGATGGGAGAAAATGTGGGTCCTGTGACATTGATGGTTCAGGACCAGAAGTTTCATCCTCTTCCTCTTCCTTGTCTGACTCAAGTGAGAATGATTCTGGTGCATCAGGAACAGGGCCGGCTCCAGGCACCAGGCAACCAAGCTGGTGCTTGGGGCGGCACCTGGAGGGGGGCGGCGCGGCGCTCGGGCCGCCGGGGAGCGCGGGGCCACAGCCGGGCTCGCCGTCCTTCCCCCGGCGCTCTGGCCGCCCTCCCCCCGCGCCCTACCCCCGCACCCTACCCCCTGCACTCTGGCCGCCGGGGGGAGAGCCGAGCCCCAGCCGGGGCTCGCCGCCCTGCCCCCGCCGGGGCTCGCCGCCCTGCCCCCGGCGCTCTGGCCGCCGGGGGGGGGGCTCGCCGCCCTGCTCCCAGGGCTCCGGCCGCCCTCCCCTCCGGCGCCCACCCCCGGCCGCAGGGGGGAAAGCGGAGCCCCCGCCGGGGCTCGCCACCCTCGGCCCGGGGCTCCGGCCGCCCTTCCCCCGGCGGGAGAGCGGAGCCCCCGCCGGGGCTCGCCGCCCCCCCCCGGGCTCCGGCTGCCTCCCACCCCCGCGGGGGGGGGGGGGGGGGCGGCGGAGGCTTTTTTGCCTGGGGCGGCAAAAAAGCCAGAGCCGGCCCTGATCAGGAACCGGCAGTCCTTCTCCGTGGGGTACTGGGCGTATAGCTGATGGAATGTTTGGATAATGCACAGTCCACTTTTTCTTCTTTGACACACCTTTCCCAACTGGAGGCACCATGCAGAAGTAACAATTGCTGGTATGATCTGTTGGCTCTCTCCAAATCATTGGCACTGCAAAAGGCATAGATTTCCTTTTCCTGTTCAACCACTGGCGAAGATTTGTTGCACAAGTGTTGCAGCATGTGTGGGGCCCACCTCTTGTCCTGAGCTCCAATTTTGCAGCCAAAATAAAGGTGATAGGCTTTCTTAACCATAGTGGTTATACTGCGCTTTTGTGATGCAAAAGTCACTTCACCACAAACATAGCAGAAGTTATCTGCACTGTTCACACAAGTACGAGGCATCTCTGCTCACTTTGGCTAAACAGAAATGTGTCCCTTTGCAAAATCAAACACTGACAAATAAGAGAGCACGACACTGTCTGATTTCTAGAGCTGATATAGGGCAATTTGTTCAGCAGAGTGATGTAAGCTTCGTTATGATTGCATCATCCATGACTTCTAGGAATAACATGATGCAATTCATATCGTGTATGACGCAATACCAGCTTCAGATTGCATCATTCATTGTTTTGCCTAAAAAGCAAGTACTGTCCAAACCCAGTCATAGATTTATTCATAGATCCAGTCAAAGATGTATTTTAGTCATTTCTGGTTTAAATTGAGATCCCTTCCCTTTATAACTCACTTCTCCTCCGCCATTCCCAAGTCAAGGGTCGTATATACTGACCCAATAGCATATCTTGAAAACTAGAGCCAATCAACAATTTTAAGCATCATTTTCGTTCTCAGTGACCCAGAATTAGTAAAGTTTGACTACATTTATTTCAGAAGCATTTTGGCTGTAGAGCAGTGTTTTTTGTTTAATGTACATGTAGTAACAAATGCAAGCCAGGACATATTTGGCTTGCTGTTAAAATTCAGTTGACGCTTGTAACTGAGGACAACTTGCAGAATACCAAATGGTGGTGTCAGCCTAAGGATGGAGTGAGGAGCTTCCAGCTGCCTCACACACTATAGATGGAAAAATAAAGTGGGCCAAACTAAACCCTAGTGGGAGATGCTCCTTCGGTCATAAAACTTGGTTGAGATATAAAACCATCACATGACACTGTTTATGTAGCTATGAATAATTCTGGAACCCACTCAGAATGAACAGCAATCTCTGAAAACCTATTTAGTAAAATGATTCACAACATTAAATCCTTTAGACAAGTCAATAAAGAAGGCTGTGCAGACTTATCTTTTATTGAAAGCATTAATAATATTGTTAATCTGCCAGTATTGCCAGAGTGGGCTTGAAAATGTGACTAACAGAGAGAAAGCAAGAGAGAGCCTCAGTAATGAATGAGGTGATTGCTAACTAATCCTTTCATAATTTTGGAACTGGCTGAGAAGATGGATACATGTCAGACAATTATTAATCGTCATAATAATTTGTACTTTATCTGTGGATCTCAAAGTTCTTTGCAAACATTAAGAACAGGAACCTCACGGCACTGCTGTAGGATTGGGAAGGGACATATATATATATAACGTGGAAATCACTTCAGGTGTTACTGAAAAGGTTCACTTCTTTGGGGGAACACAACAGGTGAGTGGGGTAACACTAGCTTCTGACGCAAAGGAGAATACTCCAAAGACCAGCTGTCTGTGGGGCTGAGGACTGTGGATAACTTGTGATCTTTAGGAAAAGACAGTCTTTCAGCCCTAGTGACTGCTTTACATCCGTTAACATTTTCCACCAGAGGGGCACTGCAGCATGATTTCTCCCCCTTGCGTCTCCCTCTAGTGGTTCAGTGCAGAACTGTCTGAACAGAATCTAAGGACTGGTTTTGAACTTGAATCCTAACAGTTGAATTTTACCCAGGAGCACCGCCAGCTTTTCTGCCGCCCTAGGCGGCGGAAGGTCCCACCCCGAAATGCCGCCCCCCACAGAGGCGGCGGAAGGTCCCGCCACTGAAATACCGCTGCGGTCGCCGCCCCCAAAATTGTTGTGCTAGGCGGTCGCCTAATGGGTTGCGCCGGCCCTGATTTTATCGTGCAATCAGTAGACTGCAAGACTGGCCTTAATTCAACTGTGGAATTACTGAGTGAAATTCTATGGCCTGCATTATGCAGGAGGTCAGACTAGATGATCATAACATTCTCATCTGGCCTTAAATTCTAATACTCTGTGGAATGTGTTTCTTTTTACAGTCTTTTATTAGTTTATTTTCTTCTGTCTGATGCTCTTCTCTGGTTAAATATTTTTGTTTTAGCTATCACATTTTTAAAGCTCAAAGAAGCAGTAACTAGTCTGCCAAACAGTACACAGGTAACCCACTGGTCAGTGTGTGTTATGCATTCCCCTCTGTGTCTGAGCCACAGAGGATGACTCTGTTATCACTGACTTTAAGAATCTGGCTCTTTAGCTCAAGCCATAGAAACTCCTGCTTTCAGCTCTGGAGGTCTCCAGTTTAGACTTTCTTGATGGTGGCCCTCACACAAGCACGTAGCTAGGAACAAATGCAAAAGTAAATATAAAGTACACTCCATTTAAGCTGTATGTGGAAAATAGGCATATCTGATGTTTAATAGAGACGATTCACAAGAAGCCAATTTATTCTCACTAATATTCAATGGGAAGGACTCTTACTGGTGAACATAATTGTGCCTGCAAGGGGGGGCCATGATACCGGCGAAAGAATGACACTCAGTGCCTGAGAATAAAAAGCAAGGCTTTACTGAGAGAAGAACTTACACTCCAAGCGGCGCAGGGAGCCTCTTGAGACGTGCGGAGGGGCTGCTGGGGGAACTCTGACCGTCCGGGACAGCTGGCCAGGCAGGACTCCACTAAAGGGAGTCCGCTGCAATGCTATATCCCCCCGCGCTTATCTCAAGGTTACATGGGGTCAACAGCTGGCTACATTCATTTCATTCATAAATTGTACTCATTATATAAACTAACTTGTTTACAGACAAAAGCATGCTGAACTATACTTAACTACATTTTGGCAGGGTCTGCCGAAAAAAATTCATTGCATGGCCTTCAACTACACAGCCTGCATCTTCCGCTCGCATTCAGTCACATACTCAGTCCGCCACTTAGCTCCTCACCAAGCTTCCGCAACCTGTCCCCTACAATAATGCCACTTTGTTGGGTTGCAAGATGCAATCCTTCCCTATGAATATCAAGAAGATTCCCCAGTAATATGTGGCAGAACTTCTAAGATCCATTCCTGTCCCCATTGAGTTTAGAAGCATTGCAATGACTTTTAGCATTTAGAAGCTCAATAGCTGCACCTACCCCAATGGCACTCTTAAATTCTCCAGGGATAGACATTGAGAAACTCTGGCAGAGTTTAGAAGCTGTTAAGTGTAATCTTTCTGCCAGATGTTGGCAGTAGCAACAAGGGCTAGACTCCAATAGCAAGTGGTCTCTCTCAAAACTAATAACCACTACCTGGTCCACCTCCAACCCGTCCCCCAAATTTCCTGGGGCACCCTTAATAGGCAATATTTCCCCACTCGCAAGCACTGAGTCTGTGTCTGAAACAAGGAAAACTTTATTAGAAGAAAAGGGAACACAGCATGAGCTTGGGAAAACAGCAACAATCTGTCCATATGAATGATAACTAAAATACTCCCCCACAGTAACTTTGGGCCGTAGTCTGTTAACTCAGTTCTCAGCTGAAGACACTGAGGATAGGTGTGGGAGATTATGAGGAGAGGACGAGAGAGAGCCAGGAGCTGAAATCAGAGAGGAATGCTGATGGGGAGGAGTTGGGTGAACAGTGGATGAACAGCAAGATGGAGGGGGAGAGGCGAGAAGTCAGATGTAGTGCTGTTCAAAAGGAGAGAGAAAGGTGGGAGAAGGGATGAATTGGAAGCAGCAGGGACAGAAGAGTAAGACCTAACACCCCCACCATGATCTGATCCAGGGCAGGGAGTGTAAGAGAGAGCAGCTGCAGAGGCAATGTCAGATGAAGGGACCAGGTCTCTGGGAGAGCTAGGAGCTGGAGGAAGTGAGATATGAAGAGGTCGTGGATGGCTGTGATCACTTCAGAGATGGAATGGGCATTCCAGAGACATCAGAGAAAAGGGAGCAAGGGATGGCTAACAAGGGAGATGGGTGTGAGGATAGGAATGGAGGCATGAGAGGGGTGGAGATGGCAGCAGCAACTGGAGTGGGAGGTGGAGAGGATGGGGATGAAGGGAGAACCTGGGATGGGGCAAATGCCATTAGAGGTGAGGAGCAGGATGTGGATTTGGGATCTAGATTTGTGCTGGTAGGTGGAGAGGGAAAGAAGAGTGGGTAGAGCTGGAGAAGGGATGAGGGTAATTCGGAAGGGGAGATGCCCCTGGGCAGGACCCAGTAAAACTCACTGGTTGGGGACCCTATAGCATAAATCTGCAGCAAGAAGTATTCTGAAACAAATTTTACATCCATGAAATTGTATATACAGGGCGCAGATTATAGCAGTATGCTTGCCACTCTGGAGTGGAAATGCCCTTTTGAAAGATATGCATGCATGATGCGCATTAGAGGACAAGACAGAAACACAAATGGGTAGAACACAAGAGGAGAGGAAAGGAAATGGGAAGGAGGTAACCCTGAGGAAGGCTATTTGGCTTAATATTGGTCCCCCAGCTAATGTTTTATCAATTAACTTTTGTGAATGTTTGATATCCTTGCTATCAGTGTGGCATTTCCATGCACACTGAACAAGGGCAGGATGTGGCGTTCAGATACTCCCCTAAACAGGAGCAGTAGTGTGGTCGGTTACAATATTAATCCAACATCTGTAGCTGATTCTTTGTGTCAGAACCAGAGACATTCATTGAACTTCCCTGAACTCAACAACCCCTGATTTTGATCTGGCAAAATGAAGATCTGAATAAGAAAATGTTTGAGAAACCAAAACCTCCCCCAGTTTGGCTGGTCTCTAGTTCTCACCTTGTGTGTATTTCTCTGAGACTTGGAAGTTCCATTTTCAATTGTAATCTAAACCTATTCACTTCATCACCATACTGCGGAGTAACAATACTTAACACTTATGTAATGCATGCCACCAGTGCACCACTGCGAATGTTAGCTAATACATCCTTGCAACATCCCAGTGAGGTATTCTCTCCATTTGACAGATATATCTATTTCATTGTTTCCAAGTGACTTGCCTGACACCATGGAAGGAGTCAGTAGCAGTGGAAGGATTAGAACAGAGGAGTGTACACCTTCTAGGCCTCAAGCTACTTGATAAAATCTCTTAATGGTCATATTCTCTCAAACAGCCTTTCCTCTGTCCCCCCCCTTCATCAATATTGTATTTTGATAGATCAGGTTGAAGAAAAAAAAATCACACCAAAAAAATTCAGTATGTTGAAATGACTTTCATGCCACATATTTCAAAAAGGAACAGAGTTTGGCTTTTTTGAACATGTGAACTTTTTATGTAAAATTTTCATTTAGAAATTTTTCTGTCTTCAAATTTTTCATCCTCTTTCCCCCCCCATTTTTCTTTTCCCTCTCCCTCTCCTTGCCACTGAAAAGGTAGGAGAGGATTAAATCATAAATAAATAAGAAAATGAGAAGTCTAAATTGTCCATTTTCCAATTTAATAAAACAAACTTTGTTTTTTTGCAAAATTATCCAATTTAGATAAAAGACCATTTTTCAACAAAACAAAAAAATTGAAATGTTGATCAGCTCTAATCTAGCTAAAGTTAGGTGTTTTGATTAGGGTTTTGCTTTGAATTGTAAAACTGAAGTGGACCAAACCCCCAGGTCTAGCCATCCTGCACTTGGTACAGGACCTGAATGAGCTCCCCCAATCCTTGGATTAACCAGAGGCTGAAACGAATCGCAGTGTAATTTAGAGCAACCTAAAGGCTGCTCTTAACTACAATGGCAGCAACAGATGCCTTGAGACCATTCTGTTGGCCTAGCAGTGCCAGAGCTCAGCATACTCCAGGCAGGCCCTGGACTGCTCCAGAATGCACCTTATGATGGGGTGGGAGAAGGTGGTGTAGAGCTGACTGTGTCAGATTTACACCATCTGGGGTTTATCCAATGTAAGGGGAATCCCCAGTTACTTCACATGGCAGCTATCCTTTTTTGTGCTACCTGAGCATCTGGAACAGGGGTGGAGAATCTGACCCTTAATTTTCACGTTTGTGAAGACTCCATTTCTATTATAGTGTGTCCATTGTCTGGCCTTCAGTGCCAGTGATAAGTGACAGAATTTCTAACCATCAGAGGATTGAATTTCTGGAAGAGCCTTCCAAGGGGAGCAGTTGGGGTGGGGGTGGGCGGGGGGCAAAAAACCTAACTGGCGTCTAGACTGAGCTTGATAAGTTTAAGGAGGGGATGGTATGATGGGACTGCCTACAATGGCATGTGGCCCATCTGGTGACTACCAGTAGCAAAAATCCTCGATGGCTGGAGATGGGACACTAGATTGGGAGGGCTCTAAATTACTACAGAGAATTCTTTCCCAGGTATCTGCCTGATGGGTCTTGCCGACATGCTCAGGGTCTAACTGATCACCATATTTGGGGTTGGGAAGGAATTTTCCCCCGTGTCAGATTGCCGGAGACCCTGTTTTTTTTTTTTTTTTGCCTTCCTCTGTAGCATGGGTCACTTGCAGATTTAAAGTAGTGTAAATGGTGAATTCTCTGTAATTTGAAGTCTTTACACCATGATTTGAGGTAACTCAGCTAGAGGTTATGAGTCTGTTTCAGCAGCGGGTAGGTGAGATTCTGTGGCCTGCAACGTGCAAGAGGTCAGACTAGATGGTCTCCTCTGACCTTAAAGTCTATGAGGATAATACCTCATCATCTCTATCACGCAGGACATACTTATACAGTATTTAGCAATATGTTTTGAGCTCATAAATTCCATTATTAAAAAAAGTGTAAAACTGATATGAAACAAAAGACTGTAGAAATTCTTTAAATAATATTTATTCATCCTTTGATTTCAGGTTGTCGCGTGTCTCTCCAATGCTCTTGGCTCATACATGTTTTTAAAAAATCACATGCAAAAATGTTATTGGATCAAAAGCCGCAAAAAGGTCATCCTTTCCTTTCAACAGTACAAATCCCCCTCCATTGGAGAAAGCCTGGGAAAATAGATTTTGTAATCCTAACTAATCCTAATCTAATAATTTTGTAATGGTTTTTGTATTATAGCAAAGAAAAATACAGGTTTAATTCCAGCTAATAATGCTATTATATTAAGACTTTGCATGTGAATATACTGTTACATTTCTCTCTCTAGATTGTGGATATGTGTAGATACACTATCTTTCTCCCTAGGTTTTTATTGTTCATATTCATTCTGATTCATTTATCTGTCACTATTTAAGTTAGAAATGATCTAGTTGCTAACAGCACAACATAACTAGCTGGACTAGACAATCCAGTTCTGTCAGGCTACCAATTCAGTATGTTATTTGAACAGATTCCAAGTCAGTGTTTTGAAGCTATTTTAGCCATAACCACAAGAGGGCAGTAGATGATTTGGTCATATAAAATGGTCCTAGTTTTGTTATCTGTATTTTAATCGTTTCGTTTCCCTTCCACTGAACTCCTATCTTGTCAAGAAATAAAAATTTGACGCTGATGCAAGAAAGGGGATTTGATTTTCATTTCCCTGTGTGGGTTTGGCACATTTTCTTCATATTCTTGTTAGTTCAGCTTACCATCCTTGTGTGACGCGTGAGCAGTACCATCCCTTGAATTGCACTCAGAGCAAGAGGGGAGGTTGAGGGAAAACATGTTTGCACAACTTCCATGTTTGCACAACTCTCAAGGTCAGGAATTTCTCCCAAGAACAAAAAGTGAAGCCCAGGACATTTTAAATGGTTATTTCTGCAGGTTCACAGATTGGCCTCGATGTATTGAGAATTCTGCTATCTCTGTCTAAAACATTCCTCTAGATTTATCACACATGCCAGACTTCTGTCAACAACTAATTTAATAAGAAACCCACATAATAGTGAATTTGGATGGTTTAGAGGATTGCTGATGCGCTGTAGAGTCTTTTGCCAGTACAATATCTGTTCAAATCCAGCCCATCAGTAATGGCTATAAGCTGTAATTGAAAAAAGAGCAAAGTATGAAAAACAAAACATGATCTTCCCTTTTTTTGTTGTGTGGGGATCAAGAAGTCTTTTTCCAGAGAACATAAGACAGTATACAAAAGCAAGTAGACAAGCTGTCTGCGCTGAATCTGAATCTTAGGAGATGTGTAGATGTTAGTGAACCTCAAAAGATCAGAGGAAGGGACATAACCAGCATGAGCTGGTATAAGTAGAAATAACAAAATCCTGGGAAAGCAAACATTCTTTAGAAATAGAATAAAAAATATACAATTCCCAATACAAATGAAGTTTTAAAACATTTGTAATAGAGTGGAAGAGAAGAAAGGCTGCTTCTGTAGGACACTGAGCACGAAGGAAAAAAGTAGAGCGTCTTATCATATGCCAGAAAGGTATGAAATATAGTCCTTGTAGTTAGACTAGAACTCTGCATGTCAAAACTTCTAGGCCGTATTCCCAGTATTCCACTAACTCCTTGTGTGATCTTGTATAAGTCATCCAAGTGCTCTGTGCCTCAGTGTCCCCACTAGTAATAGGGGGACAGCATTAACTTACCTCACAAGAGCTGTTCTAAGGCTGAATTCACAAGCATTTTGAGATCCTGGGATGGAAGGTGCTGTAACAGTGTTATCATTTAAGCATTACTATCCTCTGGCTATTTTACAGCTTCTGGGTTTTTCATAAGTATAGTCAGACCTGCTCACCACGGCCCCTCAAACTGGATGGCAACAGCACAGATAGAACTCAGATTCTCCAAAAATCCAAGCTCCCCACCACATGAGCTAAAGGAGAACTTTCTTTAATTGTTAACAGTGTAGGACTTATGACCAAGAGTGGAGCAGTTCTGATTCCATTTAGTGGAGGTCAATAGCACATGTACATGCAGGCCAGTTACAGTATAAATAGACCATTAATCCCATATCTGCTTATTCCATGACCGATCCTTGTTGTAACACACATAGTAAAAAATGGATGACACTGGCCCTCCTTGCTGTTAAATGGACAATTATGTGGCACTGAAAAGGCAAAGATCCATGCTTAAGTATGTCATGGATGGAACTGTTTGACTCCATGAAAAGCCTTATATCATGGTTTATCTCATTTGAAGACTTTACAGTACATCCAAAACTAGATCCAGACTTGTTGACACAGACAGACTTTTCTGTTATGTGCATTACCTCAGATACACATCTATATCATACCAAACACTGCAAAAATTAATATCACAACTAAAATGTGGGCAAATAAGGCACACACACAAAGGCTACAAATATTTCTTTAACCATTATTTTTATTGTATTCATGTCCCTTTTCTGTTTGCTCTCCTCATATATTGTTGGAAATGAGTTTACTGGGAGAGATGTTTGCTGACAGAGTGAATTTTAAGCAATTTTTGTAGACTACTGATGTGAAATGGATTCTAAGGTCATCATCATGAGTGTTTGCACTGGCAACTTGATTCTTAGTGTTACATTCACCAGAGAGAGAACACAAACACAACATGAGACCTGTGTCCAAACAAAACAGCTCAAAAGTTGAATATCACATACTGAGAAAAAACTGCTTGTGAACCCACTACAGACCAAGAATTAATTAAAGAAAATACTTAGTGAATAATTTCATATATTGAATACATTCAAGAAAATTTCAATCTATTCATGAACAATTCTTATGCACAAAAAGGCAAAATTAATAAATTGTCATGTGTTGTCCACATTGCTAATAAGTGTGTGTACATTTATAATTGTGTTTCTTTTTCTTCAGGTACTGTGCATATGCTCTTGTACTTCAAGAAATGTAGTGTTAGATTCTTTCCCTTTTGATGAATAGCCTATGACTTGATTTGTAAGACACTGAGGCACTATCTTTTTGATATATGTGCTCATTCTGTTTCATTATTTCCTTTTGTTGTATCTCTGGAATGTTCCACAGAAAACCAATAATCAATTTAAAAGTTTGGTTCATTCCAGATAAGCATCCAAAGTCCAAATGGTTAACCAAGCCTCTTTGGTCAACATCATAGTTGTGAAACTCATTTGTTTGTCTCCAATGATTTCTATTTTCAATTATTGTCTGTAGGTAAGGGCTACAAAGTTTGAACCATATACCACTCTCAATCCCCAGCAGATCTGCCAGTATTGATAGTAGGAGGGCAGCACAAAGACCCAAGGTAGGGTATAGCCCTTATCTAGTAACTAAGGGCCAGTATTTCCTAAGTCATCACTGATTCTGGATGCTTAAACTGAGACAGCTAGTGCCTGTTTTTTTTTCAGGGATGCTAAGCACTCACAACTCCAAATGAAGCCCATGGGAGTTCTGGATACTCACCAGCTCACAAAAATCTGGCTCAGAGGGACTTAAAATCTGTGACTCTTGAAATTTAGGCCTAAACTTATAATTAGTTTGTTGCTGTTAACAGCCAATGTAAACAGCTGTGCAAAAGATGGTATTTGCAGTGCACACACAACGCCACACTGATGGATGGGTTGTCAGCAGTGGGGATTAAACCTAGGACCTCTGGTTCTCAAAGTGTGAGCCTCTACTGCCTGTGATAAATAAGACCCACCTCTGTTAGACAAGGCTGTAGCAGACTCATCAATCACTAGCTGTGTGGTCCAGCCACCACTAGCTGGAGACAGAGTGCCACAGTAAATGGGTGGGGGGTTGTACACGCAGCAGAAAGTTTATTGGTTCTACAAAATCCAGGATCTATGCTACAGATTCTCGAGAGCAACCTACTGGCATCTTATCTGTCAACTATTTACAAATATACACACGCAGAGCACTCTCCCAACAGCTGCCACATGGAGTGGTAAAAGGATAGGACACTTCAGGCTATTTCTGCCCTTTGTTTTATTTGGCTGTTTGCATGTGCAGTTACCACACATGCCTGCACAAATGTAAGCACACTGTTGTGTACCTAGATTGTTTGAAAAGCTAGGCTTTACTCTATCATTAGTAAGCTTCAGAGTTCACACTAATTTTTGATGAATGAGGATAGATCTCACCTCTCTTAGGTCCCAAACCTATTTCCATTTAACTTAAGGATAAAACTTCCATTTTCTTCAGTGGCACAGCATCAGACCCTTACATTTGTTGTTTCCGGCTAAGGCAGAGCTATAGCAGTTCAGATGCAGAAAGTTTTCTCATCAACCCTAATGGCTAGACAATTATTTTTAAATGTTTTTTATTCTATAAAAGCAGAATCTGTCTGGATAAAGCCATCACGTGTGCTGGATAAAGACATCATGAGTGCCAAATCTGACCTGTGAGCCTGATACCTCCACTCTAGAGAGGCTGGAAATCAGAATTTCTCACTAATTTTCTAGTCCTCGCCAGTTTTGACCCAACTGGAAATACACCCAGAAGAGCCGCTGTCATGGTGTTTCATTATTTCTGCTTCTAGGCCCAGAAAGAACAGATATTTGTAAGAAGGGCGGTAAGGTTCCAAAGCGTTTTCAAAACTCAGAAAAATTCATGTCAGTTCTTATTTATCCAAACCATTCCACAAATCTGTAAAAGAGATTGAATAAATGGTACCGGCTAGCTGAATAGCTCTGTTTTCCCAGGGGCCTTCCTAAATCCTTAAGAATCCAGGATCGGTGCCGTCCAGATGGCTTAGGTGAAACTATATATGCTGGGCCATAGAAGGTCCATGGCGGGGGTGGGGGGACGGAGCAGCCTTGTGTGTCTCATTATGGTACCAGTAAAGCTGAGGTCATCTAGTGATGGTGATGTGCTTAATTTCCAAAGCAGGGGGAAGGAGAAGAAGATCCTAAATATGGATGTGAACAAGGCCCAGGGTGATCTGTAAAAATGTTGAAAGTAGGAAAGTCTAGGTCTGTTCTTACTTTGCACAGAACCTTCCCTCCCCCAGTATCTGCTTCTGTTTGCCAAGCCTGAGGCTCTGCTATGGAACCTTCAGTCTGAAGCCTCTTCTCCCACATCGACTGAAATGTGTTGTAATGGAGAAGGAGTAGGAGCCCTCAGTGAAGTCTGAGACAGTGTGCTGCCTGTGGCACCTGTACAGCAGGGTGGCTTTCAGCGTTCAGACCTTTTGAGGAACAGTACAGAATGTACAAAAAGAGGCTGTCTCTGTTTCTTTGTGCACCACATCAGACCTCACATAGATCAAGGCTTCTTTCTTCTGCCTCACGGTCAGCATGGGAATGAGGAATGAATGGGATGGATGGTTTATAGTAAACTAGAAGATAGGCCTGAACAAAACCACATCTGAATTGTGTGGAGCAGCTGCTATTGTTAGGTAAGGATGTGAGGCGTGGCTACAGGAGGGGATCATCCTCCATCTTGAAAGGTAGTGCTGGGGACTAGGGGAAGAACAGTGAACTGCAGCTTGCTGCAGACAGCAGGCTCCACTTACTGTGTTGTAACATGTATAGATAAAAATAGTTTAATGGTTGGAAGAACAACACATGAATGCATAATTTAATGCTGGGGTTGGGATCTGGAGGTGGACCCAGATCAGAATTTCATATTTAACTCCTGCCTAAAAGGATGGATGATACAGTGGGCAGGGTACTAACCTAGGACGTAGGAGACCCAGGTTCAATTTCCTTGCTCTATCACAGACTTCCTGTGTAGCCTTAGGCAAGTCACTTAGCCTCTCTGTGCCTCATTTCCCCATGTGTAAAATGGAGATAATAGTACTTCCTTACCTTACAGAGATGATGCATCAATTTAGATGGAATATGTAGACTAACGTGTTAACTAGGGCTAGTAATTAATTACAGTTAACTCAAGCGATTAACACAAAGCAAGTTAACTAGATTAAAAAATAGTTGCAATAAATCACAGTTTTAATCACACTGTTAAACAATAATAGAAAACCAGTTTACATTTATTATAAATATTTTTGGATGTTTTCCTACATTTTCAAATATATTGATTTCAATTACAATACAGAATACAAAATGTACAGTGTTCACTTCATATTACTATTTTGGATTACAAATATTTGCACTGTAAAAAAATAAACAAAAGAAATAGTATTTTTCAATTCACCTCATACAAGTACTGTAATGCAATCTCTTTGTCGTGAAAGTACAACTTACAAATGTAGAATTATTATTATTCTTTTTTACATAACTGCATTAAAAAACAAAACAATGTAAAACTTTCGAGCCTACTGGTCCACTCAGTCTTAGTTCTTGTTTAGCCAATCATAAAAGCAAACAAGTTTGTTTACATTTACGGGAGATAATGCTGCCCACTTCTTATTTACAACGTCACCTAAAAGTGAGTATAGGCGTTTGCATGGCACTGTTATAGTTGGCGTATTTACATCCCAGCACATTCATACGCCCCTTCATGCTTCCACCACCATTCCAGCGGACATGCTTCCATGCTGAATTTAAATTGGTATTCTGTTGTTTAATAGTGTGATTAAAACTGCTACTAATCACGACTATTTTTTAATTTTGCAATTAATTGCAATTATTTTTAAATAGTTTGACAGCCTAGTGTTAACCTAACCCAGTAACTGTCCAGCATTAAACAGAATTAAACAAGATGTGGGTTTTGGTGTACATGGTTAGGACCATAGCAAATGCACCATTAAAAGTCCTTTTAACCTATTATTAGAAAAGGAGGAAAACCAGTTAAAGCATTTGAAATGTAAGGTATTAAATCAGGCTTTCATTTTAACATCATCTCTTGTTCCCTTTCCCGTTAGCTGGAGAGAGTTTTTTTAAAAGGACCCTTCCCCTTCCCTCCTCCTCCCTACCCCACCAGTTGTTTGACAGTCTCTTGGATGGTATCAAAGATGATGATAACTGTTATTTTGGGGAAAAGAGAAGTTAGTTGAGATGGGCTGGAGATGTCTTTGCTGCTGCTGCTGTTAAAGTCTGATCCTAGAAGGACAAGCCCGCTTGTTTGACAGTCTCTTAGATGGTATCAAAGATAACTGTCATCCCAGGTGGGGTTTAAGATTCAGCTGGTGCTGGTAGGGATGTTAATGTCATCTGGCCTGTTCTGGTCAGGACATATCACAGGATCAGGGTGATGAAGGCCTGGGGTCCCATGGTAGGGGTGGCAGCCATGATGGTGAAGCTCACTCCAGTAACCTCTATTCTTTCCATCTGTGCTTCGTTTTCTTCTTTAATACTTTCTCCACAAAATAGCTTTCTTTTAAGGACCTCAAAAGACAGTGATGGGTGGAATAGCCCATCCCCTCATTATTTTGTCCACCAAGTAGGCTTCATATCTGGCATACCAATTTTGGCTCATTAATTTCTGGCTCCACATCTCCTGTTTTTAACAAGCATAATTTCAACACAGTCCTTCAGTCATAGCAATTTGGCCTTCTTCTTTAGACTAATTCAGTTATTCTGTCTCCTTTTCCTACTTTTCCCCATCAACATTTGTTATTGTAGGTTATTATAACACCTTCTGAACCATGACAGGGGTTCTCAGACTTCATTGCACCCCGACCCCCTTGTGACAACAAAAACTACTACAGGACCCCAGGAGGGGGGACTGAAGCCTGAGGCCGCCCAAGCCCCGCCACACTGGGGGGGAGGGCAAAGCCCCACTGCCCCAAGCAGGGGGGCAAAGCCGAAGCCCAAGGGCTTGAGCCACGGGCAACCCTAGCACCACTGCCAAGGGCTGAAGCCCTCGGGCTTGGGCTTTGGCCCTGGGCCCCAGCAAGTCTAAACCAGCCCTGGCAACCCCATTAAAATGGGGTCATGGCCCACTTTGGGGTCCCGACCTACAGTTTGAGAAGCGCTGAACTATGACATATATTTTACAGTTATGCTCACAATTCAGGTAAAAGTGAAGACCCAATTGTCACAACAGAGGTGCTCAGATACTACAGCAATGGAGGACATTTATGTATCATGGGTAAATCTTTATAATGAGCTGAATGCCCCAGTTGCCCAGGATAGGATGCTGGGATGCTGTTAACTTGGGGACAACTTGTAAGTGTGGAAATAACAATAGCAGGTATTAAAGATACAGGCAAGCCAACAGAAGCTGATAACCTAACATAGCTCATCATGTCCTGCCAGGTATACCTTTGTCTGAGAAGTTGTATGGAGCACTACTAGAGGATCCCAATCTAAGAAATGATGTGGTTTCTTTCCTGAGCTTCTATGCTCTATGGTTTCCCCTGATTACTAAGGCAGCATGCCTCACTCTTTTTGTAAATTTATTATTACTTACATTGAAGTAGCATCTGGAGACCCAGTCAGGATCTGGATCCATTGTGCTGGGTGCTGTATAAACCCAGGAAGAGATAATCCCTGCCTTGAAAAGTTTACTCTTAGACAAGACACAACAAGTAGACCTGACTAACAGCGGGAATAGATTGGGGAAAGATGGTAACATGATAGAAACCCAAGGTTAACTAGGCCAGCCATATCCCCAATTAACAAATTTCTAGACAGGCTTTTTTGTTTGTTTGTTTTTTAAGGTAAAATAAACACGAAATGTTAATCCCTAATCATCAGTAATCCCTACCGGCCATCTGCCTGGTCATTAACTTTGCTTATTTCCCTAGGCCAAGGCAAGGCCATCACATTGTGCTGATGCTTCTAGCAAATGATCCTCTTAAGTAAGTGCCAGTGGCTAGAGGCAATGCTGAGGGCTAAAAATACAAGATGGACAAAACCCAAAACAACTGCTTACCCTCAATGCCACTTTGTTGCTTGGGTGCCACTAGAATACTAATACAGAAGGGTCCATTTAGCCAGCAATTGTCTGACAGCAAAATAAAATATATGACCCCTTTTGATATGGGATATCTGTGTTTGAGCATTGCACACTGTCATTTCTTATAATTGGTAGAGGATAAAGCATTTAACATATCATGAAAGTGTCAAAAGAGCAGACCAAATTAATCTCTACTACAAGACAATGGAGTTCTGCCAGGGATGTATTTAGCCAAATGTGTCCACAAGAAGTGGGACTCAATACGTTTAAACTTTACTTAGGGCAGTGGTTCTCAAACTTTTGTACTGGTGACCCCTTTCACACAGCAAGTCTCTGAGTGTGACCCCCTCCCTTATAAATTAAAAACACTTTTTTATATTTAACACTATTATAAATGCTGGAGGTGAAGCGGGGTTTGGGGTGGAGGCTGACAGCTCATGACACCCCACGTAATAACCTCATGACCCTCTGAAGGGTCTCGACCCCCAGTTTGAGAACCCCTGACTTAGGGCCTTATCCAACTTTCAATGAAGTCAGTGTTAGTTGGTCTTTAAGGTGCACTTCGAAAGCAATTAAAGTGTGACAAAATGTGGTTGTTATGCCTGGACTTTAGTTTTGTCAAGTGTTAGTTTTGTCATTATCAGCTTCTGATGTGAATCACCTGCTCTTCAGTCTGACTGTCTTTCCATTATAAAAGGACTATACTGGTGCAGAATCAGGCCAGAGTGACAACCAGGAAGTTCCTAGATGGCCACAGGTTTTGTTAGAATGTTTATCAGGAACCTTCTGATGAATGAATTTGCAATGGACCCTGGAATTTTGAGAGCTCTTCTGTAGTGAAAGACATGAATTTCTCTTATTCCAAATAAATCCGTTTGCTGACAAATCAAGTGCAAATGAAGATTCCCATCACTTCCCTCCTGCTTTTAACCTTCTATTTTTTAATGTTCTCCTGTACTTAAGCAATGATTTCTGCTGGAATAAGACTGTCTTGTAGACAGAATGCTGCATAGCTAGCTGGGAGATCCCTTAAGTTTTCATTTAGTTATTCAGACAGTTTAAATACATACCTGTAAAGTTCCTCTGGGCTATTTACTCAGATGCGGTGGCTGAAAGCCAGCCCTATTACCTGTGCTCTCCCTCGCCTTTGTAACAGTCCTTTTGATTCTAAATGAAATAATTTCCTCGTCCTCCGGATTCTTTGTTCCTGTTATGTCAGATTCATATCATATTGTGTTGTCTGTCCTGTAGATTCCCCATTGTATTGTCTAATCTTCTGAACATTTGTATGACCCATCATATTTGTATCAGTGTATCTGACAATGCTGTCACATTTTTTTTTGCTTGTTGAATTCTATATTGTCCAACATGCTCCCACTCTGTCTTCTGCATGTATGTTCTTTACCGCCTTCTATCTTTAAAGAATATGGCTGCTTAAGGCCAGGCTGAATGAGATGAAATACAGATGTACCTGTTTTGAACCCCATCATTTGAGGAGCTCTGCAGGGGCTAACTGAAAAGCAACCTTTAAAAATGATCATTTATTGTATTAACTGTTGTTTGTTAATCTAAGTCCTGCTCCTGTTACAGTTAATGGGGTTCTTGCCACTGTTTTCAAGATAGGAGAACGGAGGCCTCAGAGAAGTTTGTCAAACCATAGCATTTGTTCAGATCATGGGCGGGATTGTGAGTGGGATCCACCAAAGGGACTTAGGTGTTGTGATACTGTGCCACAATGCCTAATCTTTAAGCACCTAGAAAATCACAGGAACAGCACTGCAATTCACAAAGCCTGGGTTAGATGCCCAGGCACTTATACAATGATTGGGGGGAGACGGGTGCCTTAGAATGTGACCCACAAAAGCCAGCCTGCTTGCCTAAGGTAGTCAGTGGGAAGTGCAGATGACAAGGGTGTGTGCTAAGCCCTGCCCTCGCTCGGAGGTAGGCACCTGAGTCTGGACTGGGGAAAGATAGGTGTTCAGTCGCCTAAGTCGCATGTAGCATGAGTTTAGACGTCTACAGGGTTAGGCAGCAGCTGATGGGGGGTGGGGGGGTTGTGGATCTCAATGGTGTGTAAAAACTGGACTTGTGCGCCTAAGTATCCTGGTGGATTCCACCCTGTGTTCCCTGTAGTGGCAGTATATAGGTTCTGTAAATAGCCCGCAGGGATCCTTGTTTCATATAGTGCTCAGGACGTGAATTGGGTTGTAGAGTGAAGTTGGGCACCCAAAATTAATCTCTGAAAGTCTCAGTTCCTCACCTGTACAATGGAGATAAAAATACCCTCTTACATCACAGGGATGTTGTAAAGATGAATTAACTAATATTTGTGGGCTGCTCAGATGTCACAGTAATGAGTGTCATAAAAAAGCCCACAAGGATGTTTATAATTCTGTATTCAGTTCAGGGTTAAAACTGTGCATAGTAAATTATAAGAAAAAAAAATGTTGATTGAGCACTGTCCATTCTGTGCATTGAATGATGGGTTCTGTGGAAAAAATAGTATGTGCTCATGTAATTAAAGAATGTATCATAATGCCTATGCATAAGTGGGATGAATTAACCGTTTAATGCGCCACATTAATTCTGGCACTTCTTAACTTTTGAGTGCTTGACTATGCACTCTTGTTGCTGCTGTAGCTTTTTAAAAATGTAATAAATATATAGAGGATTATGCATGGCTTTAGAGGGAAGGCAGAGGGTAATAGGCCACTTGAGGGGCTCTGTGTGGCAACAGAGCCTAGGGTCATCTCATGATATTCTTAATATAGAAGTAGATTTTTTGAAGTCTCACTCTTTTCAGAAGGCAGCTACAGTATTTTAATTTCTGTTTCTCTAATTTCTAACAGAGCTATATGCCGCTGTGGCTGCATCCCATGCAATCCCATGACTTTGGTGGAGCTATTTTGGGTATAAATCAGAGCCGAATTTGATACAGCATTTTCAGTTCACTGATGGTCAGAGAAAAAGTGTGACCAAACCTTATAATTCCCTTTCATTGCTGGCATTGAGCATGAGAATTATGATCTTGTTTGCTCTGTCCACTTACAGAGAAACAAACCAATCCTTAGGTATTATTATACAATATTATGATTTAATTATAAGATTTGCAAATTTAGACTATAATTGTGTTTTATATTTTAAACTGGAATAAATCTGACACAAATCCAGTCCAAGTTAGTAATGATTGTCAGTTGCTATTATAGAACAGGTGTTTAAAAGTTAAACCATTTATAACACATACAACATATATCAGCAGCACTTTGCATGTTCAAGGTGCTGAACAAACAATAATGAGTTTCATCCCAGTTTCTGTTAGGCATGTGTCCACATTAGAAAACCATTGTCACAACTGGTACTTATTTGGCATCCTCACTAGAAGCCTCTACAGAGAGGCTCAGGATTGAAGAGAGATGGAGTGTGTATTGAACAAACTGACCTCAGAGATGGACTATCTGAATGGAAGGCGTGGTGTGACAAAAATACTTGTAAGCACACACTTGTGATAGATTTGATGTTAATATTAATGCTAATCAGAGCCGGCTTTAGGAACTGCGGGGCCCGATTCGAATACCTGGTGGCGGTCCGGGTCTTCGGCGGCACTTCGGCGGCGGGGGGTCCTTCACTTGCTCCGGGTCTTCCGCGGCACTGAAGGACCCCCCCACCGCCAAAATGCCGCCGAAGACCCAGAGTGAGTGAAGGACCCCCCGCCGCCGAAGACCCGGACCGCCGCCGGGTGAGAATAAAAAATTAAAAAGGCGCCTAAGGTGCGGGGCCCTCTTAGGCACGGGGCCCGATTCCAGGGAATCAGCCTAAAGCCGGCCCTGATGCTAATGTTAACTCTTGTGATTAATTTGTTACTAATATCAAGAACTGTCCAAATGTACAATGTCTGTGATCTTTTGGAAGAACCTTTGAACATGTTAGTAGTGGTACATGAGAACACACTCTGTGTTAGAAACCCTTATGGTTATGCTGTTTCATTACATGAGAACACACTTTAAGTTAAAAAGCCTTATGATACAGATATTTCACAGCTAGTGCCTATAAACAATCTTAGAACTTTTCACAGCAGAAAAGCCATTACAGACCTGACTTGCTATATGAAAAGGAAAACTGAGGCACACTACCATATTGCTTTCCTAGCTAAATGCCAAAATACCTACAGTATGGGGGAACATTAATAGCTACATTGAGTTGATGTTAAATGAGTTCCAAACATTTCCTAGAGATTGTATGGATAAATTAGCTATTTTCATTAGCTCATGGCAAGATAACATAAGACATGCAGGGATTATGCTGCAAGAGCAGGTCCAATCCACTGTTGGTCTAACCAAATATTACCATGGGTTTGCAAGGGGATTATTCAGTACCATTGTTATTTTCATAATGGACCTTACAAAGAAAAAGCCTGTTTTAGTCAAATGTGACTTGGATGAACTATTTCTGTTATACGCTGATACTTCTAATATTGGGGTAGAAGCTGAAATAATACAGGAACAAGAATGGAAAGTTCCTAGGATGCATTTAGCAGTATCTGGGAGACCCCTTGTTGCATCAATTTTGCATTGGGAGTGTGATGCTATATGATTGAAATATGACCGTTTATATAATTAATATTGCCACTGCTAGACAACTGCAACAAAACTTGTACAAAGTATGTCATGTCAGGTGTCAATGGAAAAGTGATGATTCACTAAAGACGATTATCCTGTTTAAATCCATTATCATCACTGTATCTGAAGTTATGAATATTGGCTATAGATCTGTATCCCAAATGTGTTTGTTCCTGGGGTAACACCTACCTGGTAACATCTAAATTGAAGCCAGACTCATTAAAGACTATTGACTCTCACAATGGACCATTGAAGAAACTCATCCTGCCCAGCAAGTCTTCCTGTGGACGCCTTAGCCTCCAACTGGGCTATAGCTGCTCCTGTGAGTCATCAAAGTCATGTAAGGGCATGTGAAATGCTCCTGTGACCATGGACTCCATCTTGTGCCTGTAATTTCCCACAAACCGAGACTGTGAGCTTTGTTTGTTATGGTAAAATTCCCTCCACATGGCAGAGGGTATAAAAGACCCTGGAAACATCTCCATCTTGCCTCTTTCCTGCTCTGATTCTCTGGACTTGCATTTACAGCTAAAAAGGAGCATTCTAATCTCTGGATTGAAGACCTTCCAATCCTTTGGAAGTCACCAGAGAGACTTTACAAGCCAGCAATTTATTCCGTCATTGCTCCAAATCTGATACAAGAACTTTGTAATGATTGATTATATATATATATATATAAGCTATTAACCATTTTAACTCTCTTCTTCTTTTCACTTATAAATAAACCTTTAGATTTTAGTTACCAAAGGATTGGCAACAGCATGATTACTGGGTAAGATCTAAGTTATATATTGGCCTGGCTATGTGGCTGGTCTCTTGAAATCAGAAGGACCCTTTGTTTGATGACATTGGTTTTCAATAACCACTCAAAAAGTCTAGTGTCTGGGTTGTGAAATAAGGGCTGGGATGCCTAAGGAGACTGTATTTTTGACTTCCTGTTAACCAGTGTGGTGAGACTGAAGTTTACTTTTGTTACTGGCTTGGTATATCTGATGATAGAATAACCACCAGTGTGGGATGAGTCTGCCCTGTTTCTTATCAGTTTGTCCTGAATTTGGCATCCTCAGCTGTGACCCTCATCCTCAGCAGTGATACAGGCTTCAGGGCTGTCAGGTCATGACTTTTCACAACAACCACCAAAGTGTAAAGATATTATGTGACAGCATCTCTTCAGCTAAAGTGGCCAAATTAAAATCTAGTGAAACTTCCATTGACATTGACCTAATGAGTCTCATATTGCAAAGTCTGAGCACCCTCTGGGAGATGCTTATCCTGTCAAAATCCCTTGGAGCCATTGGAAGTTGAGAGTACCCAGTATCTCCCAGGGTCAGTCCCCAAAGCTATTTCTACCCTGCAATTGGAGGTATGACTGCAGTTTGGATAGGCATACACACACTAGCTTTATTCTAGCTAGCATGGCTAAAAATAGCAGTGAAGACAAAGTGGTACAGGTTTCTGCGCAGGCTGTACAAGCACACTGGGGACTCTGGGTATGTACTCACATTGCTAGCCTGAGCTGAAGCCCGTGTCACCTTCACTGCTATTTTTAGCTGTGCTAGCTAGATTAAAAGCTAGTGCTGGTATGACAACCCATGGTGCATTCACACCTCAGTTGAAGCATAGACCTAACCAAAGCGATTAGGTTGGTTCAGTGTTTACAGAAAGATGCTACATTTATCTTATGGGAAGGTGACAGTGATTTGAGGAAAGTTGGTAGTTGTAAGTGAATTATTTGATCAGTCTTTATCTTTACTAACTGGATAAATATATCTTATCTTCTAGCACTGTCTGTAATACCTGTCACTGCATTTATTTCTGGTCTATTTCTTTATTTCTTCCAGTCGCCATGCTTGGTCAGTGGTATTATTCTATTGCTGAGAACCTTTGGGCAAAATATAACTGCATGCTTTTCTCTTGGATGTGACAAAGCTACAGGCTACTTACACCTGGAATAGCAAGGCTTGTTTCAGGCGATAACTGTGCTGCCAGAGGATGTATCACCAAAAGCAGAAATTGTCATTCTGCTTCTGTTACTGCACCTTTAAGTGGAGAGGTTTCCCTCCCCTGCTGCAGTGGGAATTGCCATTTTGTGTTTCGTTCCAGATGTCTAATGTCAGTAAGTCATGTACACTCAGTCCCCTCGGTCCCCTGGTGGAAATTTTAGGCTTTTGTTCTTTGTTGTTTCTCCTTAATCTGAAATAAAAGTAAGATAGATTTAAACTACAAATTTTGTTCTTTGTATATGCAGAAAATGCAATGATTGACATAATGTATTACTTCAGTTACCCGTATTTAAATAGGTTGTGTGTCACAATAGGGCAAGGTTTAGAGCAGGGATCGGCAACCTTTGGCACGCGGCCTGCCAGGGTAAGCACCCTGGGGGGCCGGGCCGGTTTGTTTACCTGCTGCGTCCGCGGGTTTGGCCGATCGCGGCTCCCGGCCAATGGGGGCTGCGGGAAGCGGCGGCCAGCACATCCCTTGTCTCATGCCGCTTCCCGCAGCCCCCATTGGCCTGGAGCGGCGAACCGCAGCCCATGGGAGCTGCAATCGGCCGAACCTGCGGACGCGGCAGGTAAACAAATTGGCCCGACCCGCCAGGGTGCTTACCCTGACAGGCTGCGTGCCAAAGGTTGCTGATCCCTGGTTTAGAGAAACAATTCCTTGGCAGCTCAAGGCCTAAATTCATCAAAGCACTTCAGCATGTGCTCAAGCCCCATGCTTAAAGTTAAGCATGTGCTTAAGTGTTTTGCTGAATTTGAGGCCTAAATTATTGCTTCTTGGAATGCCTGATTCTAGAGCTCCGGAAGGAGAGACTCACTACTTCGAATTTGGTTCTAAGTAACACAATGGAGTTTGTTCAAGAAGCAACTGTAATGGAGTCATTAAGTAACAGGAACCACACTATAATAAAGTTCAACATCCTTACAGGAGGGACTATGCCAATAACTAACAAGGTGAGGCTGAATTTCAGAAAGGAAGTGTGATGGGGTATACAAACCCTAGCCAGGAGAGAGTTAACAAGCATTTATGGCAGTGATCCCCAAAATTTTTCTGCCATGCCCCCTGCCCCGTAATGGAACCTGTCCTACACCCCGTCGTGGCCAGGGTCTGGGAGCTGGAGCTGCGGCTGGGGGCAGGGCCAGAGTGGAGCTGGGGGCAGAGTGGGGCTAGGTGGCACTCCCTCTCCACCCCTCGGGGGGGCTGGCCTGTGTCCTGCTATGCCCCCCAGAATGGGGGGCGTGCCTCACAGTTTGGGGACTACTGTCTTAATTAGCCCACCCTGCAACACCTGCAATAGAGGGAGGGAGCCCAGATCATTTGGGAGCTGGCTTCAGCCTTCAGCTTTCTGCCTGTTGGGGCAGGCATTGACTCGATACTGATATCTGCCAGAGCCACCCTGGGGGTAGGCCTCATACAAGACTATTGTTCTGATTTGCTACCAGTGAAGCCTGTAGTTACTGAGTAAGACTGCTGCCCCACCTGAAGGGGCTGACAGTCAGATAAAACCCTGTTGTCTTTTGCACCCGATTGGAGACCCTCCAGTGGTTTGTTGTGAGCCCAGGAGTGACCTGGGCCACATAAGGATTGAAAAAAGAAAAAAAGAAAAAAAAAAAAGAAACTAATCAAAAGACCCTAAAATTAAAATGTAGTGAGTTTGCTGCTGACAAATGCAAGGGAAAGTGTAGTGGAAGGAATAATTAGAATTGCTCACTCCTATTGCTGGGATCTAATTAACTGTAACAACTCAGGAAAATTACTTGAATATCATTTTGATAGTTCAATGAAAACAGCTGCTCAGTGCGCAGCTGTAGTAAAAAGCAAGAAAACAAAATGTTAGGATATGTAAAGAATGAGATTGAGGCCTAATGATACAAATCAGAGGTATGGCCTCAGCTAGAATTCTGTTTTCAGTTCTGACCACACTGTCTCCAGAAGGATATAGCAGAAATAAGAAGGGTATACTGTTGGACTGCAAAAATGGCCATAAGAATGGAGGGATCTCCACTAAGGTTAAAAAGATTAGGACTGTTTATTGTACAAGAGGAGATAAATAAGATGGGACATGAAGGAGGTGTATGAAATAATGAATCCATAGAGAGAATAAATTGGGTGTTCCTATGTACCCTTTCTAATAATACAAGAACAAATGAATGTCTTATAAATGAAGGGCCACATATTTAAAACTGAAAAAAGAGATTTTTTTCGCACATTGCAAAATAAACTTGTGAAACTCTTTGCCTGCAAGATATCATAGAGCCCAAGAACTTAGCTAGATGAACAAAGGATTAGACATTTACCATTAGGGCAACTTATGGATAACTAGAACATCTACAGTTGTGTTAGGATGAAAATGTAAAAGGGATATAAATCTTCACGCTTCAGGGAATACGCAAACCATTCACTGACAGGGGTTAGGCAGAAACTTTGTCTGTGATCAGTTTGTGCCATAATTGTCCATATGGGGGTAACTTTCACTGAAACTTATGGTGCTGGCCCGTAACAAACAGTATACTGAACTATTCTGTTATATGGTTATGATGGAGGTTGGGTGAAACCTCACTGAAGCTGGTGGATGTGTTAAGCTCTTTTTTTTAGATCGCTAAAAATAAGAGTCACTCCCCAAAACAAAGGCCATGTGTAAGGCCATTGTGGTGATATACATAGCCCACACTACAGGGGGAAGGGTTAATGGGTGGCAGGGGGCTTGATCTGTTCCACCCTACTTTTAGTTATGATGCTGGGAGTACCTTTCCCCGACTTGCAGAAGAGCTCTGTGTAAGCTTGAAAGCTTGTCTCTCTCACCAACAGAAGTTAGTTCAGTAAAAGACTTTACCATTAGGGCAACTTATGGATAACTAGAACATCTACAGTTGTGTTAGGATGAAAATGTAAAAGGGATATAAATCTTCACGCTTCAGGGAATACGCAAACCATTCACTGACAGGGGTTAGGCAGAAACTTTGTCTGTGATCAGTTTGTGCCATAATTGTCCATATGGGGGTAACTTTCACTGAAACTTATGGTGCTGGCCCGTAACAAACAGTATACTGAACTATTCTGTTATATGGTTATGATGGAGGTTGGGTGAAACCTCACTGAAGCTGGTGGATGTGTTAAGCTCTTTTTTTTAGATAGCTAAAAATAAGAGTCACTCCCCAAAACAAAGGCCATGTGTAAGGCCATTGTGGTGATATACATAGCCCACACTACAGGGGGAAGGGTTAATGGGTGGCAGGGGGCTTGATCTGTTCCACCCTACTTTTAGTTATGATGCTGGGAGTACCTTTCCCCGACTTGCAGAAGAGCTGTGTGTAAGCTTGAAAGCTTGTCTCTCTCACCAACAGAAGTTAGTTCAGTAAAAGACTTTACCTCACACACCTTGTCTCTCTAATATCCTGGGACTGACATGACAATAACTACACTGCATACAAAGTTATTAAGGGCAGCCTCACCTCCACATGTAGATAGACTGTAGGAAAATGGTGGCCATCTTGCTGGCTTCAGCCCCATTGGCAGTAATAAGAGATGGTGGCCATTTTGAATATGGGAAAATTCATGAGTTGGCGCCTTTTAATACTGCCCCTGTGAGGGAAGGTAGGCAGGGAAGGTAGGCCTGATGCAGGACTATTGTTCTTTTGCTTTGCTACTGGTATCTTTCCTGCTGTTGCAGCGGCAAGTGATTGTAGATGGTGCCCCTTCTGAAGAGGGAAACAGCCTTGAAACTCCTTTTATTTCTTTACACGCAGCCGAGGACTATATAGTGGTTTGTCTTGAGCCCAGGAGCGACCTGGCTCACAGCTATTCAGAAGCTGAACAGTGTGGGCAGAGGGGTTTAGCTGTGGATTGTTTGATGGAGGCTGTGTGTGCCTGTGAGCAGAAGCACCTAGAGAACAGACAGAGAGAAGCAGATAAGAAAAGTCCAAGCAGACAGCAAGAGAATCACTGAAAAATTTCCCTGTGAGAAAGCAAAAAGAGAGAGAGCTTTTGGGCAGAGTGCTTGCTGAAAAGGCGCTTGGAGCTATGATAAAAAAATCTGCTTCTTGTTTGATTCCTCTTGTGTCCAGGGAAACAGGACTTTGTTTACGTTCTTTGTAAATAAATAGGATTGCATCAAAGAAATACAAATACCTGGCTATTGTCATTTCTCTTCCTAAGGGAAAAAAAATCACAAGGCCTTGAATATTGGCTAACCAGCTGGGCCAAAATGGATAAATCTATTCTATTCTATACAGCTTCTTATACTGCCCTCATCACCTTAATATCTGAGCACCTTCCAGTAGTGCATTAGGTGATGTGGCTAAGATACATGATGTGAGATTTTTTCTCTCTCTTATCTTCTCCTGGGGGGGGGGGGGGGGGCGGCGCAGGGGAAGAAATGTGTATGCAGTAAAATGTTTTGTTTTGGTGGGGTTTTGTTGAAGATTTTTTTTTTAAATATACGCACCACTACATGTTTATATATTGGAAAAAGCAACGCTGAAGCAATGTGCTTTGGAGTGGAAGAAGGTGAAGATTGTGATGGACGTTTATTCCACAGTTCTGGGCCAGCCCATATGAAAAATGTTACCCTTCTTACAGAGAGTTCTATTGATCGGATCTGATGTGGCAATTCCTATATCACAAGCAATTGCACTTTCTTGTTAATTGGTTACATTAAAAGTGTTGAGTCAAATAATTTGAAATATAAGATCAGATTTTGGGGGCATACTATGGGCTTTTAATGAGGATTTTATTTGTGCTTCTCTGCCTCTCATGGATAGTCACCACTCAGCAATGCTCCTGCTGGGAGATATGGGCAAGCATCTGCCTTGATAGCTGATGCCAGTTGGATGCTTGGCAGGGAACCAGTAATACCCACAGGATAGTGCCTAACATCTTCAATGTATGTGGCCTTCAGTGTTTCAATAAATGTGAAGTGAGAACTGAGTCTGTGGCATAGTGTTTTGAATTAGGTGCCTCTGGTGTCTGGGATTTTCTGATACTAAGAGCAGTTGTGCACTCCCAGGCCCTGAGGTGATGAATCATTTTGTAACTGCAAGATCAGTGTTCCACAAATTGGTGAAGATTGATCCTTAGAACTCTGAAAAAACAACAAAAATTCTGTAGAGCAAAGTTGGTTGAATGTAAGCACTGTACAGGGTTTTGCTATGGGTCACGTAGAGTAGATGGGAGCTTGCCATCTTCATTTGGGTCTGTTGAAAATCTGCAGTTGGCACCTGTGTAAAATGATTTAGGATCCTTTACTGGTTTGAGGGCAAGTTAGCAATGGCCACAGAGTAGCACAAATGATTCACTGATAGCCCCTGGGGAGCGGGGAGAGGGAAGTCACCTCTTATCTAATTATATGTTCTCAGCTTCAGCTGGGAGTTTGATCCTTATAGATCATATAATGATTATTTGAGAACTTTCCAGTGCTTTAAAATGGAACAAAACATAAAGAAAGGGTTTGTGTGCGTGCCTCCTCTTTCTTTGTGTGTGTGTATATATATAAAAATAACTCTTTCTGAATTGTTGGGGTGTGACTTGGAAGTGGGTGACAATAATGCGCCCAAGGGATCACACCCATCAGCTGAGAAATTGGTAGGATCCAGAAGGAGTCAGGGGAGGCAAAAGAAGGAGTAACCCAATCCTGCTCCTCCTGCTGCCCCTCCCATGCTTTGTTCTTCTTTTCCCCAGTTACATTGATGCTCTCATCTTCCTTTACTCTCCTGTCTGCAAATTGTGTAGCTCTGGAACTGGGGAAAGCCGTGCTGCTAGAGGCTTTGCAGTTGCATTCAGAGCCTCTTGGTGTAGAAAAGACACGCCTTTGCTTTAGCAGCCAGCTTTAGCCCCCCTCCCACTTCCAGCAGCCATCTCCACCCCCAGTCAGAACCCCAGCAACCACAAATGCAGCCTCCCAAGCCAGTACCAGCAACCCCCAACAACTCCACACCCAGTCCCATCCTCCCAAGATTTAATTATTTATTGGTTCCTTTATGTTACTTTCTCCAGGTTGGACTCTCTTGTTCATTCTAGACCCTTTAGATGCATAAATTAGTGGCTTTTTGGCAGGAATTAAAAAAACAACCCAGCATTAATATATTTAGCAGGATTCACATACCAGACAATCATGGATGGATCTGTAGGACAAAGATAATTAATATTCTTGGCCTGGGGTGGGGTGGGGGATGACTTGCTGAAAAAATGCTTTTGGTAGCTGATAAAATGTAGTGCAATGTGGGGCAGGGATGGAGAAACAAGTAACTTCCCAGCTTCACCTTCTCTAGCCCTCCAGTCACCATAGCATTGGATTCTGAGATAAAGAAGGAAAGTTATGAGTTCTAAGCACTATTTAAAAAAAATCAATTTACAGAGACACAGTTTATGCCCCAAATGGGCAGTTTTACAAAACCTAACATGGATAGAATTTTGTTCCTAATTTCAAAAATTGATTAATATAATTATGTTATTGACTTGTTTAATTAGGACACACTGCAAGCCCTTTCTATTTTCTCAGACTTTTTCTGCAGAGGTAAAATGATTGGGAAATACGTGTGCTGTAGTGGAAGAGTGGGGATGTTATATGGATGTTGAGATTGGGGGAAAGGGGAAAACTTTATGCAAGGTGCGTTTATCCACTTATGGATATCAATCAATAGGAGTTTTTGTTCAATTTAATATAGAATTAGTATGTTGGTTAGAGTCAAAGTGAAATTAGTAATAATAGCACATTTAAATGAAAAGTGTTTAAAATGTCTCCTGCAGTGTAGTAAATCCAAACAGGACAGAGGCGTGAAAGTGCATGAGTCAGAAATTGACAGTGACCTGTTCAGTAGCTGAGGTTGAGAAGGGGAACCAATCAGTACATTGTAGAGGGAGGAGCTGAATGACTTAATTGCTTATTTCTTTGCTTTGTATTGTTTGTGCCTGTGGGAAATTAATTTTGGAGGGGAATTTCCCATATTTGTAATATGCTGTTATGGCAGGCATCACTAGGTGGTGCAGTTACACATAGACTTCCAAGTTCTGTTTTGTGGCATGTGACCAAATTTTGACTCTTGGAAAGACTTGCTGTGCTATAACTTCTGAGTTATGCAAGGTTTTGGTGAAGAGGCAGCATTGTGAGACACAGACCCATGCAAGTAGCAGGAGAGTTTCCTCTTTGTCTTGGGCCCTGATTAGAGTCCATTCTTGAGGCAAAGTTGCTCCCTGGGAAATGGGCTGTGGTGTTGGGCTGGTATTCCTGGAAGGAAGAATTGCCCAGCATGCTGTTAGTGACCACCTCTGTTCCTGGACTGCTGTATGTGTAAATAACACAAGTTACACTTAGAGTATACCTAGACTCCATTTTTCTGATTTCTCCTTTATTGTGAAGCTGAACTGCAAGGCCCCCCATTGTTTGCTATCACTCAGCAGAAGGGTAATGCTGGTTGTAGAAGAAGAGGTAAAGGAGGTATGATTGTTGATAGTTATTTACATGTATAGCTGGCAATACTGATGTCTGTTATCTACTGCAGTGTGATGTCTGTCATGTCCTATCCTCCAGCGCCACCAATCCCTCCTGGCCTCCCACAGAGCTATGCTCCTCCCACATATCATGAGTAGAGTCCATTCTTCTCCATGTCCCCTTTATGCACAACATGGATAGCCCCATGTTTCCCTGCCTGCACAGTCCTGTTTGCCCCTTCCCCACAGCCCTGTTCCTCAGCATGCTTCCCCATATCTCCTCTCTGTACCGCACACTCTACTTCACTACCACATTCAGCTCTTAAATGTTTGTGTCAACTTCTATATGCATCAGTGTGTATCAGCATCAGCCTGGGACTTGCCTCCATAGGCTTCACAAACTGTAGATGTGGTGGAGAGCTAGGGGGATGAATAGGGGTTGGGACGAGCAGAAGTAGCATGGATGATGGCTTCTTGAAGTCCAGCGTCACTGGTCCCCAGCCCCTCTACAGAGCCCCCATGGAGAACATGGCCCCTGTGTCATGCCCCTTTCCTCCATGCACACTATTCCCACTAATTCTTCTTTAAGTAGGAATGTGTCTTATTTTATCCTTTATTTTTGATTATTTATTTTCATAGGTCAAAATAAACGAGCATAAAGATCAAGAACAAAGATCAGCATCGGCATTTGTCTCTGGATTTTTAAACCACTCCTTGGCTCTGTGTAAAGTTACAGTAGGGAAGATTGTAAAGCAGCAATGTTGGGCTCACAGTTGCTTTTGCTGCTGTTTTACTTAAATTATCAATCTTGACATGTTTTGGACACATGCTGTGTCTGCCTCAGCCCTATTTGTAGAAAAAGTTAAGGGCTATTCTGCTTTACTATCTAAAAGAGTGCATCTGATTAACAAAGAACTTCTGAATGTGCTGTGAGATTGATTGTGCCAAGTCGGGAGGAGATCAGGTCAGCACTTATGAGAGACTCATAAAGTAGATCTATATGATGAATGAAGTGATGCAGATGTCCTGGGCTGATTGAAAATTTTTCATCAAAACTTTTAATGGAAAATTGGGGTTTTGGTGATATGATTTTTTTTTTCTGAAAGTGTCAGCCTTCCTTGAAAATTTGATTTTTTGTAAGAAATCCCCAAACCTGAAAACTAATCCCCCTCTCCCCCCGTTTTTGGCAGTATTCATCTGAAAATGAAAAAGTTGCACTTTTTCAATGAAAACTTGAAAAGGTCTGAAGAAAACCCCCCATTTTCTGACCAGCTTTTGGGTGGCTTTTTTCCTTTGGACTACCAGTCCAAGTCTTCAGCATGGTGTTAGGAAACTTGGTGTTTCTGGAGGTGCCATTTCTCACATGAGAACTGAAATTGCTGTGAAAACTGGTGCTTTTTAAACCGTCTGTGTCACTTTTTGCAAGAACTCTGATGTCCCAGTCAGATTTGCCTATCTACATTTATTAATTTGCTCTTATTATGCCAAAAATTTACCCCAAACTTTACAACAGAGTCAGGGGAGGATGTGTAGAGTTTATTGATGAGGAGAGCAAAGTAGGGAGGATTCCTAGAGCAACTGGGTCTTGAAGGAGAGATTTGCAGGAGATGGGCACTGTGAACAAGAAATAGGTAACTCTTGCAAATGCAAAAGGCAGCATGAAAAAAATGGGAAAGTCAAGATCAGGAGACAATGACATTGGGCTGGATAATAGTGAGGGTTGGGCAGAGCATAGATAGATGGGGAAGTTGAAGAAAATGAAAGCAGATTGGGAGCAAGGTTGTTCAGTGCCTTGATAGTGAGGGGGAAGAGCTTTATTTTGATGTAGTAAGAGGCAGGAATGTTGTATTATGAGTGGACCTGGAGAAAGAGGGTCAGGTTTCAGGAGGGACCTGGTTTGGTGAGGCCCCTGGAAGTCAGGAATGTAGGCTTGTGGACAGGCTGCCACGGGGCAAAGACAGGCTACTCAGCATGTAACACTGGCTCTGTGCATGCTCAGTAAAGATCTCTTTCCTGCAATGTTGCTAGCCTGGCACATCACTTATTTCTAGCAAAACATGGTGGCAGCAGTTTGTCTGTAAGAAGTGAACCATGTCATGGGAACGCTGTATTTTGCAGACTAGAATCTAGCCCAGGTGTGGGATTCTGGGAAAGGATTGACATGGTCGAAGCATCAGGAAAGGAAGATGGCTTTAGCTGCAGTATTGTGACTAGACTGGAGGTGAGAGAGCAGAAAAGCAGGGAAGACAGAGAAAAGGGTTTCAGTAATAAGGGCAACAGATGGCTTAAGGTGTGGACAATTTTAGTGGAAGATAATGAGAAAAGGAAAGATTTTGGTGATACTAAAGAGGAAGAAGTGACGGGACATACAGTAGAGAGACAAGATGGGAGAAGAGACAAAGATGGCACCTAGCATGTGAGCCTAGGAGATGGAAAGAACTGTAGATGTCTTAACTGTAACAAAGAAGAGAAGAGAAAGAGAAGGACTTGGAGGAAAAATAAGATGTGAAATGTTAGTTTAAGATAGAGGTGGGCTGGGATGAGATGTGAGAATGGGGAAAAGTTCTGGTAGATTAGGGAGTCTTTGGCATTCAGGGGGTAGCTGAAACTTTGGGAGCTGATGAGGTGACCTAAAGAGAGAGAGAGAAAGAGAATAGGACAGGCCCTGTGAGATACCCTGGGGTAGAGGGAGAGACTGAGAAGCCATCCCAGGACAGACTGAAGGAGCAGTCAGCAAGGTAGGAGTAGAAAATTTAGGCATGAGCTCTGTTTATACTAGCAATTTTTCTAATATTTCTCACCTTGGCATTACACCTGCTGAAGCAATGATGGGAATGGAAATGTAAACAGACAATTAGACATGCCTGTTGTCTAGACAGGCTCTGAGCAAGGTTAGACAACTTAATGGTTAAGACAGAAACAGCCGATACAACTTGTGCTCCTACCTCTGGTGGTAGTGCAACAGTGGGACATTTTAGAAAAATGGTACAGTAGACAGAGCCATGGAGGAAGAGGAGAGTTTAATTACATTAAAGGCGGCAGAATGGTCAGGGCGCTGAAGGTGAAAAATGTGTCCCTTTGCCTTGGCTAGAAGAAAGTCATTAGTGACCTTTGAAAGGGAAGATTTGGTGGAGTGGAGATGGAGGAATCTAAATTAAAAGGGATCAGGGAAAGAGTAGGTCCAGAGGAAGCCTAGGCAGAAGACGACAGCATGTCCAAGGATTTTGGAGGTAAAGGGGAAGAGAAAGATAGTATGGTAGCAGGGGAGATGGTTGGGGTTGAGAATTGTTTTTCAAGGTAGGGAAATGAGTGTGTGCTTGGAGGCAAAGGGAAAGAAGACAGAGGAGAGAAAAGAGTGAATGATAGGGAGAGGCAGGAATGATCAAAGTGAGAGAAGACCAGACCTTTTCCTCTCTAAATTCCCTCGAAGATTGAACTGTAGAAGTTATTCCTCTTGCCTCCTAAACTCAACTGTTGTCATTAATCCTGTTCTGCAGTGTTTCTGGCACAAAATGGCTGCATTTTGGCACAGAGGGAGTGATCCCTTTGCATACAGTACAGTTTGTAAAGTGCTTTGAGGGGTTTTCAGGATGAATGGCGCCATATTCTGTGCATGGAATGTGGCAGCATTTCTTGCACCATCAGGTATGGTACTGTTTTGCTTCTGATGTTGCTTTGTAGTTTGTTGGATCCACTGGAGGCAAACAGTTGGAGTAGTTATTCCAGGAGATGGCACTGGGTTTAATTTTCTTTAACATTAAACTATTAGGTGGCATGATCAGGACTCCTTGTTTTTTTTCAGCATTTTTTCTGTCATTTGTCTTTGGCAGTGCCTCAGAGTATGTCTAGACACGTTTTTGTAGCTTTACCAATGTGAACACTGCCACCAGCTATGAGACAGAAAGTTATTTGTAGTATGTGGATAGACTCCAGGGCCACTCATTTTCAATAAAATGTTTTCAAAGTGTGTGTGTGTGTGTGTGTGATGGGGGGGGGGGGGAGAGAAGCAGAAGGACAAATCCCATGTTAAAGCAAGTGGGTCTGAAGTTCCCCATTGGGGTGGTGTGATTTTTATTGAAGGGATACTGCTGGGCGACCCAGGCATTGTTTCTTAAAACACACACACCACCCAGCTCCCCCACCATCCAACTCCAGGGATGCTTCTTGGAATTTACTTTCCTTCAAGGATGAAATTTTGATCCTAAATGTTGCCAGAATCTTGTTAATTAAATACATTGTACCCAGAGATGGGGTTGAACCAAAACCATAGATCTGAAATACCCTGAACACAAGAAGGATTTGGAATCCAAATCTAAATCCAATTCTCCTCTGGAAATTGGAACCAAGTGTGAATTATAGGATGTGGATTTGGAACTGAATTGTGTTGCTAATTGTAACAATAGTGAAACAGGACTTTTGAACATAAATAGCTATTTCTGCATTTTAGATAACACAATATAGCAGAATACTGTGTGATTGAAAAGACTGAAGATAAAATCTAAATGTGAGGGAAGGAAAAGAACATGCCCTTTCTTCTAGCTATGACTATGTTGTTGTGTCTATTATCTAACCCTGTAATTAGGATGGCATTCAGAAAATGTGAACAAAGTTGGTATTCTTTTCATAACCCCAAATCTTTGCATTGCTGCATGAAACTTTTGGCTTCAGCTTTTCCCTGTTCATTAACCATGCCAAAATTTTTAATCTAACACCACTGTTAAAGAGTGGCAGGCTTCCAGGGAAATATATCAGCCAGGCTTATTAATTTCATGCCAAATGCTGGAGGCGTGAATGTAGAGAACGCTGTTTGACTTTGGATAATAGGAATCAGGCAGCTTAAAGGCAGGGGATAAAGATCAGGAGCCCTATGTCTCAGGAGGAGGAGCAGGTGCAGGCTTCAAGCAAGGCCTTCAGGCCCAAAGGGGCAGCCAATGCTTAAAACAATCTGCAGTGCCTTTTTTTTTTAATTTGGCATGCGCCTCTCACAGCTTAACAGACCGCTGCTCCACAAAGAGTGGTAAACAGAGAAAGGGAAATTAAAAAGGGAAGTCCCATGATAGACAAAAACAAATTAGGGCAAACAAATTACACAGAGTCAACAAATAAACAAGGGAACATCTGTGAATATATTTCTTGGATTTCCTGATTCTGAAAGCAACCTGAGAAATAGTGGAGGGAGGTATAAAATTTAATCTAGAAACCAAGTCTGTCTTTTTTTTTTCCTTCCCCAGGAAGCTTAAATTGCACAAATAGAAGATATCACTCTCATCCACTTAGCAAGGTTAGAGACCCTAATGATGGTGCAGACCCAGCCCATGGAAAGTAATGTTCTGGAATATCTGATCCTATTGCTTTCACTGACACTAAGTCCCTCTCACTTGTAGAGCACGAGCATTGCAGGTTTTGGCATGTTTCACTTGTGATAGGAATGTGGAAAGAGTAACAGATGGCAGTACTGCTACATCAGCAAATAAAGTATTATTTCATCTTCTTAGTTTCCTCTGGATATGTGTTGGGTGCAAACTACACTGACTATATTACACATGGGATCTACCTCGTATCGGTAAAGATTTGAGCTTTCACTTTTGGGAGTTTAGCTGGGATGCTGTGGTAGCTGAGATGACATCATTATAAACCCCAGGCTGGTTAGATACTATCAAAGAGTTCTGAGGGAAGCACTCTCATAATGGATACTGTGAGCCAAAACTAAAAGAACAACATTTACTTTTTATGCATGCCATATGGCATGATCAGAAAGAAAAATTTACTTACTATGGGTTGTAGGGGCTTAAACAGCCATGTAACATGCATCAATTAAAGGCTAATAAAAACTAGGGGAAACTTGGATTTAATGAGCTGGATTTTGCAACTGCTTGATGTCCTAATTGAAAAGTAAATGTTATGATTTCAGCTTCAAAAATTTTATTCATATTCTTTTCAGTGAGAAGGTTCACATGAAAGGTCTGAAGCTGGAAAAATGAATACAAAGTGGACTTGCTTCACTTCACTGAGTGCCACTTTCAACCTAATTTGTAAGTGCCTGACGGTCCAACCATAATGTTTTTAACATAGGAATTTACACACAGAATAACTAGGTTTTAATAGAATCTGATCTTTCAGTTTGCTTTATCTTGTGGCATCAGATTGACACCCACATGGTTCATCAGCAGGGTTCATCCACCACACAGACCTCTGCCATTTGATCAAAAGGTCTGATTAATACTAGTAGGTAATCATCCTCTGTATGAGCCAGGACTTGGAAGGGGGCGGGGGGAAGAAACTTTGCCAGTGGGTTTTACAATATTTGCGGACAGCAGCAGAATGGTGAGATTTGGGAACTTGCATTCCATTCCAGATTTTGGAGGGGAGTGTGCTCTAGCGATCACAGACTTTCCTGCCCATTCCCCCAAGCATGACCCCTCCAACCCTATGCCCTCCAAACTGTCCTTATCCCACTCCTGTCTCTTCCCCAGATGCTTCAAAAGAAATGAACAGAACGGGGCAATTATCAAGTGATCCATTCCCTGTCATCCAGTCCTAACTTCTGGCAGTCAGAGGCTAGGGACACCCAAAGCATGGGATTGCATCCCTGACCATCTTGCCTAACAAATTGATGGTTCTATCCTCCAGGAATTTATTTAATTCTTTTTTCAACCCAAGCATACTTTTGGCCTTCACAGAATCCCCTGGCAATGAGTTCCACAGGTTGAACCTGCTGCTTATTAATTTCATTGGGTGACTCCTGGTTCTTATGTTATGTAAAGGGGTAAATAACACTTCCTTATTCACTTTCTCCACACCATGATTTCATAGACCTCTATCATATCCCCCTTTAGTCGTCTCTTTGTTAAACTGAACAGTCTCAGTCTTTTCAATCTGTCCTATGGAAGCTGTTCTATATCCTTATTCATTTTTCTTGCCCTTCTCTGTACCCTGTCCATTCTGATGTATCTTTTTTGAGATGGGGTGACCAGAAGTGCATGCCGTATTCAAGGTGTAGTCATATTATGCATTTGTATATGGAGTGTTATGATATTTTCCATCTTATTATCTATTTCTTTCCTAGTGGTTCCTAACATTTTGTATGCTTTTTGACTGCTGTTGCACACTGAGCAATTGTTTTCAGAGAACTATCCACAATAAGTCCAAGATCTCTTTCTTGAGTGGTAACAGCTAATTTAGACCCTATCATTTTGTATGTATAGTTGGGATTATGTTTTCCAATGTGTATTACTTTGCATTTATCAACAATCAATTTCATCTGCCATTTTGTTGCCCAGTCATCCAGTTTTGTGAGATCCCTTTGTAACTCTTCTCATTCAGTTTTGGATTAACTATTTTGAGTAGTTTTGTATAATCTGTAAACTTTGCCACCTCACTGTTTACCCCCTTTTCCAGATCGTATGTTGAACAGCACTGGTCCCAGTACAGGTACCTGGGGGATACCGCTATTTACTTCTATCCATTGTGAAAACTGACTACTTATCTACTCACTTTTGTTTCTTATCTTTCAACCAGTTACTAATCCATGAGAGGACCTTTCCTCTCATCCCATGACTGCTAAATTTGCTGAAGAGCCTTTAGTAAGGGACATTGTCAAAGGCTTTCTGAAAGTCCAAGCACACTATGTTGACTGGATCATCCTTGTCTGCATGTTTGACCCTTCAAAGAATTGCAATAGATTGGTGGGACATGATTTACCTTTGCAAAAGCCGTGTTGTCTCTTCTCCAACAAATTGTATTCATCTGTGTTTTATAATTCTGTTCTTTATTATAATTTCTACCAATTTGTCTGGTACTGAAGTTAGGCTTTCTGGGCTGTAAATTGCCAGGATTGCCTCTGGAGCCTTTTTTAAAAAATTGGCGTTATATTAACTATCCTCCAGTCATCTGGTACTGAAGCAGATTTAAGTGACAGGTTACATATGACCCTCAATAGTTCTGCAATTTCATATCTGAGTTCCTTCAGAACTCTTGGATGAATACCATCTGGTCCTGGTGACTTAATACGGTTTAATTTATCAATTTGTTACAAAATCTCCTCAATGACACCTCAATCTAGGACAGTTCCTCAAATTTGTCACCTAAAAAGAATGGCTCAGGTATGGGAATCTCCCTCACATCTTCTGCAATGAAGACTGATGAAAAGAATTCATTTAGCTTCTCCACAATGGTCTTGTCTTCCTGGAGTGCTCTTTTCCAGTGGCCCCACTGATTTGTTTGGCAGATGATGTGATTCTGATGTACTTAAAAGAAATTTGTTAGTTTTTGTGTCATTTGCTAGTTGCTTTTCAAATTCTTTTTTGGCCTGCCTAATTATGCTTTTACACTTGACTTGCCAGAGTTTATGCTCCTTACTATTTTTCTCAGGAGGATTTGAATTCCAATTTTTAAAAGATGACTTTTTCTCTCTAACCGCCTCTTTTACTCTGTTATTTAGCCAAGCAAGGAATTTTTATCCATAGAGATTCTATGGTACTGTTTGATTCATTTAAGTTTTCTGTACTTTATTTGACTCTATGCTTCCTTTCACATATAATGTCACTCCTCCACTAGTGCATCCTAATCTGTCATTCCTATATATTTTGTACCCTGACATTACTATATCCCACTGATTATCATAATTCCACCAAGTTTCTGTAATGCCTATTATATCAATATCCTCCTACTCAGGGTCACCCACCTCAATATAACTCCCCCCCCTCCCTTGTTCACTGTCCCAGTATGAGGTTGTTCAAGATAGGGTAAGTCTGCCTTGTGGCTTTTTATATAACTTTGGGAAACTAGTCCCAAGGCTTCTCTATGCGCACGGCGTTGTGTGTCAGTGTATATCACCTCGGAGCAAACCCACTCAGGCAATCCACCAGGAACAAAGTTTATTTCTGTAAACATAGAACAGGATTACAGCCCAACAGTCTCCTCCTCTCTGCTTGCTTGCCTCGTCCTCCCAGCTTCAGTCAGCACTGAAACTTCCTGCTGGGAGGGTGGAGGGTACTTCCTACCAGGAAGTTCTCTCAATTTGCAGCAGTTTGTAGTCCACAACTTGTAGTTCTCACTGCTGCTGCTGAAGCATAGGGGACCTTGGGCTACACTAGTATTTAGACTTCTTGCATTTGTATACAAGCACTTATAACATTTGTCAATATTTAGTTGTCTGCCTTCATATGATGTTAATGAATGGGACTTTTTTTCATTTGACTATTTCTCGTCAGTTTGTACCTGTAGTTTATCATCCTTTATCCTCTCCTCTTCACTAGAACATAGAGAATCCCCGTTAATAGATGCTCCCCAATGGATGGGATATCTCTCTCCAAACCACATGCTCCTCTTCACCTGTCGGCTTTCCCCCAAACTCTTAGTTTAAAAACTCCTCTATTCCTTTTTAATTTTACATGCCAACAATCTGTTTCTATTGCAGTTTAGGTGCAGCCTATCTTCTGACAGTAGCCAATGCCAGGTGCCCCAGAGGGAATGAACAGAACAGGTAATCATCAAGTGATCCATCCCCTGTTGCCCATTCCCAGCTTTTGGCAAACATAGGCTAGGGACACCATCCCTGCCCATCCTGGCTTATAGCCATTGATGAACCTATCCTCCATGAATTTATCTAGGTCTTTTTTGAACCCTGTTATAGTCTTGGCCTTCACAACATCCTCTGGAAGGAGTTCCACAGGTTGACTGTGCATTGTGTGAAGAAATACTTCCTTTTGTTTGTTTGTTTTAAACCTGCTGCCCATTAATTTCATTTGGTGACCCTTACTTCATGTGTTATGAGAAGGAGTAAATAACACTTCCTCATTTACTTTCTTCACACCTGTCATGATTTTATAGACCTCTATCATATCCCCCTTAGTCGTCTCTTTTCCAAGCTGAAAAGTCCCAATGTTATTAATCGCTCCTCATATGGAAGCTGTTCCATACCCCTAATCATTTTTGCTGCCCTTTCCTGAACCTTTTCAAATTCCAATATATCTTTTTTGAGATGGGGTGATCGGATCTGCACGCAATATTCAAGATGTAGGCATACCATGGATTTATATAGAGGCAGTATGATATTTTCTGTTTTATTATCTATCCCTTTCTTAATGATTCCCAACATTCTGTTCGCTTTTTTGACTGCTGCTGCACAGTGAGTGAATGTTTTCAGAGAACTGTCCACAATGACTCCAAGATCTCTTTCTTGAGTGGTAACAGTTAATTTAGACCCCTTCATTTTGTATGTATAGTTTGGATTATGTTTTCCGATGTGCATTACTTTGCATTTAATCAACATTGAATTTCACCTGCAATTTTTTTGCCCAGTCACCCAGTTTTGCGAGATCCCTTTGTAACTCTTCGCAGTCTGCTTTGGACTTAAGTATCTTGAGTAGTTTTGTATCATCTGCAAATTTTGCCATCTCACTGTTTACCCCTTTTTCCAGATCATTTATGAACATGTTGAATAGGACTGGTCCCATACAGACCCCTGGGGGACACCACTATTTACCTCTCTCCATTCTGAAAATTGACCATTTATTCCTACCCTTTGTTTCCTATCTTTTAAGCAGTTACCAATCCATGAGAGGACCTTCCCTATTATCCCAGGACAGCTTACTTTGCTTACGAGCCTTTGGTGAGGTACCTGAAAATCTAAGTACACTATATCCACTGGATCACCTTTGTCCACATGCTTGTTGATCCCCTCAAAGAATTCTAGCAGATTAGTGAGGCATGATTTCCCTTTACAAAAACCATGTTGACTCTTCTCCAACAAATCATGTTCATCTATGTGTCTGACAATTCTGTTCTTTATTATAGTTTCAACCAGTTTGCATGGTACTGAAGTTAGGCTTACCAGCCTATAATTGCCAGGATCACCTCTGGAGCCTTTTTAAAAAATTGGCATCACATTAGCTATCCTGAGTTCAGTATTCTCCATGCAAGATACTTCACTTGAGCCAATTATGACCCTATAAGCCTCTGGAGCATTTTGGTGGGAGGAGCACCTGTAGGACTCCAGCAGTGGGGGAGCGCGGCATTGTATCCATATAATGCACAATGCCCCCAGTGGTCCTGGGGGAAGTGAGATAAGGAGTGGGTCTTTCACTCTCAAAGTGTGTAGCCTGAAGGCTCCCCTGATAGCATATACTGGTGTGCGGGGAGCCAGGACCATTATTGCACATGTCAGACAATCCCAATACCTTGCAATCTGAAGTGCAGCCAGCCATATTATGGTTGCCTGCTAAGTGCACATAGGCTGGGAGGAAGTATCTACATGCTACTTGGGTACACGCACTCCAGGCTTGCCATAATTTGGCTCTAAGTGATTCAGTTCTGTCTAGTTGTGTCATGCTGTATTTTAAAGAGGGCTTTAGTCTCCTAATGCTTCTTTATCTTTAATTAAAGAGGGGGGTACCTAACTAGTAACAAATTTCACAGCAATTGTGGTTTGAAATGTCAAAAAATGGGAACATCTGAAATTTCCTCAATTTTTTTGATGGTCAAAAACTTCATTTTCAACCTAGTTATATATTTTTTGGTTTTATCTCACCCATGAAAATTTTCATTGAATCAAATTTTGATGAAAAATTTCATTTAAAAAATAAAAAAATGGGAATTTTTGACCTGCTCTAGCTTTAATATTCACTATTACCTGGAACATTAAGTTCAATTTATTGTCAGTTTTAAACCACTTGGGCCCACAGCCTCAAAGGTATTCAGGTGCCTAATTCACATTGATTTCAATGGGAGGTAGGTGCCTAAATACCTTTGAGGATCTGGGAGTTGGTGTTACATTGTAACTATGAAATGCTTGTTCCTGGGAACAACTGCTGGATTAAACAACACTGTCCAAGTCTGTGGTATCCTGTCCCTTGGGCCTGTCAGGATATTTCAAGATCCCTCAAGCAGTCTCTCAGGCAGTGGGACAGAAAAGTAACTGTAGTTTATCTTCAGCTTCTTGTTTGGTGGTAACTTTAATTTAGCCATTTCATTTTTCTCTGTCCTTCTGCCTTTAAAGATATGGTGCTGCAAGGGGTCAAGTGTATTTGCTCCCTATATTTGTGATTTTTAATTTTTTTTAACTCTACACCATATAAAATGCATCCAGATACTACAGAGATGTGCTCCTTGTAAATAATTAATAGAATACTAATACCCCTAATAAAATCAAAGAATCATGTGGTATGAAAAGCAGGTTTTGGTATATTACTGTATTTTAAAGACTGGCCCCTCAAAAGTAGAATGCAGAACTTCTTTTTACCATAATTCTGTTTTTTTCATCCTAGGGCTACAACTCAGTTCTGGCCTATTATTTTCTCTGTACCTCTGTTTTATTTTGCTGCCAGTTTACCGTTACAGGAGCATGGGATAGGGAGAAATAACAAACTATTCCAGTCCAGTTCTGGGTGGTCAGAATCAGTGAAGGAGTTGCCTTTTGTGGGTTTGGAGAGAATGCAAATATAAATAAATAAATAAAATATAAAGAAATAAATATATAATGACAGGTTTCATGATGCCACCATGCTATACCTTAAACTAGTGATATATCTCAATGGAATGCATCACATCATTCACTGTTGCTTGAATAGCATAGCTGGGATTGGAATGATTTTTCCTAAATCAAAGATACACATCATTGCACTGCTATTGGCTACAACTATGAGATATTTTTTACAGATATTAAGGGACAGACATTACTACTCTTACATTGACACCATTGGGGCTACTCAAGGGGTAAGGAGCTACTGACTGTGAATAAAGGGATCAGAATCTGGCTCTTAGTATACGTCTACAATGCAATTAGACATCCATGGCTGCCCCGTTGCAGCTGACCTTGTGCTCACAAGGCTCGGGCTAAGGGGCTGTTTAATTGCGGTATAGATGTTCGGGTTTGGGCTGGAGCATGGGCTCTATGACCCTCTCACCTCAAAAGCACCTAGAGCCTGGGCTTCAGCCCAAGCCTGAATTAAACAGCCCCTTAACGTGAGCCCAGTGTGACATTCTGCACTCCAAAGCACCCCATGTGTACCATGGTGATGTAATTATGATATTTTTGTACAAAGTATGCCTTGTGAGGAATCATTCTAAAAGTCTTGATCAGCTGAACATTAATATCTTGTTGGATTGTACATGCTGTCACTGTATGTGAAGTTATAAAGTTTTGCTATGTATGTGTTACTGAAAGATGTTGTGAAGTAGGAAACACTCACAACTAGCCTTTCAGGTACAATAATGAAGAAGCTAGACAGTGCTAATGGCCCATCAACAAAGACAATGGGCCATGGAAAAGGCTTGTCCTCACCTGGGAACATTTCAGCCAGCCTATGAGTAATGGCTGTCATGACTCATTGGGAGCATATAAGGGCTTGTGACCAGATCACATGATACTGAACTCCATTTTGGTACCTGTACTTTTCCACAATCTGGGCTGGGAATCTGGCTTGGAACAAAGGGGTTCCCACCCTATGGAAAAACTATATAATGGGGAAGTGACATCATGACTAGGCCTCACTCCCCTACAAGACAACACCTGAAAACACTGGAGGAACAAAGACTGAACTGGGAGGGGGGTCCTAGGCGGGAAAGAAGAAAGCCCTGCCTGTGTAAGGAAACTAAAACCTGTTTGTATCATCAGTCAGGGTGAGATATTGCTGATTCAAATCCTATATAGTGTGTATAAGTCTTAGTTTGCAATTTTGTTTAATTTCCTAGGTAACCTGCTTTGAACTGTTTATGTCTTATAATCAGTTAAAATCCATCTTTCTGTAGTAACAAACTTGCTTTATGTTTTATCTTAACCAGTGTGGTTTTGAGTGAAGTGCTAGGAAATCTTAGCTCTGGTAACAAAAACTGTTGCATGTCTTCCCCACATTGACGGGGGAGCAGATTAATTAATGAGCTTGCATCGTACAGATCCCCATGCAGTACAAGATTGTATAATTCCGGGCTCATACTGCAGTAGGGGGTGCAATGCTGGGGAGCTGGGAAACTGGCTGGTGACACTATTGTTGGTCCATGAGTGGTTTAGGTAAAGTACTCAGGTGACTCTGTTGGATGTGTGGCACCTCCTGCTGTCACGTTTGATGATAGCAGGGCCCGGAGAGGGCTGGCTGTGAGTCACCGGCAGAGCAGAGGGAGAGGCCAAGCCAGCTGAATTGTCACAGGGCACAGCGGTTTCAATGGCTCCCAGACTGTACCCTGGGGGAGACAACCCATCACACCCAAGTCAGCTAGCATGGGCCAGCCATGCGTTTTTAATTGCAGTGTAGACGTATCCTAAGCCATTGAAATTGACAGCAAGTATCCTTGCAAATGTTGGCCTTCAGAGTTGATCATTATGATGGACATTGATCAGCATTGTCTTTATTTTTCCATTGATGTAGTCGTGTTCCCTCATTCGTTTAAAATCATCCTTACTCTGGAACCAGTTCTGCAACATATGCTCATTACTGAGCTCAATGGGACTGTTATTTGCATAAGTAAGTACTACTTGGTATGACTCAGTGGAAATAAAGGTTGAAGAATCAAGCCTCCTATCGATAATCTTGCTAAAAAGAAATCCATCTTTGTTAAGAATAATACTGATGTCCATTTACAATATTGCAGAAAGTGAAGTGATGGAGTTAGTCTGTATTCGCTGCATAGGATGAACGATAGATTCTCAGAACTGTCAATTTTTCTTGACAGTTGTCTGTTTAAAATATAAAGCCACTGAGAAGAGCACCTGGCATTTTAAATTCCTTGAGGACATTAGACATAAGACGAGCTTTTTGCTGTGATTCAAAAAGCCAGTTACAGGCAAAATTTGGTCAACAGTCCATTTTTTGGAATTGTTAGATATGCCTAATGAAAGAAGTCAAGAAGACAACTATTTGCCATATCAATAGTCAATCTGCAAGTTGGATTTTCTCCAACTAGCAAACCAGCTGTTCATTTAAACAGAAGGATAATCCCTTTTGTGACATTAACAAAATAAGGGAAAACAAACAGCTCCTTAAAAAAAAAAAAGTCCATTCCCAGGCTTTTTTCAGAAAGTCTAGAGGCATCTTTACTATTTGTAAATGGAAAAAAATCATTTCAGAAAAGTAACCTCTACGACATTCCACCTCATTCCTGATTGTTCAAAGAACAATGGTGGCAAAAAGTTCATTCTTAAATTAAATTAATGGAAAAATATTTGTTTAAGGTGATAATGATACATAACTAGGACTAAAATAGCCTGGCTAATTCCATGTTGATTCATTAATCCCAAGAACCTAATAAATCTATGCTTCTTCTATTCCTGGTGCTAAACTCCTATATGAAGTATGGTCCTGTAATTATTCAGAAAAGGGTATTTTACCTGCAAAGGTACTTAGAAACATGGTTTAGCTTTTTTTTTTGTGAATCAGACCTGAGACAAATATCAAGCCTTGGTAAATCTTAATTTACAGGGACACAAATATCTACTTTGATTCAGTGTTTTGAGTCTTTTAAGACATTTGTGCAAGGACAAATGAATGTAATAATGAAAGTATTGTACATGGATCCAGAAATATGGCTCAGATACACTTTTGATCCCAATATTGTTTTTAAAATGTAATGTCATTACCCAGGATTACAGATTCATAGGTGAGAAAAAAACTTTTCTAATACATAGATACATTTGTTAATAATTAAGAAAGCCTTGACTTTTGGTTTACACAGTACTATCTCAACAGCACTACATAAACCATAGACAGATGGACAGATAAAGAAAACCTTGGATTCTTTTAAAGTTGTTCTTCTCTCTTCCACCCATTCCCTCCCACATAAACACTGGTAACTTTCAAGAGCATTTGATTCACAGAAATAAGGTAACCCGAGCTGCCTAGGCTCTCAGGCGAAATGTCACTGCCTGCAGGCCCTGTAGCTTGAAAATATTTTCCATGGAGTCATTTGAGTATCTCACTACTTTCATAATCAATCTCATGGGCACACAGATTTTACGGCTAGAGGGGACCATTAAATTAATCTAATCTAGCCTCCTTCAGAACAGAGGCGATAGAACCTCACCCAGTAATTTCTTCATTGGGCCTGTAACTTCTGTTTGCGCTGTAACATATCTTTTAGAAAGATAACCTGTCTTGCTTTAAAGACCTTAAGTGATGGAGAATCCACCACATTCCTATCCATCACGTTATTCTAATGTTTAATTACCCTCACTGTTAGAAACTAGTCACTTTTTTTAAAATCTAGTTTCATCTTCCAACTATTGGATCGCATTATGCCTTTTTTCTGCTAGATTAAGGAGCCTTCTACCATCAGAAATCTCTTCCCTGACATGGATACTTGTAGACCATGATCAAATCATCTCTTACCCTTGTGGATAAATTACAGTAATTTGATTGAGCTTTTTTAGTTTCTCACTATATGGCTGGTTTTCCAGACCTTGAATCATTTTTTGTAGCTCTTTTCTGAACTGTTTCCAATTTTGTAAATTTCCAGTTTGTTCACAACTTTGGGGGTCATGACCACTCTCCCTTTCTTTATAACTCCATGAGACAAGGCTGCCAAAGATATTTTTATGGCATAATATGATCTTGTGGTATGATAAAAGTGGAGAATCATTGATCTAGCTGTACTTGATTTTTTTCTGAGGGCAGTTAGTTATTGCACTTACAAAAGAAAAGAACAAAAATCAGAGTGCACTGCTTTTCTTATTTACTGTACTTATCTTCCAGCTGTTGAGGTGGAAATGGATAGCCTGACATACTGTGGCCATGTAACAATGCTGGTTCTGGCGGGACCCAACAGAGTGTCAATTCAGGACAAATTGCTTAAAGCAGGGCAGTGATAGCCCAAGGTTGGGGTTTCTATGCACACCAAGACAAACCAAACCAGCCAAACAGAGAAGACTTTGGTTTTACCCCACTGGCTAACCATAAGTCACACAAGCAATTCCCTTAGACACTCCAGTTTCCCAGTATCACCACCCCAGTATCCCAGTAAGTGCCACTCGTTATGGGGACAAATGGTTATGAAAACCAATACCATAGTAAAAGAAAAGAGGTTCTCTCGATCCTAAAGGACCAAGCCCCAGACCCAGGTCAATATACAAATTAGATCTTACCCACAAATTATGCTGTTGCCAATCCTTTAGAATCTAAAATCTAAAGGTTTCTTCATAAAAGGAAAAAGATATAGATGAGAGCCAAAATTAGTTAAATGGAATCAATTACATACAGTAATGGCAAAGTTCTTGGTTCAGGCTTATAGCAGTGATGGAATAAACTGCAGGTTCAAATCAAGTCTCTGGAGTACATCCACAGCTGGGATGGGTCATCAGCCCTTTGTGTAGAGCTTCCGTTTGTAGCAAAGTCCCTCCAGAGGTAAGAAGCAGGATTGAAGACCAGATGGAGGTGAGGCAGCTGCCTTTTATAGTCTTTTCCAGCTGGTAGGACACCTCTTTGTTCTTAATGTGGAAAATTACATCAAAATGGAGTTTGGAGTCACATGGGCAAGTCACATGTGCATGCATGACTCAGTTCTTTACAGGTGGCAGCCATTGCTCACATGCTACCTTGCACGTTCCCAGGAAGACTTCTTATGTAGATTGGAGTCTTCCAAGATTCATTGTCAGTTGAGTGTTTCTTGATTGGGCACTTAATTTGCAAATTCTTTTCTCAAGAAGCTGACCAAATGCTTTACTTAAGGCTATTTCAGAATCAAAACACATTGATATACAAGTACATAGCCAATATTCATAACTTTAACTATGAAAACGATACACACATACAGATAGCATAATCAGACCCAGCAAATCATAACCTTCCCATAGACACCTCACACGACAACCTTTGTACAATATTTGCTGCAAATATACAACAGTGGTTTCAACAGTGATCTGTACGGTTACAGATTATGTCAATAACGTCACAGGCCACTGCTGTTTCAGAGCCTGTCATCTAAGGCTAAAGTATACCTAGATAAAAAGTGGGAGGATGGTTAAAGGTGTTTCAAGAGTACCATCACCTATTAGTTTCTTTAGCTGCATCGCTACCCAAGATTTTAATAGTTGGAGCAAAATCTTCTCAACTGTTGGAATGTTTTATTTTGTATGGCACAACCTGTTGCTGCAAGGGTTATGCAACATGAGTGCCATTAAAACATCAAATGCAGATTCTTCTTCCGTTTTAGAATTTTCTCCTTCTGGTTCTTCTATTCTCCCAGTTGCTTCAGGGGAGCTTTATGGCTCAAAAATTAAAGTCTGGATCTATTTTCATTATGGAAGGATTTGTAAATTCTAGCTAGGCATTTCTCATTTTGTATTTGCATTTGTCATCTTTTAAGCTAATTTTCAATGCTGTAAAGCTATTTAAAATATTATTTGAAGCCCTCCATTGAACTCTTCTTAATACCACAGTTATGTTCTTCCAGCGATCTTTTCTTCAGTCCTGGAGGTATCCTGTGTTTGTCATCACAGTATACTAGGCGGTAAAAGCTAGAGACATTTGTAATCTTTTTTTCTATACACAAATATACCCTCTCAATATTGTGTTTGATTTTTCTCTTGCACTAAAAAATGTGAGTCCTTTTTTTTTATTAAGAAATAAAATAAACAAAACTTTCATGAGATGAAATGAAAAAGGGGATATTTGTGAGCACTCCTAGTCTCTCTCACCTCTGCCTATGCAGTCATTAAGCAAAAAACCCATTAGCAACTGAGTTTTCACTTAAAAAAAATCTTCAGCAAAATATAACCTTGCAGTTGTAAACATATGTCTGAATAATTATTCTGACTTTATATCAAAAAGCCCACCTCTGCCAGTGCGGAGAGATTTTAATTTAGCATTCCTCCCAGAGCCATGGAGGGCAAGGTTGATGATTGAGAGGGCAAGGTGACTTGGCTTCAAGGGCTATCTTTATTTGCATGAATGAGTAACTGTAAAGCACAGAAAATATCTTTAAGTAAATTCCGTCTGTCACTGACAGGGATCTAAATGGAATTATAGTTACATGAAACCCTCTTTTGCTAATATAGATTCCCCCCCCCCCCCCGGGAAATATTTTCTCCCTCCCACCTCTATTATAAATCACTGAAAAAAGGCTTGAGAACAAAACCAGTATTATCAAAGAGCAACCAGGAAACATTATTAAAAACAATTTTAAAAAACCCACCCTGAATTTTACTGCTTCTGAAATGGGCCAGATTGAAGCCACTGGAGGCAGAAGCCTTTTATTTTAAAATCAGAACAGAATTAGCACAATGGTAGTGGTCTGCCGGTATGCCTCGAAGATGATCTAGAGAGGTCCACCTCCTATGGGTGGGAGGACAGTTCAGCCTCCTTACTCAAGTTAAGGCCAGATTTGAAATTGATGGGAATCTTTCTGTAAACTTTGATGGTCTCTGATTCCAGACATTACTCCTTAATTTCATTGGGAACTGTGGGTGCTGAGCACTTCTGATAATCATATCCTAGAAGTGTCAAGCTGGAGATTAAAAATCAGTGGCCTCTTTTGAGAAAGTGCTGTAAGGATGCACGGAAAGTGTGGGACACAACTAGGAATATAACCCCAATCATCTGACTTCCAGTCCTGTGCTTTCACCACAACACCATCTCCTAGCAAAACCTTTTAGGCTATTTGCCTTGTGTGGGGGTGTTTGGTTTGCAAAAGGCTGGGTTTTCGAATAGCAATAAGAGAACTAAACTCTTCTGAAACAGGTTTTTACAGGCTGAAATGAAATACCATGCCGGTTGTCATAATACCTCAGATTTATTCTGCATCTTCTCTAGTGAGTTATCTTTCGATCTTCCAGAAACATTCAAACATACCACAATAAATGCTCTAGTCCCATCACACTAGATTATTATTATTATTATTATTTACACATCATTTTTAATAACTGGTGATTTTTAGTTTATCCCCTGAGTTGCTGGAAATATACTCCAGACGTCTTCCATAAATCCTTCTCTTCTTAGCTTTGTTTCCCCACCACATTAACTCTGGGACACACAAGCAGAGGCGTTTTAATGAAACATCAGACATCAAAAAGACTTGGAGTTCTTTATGAAATCTTAATAACTTTATTTGATGAACTGTAATCAAAAAAGTTTGATTTTTTCATGACTTTGTTTGTGTTTCACTGAGGACATACCCTACATGTAGTAATATGAAAGACCTGTTCTTGTGAGGGAGTATTGTTAAATGTTTGATGTTGTTTCAGTCTAAACTCTCATGGTAAAGAGCTTTGCTATTGAGTTGCTCCCCAAGATATGAAGTGTTTCAAATTGCTTTTCTCATATCAACACTTCATCTGTTGCAGTATTGTTATTTTTCTCATCTTTTTAAAAAGAAAACATTTGTTTATAGAAAACGTAGAGGCATAATTTTAAAAAGAGCTAGAAAACTCTGCCAATTGGGGTGGCTAGCACAAGGATTATTGGAAGGTTTATTGTAATCCTAAATACTTGCTGCAGAGGTCCACGTCTTGGTAATAATGTGATCTGCCATAACAAAGATGAGATGAATCTATTAGAATTTACTGCAAGATACCAAGGACAATGACCCCAGCACTCTTACATTCTGGGTTATTGGATCAGCAATGCATAATATAGCTGACCTACTTTAACTGATTTTGGAGAGTGAAGGTGGAGTGCTAATTATTGTAGAATTCCTAGAGCCCCTCTCCTGTTGGTGGATCCACAGAATATTATATGAAATTGTAACACAGTCGCCATCTTACCTGAAAATACATATGTCAGCTAAAAGAGTGATGTGACAGTAAAAAATCAGGAGCTCAGAACTGGATATGTAGATTATTATAATTAGCCAGTTGTCAGCAAAAATTATAAATTATTACCTTCTATTCTCCCAGTCATGTGCAGAAACAACGAATACACTGACAAATCCCATTGCAAAATACCTACAGAATTTACAAGTATTTGTAAATGTGGTGGTTTCACCTTGATTACAATAATGTTTTTAGACAGTTCCTGACTTCCCTTTGTTCATGCTACTGTACTGAAGATGACCTAAATCAATGGGAATATAAAAAAGATGTATTTAAAATATTGAATATTTAAAGCCTTTAAATTCTCACAACTTTGCCACTAAACATCTATATTTAGGATAATTTCAATGTTTTTCTTCTCAGCTGTGTCAAATATTACTAATGATGCTAGAGTATTAGGGAATATGACCAAACTGCTAAGGGTTTGTCTACGTGGGGAAACAGATTGGCATAATTATACCACTATCATTACACTGATAAAACTCCCTGTGTGGATGCTCTTATTATGGAATAAGAGTGCCATTTTCTGGGTTAATTTATATCTCTTTGAAGGTGGTATACATTACACAGAAAGCACTCTTATTCTGGATTAGGAGTGTCCCCACAAAGAGTCATACTGGAATAATGATAGCAGAATATCAGTATAGTGATGCTAGTAATTTTCCCCATGTAGACAAACCCTATGATGTGAATATTGTTGGTTTTCATATTTCATTGGCATCCACCATGTTGCTACTGATCCATGATATTTAAATGAAAGCCACTCTATTATTATCTTGTAGAAATGATGCTCATTAAAATAAAAATGATGTTTACAAGCTGTTTACTGAGTTAAATGCAAGCACATGAAGCAAAGTTAGTTAGTTATAAAAGCCATTGTACTCACAGTATGACAAAGACCTGCATCTTTGTCCCCTCTGTTGCCATTAGTCTGGTCAATGGAGCTCAAGTGGATGATGATGCATGTGACATGGACCACTGAAATGAACAGGGATTATCTATACTACACAAAAAATTGAACATTCATACCAGTATGTGGAAACTCAACCAAGGCTTTAGCCGTGTTTAGGGACATGCTTAAGGGAATTCTGCCACTTCAAAATTGTATTTGTAACCACATCCAGGGACACAGTCGAATGTGCAGTGCAGATGAGTTCTTTGTGCTCACAGAATTATCCTCTTTGCACATGTTATTAACAATCACTGAAATTTCACTGAATCCTTTCTACTGCTGCAGTTAACGAGAGAGATGCTGTTTCAGGAATTATTGAGTATCTAGCATTATAATTTGCTTTTTGTTTTATGTAATATATCTCTGCATAGAATTGCTGGAGAACTGTTTGTGTTTGTTAACTTTTTTAATCCTTATTTTTCAATAAGCTTACTGTTAAAGTACAGTGTTAGGTATAGTTTTACAAGGATTGTAACACAAATTCTGTGTTAAGTTTGGCTGTTTTTACATTTGGTCATGTGTATGACATGCATGTAAATGTAATGTAGTGGGTTTTGTCTTTTATGATTTACATGTTTAAATCTGAAACCAATACCATTGATTTAAAGAACTAATGAGTGTTTGTATTGTAAGCAAGTATTAGGGCATCCTGTGATGCATAATGCATGGGTATAAGTATATTTTTGAGTGAAAGGATGGGTTAAATAAGCAAGAAAATCTAATGTTTAAATACTGGTATCTTTATTCATGTTGAATAGTACCTCACTACAAAAACAAAACACTGAAGTCATGGAACAATTCATTGTATAAGGCGCTACTCAAAGTGAGTTGGAGTATCAGATTCTGATACTCAGGTTAAGAGTACATTATTCTGTACTACTGCTGGATGGACTGAGCAAATACTCCTTAGATTTTCCAAGGAGATTAAGGGAGTTAGTGCCCACTTTCCATTGAATTCAATGGGCATTTAACTTCCCTAGATCCCTCGGAAAATACCAGGATGCACCTTTTTGGGTTTCTTTATGAAAGTGTGTGTGTGTGTATGTGTGTTTTGAAAAATTAGAGAGGGAATAACATGTCTTCACCCTGCCAGCCAGTAAAGAGAAGAGGCCAACCACAGCTCATATCTAACACCTTTGCTTTCAGAGAGAAACTTTTTGCTTTGATTCACAAGAGAAAATGTACTGATGTATTTGCAAGAAATGTGAGAACACGTATTTCCAGACTTCAGAGAACAAAATACTGATTATCGAAAATATCGAAATAATTGATTATTGAAATCGAAATAATCATTATCGAATTAATATCGAAAAGTGATATGTAATTTCAGCAAGGACCTTATTCTCCAGTTCTTAGACAAGCAGCCCCTCACTGACTTGTGAGAGTTCAGGATCAGGCCCATAAATAGTTGTCAGATCACAATATTTTTCTGGGCCTTAAGTCAAATTTCAGAATAGTTCTACAAAACCCATGACAACTAAGAATTAGATGTCACTCTTGGACATAAGAAGTTAAATCTTCAAGTTCAATATACAGAAAAAGTTGTTTTAAAATCATGGCTGTCTAATGTAACTTCCAAACTATTGGGATCTTTACAAAAAAATCCAATATTGTGCTTTCTATCCAGTTTAGGGCTCTGCTTGAAGGCATGGCAAAACAACTCTTACTATGAGACCTCTGTCGATCTCTGGCTTTCCACTCCACTGAAGTCCTTTAGTAAAACCCTTAGGACATACATGTTGCTCTCACTCACTTCTTGGCTCCAAGGAACAACATTATGTAAGATATACTAAACTAATTTTTTCAGAAATATACAAAAATTCTGTGAGCTAGCTTGTTTCTCTAGGGGAAGAGACTGCAAAATCACTGAGCAGCTGCATTACAGAATGGCAGCTGAATGAAGCCAAAACATTTAATCACTAGCTATGTAACATGGTGTATGCACAAAGGATAATTCATAGCAAAATTCTACACTAACTTTTTTACTTTTGTTTTATTTCCAGCTCTATCACTAACTCACTGTGTGACCTTGAATAAAAGTCAGTTAGGTGGAAATTTTCAAAAATGCCTAACTCCTATTTTCAAAAGTGACTTAAGCACTTTTGAAAACAGAACTTAAGTTCCTAAGTAATTTAGGCCCAGATTTGTAAAGTTATTTAGGCATTGCTGTACTCAGAATTGCAGCATTTGACTGTCAATGGGATTTTGGCTCCTAAGAACCTGAATCCCTTTTGAAAACGAGACTTAGGACTCTAAGTCAGTTAGCTATTGCAAAGCTGAGCACTGCAATGCCTAAATACCTTTAAAATTCTGGGTCTTAGGCACTACTGAAAATTTAACCCTTCATCTCTGTTCCTCATATGAAAATAATACCCACTTTTGCAGAGCATACAGCTATCATGGTGATGGATGTGGCATAAGAACCTAAATAAAGTATAAGATTTGATTATAGTTAATAATAATAATAATTACTAATGCTTAGAGCTAGATATATACTTAACGATCCAAAACTTTGATATGAATTTACTGCTATGTATGATAGTTTCCATTAATATTTTTACCATGTTGACTTTGCAAGTAGGTGTTTGTGACACAGAAGCCCATTTGGGTTCACTACTCTGTCAGCAACTCTTGTCAGGCCTGACAAACTCACTACACTTCACACACTGATGTTATGATATCTGTTCGAAAGGTGATATATAATATATCATTTGAAATCGAATAACACACAGGTGATTAATATAATAATAAAATGTATGTATTAACACTATATAAGGCATTACGGATACTCACTGATATTAGACTTTACCGTCTGTGTCCAAACAAAGGGAGAAACAGGTCTCTCCCAGACAGGAGGGAAGGTCACAGCTATTTGCCTGTCTCCTATGTAAATTAAGCATGGTAGAATCAAAACAAAGGAAGCACCATTTATGTAGAGGGGGATGGGAAACCCACAGGAAATGAAAAAACGTCATAAGTTCATCCTGCCTCTTGAAGCAAGGTCATTGAACTTTGGAAGCAATAAGTAAAGACAGAAGCCGTCTTTGGCTTCCATCACTAGACAGACACAAGGGAACAAAGCTCACATAAGCTGAGAAAGATGGGCCCTTCAAACAAGGGGCGGGGGTTTGATGTTCTGCATATAGCTGAGAAGACTGCTTAGGCAAAGATCTTTCACATAGGAAGACAAAGGAAGCCAGCATCTTGTACTACTGTGGAATGTCCGACTAGGGCTGGGAAGAGGAATGACTGGTGAGAGAAACCATCTTGAACAAAGCTTGTACCTTGCTCAAGTAAGTTTTAGACTTCTAGATGTGTGGTTTCACTTTTGTTAGTAATCCTTTCTAACTTTATTCCCTATATTTGAACTCACTTATTCCTAGGTATATTTTGTTAATAAATTTGCTTTATTTTTACAATAAACCAGCTAGTGTTGTGTTTGAAAGGAAGAATGTATCTACCCCAGTTAAGTTAATATATGATGTTTTTGTCCCTTTGAAGGAGTAACACACCTTATTATTTTCCTGACCTGTCCAACAGGGGCTGGATGCTTCAAGGCACACGGTTTTGGCGAAATTTGGGACTGGGAGTGTGGTGGGATCATCTTGCTGGTGTAACCAAGGCTGGTGGAAGCAGAGTGGGACTGTAGACAGGCTGTAGGGGTCAGAGCTGCTGAACCCAGGCTGTCTAGCACATAGACCCTCAGGGTGTAATCTGCATACTTGTAGGATGGCTGTGAGCGTCCCAGTCTGGGAGCTATAGCAGCAAAGCATTTGTAAGGCACCCAGGGTCACAGGGCAAGTGGTGACACAACTCCTTACTGGTTTGGATTGCACCCCAGAACCAGAATGTGACAGTGTTGCAACAGGGTATACATATTTCCTATACTACTAATAGAGAGTATTGTGCATAAAGTGGTAGTATTAATTAATTGGTAAGGCATTTCTGAAGGTTTTAATAATGATCACTGCATAGAAGTTCTCCTCCTCCTAGAAGACATGTCACTAAAGAGGCTCCTAAATTAATCCAACCAAGGAAAATTGTGGGTTCTTTTATTTTATGCTCTGCCAGGTAGTGCAGAAGCAAACGTGATGTTTCAGTTGCATGAAACCTTGTGTTGTTTTGTTCTGTTTTTATTCTGCATGTGAATTTAGTTTTTCTGAAAGTTGCTAACCTATTTGAATCCTGGATTAGTGGGCAGAGCCCACCAAAGCATGAAAGACCTGGCAAAATGAAGCGGGGGGGGGGGGGGGAGGCGGGGCACAGAGCCCATAACTCAAGAGATTTTTGAGGGACAGAGGAAAAATAACCAGGGACCGTGGCAGGTCACAGCAAATGGGCAAACATAAAGACTGATGTCCCTAATCATAGAAAACAACACTAGATGGCCTGCAGCCATTCAAGTTTCCATTCACTGCCATGTCAATTGCCTCAATACTAATCAGAAGTAAACAACTCTAGGGTTTAGGGTATTCGGTCTCCATGCCCAGTTAATCCTTGACCACTATGTTGGAACTATTTAGCACCAATTTGGTGTAGGATTTTGAGATGTGGATGATTTGACACTGAGACCTCAAAACTCATTGCACATATAGCAGGATGCTGAATAGCCAGGGGATGGTAATAACTTTTCAGTCACTGCTGATATGCATCATATTTTGCAAGTGATTTAGAAGTAGAAGGATCTGATTCCATTACTAGTCCCTTGTGTCATCTAGTCCTCTTACTTTTCCGTGTCTTGGAAAAAAGCTCCAATGGCTAACATTTAGACATGACTGCTGCTCTGCTTGCTATAGGTTATATTTTTGGAGTTAAAAACATAATTTAGAGAGAAAGGAGAAGACAAGTTGTTTAGATTCCAAACCAGGAATAGGAAACATCCACAAGTTATAAAAACAATTATTTTAAAACATTAGAATTGAAAATCCATTTCTCTTGTATTCACCTAAGTTCCAGGCTGTTCCCCCCCCCCCTTTTATGACTGATGATATCACTTGGTAATACCTAAAGCAGTGCAGTGAATGCAGCTGCTAATCCCCTTTAATGATACCTTCCTAAGTGTTAATATCATGTGTTGTGTCATGTGAAAAGATGACACCTGAAACACCGGTTTTGGTAGGTAAAAAAGCTTTTGTGTTCAATTTCAAAAATTACACTGGTCTACAATTTTTGAGAAGTCATCTGCTTCAGAGATAAAAAGTGCTATTTATTATGTATTTTGATGTGCTGAATTCAAATATGACAATTAAAACTACTGATTGGCTACTGTTTCTAAGATATTTAAGTTTTTACATTTTATGTCTCTGTATATTGTGTAGCTAGTAGAGTTTTAATCATAAATTGTAAACCTAGGTCTTTTCATGTGGTTATGGTTGCTTTACATGATAATATTTCACCTGTCCTGTTTATGTAACAGTTTAAAAATCAGCAAAAGGGTTATATAAATAAAATTTATTATGAAACAAAAGGCAAAAAACTATTCTGTACATAGTTTAGTCCTATTCAGTGTCTACTCGGCGCTTCTTGGCTTGTCTCTTGTATTCATTAAATGGAGCATCTCTTGTCACTGTCCAGCAATAGTCTGCAAGCATTGATGGGCTCCATTTGCCCTGATAGCGTTTCTCCATTGTTGCAATGTCCTTGTGAAATCGCTCGCCGTGCTCGTCGCTCACTGCTCCGCAGTTCGGTGGAAAAAAATCTAGATGAGAGTGCAAAAAATGTATCTTTAGTGACATGTTGCAACCAAGGCTTTTGTATGCCTTGAGGAGCTTTTCCACCAACAACCTGTAGTTGTCTGCCTTGTTTCCGAGAAAATTTATTGCCACTAATTGGAAGGCTTTCCATGCCGTCTTTTCCTTGCCACGCAGTGCATGGTCAAATGCATCACCTCGAAGAAGTTCATGAATCTGAGAACCAACAAAGACACCTTCCTTTATCTTAGCTTCACTTAACCTTGGAAATTTTCCACGGAGGTACTTGAAAGCTGCTTGTGTTTTGTCAATGGCCTTGACAAAGTTCTTCATCAGACCCAGCTTGATGTGTAAGGGTGGTAACAAAATCTTCCTTGATTCAACAAGTGTTGGATGCTGAACACTTTTCCTCCCAGGCTCCAATGACTGTCGGAGTGGCCAATCTTTCTTGATGTAGTGGGAATCTCTTGCACGACTATCCCATTCGCAGAGAAAAGAGCAGTACTTTGTGTATCCAGTCTGCAGACCAAGCAAGAGAGCAACAACCTTCAAATCGCCACAAAGCTGCCACTGATGTTGGTCATAGTTTATGCACCTCAAAATTTGTTTCATGTTGTCATAGGTTTCCTTCATATGGACTGCATGACTAACTGGAATTGATGGCAAAACATTGCCATTATGCAGTAAAACAGCTTTAAGACTTGTCTTCGATGAATCAATGAACAGTCTCCACTCATCTGGATCGTGAACGATGTTGAGGGCTGCCATCACACCATCGATGTTGTTGCAGGCTACAAGATCACCTTCCATGAAGCAGAATGGGACAAGATCCTTTTGACGGTCACGGAACATGGAAACCCTATCACCACCTGCCAGGAGATTCCACTGCTGTAGTCTGGAGCCCAACAGCTCTACCTTACTCTTGGGTAGTTCCAAATCCCTGACAAGGTCATTCAGTTCACCTTGTGTTATGAGGTGTGGTTCAGAGGAGGAGGATGGGAGAAAATGTGGGTCCTGTGACATTGATGGTTCAGGACCAGAAGTTTCATCCTCTTCCTCGTCTGACTCAAGTGCAGTCCTTCTCCGTGGGGTACTGGGCGTATAGCTGATGGAATGTTTGGATAATGCACAGTCCACTTTTTCGTCTTTGACACACCTTTCCCAACTGGAGGCACCATGCAGAAGTAACAATTGCTGGTATGATCTGTTGGCTCTCTCCAAATCATTGGCACTGCAAAAGGCATAGATTTCTGTTTCCTGTTCAACCAGTGGAGAAGATTTGCTGCACAAGTGTTGCCGCATATGTGTGGGGCCCACCTCTTGTCCTGATCTCCAACTTTGCAGCCAAAATAAAGGTGATAGGCTTTCTTAACCATAGTGGTTATACTGCGCTTTTGTGATGCAAAAGTCACTTCACCACAAACATAGCAGAAGTTATCTGCACTCTTCACACAAGTACGAGGCATCTCTGCTCACTTTGGCTAAACAGAAATGTGTCCCTTTGCAAAATCAAACACTGACAAATAAGAGAGCACGACACTGTATGATTTCTAGAGCTGATATAGGGCAATTTGTTCAGCAGAGTGATGTAAGCTTCGTTATGATTGCATCATCCATGATGTCTAGGAATAACATGATGCAATTCATATCATGTATGACGCAATACCAGCTTCAGATTGCATCATTCATTGTTTTGCCTAAAAAGCAAGTACTGTCCAAACCCAGTCATAGATTTATTCATAGATCCAGTCAAAGATGTATTTTAGTCATTTCTGGTTTAAATTGAGATCCCTTCCCTTTATAACTCACTTATCCTCCGCCATTCCCAAGTCAAGGGTCGTATATACTGACCCAATAGCATATCTTGAAAACTAGAGCCAATCAACAATTTTAAGCATCATTTTCGTTCTCAGTGACCCAGAATTAGTAAAGTTTGACTACATTTATTTCAGAAGCATTTTGGCTGTAGAGCAGTGTTACTTGGAAATTATTCTTGTGGAGATGTACACTGTTGCTTTAAGGATTTTGAACCTTTTGTGGCTTTGAGGGGCTATTGCTGTTTACCAGAGCATCCTCATCACTATCTATACTGTTTCTTCAAGTCTATCTGCAATGGTGAGTGCTGGGGAATAGTGTGAATCTTTCCCTACCCACCCTCCCACTGGTGAATAAATGCTCTCTGAGTTTTTCTCTGGTGTAACAGAACCCTGCAGGGACTGGCTAGATTTCATCACTGGCGTGTATTCCCTATGGACAGGCAGACTATATTTCCTAGGCACTCTCTACTGTTGTGAGGGGAGTAATCTGAATTTCAATTGGGTATTAACTGCTGGATGAGTTGGACTCTTTCTCTACAGCGAGGTGCCTAAGATTTGATTATAATAAAACTGCAAACGTTACAGAATATGTCCCCTGAATTATACGTAGGAGTCCTCTATCTATAGCTTACATTATATGAGCCTTGTCTTTCTCTTTTGTAACAACCATCGCTGGTCAGTCACATAGGCTCAGTGCCTTATTTTAGAAGTTATGCTGATCAGTTAATTTGAGACAGGGAAATGCAAGACGCTTTGCTGTTGCTGTCTAAGTAGGCAAGACAGACATCGACGATGTTTTTCAAAAGCTTGTATGGCACAGGATTGAGAATCTATCTTAGGTACTTATATGTTCCCCAATGCCACAGTATCTATGTGACTCCCAATTTTAATGTGTTTCTCCTCACATCACCTTAATGAATCCCCCATTTTACAGCTATAGAACTGAAGCACAGAGAGGCTAAAGTGACTTGCTTATAATCACAGAGGGAGTGTCTGGTGGAGCAGGGACTTGAACACAGCTCCCTCAAATTCTAGGCTAGTGGCCTAACCACTGGATTACATTGTTATGTAGTGGCAGCTCCTACATGTAGGCAGAGTTGTTTCATCTAACCTGGTTCAGTAACATATTATGACTTATCAGAACTGGTCAGCAACATTTAACAAAAAATTGTCATTTTGTTTCCTTTTTTTCTGAGTGATTCTGCTTATTACTGAGCATGGTCATTGTGCTTAACAGAATGTAGAGGAGGAAAAGGAGTTTACAGTCTAAACTAGATAGACAATCTAGTTCAGACACAAATGAAACACTGGATCACCATGGACTGGGAGGTCTAATTACTGACTGGTGTATATAGTCTTCTAAAAGGTTTTTTTTTGATGGTGGATTTCTCATGGAAAGATGCATGGAGGATGTGTGTGTTTTAAGGAGCAATTTGAACAAAGAGAAATTTGGTAGTCCAGCAGTTCTCAGTCACATCAATTATAATCTTTAACTGCTGTGTAAAACTGAGCCTACTGTTATGCATGCGTATCACATGTGGCGTACCTCATCCAGGGTACTAAATGCCCAAGTAACAACTATGTGGGTAAAACCAGACAATCACTATGCTCTTGAATGAACTCACACAGAAAAATGATGACATGAACACCCTATCACCTGTGGATGAATGCTTTCAGAAAATGATTACTCCATATCTGACCTTTCCTTCCTCATCCTCAAAGGAAACTTGTACAACATCTTCAAAAGATGAGAATGGGAGCTAACATTTATAACTTTGCTAGACATTAAAAATCTTGGTTTAATAAAAACACTGGATCTATGGCTTATTACAACAATTGGTACTCCTGTGGGGATTCTGTGTGACTGCGTGCCTGCAGAAAATGCCCCTCCCGCAGAATTCCTATGCTTTCCTGCAGAAAATGGCAGGGAAGCTGTGTGTGTGTGTGTGTGTGCTCAGTTTAAACAGAGGTAAGGCATGGGGGGGCTCACAGGGTTACATGCAACTGCCCCCTTCTCATTTCTGCAAACACAGAGCTGCCCAGCTGAAGGAGGCTGCCTCTCTGCTCTGCTGATTCTGCAGCTGAATGCTGCTGCCTGGGTCCTAATATCAGTCATGATCCCCTTCTGTGTGCTGGGAGCCTTCCTTTTTTCTGTGCAAAAGTGAGTGCCCGTGGTGGGACTGGGTAAGGAGGGGTGGGGGAAATGAGGGAAGAGGGTCGGTTGGGGGAAAGAGGCAGAGGGGAAGGAAGGGGGTGGAGTAGGGTAGGGGGAGGGGAATGTGGGAGTGAGGAGAAGGGGATGGAGAAGAAACGGGGACAGGGGAATCATGGAGGAAAGTGGGAGCCTGGTATGCAGTGTCCCCTCAGCAGCAGCTGGGGCTCCCCCATTAAGCAGGCCCATCAAACCCTGACCCTGACAAGCCCTACTGCCCTACACCTGGACCCCTGTGATGAGCCCCCCACACCAAGTTCCCCACCCCACTGATCCCCAACCAGCTGCACCTTGGACCCCCACTACGGGCAGCAGGTATAATAGGCCAGAGGAGGCTCTGCCTCCCCTAGTGCAGCCACTGCCATGGGACCCTGCTTGCAGGTTTGGCAGGGGGAAATTTTTGCTTTTTATTATGCCCTATGCAGGTTCCGGGGCAGCTGAGGTGGCAGTATGTGTGTTCAGCTTTCTGGGTTCATTAGTAATCTCCCTGGACTCCAGGGAGATTATTGATGAACCCAGGATGCTGAGTAACACATACCGCCTCCTCAGCCACCCCAGAACCTGCATGGGGCATAGAAAAAGCTCAGGTTCTTCTTCTGGAAGAGAGAAGAAAAGAGGTTTTGAATTTTTGCGGGGCGGCTTGGGTTCTACAGAGGGGAGGCGCAGCTGTGGGGGCTCCGGCCAGTCCGGGGCTCCTCTGTGCAGGTTGGGGGGGCCTCAGGGCTCTGGCTGGCCCAGGACTCCTCTGGCTGCAGGGGGAGAGGTGGCAGGGAGTCTCGGGGCTCCGCTGGTGGAGTGGGGAACAGGGTCCCTCCTGCACCACCTGTCATTCCCAAGCTCATTGGTAGGTCCGGATCCAACATCTCGAGGCTGAGGCAGATGATTAGACAAACTTTGATCTGTAAAGTATAAGTACCTTTGTCTGTCATTTGTAGAGGGAGAGGGTTCTGGGCTTCATGCCCATGCAAGCCACTGAGATATTTTGTCCATATACTTACCTTGTATTAAATAAAGCATCTTTTTAGTTTACCTTTTCTTGTCCCTTATCCTTATTTGCACTGAGATAAACTAGGTGATAGATCCTAATTCAGGGACAGCCGTACCTGTGATTTCTTAGCAGGGGTCCATAACATCTTTAATTTCTCCCCCCACATTGATACATTGTAACTGGGGCTCTGGCTGTGGAGGAGATCTCGGGGGTCCGGCCGTGGAAGGGGAGCGTTCGGGCTGCAAGGGAGGACAGAGGGTCTCGGGGCTCCAGCTGCGGAGAGAAGCCAGGGGAGCTCTGGGTGCTGAGGGAGTGCAGGGGGGTGATGGCCATGGGACGGTGAGGGGGCGAGGGGCTCTGGAGGGGTGTGTGTAAGGTGTGGAGCCGAGGGCTAGCCTCCCCTAAGGGGGGCTCCACCTGCCGCCCATGACTCCCCCCATCAAGCTCCACTTCCCTGGCACCCATTCTACTGAGCCCCCCACATCCAGACCTCCCTGCTGAGCCCCAACCACTTTCCCCTGGATCCCTTGCAGAATCCCATTCTCCCTGCACCAGAAGCCCACAATGAGCCCCTGTGTATCCATATCTCCCACTGAGCCGCCCACACCCAGATTGCCCCCCACACAAACCTCTCACCCCACACCTGGATCCCCCCACACTAAGCCCCCCCCACACTTGGATCCTGATGGGCTGAGGCTGCCCACCTGCTCCTGGTGCACCTGGCGCAGAGGGGAAGGACCCCGGGATGTTTCTGGGGCAGTCCCAGCCCTTGCACTGTGTCAGGGTCAGGTGCAGCCTCACTGCTGAGTCCCTGTATCGGGGGAGGGGGGGCTTCAGGGTGATCTCCCACCTCAATGCAGTCAGTGGCCTGTGCTCCCCACTGCTATGCTGGAGCCACATTTACTTATTGACCAATAAAATTTGCAAAATTTTAAAATATTGTGCGCAGAATTTTTAATTTTTTGGCGCAGAATTCCCTCAGGAGTAAATTGGTAACCCAATAATCTCAATTTTTTGTCCTGTGTCTGCGGGGTGTTAACAGACCACTTCACCTTGAACGGTCCCTTAGAATATGTGCTAACTCTTATGCTAAACAATTTGTTCCACCTTGTATTTAGCAGTAACACTCTGAGTCTCTTTCCCAGACCTGAAGACCTCTGTGTAGCTTGAAAGTGTCTCTCTTTCACCAACAGAAGTTGGTCCAATAAAAGATATTACCTCATCCACCTTGTCTCATTTTGTGTCAGTTTTGCCTGCACACTTTGAGTTATCCACAGCCTTTCCTGGACTTGTGAACTGAATGTGAGAAACAAACTCAGTGGCAGTCATGCACTGAAGTGCTCAGTGAATAGACCATAACTAGAATATTAATGTATTTATGGCTTCTGCTGGGAACAGGATTCATTGCAGCCCATATGCTAGCAAGAAAAGATTGCTGGTCTTTTCGTTTGTCAGAGGTGGGGTGGTATTAGTCAGGGGGACAACACAGCAGGCAGCAGCACTGGCATGCCTCGTATACTGCTCATGCTGCAAATGAATTAAATCCAGTGACTTCACTGGGGTCTGAAGTAGTCCTGTACACCAAACAACCTGTGTTCTGCCGGTACAAAGATAACCTAGTTTGTGGAGTCTCAGCGATAAGTTGCATTTGGTATCAAATTTAAATTCTGAAGGTGGGGGTAGGTGGGTGGGGGAATGTAGCTTGCACTTTTGCTTATCTGTAGCCAGTTAAAAAACATCTCCAAGTTTCTATGGACTTTGGATGAAGCGGAAAAAGCATATTTTCCCTGTCTCTCCTGAAGCATCACACCCCACTTTGGGAACTTCATTTATATGCACATCATATGCAATCTGACTGACTCCTACTGTACCTTTGAACAGATCCAATCAGATACCCATATGCATGTAAATGAGCTTCCCAGAGCCGTGCTCTCAGTGCTGAGGAAGAAGAGTTAAAGAGCAGCCTCTTCTTGAAACTTGTTACAGTGACAATCTCATGCTAGAAAACACAATAAAGCTTCTCTCCCCCTCCCCTCCTTTTTTCCTTGCCACTGTGAATGCCAGGAGAATGCCCTATAACTCACTTTTCCAGACAGAGGTAATTTATTTAAACATGGATTATTTGAAAAATGGGAAGGGATACAGGGCTTGATTTTTAATCCCTGCTAACACAGAGAAAAGAATGCTCGTGTCACAACTCAGTGAGTGTAAAAATTAAAAAAGGTTGAGACTATTGTTTGAAAACAGGCAAAATAATTAAAATTATTATGGAATAATCACATATCACACAACAACCTCCCACTCTTATGAGCAACAACCAAAACAGCTCCTCCAAAGCAGGCCCAAGGGCAGAGGTTCTGTATATCATTCAAAGACCATCTGTCATTCAATTCCTGTAGCCCCTTTCCACTATTCTAGGGGCAGGCTGAAATTTAGTCCTGGCATTTCTTTTTCCATTTGCTAACAAACAGCAGTGATGGCAGATAAATATGGCAAACAATAGGCGTTTGTAATGAACTGGAAAGGGATATGGATTTTTGGAACTAGTACCTAGAAGTTCCTGGTCGTATGCTAGGCTCCAGGGATTCCCAAAGCCTGGTTCTGCCATGTGGCTGCACAGACAGACATCTGCAAGCTGGGCTAGGTTTTCAAGAATACAGCCAACCTGCTAAGGGGCTGATTTAAATAAGATCAAATGTATTAAAAAAAAAAAAAAAGACTGAAAGCTGATTTAATTCCAGGAAAGGATAAAGAGCAACACAAAAGGTGCAGAGATATATGGTACAAATGATGCAAGGAGCGCACATCCTAATAGTAATCTCCATTTTTATTCTATGCGTTTCTAATTCTTTCTATTTTATATTTTTCTCTATAAGAACCAATAGCAGTGGATCCTGCTTTTGCATTGCACTTTGCAAACTCATTCTTGATAATTACTGTATGTCAGTGCGCCTTTGACCTTTATTTACTGTTTTGGAGTGTAAAAAATTGAAGTGTGATTATGTGGCTGCACAGACAGAGTTAAAGCTAGAGTTAAAACTGAATGATAGAATTATTAGCTGAAGCATGAATAAATATAGTTTCTTTTCACAATTTAACTGTACCTGAAATACTCCAGCTAGCCATTTCAAATTATTAGTGATCTAAAGTGCGGTAATAGCTCTATTTGGTTGGAAGAGGAAGGGTGGTCTTGTGGAAGTACTGATACTCATCCTGTTGACATTTGATGTAGATAACAAAATATTCTTGTCCTGCCTATAAGAAGCCATCATGGTAAATAAGAATGCCCTGAAATGAGTCTCATCCTTCTTCTTGGACCAAACCAAAAGAGTTGTTATGCGAACTATTCTGCCATCTTACCTTTATTGTCCAAAGGCGCTGTCCTCTTTCTCTTATTATTCAGCAGCTATCTGAGGCTGTTAGGAGAGCTGGTGCCACCAATACACTTACAGCACTCTTCTCTACATCTCCTCTAGGGCAAGTATAAATAACACCATCTTCCAGAACTCAGCACCTGGACAAAGAGTGGAGCGCAAGTCAGACTAAAGGCTTGCTGGTCAGGAGAGGGAAGTTCTTTGAAGAACTTGCCTTCTCCGTAACAACCCTCACTATCTGAGGACATAAAGCTTTAGATTAAGTTAGAATACATCCTTGGGATCCTTTTGGATTCTTCCCAATGCTGTCAGATGCTCAAATAACCACGGTGACAAAAAAAAGTTTACTTCCTTTTGCAAGTTGTCAGAAAGATTGTGCGTCATCTCATCAGATACAGACCCGGCCATGCTGATCCAGGCATTATTGACTTCTGGGCTTGACTATTGCAACACCTTACATGTAGGAATGTAACCACAACACCCTGAAAAAGTTCCAACTCGTACCCTGAAAAAATTCGAACAACCTATCTGTTCGACAGCACAGGTCACTGTGAGTGCATCATCCTGGTGCTTCACTCTCTGCACTGACTCTTACACTGAATACAGTTAAAGCTCTTTTTTGTAGGATTGAACCAACAGGGGAAGGCTTGTGAATGAAGGAGACAGAACCTTCACAGGCACTGCACCTAGACTATGGAACTTGCTTTTGCAAGGAATAAGAATGACCATGGACATCATGACTTTCAGTACTAAATACAAAACTCATCTCTTAGTTTTTTCTCAGTAAGTTCTTTATAGACATATAACTCGCTCTGTCTTGGAGAGGGCACCAGAACTGGACACAGTAGTTTAGCAGCAGTTGCACTGGTGCCAAATACAGAGGTAAAATAATGTCTCTAAGCTTACTCAAGATTCCCCTGTTTAATCATCCTAGGATTGCATTAGCTTTTTTGGCCACAGCATTACACTCAGAGCTCATGTTCAGCTGATCATTCACTAGGAATAGCATCCTCCATCCTGTAAATATAGCCTACATTCTTTGTTCCCAGATGCACACCTTTATATTACATATACAGTTTATATAATGGCATCCATTTACATTTAACTGTATTAAAATTCATATAGCTTGCTTGCTCCCAATCTACCAAATAATCCAGATCACTCTGAATCAGTGACCTGTCCTTTTCATTATTTACCACTCCCTCAATTTTTGTGTCATCTGCAAACTTTATCAGTGATGATTTTATGTTTTCTTTTAGGTCATTGATAAAACTGATCTCTGTGGGGACCCCCCCCCCCAGAAACACACCCGCTCAATGATGATTCCCCATTTACAGTTACATTTTGAAACCTATCAGTTAGCCAGTTTTTAATTTATTTAACGTGTGCTGTTAATTTTATATTATTCTAGTTTTTTAATCAACATGTCATGTGCTACTAAGTCTAACCCCTTACACAAGTCTAAGTATATTACGTCAACACTATTAACTGTACCAACCAAACTTGTAATCTCGTAAAAAAAAAATCAGGTTAGTCTGACAGGTTCTATTTTCCATAAATCCATGTTGATTTGCATTAATTACATTACCCTCCTTTAATTCTTTATTAATTGAGTATCAGCTGCTCCATTATCTTGCCCAGAATTGATGTCAGATTGATAGGCTTATAATTACCCAGGTGATCTCATTTACTCTATTTTAAAATAGAAACAACGTTAGCTTTCCTCCAGTCTTCTGGAACTTCCCCAGTGCTCCAATACTTATTGAAAAGTAAAATTAAAAATCCATTGAGCTCCTCAGCCAGCTCTTTAAAAATTCTTGGATGCAAATTATCTGGACCTGCTGATTTAATTATCTCTAACTTTAGTAGCTGCTGTTTAACATCCTCCAAAAATACTAGTGGAATGGAAAAAGTGTTATTGCCATACAATGAGACTATATCATCTGTTTTTCCCCAAGTACAGAACAGGAATATTTATTGAACCCTTCTGCCCTTTTCTGCATTATTATTATTGATGATTCTACGATTCCCATCTAGTAGTGGACTAATACCATTGTTATGATTCTGTTTGTTCCTAATAAATTTAAAAATCTTCTTATTGTCTTTAACTCTGCTCATTATAGATTTTTCCTTGTGACCCTTATCAGTTTTCTACAATTCCTAACTTCTGGCATATATTCATTACAATCAACTTCCCCTTTCTTTCATATATTTTTTTTATATTTGCCTTCACTTCCCCTCTAAACCACATCATTTTTGTAACCAGTATGGCCTTTTCCCTTAGTTGTGGCTTTTTCGGCATCTAGTAAGGTTTTCTTAAATGATTGCCAGTTATCATTCCCATTTTTCTGATTATATTCTTCCTTCCAGTTGATTTGGCTCATAATTGTTTTCAGCTTTGTGAAATTTGCCTATAAAGCACCAAGCATATATATTACTGCTCCGGAGTTTATTCTGCTTGCATGTTATAAATGTGATCAAGTCATGATCACTTGTACCTAAGCTACCTTTTATTTTTAGTTCTGTGATCAGTTCCTCGTCACCTGTTAGGACAAGGTTTAATAAAGAATTCCTCTGTGTTGGCTGCAAAACTTTTTGAGTTAGGAAATTGTCTAGGAAATATATCGCTCAAATTGAAGTCCCCCTTGATCACAGAGTTTTTTCCCTACACATTGTAGATCAGTGAGTAAAGAGGCAGTCATCTTGTTCCCTAGTATGATGTGGTGGTCTGTTACAGTCACCAACTAGTACCCCATCTTATGCTTTATTTATTAGAACATTGATCCATAAGCACAGCTGCTTCTGATGCCTCTGGTGCTGTATGTGGGCTATTGGACTAGATGGACCTATTGTCTGATCTTCTACAGCAATTTCTATATTCCTATGCCTTTGGGTTTATTTAATTAAAAAAACCTGTGAAGTGTAATCTCATATACATCATGCGGGTGCAACAGGAAGTGATTAGCTTCAGATTACTTTAATTATTGAAGCATTATATAATGGCATCATAGTATTTTCAATATTTTCCTGTCCCATCTTTTACGCATCCTAGCAGTCTTTGTTTTTCTGACCACCACTGCACACTGAGCAGAGGTTTTGATTCAGATGTTCACAGTAACACCCCGGGTTACCCTCACAAAACCCAGCATTACAAAGGAAAATAATCAGCTAATGGTGTGTGGATGTACCTACAAGATTCAAACTTTCTATCTGACAGTATGTCTACACCAGAGCTTGGGTAAACATATGTGTTAGGTCTGATCAGGGTAGCATGCTAAAAATAGAAGTGTAGCTGTGGTGGTGTGAGTGGCAGGACGGGCTAGCTGCCAGAGCACGATCCTGTCTGAAACCCAGGTGGTTAGCCTGTCCCACTGCTTGCACTGCATCAGCTATGCTTCTATTTTTAGCATGCTAGTTCAATCAGAGCTAGTGCAGGTATGACTGCCTAAGCTGGAAATTACTCTGCCACCAGCTCCAATGTAGTCACATTCTGAGTTTCTTTGCAAAAATAGATTCAGCAACATCACGACACACCCAACCAATTTTCTTTCTTTCCATTTTTCTTAAAACATGCATCTGCTAAGATTGTATGGCCCAGGAAATGCTTTTCTAATAATGTACCTCAAGCTTCACCAGGGCCTGGGGACCATCTCTGTAGAAGTCAGGGCAGTTCAGCTTCCATGTCCATTCAGTCTTGGACATTACTACTGAGACTGTGATGTGGACACCTGTCCTCTACAGGACTAGACTAAAACCACCAGGGCACTTGGATACTACAGTACTGGGAGTAGTATAGGTAGATGGATGGACCATCTCATTTTGCAAAAGCTACTAGATGGTTATAAGGGGTGACAATGAATTACCGATACTGATGTAGGTTGAGTATGATTTGGGGATCTAGAGATGAGAAGCTGAGAAGCTTCAGGTTTCCTTATCAATCTTTTGGGGGCATCTAGATACTCCATGATCATTTTATTAGAGTATATTTTAATATATATAAATATATATTTATATATATTATATATATTTTGTCTTGTGTATAGTAAATTTCTTCTATGATTCTATGATTCTTCTATGATTCTATGATTTCCAAGACTGACACAGGGGAGCCCCCTTCTGAAGACTTGCTACTTTTGCGATGCCCACAGGAAATGAACCAAATCAAATATTAAAAAACCCAAATAGCTCCCAAATTATTCCATCCCTTTGGGCTAACCCAGTTCCAATCAGCTTGCAAGATCTGCAGGGCAAGGGCTACCTCCATTTTGAGTGAAAGTCACTATTGCACAGAAGACCAGCACGAGGCCCGTTTTTCATCTCAAAATAGGGTTAAAAGTGACATTTGAGTGGCACAGAGGCTTTGTACTTGTCTTCTGCAAAGGGGTAAATTTCACCCTTTGTGCCTTGTAACAGCACCAGGAAAGTTGTTGGCAAATAACAAATAATAGCAGGGAGTTTAGATGCCTTTTCCCTTCACTTGCTAACCTTTTACCACGCTGCACTCAATTATTTTTGGAAGCTGCATAATCAACTAACGTTCCCAGGCCAGAATAGAGAGGATTTAGCATCAAGGGGTGGCAGCCGGTCATTCGACCGCACATTTTTAACGTGGAAATGTTCCTAAAAGAAAATAAAAATGGAAGATGGCAACATCTTTGAGTCTACTCAGAAAACTGGCCCATCAGGGTGAAAGCAGGGTGGGGGCACAGAGGACGGTGAGGAGCAAAGTCAGAGAGATAGTAAAAAGTGTAATTGCAGACTGAAGCAGTTTTACAACTCAACTAATGCCCCAAATGGTCCAAATCATTGTTGCAGTGAACAATAGGACTGGTGGCAGTGAGAAGGTGCTGGTGAATGGTGTTGGAATCAAAGCATTGGAGATCGAATTTTCTGTTTTATACATAGAAATATGACAGCACCGACAGTGGTAGTAATGCAAGCTTCCCCATGTGCCCCTGCTGCTGTGCTTCTGACCCGATCTTCTGGGAGCACTTCTAAGAATGAGTCCCTCATCTCATTCAATCCTTGACCTCCCTTCTGAGTACTGCCCACAAGAGTGTCAATTAGTGCTAATTGTAAGAGGTTTATTTTGTCATGTGGCCACCTGTCCACTAGGAACTGGACTGAGACCACCAACAAATCCTAATGAACAGCTGTCAGACAGTAGCAACTTCCAGTCACGGATGCCCAGGGCTGGATTTGAAGAGCAAGTTAAGATGAAAAGCAAACGGAATGGTTTCAATTTTTAAATTAGTAGAAATCCTTGCAGAAGAAATTCCCCAACAATTAGTAGTGTCCAACATAACTAATCTTTTAAAAGAAAGATAAAGAAGATTTGTTGTTTAGCTAATTAAATCACACCATCTCAATAATTCCAATATTTGTATTAAAGAGTGTAATTCAACAAAAGTCACTAATGAGAACAACTCTCAAAGGAATGTATTTTCACGTTGATGCTCACATGTAACTTCCATATGTCTGAATGGGAATGGTACATATATAAGCATGGGAGAATATGCGGTATCACTTAGACCTGATTTTTACATAGCAGTAAAAAAATATTTAAAGTCAATCTGATTTCTCTGCTGAACTTTTTATTTAAATTTAGCTTGGTGATGTGCATGCTGAATTCTTCTAATAGGGGAATACACCCAGTGATGTATGGATTGAGGGTTAGAGTTACTGTGAGAACCTTGACACAACATTCAAAGATACGATGGATTTAGTGCTGCATTCCCAACTCAAATAGTTGGGAATGCACTTTTACTTAAATAATTCTAGTCTGGAAAAGTGACGGGAAAAAATGGCATCTTTTTGTTCAACCATTTCTTCACCCTATGTGTATTCGGAGTAATATCTGTTGACTTTAATGACAATAGTTAGTTTTTAGCTGCTTTTTTATTCTGTTGGCAGTGCAGAACCAGCACAACTAAGAGAGAGGAAGATAGATTCTATTCCTTTTCATGTACTATCAACATTATGATTTGCTAAATTCCAGTCAGTTACATCAGAAGCTAGCGGAGTTGCAAAAATGTATTAGAAGGCCTAAGTTGACTGGCAAATCTTTATTACAAGTGATGATGCATGAGCAGGAAAGAACCCATCTCAGATTCCAGGCTGAGTTCTCAGGACTAGCAGTTAGAGAAACTTCCTTTTACTTGTAAACTGAACACCTGAAATACAGAAAAGGAGAGAGAATAAATATAAGACACCAGAATGCCAGTTTTAGAATCACTTTTCACAGCAGAACTGCACTTTAACTTCCCTAGATGTGTGTGTGTGTGTGTGTATTTCATGTGGTTAATCGAGGCTTTTGATTATAGCTAGAATGGTAGCAACTTACAATTAAGGTTGCAGATGCATTTCCATTCCAAACTCATATTTTGAGTCACTCATAACTGTCCAGAACTCCTGCCTATTGGACTAAAATTATCCAGAACTGGTCTCTGCACAAAGTAGATATTTTGGAAGTCTTGAGTAAAAATGGCTCAGTTGTTTTTGAGTATGAGAAGAGTGAGGAGAATATAGACACACCCATCCCTTTTCTCTAAACATTCTTACAATTGTTTTAAAATACAGTCCTACAGGCAGCATGGCTGGGGGTGGAAAGTTTCAGTGGCAGGGATATAGCTTTCACTCCAGAGAATATATAGCTTTTCACTCCAGCTTTCACTGGAGCTGGGCCAGGGTTGTTACTGCAGCCTTGAGGCTGCAGTAGTTAGTTTCTCTGTAACCAGTCAATGACAGGTGGAACCACAGCTCCCACTGATCTCCTGGTCAACCATTACCCTTCTCCCAAATTCTACTTCAGCAGGTTGTGGGGGGGGTGTGTGGCCCTGCAGACCTCATTCCCCTGCAGCACAAGAGATGTGACTTCCTGCCTGGGGCCACACATCCTGCCCTCTAATTCACACAGCAGAACTACGCTGGTTCTAATATGTTTGGGGAAATTACACAGCTGTGAAAGAGGAGGCAGGATTTGGCCTATTATACCAGGGGTTCTCAAACTGGGGGTCGTGACCCCTCAGGGGGTTGCAAGGTTATTAGGTGGGGGTGAGGGGGGGTCGTGAGCTGTCAGCTTTTGCCTCCAGCATTTATAATAGTGTTAAATGTAAACAAGTGTTTTTCATTTATAAAGGGGGGTCACACTCTGAGGCTTGCTGTGTGAAAGGGGTCACCAGTACAAAATTTTGAGAACCCTGTATATAATCTTACTTACTAAGGAGGGCTAGGTTATGTTCAGTAAAGAGATTACAGGAAAGTCCATTCTGGTTTGGACAGTCTAATGCAGTGGTGGGCAACCTGCGGCCCGTCAGGATAATCCACTGGTGGGCCACCAGACAGTTTGTTTACATTTGCATGGCCGCCCGCAGCTCCCAGTGGCTGTGGTTTGCCATTCCCCTCTTGTATCAATTCCTATTTTGTGTGTGTGTGTGAGTGAATCCACTTCCTGTTCACATTTTCTGTTCCCTAAGGCCTCTTCTTTACAAACTGTCTCCAGAGTGATTCAGGATGCTGAAGCAGCTGATCACTGTATAAATCTTTCAAGACTGAGAGTGTTACAATGTTATGCAGTACCTGCTGCTGAGACTGCAGCTGTGCTATCCTGTTGTTGCAGAATTTCCTGGGACAAAGAAGCAGGCTTTATCCATGGATGGTATCTTTAATAAAAGGGTGCTCTGTGAACATTAGTAAGTATTTGAAGGGTTGCAATTATTTGCTGTACATATATATTTATAAGCGCTTTTGTGCCAAATACCAGAAAGTACAGCTAAGTAGTTTTAGGATTTGGTCAGACAGTAAGCAGCAGAACTTTGCTTCCAAAAAGACACAGGCTGGACAGCCCTTATAAACATATATCAGATATTGTAATACAGGCAGTTATATTATTTGAAAATAAAATTACTTTTCTGAGCAGGCAAAAAGAAAATTAAATTAATTTTGCCCACTTACAATTAATCATCACTGTAATGGAATGTCTGAAATTTTTTTTATCTCATGTTCTTTTAGGAAGAGACCAAAAACAGTTGTAAGCATATCAAAACAAAGAGTTGAAACTAAAAGTGTTTTACAACCTCACCCATTGTGTTACTAATGGCATTCAGTGAAATAAAGGCAACCCCAATATTGAATAATACTTCGTATGTCTGTAGTGCTTTTCATAAGGGGATCTCAGTGTTTTAAATATACTTCTAAACCAATATTGTGATGTAGGTAAGGCATCTATTGAGCTATCTATATATTTATAGTGCACTAATTGCTATGGTATCTGCGCTCCCTCAGTCAATGATTTTGAATAATAAGATTCTACAACATGAGGCAACTGATTATGTAGGAAAAGAAGCATTTAGAATACTGGTGATTGGGAGAGTTTGTTGCTGTATAACTGAGTGAAAAACCTTCCATGATCATTCTCTTTCATCACCTGATTTTTTGACACTGCCGGTTACTAGCTTTCTTTTCCTTTGAAAGGAGTTATCTCACACTTGAACAGACTGTCATAACCCACTTGAATTATTGCACTTCTTTGTGTAGCTGTTGTGACAGGATGATTTAGGGCCAAATTCTGCCATCAGAACCACATGGCATGCCTATGTTTCATTAGACATGAAGCATCTTAAAGCGGACACCTCAGTTAGGGCCTGATCCAGAGTCTATTGATATTAATGGAAAAATACCCATTGACTTCAGTGGGCTTGGGAGCAAGCATTTGTTTTCCAGCCTAGCAGATTGTTTTCTCGACCATTCTTGTGGGAACTGATCACACACACAGACAAATCTTGGCCAAAATTAAGTGGAATTACCCTTTTCCCCAGAGGAGGAACTGGACTCTGCTTTGGATGAGTAAGTGATAACTAACCTTATACTGAGTAATATGCAATAATTATAAATTATCATTATTTTATAGCACCAACCGCATTTTAGGTGCTTTTGAATTCCCACAGGGATGAACAAAGCACTTTGGCTAAAATAGAAACCATCTTGAACTTTCATTCAAAACAATCCCAAACAGATTTTTTTTTTTGAGGTTTCACTAAGTTTGGTTAATGTTAAAAAATGCATCTATTTTTCATTTTTCACACCCCCATCTACACATTTTGATTCTTACTAGAGCCAAAAATTCCAGAATACAGGAAGAAAGGCTGCTCTTTCTAGTGTTTCTAGCCCAGGTGGAAGAGGAAAGTATTGAAAATTTCACAAGAGAACTTGTCTGTTTGATATTTCTCGCTGAAATTTGTAGAATCTATTGATCTGATTTTTTTCAAAGTTGCAGAGCACCCACAACTCTAAAGTCAGAAGGAGCTGCTCAGCAACTTTTGAAAATCAGGCGAAAAAGTTTCAGTACTGTGATGGGGTGTTCACCCCACACAGGGCTGGAAGGGTTAAGATGGCAAAGTGGGCCAATTAACTGCCCCAGCTGCACTTGGAGAAGGAGACAGGGAGCAGGGATTTAAGTAGAACAGTCTCAGCTGGGCAGGAAGAGGAGGGAGCCTACATAAGCCAGGAAGGTGGCAACAGAAGGGGGCTGGAGGGAAGGAGTCTTCAGTCACTCCCTGCAAAAAGGGAGGTGTATCTGTGGCTAGCGGCAAATAGCCTACAGTTATTCCCTGGGAGGAGGGAATGTAGCTTGGCAAGCCCAGAGAAGGGGGAGACCCAGAGAGGTAGGCAAGGCTCAGGGGAAAGAGCAATGAGGTATGGGGTAGGTCAAACCTGGGCTGCCGATGAGAGTGCCGCTGAGCTGGGACCCGGAGTAGACTCTGGGTCCGGGTTCCCCTACCAGTCGCTGATGAAGTGGCACCAGCAGGGCCATGAGCAGGAAGACTGCCTGAGCCCATTTGTCAAGAAGGACTTTGAAACCCTGGAAGGCGGGAACACGTATGGTGACCTGGCTGGAGGGAGAAGGCTGCAGTTCCTAGAGTGAGAGGGGTCCACAGGGCGAAAGGACAACGGGAGAGACACCGCCGGAGAGGGCGCAATGCGTGGTCAGAGCTAATCAGTGGGAGGTGACCCCAGCGGTGAGTGCAGCCAGTGACAAGCACCCAAAAGTTAAACTGCTGAGTCTTTGGGATTCATGTATCACTACAACAGAGATGTCAGTATATTTCTGAATTTAAACATCTGCAATATAAATACCAATGTCTTAGGCTAAGAGAGAATCTGAGGTTTGATACACTCTTTGAAACAGACTGGAAGGCCAGAGAGGAAATTGCATTAAACAATATGGGAGATGACCAGTGTATGGATGAACCTTTTGGAGAGAAAACAGTGGATTTTGAATATGAAGAATTGTGTTAGTGTTCGGTGACAGCCTTGTACATGGGGTGAGGGGGGGGGGGAGAGTTTTAGAATGTAAGATTACACTGTAAGCTCTTGAGGTAAGGCAAGAAGAAGGAAAGATAAGGAATTCACTTTTTGCCATGTTGAGTTTGAACTGGAGATGGGACATCTAGGAGGGGTATTAAACAGTGAACTATAGGAAACTATTATATTTTTTAAACAGAAAGAACAATCCTATACTTTCAGTTTGAATTATTTTTATTTTAGATTATGGGAAGCAACAAATCAAGAAAACAAAGAAAAGTCCTCGGTGACAGATCACATGTCTCTTCTGTAGCATGTTGAACCAATCCTGCTTTCCAAAAGGCAGCTGCCTCTCCATATAGCCAAGCTACTTAGTTTTCTATGTACTGCACCTTTACATTTCTAAGTTGTAACATAGCTACATCCCAGAGACATAACTGAAGGGATGAGGTCAGAGAAGCAGGGTTATGAGTCAGCTGACTAGTGATGTGAATAGATGAGTCACCTAAGGATAGCATCTAAAGGGAAACAGGAAAAAGCGGAGGACAAAGACCTGGGGAATATAGCTAGAGAGGAGGGAGGAAGTTGAGCCACCAAGCATACAGTGTGATGATTGGAGTGACAGGAGAGCAGAGAGTCTCCGAAGTCTTGGGAAGAGAGAAGCAGGGATTGATCACCTGCATCAAAGGAGGTGAATGGATCAAAAAGAAGGCGAATAGAGAAGAGGCCCTTGTAAATATAGCTTTTGAAAAATACTTTAGGTAAAGAGAGTGAGAAAAAACGAAGATTTTACTAAATCCTTTCTGAAAAGGGAGCACCCTGTAGTAAACATGAGTGCTTTAACAGGGCCCACAAATCCTACATTTGGGTACTTATATCAGTACTCTGGAGCAAAATTTTACACAGGTAAATATAGATTTAAGTACTTTGTGGCCAAATTCTCACCAGATATGCACAAGCATAGTTCCCATTGACATCAGTGGAAACTACATTTGTGTACCCTAAGGCAGAATCTAGCTTCAGACTCTGGATATGGATGTCTTATTCAGGCATCCATGTTTGAAAGCTGAGTCCAGCGTGTCACTTTTGTTCTGTATCTTTCCATTTTTCCTCCTGTGTACCCGTGTGTTGGGTTTTTTAAGCATAATTGTGGCAAAATTTTAAACATAAGATATAACCATGAGGAAGTAAAATCTCTTTTGATGAAAAGGAAGCAGTGAGAAATAAGAGATTTTTTTCTCTCCTGATTGAAAATAAAATACAGGAATAGTACTGGCATTGTATTGTGTTATCTAGCATGTCACGGTTCAACTCTAGAACTGTCAAGTGTAGGGTCTACAGCTGTGGATGAGGATTCTGCTAATTTTATGAAGCTCTACTACTTATTTGAGGTGTCACTTGTGCATACGTCAAGGAACATTTCAATGTTCATTTCTTGTCACACCACTTCTTAAACCAAGGTGCCTGGGGCTCTTCTGCTCAGTTAAAACAGAATATAAAGTTTTCCTCCTCAAAGGTGATTGTTAAATTTAAGAAACATTACATTCATATACTTTCAAAAGTCCCTTTGAAGTGTAATCAGGTAACTGATTTCAGTGAAGGAGACTAATTTTAGCCTAGATGTAGGGATTAATTGGATTGACAGTTTAGAAACTCTAGATTTGAAAACAAAGACAGTGGGTCAGTTTCAGAGGTGATATGGAAGCTGGTTTAATTTAAACTCCCTGCTGACACCCACTCCCCAACATGTAAGGGCGTCTAAATTGATGTACCTTACATGCCTAGGAAAAATGGAGTAAGTGCGTGTCTAAATCGGGGGGGTTAATTCTCATCTCTTTGAGGAAATGCTCAATACTAAAGCTGCAGTAATAGCATGCACATGGGATGTGCTCCCTCTTTCAATGAGCATGATGTACACATGGTGGCGACTTCCTGTCTACTAAATGCGTGGCCTTTAGTTCTCTGCCGAGCAGTGTGCATTCTGGGATTTTTCTCACTGTACACTGTGATATGCATGGCAGAAGCCAGGTGGGTACAAATTAAAAAAAAAAAATCCCATGTTTCCAGTGGCTCTGCCCCATACATTCTTTCTTGATGTGTTAGTTTCATTTTTGAATTGCTGTTGGTCAGTACGGCCCCGCCAATGCTCTGCGCTGCTATGCTGGCAACTGTGCATATGCGGAGGCTGCTTGGTCTGTATTTTGCACTCAAAGCTGGATGAATTCAGGTTTGAACTCTGCCCACCACACCACTGAGGAGATAATGTGGCAGCAGCAGTGGGAGGGCCTTCAAAGGCAGAAGCGCGATGAGGAAGAAGAGGGAGACCCTGAGCAATTGATCATTCAGGATCATTTTCACACTGTGCAGTGCCATTTCTGAGCTCAGGAAACCAGCGTAGAGTGGTGGGAAACGATTGTTGTGCAGACCTGGAATGACTAGCAGTGTCAAGAGAATTTCGGGATGGGGAAGGCAACCCTTTTAGAGAAATGTGCTGAACTAACTCTGAAGCTGCAGCAGCAGCATACAAACATGCTATGTCCCATGCTCACCATTGCCATCTTGAAGCTGGCCAACCCTGAATGCTACAGCTCCATACTGAACCAGTTCGGCGTGGGGAGATCGACCATTCAGGTGTGTGATGCCATGGAAAAGGTACTATTGCAGTGGGCTATAAAGCTGGGTAGTGCTCAGGAGAATATTGATGGCTTTGCATGCATGAGGTTCCCAAGCTGTATTGAGACAGTTGATGGGACCCAGGAGCCTATTATTTGCCCCGCACACCAATCAGGGCTCAGAATTTATAAGCAGAAAGGGGTATTTGTCTGTGGTGCCTCAAGGGCTGGTTGATGACTGGGGCAGGTTTATGGACACAAATGCAGGGTGATCTGGAAGGGCCCACGATGCTAGGATCTTTTGGAACTCAGCTCTGTTTACCTTAATGGAAAAAGGACTGTTTGCCCCCAGAAACACTATGGACATTAATGCTGTGCAGATTGCTCCGCTAATCCTGGGAGACCCAGTTTATTCTCTGCTTTCCTGGTTAACGAAGCCCTTCACAGGCCACGTAGACAGAAGGGAGGAGCTGTTTAAGTATCGGCTCAGTAGCTGCAGAGTGACGGTGGCGTGTGCATTTGGCTATTTGAAAAGAAGGTGGCTCTTTCTATGGAATAGGCAGGAAGCAGCAGGAAAAATCCATGTAAAAGATTATAGCAGCATACTGTATTTTGCACAATATTTGTGTAACACTTCTGCCCATTGGAATGGGCAGCAACAAGGGCAGGATTCAGTATCTAGGGGTTCCTCTTCAACAATACAACACCAAACCGGCCCGAGCCCCCACCCAGTAACCTGGGACATTTACACACCACCACCGGGTGCCTCTGAGAGGCAATACTTCCCCTCTTGCAAGCACAGAGTCTGAGTGTAGAAAAGAAACTTTTAATAAAAGGAGGGAAGTAACCCAGCATTAATTTGGGGAAATGCCGCAAGCAGGATTCATAAACATAAAACCATGAGCAAAAGCCCGAGTACATTGGGTAGTGACCTTTTGCTTCAGGTTCTTAAGTCCAGCAACCAAAAGTCCCTTTAATGTGCCCATCCCTTTTCTGCACCCCACTCACAGTTGCTGTTCTTGGTCAGTGCGGGCCCAGAGTTCAGAGGTGCATCTGCAGAGGTCACCTCCTACCCTGGGTGGAGGAAGGGATAAGAAGACACCCTACTTGCTCTGCTGTCTGGGCACTTGCTCGCTGCTCCTTTCTGTGACCACCCTGCTGGCCAACCGCCTCGCCTTGCTGCCGGCTGCCCACTGCACCTCGCTGCTGGCCATCCTGCCAACTGATTGCCAATCCGCCGGGATGTCTTCAGGTCCCACCACTTCATACAGCTCTCTTACATTTGTGAGAGTAAGGAGAAAGCCTTAGCGATGGGTGGAAGGCTGAGGCGCAGAGACTTGCTCAGTGGCTTGAGCAGCCAGCAAGACATCCGACAGAAAACGGAAACAGCTGGGGCAATATTATCAGGGATACTATTGCTCTTATTTTGACTTTCAAGCCTCAAACTCTGCAGCTATACATCTAGCTGTTAACCCATAGAGGATAGGTGTGTATGGGAGGGGGGAAAGGGAGAGAGGATGGGATTGTGAGCTGTTCAGTGTTGTTTATGGGTGGTGGGAAGTGCATCATTCTGGCAATTCTTATATTACCTTGTGTCTTTGCCTAGATACTTTTGTAAAACCTTATGAATTGTTTCAAACTTAATGATTTTCTCATGGACTCATAGACTTTAAGGTCAGAAGGGATCATCTAGTCTGACCTCTTGCCCATTGCAGGCTACAGAACCTCACCCACCCACTCCTGATTACAATGCATTGCCAACTCCTTCTGATTGAAGCTTTCACCGTTTTTATTATTACACAACAATAAACAAAAATAAACCTTTACATGAAATGGTAATGAAACAATGGGTTTTTATTTCCACACAATATATTGAACAGCAATCCATTATCTAACAACTACAAAGAAACTTTTAATTAAAACAATAGTGAAAAAACACACCAAAGTGCAACAATGTGATGCAGGGCACAGCACAAAGTAGGGGAGAGGGGCATCAAGCTACAGGTAAGTGTACGTTTTACCTATGCTGCTTCTTGTCGGTGGAACTTCTGTTGCGCATTGAGGCTATACGTTACTGGGGCACTAGAGGGCTCAAAAGAGCATGGCTCTCAGGAGCAGCTGTTCTGGCTGCCCTGAGCTTGTCTGTGAAGGGAGTGGCTTCTCAGAGCAGTGATGTGGAGGTACAGTGGGTATGGGTTGCTGCTGGTCCTAGTAGTCTGTATTGTCCAGGGGCTGCATGGCATGTCTGGTTGTTGGTTCACAGTACTGCATGGCCTGCTGCCCTAACAGCAACATATGCTGCAACAGGGCATTCTGGCTCTGTATTGCCTCAAGCAGTTGCTTCTGCATCTCCCCGTCTTTTTCAATACTGCCTTTTTGCCATGGCAATACCGTCCTTGGACACCCCAAGAGCTCTCTGGAGAGCTCTGTCTGTTTCCCTCTCTGTCCTCATGTACGGCCTTCGCCTCTCCGCTACTTTTGGGTTTTTTGAAGACTCTGAAATGAGGTCAATGAACGTTTCATCAAGAGTTTTGCTTTTTCTCCTTCTCAGGTTAGCTAGCTGCTAGGCCATTGATAAAAGCCCTGTCCTTGAGGGTCTGGCTAGTGCAGGTGCTGTGAGAGTACAAAAAACCACAGGTGGTGATGGTTCATATTCCAGAGAAGCAATGCTAGCATTTTTATGTGCATTTCTGACTCCCCCTCCCTGAGATTCTTCCCAGTCTTGGGGGTGGGGGGCACTTCTGAAATGGTAAGTGGGGTGAGCAGAGAGGAAAGCTGTATTGGGATTTTTGTCTGTGCAGTCTTTGGCTTTGCTGTTGTGCCTTGGAGTCTCTATAGGTGTGGGTGTGGATGGTGGATTGGGAATTATGTTCCCAATCTGGCTTTCAGTTTTGCTGTGCCTTGGAAGTGCTTATAAGGTGTTGGAGGGGTCGGCAGGTGAGATCTGGTGCAAGCTGGATAGAAATCCCCTCTACATCCCCGTTAGGCTGTCCTGACTCTTGATGATGTTACACTCAGGTGGGTGATGAAGAAGCAGAGAATGGCCTTATTCAGAAAAGCAAAGGGCAGACCAGTGAGATATGCTGTAAACTTATGCACTAAGATGGTCCCCGCCCCCAGATGGGGGCAATCAGTTGGCAGGAGTGGAAGGAAGTAGTGAACTTATACCGGGTGTGGGGGAGGGAATGACCATGCAGCTATCCCTCAGAATGTCTGGACAAAAATAGAGCAATTTCTTAGCCTGAGATTCTGCTTATCTTCCCTGCAGACATGGTGAAAGTGCAGAGAAAAATATCATGGGTTCTGCAATGACTATGTAAAGCATGCACTGTTCCCAGTTTTTCTCTATGCCAGCCTGTCAAAGGACATTAAGAGCTTTGCTATTGCTATGGTAAAGCTCTTCTCTTGTAAGAATTCATGTTACAGGGCATTTATTCCTCAGAGTGGAGCTTTAATCTTTGTCCCTTTATGGGCATTCAGTCTTCATGTCTAGATCATGTAAACTGAGAATACTAACCAGATTTCTTTTCCTGTAACCTCTATCTCAATAAGCTTTTGCATTTCACATGAATGTTTTCATTATTGGAACCTGCTGCAGGAGGTGGGGTGGAGTAGAGGCTGTGGATGCTGCTGGCTGCCATTTTGAGCTGGTGAATGTGGTTGGAGCAGATGATGAGGGGGGAAAAAATAAGCGGATGGGCATGTGCCCTCCATGCCATGGGCCTAAAAACAGTCAATAGTAGCAGCTTTATCATGAGACAGAGTCCGGTTGCCTGACCAGAGCAGTTGCCAGTTTGGAAATGTATGGGAGGGCTGAACGGACAGTGTGGGCCTCGACTCAGAAAGGCTCCCAGCTCACATCTGCCTAAAATGGCTCTGGCACCTGGAAGAGAAGCTAGCATGGCAGTATAGCATGATAATAATAATAAAAAATGGTAAAGACAGATACTTACTGTGACGTTGTTCAGTCTATATGTCTAAAACTAGAAATATGAAATATAACTCTGAGGGTCTATTGTAATTATGCAAAGTGTGGGCCATTAATGGTGGTTTGGAATCTTGATGACTCCCATTAACCAGGACCATTGTCTGCAGATGGCTGTGTTTACCTGTGAGTCTTCCTGTATATGTGTGTGCTGACAAGTGGGCAATGAAGTCTTGCAGTGACATGTGATCATGTCACCTGATCTGGAATCCATCTTTAACCTGGTGCTTTTCCAGGGGGGGTGGGGGGAAGGGTGGAAACCCAGAGGGACAAAGGGTTCCTGCCTTATGCAAAAGATATATAAAGGGGTGGAAGAGAACAAGGAGAGAGAGGAGCCATCATGAAGAATCCCCTAGCTATCACCTGAGCTGGAACAAGAGCTGAACCAGGGGAAAGAATTGTGCCCAGGCCTGGAAGGTGTCCAGTCTGATAAAAAACTTACTGAAGCATCTCTGAGGGTGAGATTATCTGTATTCAGTTTGATTAGACATAGATTTGCACATTTTATTTTATTTTGCTTGGTGACTTACTTTGTTCTGTCTGTTACTACTTGGAACCACTTAAATCCTACTTTCTGTATTTAATAACATCACTTTTTATCTATTAATTAACTCAGAGTATGTATTAATACCTGGGGGAGCAAACAACTGTGCATAGCTCTCTATCAGTGTTATAGAGGGTGAACAATTTATGAGTTTGCCCTGTATAAGCTTTATACAGGGTAAAAGGGATTTATTTGCGTTTAGACCCCATTATGAGTTGGGCATCTGAGTGCTAAAGACAAGCACACTTCTGTGAGCTGTTTTCAGGTAAACTTGCAGCTTTGGGGCAAGTAATTCAGACCCTGGGTCTGTGTTGGAGCAGACGGGAATGCCTGGCTCAGCAAGACAAGGTGCTGGAGTCCTGAGCTGGCAGGGAAAACAGGAATAGAAGTAGTCTTGGTACATTAGGTGGCAGCTCTCAAGGGGGTTTCTGTGATCCAACCCGTCACACTTACATAGTATCATAGAAATGTAGGGTGGAAAGGAGATCATCAAGTCCAACCTCCTGCACTGAGGCAAGGCAAGAAACCTAGTCCATCCCTGACAGATGGTTGTTCAACCTGTTCTTAAAAACCTCCAAGGATGGGGATTCCACAACCTCTCTTGGAAGCCTGTTACAAAACTTAAATACCCTTGTACTTTGAAAGTTTTTCTTAATATCTAAATTAAATTTCCCTTGGTGCAGATTAATCCCAATACTTCTTGTCCTACCTTCAGTGGATGTAGAGAACAATTGATCACTGTCCTCTTTATAACATCCCTAAACCTGTTTGAAGAATGTTATCAGGTCCCTCCTCAGTCTTCTTTTCTCAAGACTAAATATCTCCTGTTTGTTTAACCTGTGCTAATAGGTCAGGTTTTCTGAATTTTGTATCACTTTTGTTGCTCTCCTGTCTGCATCTTTCCTAAAGTGTGGCCAAGAAGTAGACACAATACTCTAGCTCAGGCTTCACCAGTGCTGAGTTACCTCCCATGTCTTACATATGACACTCTCTTGTAAATATACCCCAAAATATTGGTCCTTTTTTTGCAGTTCTATCACATTGTTGACTTGTATTCAATCTGTGATCCACTACAAGACCAAATCATTTTCCGCAGCACTACTGCCTAGCTAGTTATTCCCCATTTTATATTTGTGCATTTGATTTTTCCTTCTTAAGTACAGTACTTTGCATTGTATTTATTGAATTTCATCTTGTTGATTTCAGACCGGTTCTTCAATTTGTTCAGCCATATTGAATTTTAATCCTGTCCCCCAAAGTTCTTGCAACCCCTCTCAGGTTGGTGTCATCTGCAAATTATATAAGCACATTCTCCACTCAAGTCATTAATGAAAATATTTACTAGTACCAGACCCAGGACAGACCCCCGCTGGCCCACAGTAGATATGCTCTTCCAGTTTTATAGTAAACCATTGATAACTACTTGTTGAGTATGGTCATTCAACCAGTTGTGCACCCACCTTGTAGTAATTTTATTTAGACCACATTTCCCTAGTTTGCTTATAAGAATGTCTTGTTGGGCTATGTCAAAAGACTTATTAAAATGAAGATCCATCACTTCTACCATTTCCCCCCATCCACTAGACCAGTAACCCTGTCAAAGAAGGAAATAGGCTAGTTTGGCAGGGTTTGTTATTGATAAATCCATATAGGCTATTCTTTATAACCCTATTATCCTCTAGGTGCTTACAAATTGATTGTTTATTAATTTGTTCCAGTATCTTTCCAGATATTGAAGTTAGGCTGACTTGTCTCTTATTCCCTGGTCCTGTTCTCCTTTTTGAAAATAGGTATTGTGTTTGCTCTTCTCCAGTCCTGTAGGACCTCACTCATCCTTCATGAGTTCTTGAAGATAATTATGATCGATTTAGTGAGTTCCTTAAGTACCCTAGGAGGAATTCCATCTAGCCCTGCTGATCTGAATACATCTAACTTATCTAAATATTATTTAACCTGTTCTTTCCTTAATTTGGCTTGTTTTCCTTTCCCATTGTTAATATTAATTGTGTTGAGTATCTGGTCACTATTAACCTTTTTAGTGAAGACCGAAGCAAAATGGACATTAAACACCTCAGCATTCTTGATGTCACCAGTTATTATTTCACCTTCCCTGCTAAGTAGAGGACCTACACTTTCCTTTGTCTTTCTATTGCTCCTAATATATTTAAAAACCTCTTCTTGTTGCATTTTATATCCCATCTTAGGTGTAGCTCATTTTGTCCCTACATGCTTGTGCTGTTCTTCTGTACTCCTCCTTACAATTTGTCCACGTTTCCACTTTTGGTAGGATCCTTTCAGGAGCCTAGCCTGCAGCAGAGCCTGTCACCTGGTAATTAGTGAGTGCAGCTGACCCTGATAGAAACTGTGCCACCTAATGGTTGAAGGAGTCAGCAAGCTGATACGTAAGTGCAGCAGCAGCAATCCAGTGGCTGCTCAATGAATTCCTAGCCTGCAACTGTGCTTGGTCTTGTCCTTGCCTCTGCTGTCTCTAGCCTTGTTCCTGTCCCAACCTGTACCCACTCCTGCTCTCACCCTCGCTTCTTCCTGACTTCTGAGTCCCAGCTCAGAGCCTCATCTCTGTTTTCTAACTGTGATTCTGATTAACCCTTCATCTTAGGCTTTGGTTTCTGACACCCAGCTCTGAACCTTCACTTCTCTTCTGGATTCTTTTCAAACTGGTAGTCCAGACTCCTGCTCCATCCACTAGGCAAAACCATCCATGACTCAGTCATTCACAGAGGGCTGCTCAAACTGTCAACCACTGAGTCATGGGTGGTCTGACCTAGTGGTTGGAGCAAGAGTCAGCCTAGCAGTTAGAGCTGAATCCAGATGGGGCCAGTCAAGGAGTGAAGTCAAGGGTTGTAGCTGGATGCCAGAAGCCAAAGCCTAAGCTGAAAGTTTTACCGGAGTCGCAGTCAGAAGGCATTGCGGAGGGTTGGAGCCGGGAGTCAGCAACCAAATCTACTTAGCAATGTCCACAAACAAATCTTTAGCCCAGTGGCTTGCCATAAGAGCTTCCTGCACCAACGCTTACTCCCAGAGGGCAATGCGATCCAGGGACTCAGCACTGCTGCAAGTGGCTGCTTGTGGCATGTTATAGGGCTGCATGAATAATATTGCAGCAGTGCTGATAGACTCCAATCCAGGAGCAAACAGACAAAATCTTGCCCCTCACCAGCTTTAAAAAAAAAAATATGGGGAGGGGACATCCGGTCAACTTGATATCAGAGCAGAGGAAGGTAAACAGGCAGATCCGTAACAGTCACCCGCAAAGCAGTGTGGGATAGCTGTTGGAGGATTTTCAAAAATAGTGTGTAGCAGCTTTGCATACACATGAACAACAGACTGAACGAACTCAATTCACAGCAAAGTTAGTTCATTGTGAAAGAGGACTCCAGAGTTCATGATATATGTGGAGTTAGTGCACTATACTAAATTGCTTCCCGTGTATGCAAATATTTTCAAACTGGATTCACTCAATTTAATCCAGTTTAATCCCTCCATATAGATAAACCCTCTGTTAAAGTAGAGAGTGGCCTACTTCACTTACTTTCCTATACTCTCCTACTAGTAACTTTTCTTGATACCCTCTTTTCTAGCTCTTTATGTATGAATCACACTAATCCAGACTCCCCTAGTTTCAGACAGCCAAATTAAGAGGATAATACAGGTGGAGGGTGTATGTTACATGTTAGTAAGTGGATGTGATCCTAAGGGCCTGACTCTCATATTTCATTAAGGTCCCTTTGCACCCATCCGACAGCATAAACGAGCATTGAAGTAGATATACATTACATTTTATGACCACTTTGAGGCCCTTAATCCTGCCAGAGTAGTATAAGGAGCCTCAGGGTACGTCCAGACTACCCGCCGTATCGGCGGGTAGCGATTGATTTATTGGGGATCGATATATCACGTCTCGTTAAGACGCGATATATCGATCCCCGAACATGCTCCCCGTCGACTCTGGAACTCCACTGGAGTGGGCGGCGGTAGCGGAGTCGACGGGGGAGCCACGGCCGTCGATCCCGCGCCGTGAGGACGGGAGGTAAGTCGGGATAAGATATGTCGACTTCAGCTACGGTATTCCCGTAGCTGAAGTTGCGTATCTTACATCGACACACCCCCCGCACCCCACCAGTGTAGACCAGGCCCTAGTGTAATTGAGAAGTCAGTCAGAAGAGTCAAGGTAAATCTCAGGAGGCCTGATTCTCCACTGCTGAGCACCCTGTTTAGGTACTCACACCTGTGATAATACAGTGGGAAGCATGACCATTTTGATTTGACAGTGCTTTGCACAGTTGAATGACTACACATGTGTAAGGAAAATCAAGCCCTGGGAGTCTAAATTCATAGATTCCAAGGCCAGAAGTGCTCATTCTGATGATCTAGTCTGACCCCACCCTCATATAACACAGGCCATAGGACTTCCACATTCAAACTAGAGCTTTAAAAAAATGAAATCCTGATTTAAAAATTTCCAGTGATGCAGAATCCAACACAATCCAAAATTTTTCCAATTACGCTTGATTATGCTCACTTTCAAAAATTAGTGCCTTATTTCCAGTCTGAGTTTATCTAGCTTAATTTCCAGCCATTGGATCATGTTATACCAGGGGTGGGCAAACTACGGCCTGTGGGCTGCGCATGGCCTGTCAGACCTCTTAATCCAGCCCTCGAGCTCCCGCCAGGGAGCAGGGTTGGGGGCTTGCCCCGCTTCACACGTGCCATGGCTCTGCATGGCTCCCAGAAGCAGCGGCATGTCCCCCCTTCGGCTTCTACCCATAGTGGCAGCCAGGGGGCTCTGTACGCTGCCCCCGCCCCAAGTGCTGGCTCTGCAGCTCCCATTGGCCAGGAACCACGGCCAATGGAAGCTGCAGGGGTGGTGCCTGCGGATGGGGCAGCACGCAGAGCCGCCTGGCCGGCGCCGCGCCTCCACATAGGAGCCATTTTCCAGCTTTAGATCTTTGTATTACGATCTAAAAGATCTTTCATGAAAACTGCTGTAATAGAAACTGCACTGTCTGTACAGGTTTATTTCTGATTATTAGAGGTCAAGGTCTTCCCCATTCCTCCTTTGCTTGCTATGGCTCTTACAATAGCCAAGTCTATACTTTGTAGAGCTGCTTTGCAGATGCAAGTAAAGCTTTTTCTTCATGCATATGTTCACACATTCGGACACATATATTATAAGGGACCAAAACAAAGAGTCTCCCAACAATATACTTAACATTTTTAATTAATATGCAGCCTGGTGATTAAGACCCCTTAAAATAAATAACATAAACAAATTAGAAACAAAAGCTGGACCATATCAGGGACTCAGCTATTGTCTGGAAGACACAAAGAGAAGAAATAGGAATCAATAGCAGGCAAAGGCAACACCGGCTACTGGCCTTTTTTTCCTGTGTTCTCTAAACACCAACCACACAGTGCAGAGTAATCTGCACTAGCTTGGAGAAGGAAAAATTTTAAAACATTAACAGCTTGAAGAGACTGGCCGAGAGCCCAAAACAGCCTAGACTGGTATACTTGTCATTTTCCATGCAGTGTTTGCTTGTTTAATAAATGGAATATACCTGTCAGTTTAGGCTTGTCAAGTGAATTAGGCAGCCTCTGTGCAAAATACTGACATCAGTTGCAATATTAAATTAGTGTTTTTTCTCAGAGCTCAAGTACCTAGAGTCATATTGTGACATGACTATCTCAGCTTTCATTTAAAAAGAAAAAAATAAGTTTGTAGACCTCATGGTTATTAGTTAGACTGGAAAACTGAAGGCTACACAAAAAGAACCCCAAATTTATTATTTTTCTAAAATGTCATGAGTTTTTGAGGCCTGGCTCCTGATTTTGGACACTTGCAACTACCAATACTGATATAATTGGTCATGTCTTCTTGCACTAAATAAAATGAGAAAAAGTTATAGAACTCCTAGGATACTAGATATTTATATTACAGCAATAGGTAGCATTTCTTTAAGTCATTAATTCGCCACCATCTTTTGTTCTTGTACAGAGCATTGTCTTTCGTCCTCAAGCAGCAACAGTAATATTTTGGACCAGATCTTGTCCATTGCTCCAAGCTTGCTAGGACCTGTTTCAGAAGGTTTAGCAAGACCCTTCTAGGTGCAGTATGCATTCAGAGCAGCCATATACTCTACAGCAAACCACAAAGGGTGAAATCCTATCTCCCTTCAAGTCAATGGCAAAACTCCTATTGACTTCGGCGTGGCCAAAATTTAACCCAGTGTCTGTGTCTCGCATTCCAGAAAACACACAGTGCCTGAATGGGTCAGGTGCGGACAACTGACAAACCTGCTTCTTCTCCTTGGGACCGTGCTGCCCGTCAACCATCTTCCCCTTTTGTCTGCTTATTGCCACCCAATGTTTGTCCTTGTTATTACGCACATTTGGCATATTGAAATGGAGCAGAAAGTGCATCCCAGGGAAACGTAATGGAATAACATAGGCACTAAATACCAAAATTAAATCAGCAAAACGCACCTAATCACAGAACAAAACCAACAGGAAATTCTTGGTGGTAAGATTTTGTTGGACAAGTTTAAAAAGCCTCCTAGTTAAGACATCCAGCCATAACTTTTGGAAAATCATAGTCTCTCTATCAGTGCCTGGAATATGAGTGAGATCAAGCAATAGATAGAGTGGCAAAAAGGTTGATTCTGGGCACCTGAATGAGAGATTTGACTGCATTGCTAACCATCATTAAAAGAGGGTAAATATGAATCAGTGAAAATGGCAAGGTTCTTTAGGACAACGTTCCTCCTTACTTCAGCCTGGAATTCTGAACTATATTAATACTTTAACTAGAAGTAGGCCTGAAGCAAAACCCCAGATCTCTGCCCCACTGGAAGTCCAGATCTGATCTCTGCGGCTCAGACTCAGGGAAATATGTAATCCTAGATTTAGGCACACAAAATGGGAACCTCTGTTGCATGTGTAACTGCTCTCATAGAATCACAGAATATCAGGGTTGGAAGGGACCTCAGGAGGTCATCTAGTCCAACCCCCTGCTCAAAGCAGGACCAATCCCCAACTAAATCATCCCAGCCAGGGCTTTGTCAAGCCTTACCTTAAAAACCTCTAAGGAAGGAGATTCCACCACCACCCTAGGTAACCCATTCCAGTGCTTCACCATCCTCCTAGTGAAAAAGTTTTTCCTAATATCCAATCTAAACCTCCCCCACTGCAACTTGAGACCATTACTCCTTGTTCTGTCATCTGCTACCAATGAGAACAGTCTAGATCCATCCTCTTTGGAATCCTCTTTCAGGTAGTTGAAAGCAGCTATCAAGTCTCCCCTCATTCTTCTCTTCTGCAAACTAAATAATCCCAGTTCCCTCAGCCTATCCTCATAAATCATGTGCTCCAGCCCCCTAATCATTTATGTTGCACTCCGCTGGACTCTTTCCAATTTTTCCACATCCTTCTTGTAGTGTGGGGCCCAAAACTGGACACAGTACTCCAGATGAGGCCTCACCAATGCCGAATAGAGGGGAATGATCAGGTACCTCGATCTGCTGGCAATGCTCCTACTTATACAGCCCAAAATGCCGTTAGCCTTCTTGGCAACAAGGGCACACTGTTGACTCATATCCAGCTTCTCATCCACTGTAACCCCTAGGTCCTTTTCTGCAGAACTGCTGCATAGCCACTCGGTCCCTAGTCTGTAGCAATGCATGGGATTCTTCCGTCCTAAGTGCAGGACGCTGCACTTGTCCTTGTTGAACCTCATCAGATTTCTTTTGGCCCAATCCTCTAATTTGTCTAGGTCCCTCTGTATCCTACCCCTACCCTCCAGCGTATCTACCACTCCTCCCAGTTTAGTGTCATCTGCAAACTTGCCGAGGGTGCAATCCATGCCATCCTCCAGATCATTAATGAAGATATTGAACGAAACCGGCCCCAGGACCGACCCTTGGGGCATTCTGCTTGATACTGCCTGCCAACTAGACATGGAGCCATTGATCACTACCCGTTGAGCCCGACGATCTAGCCAGCTTTCTGTCCACCTTATAGTCCATTCATCCAGCCCATACTTCTTTAACTTGCTGGCAAGAATACTGTGGGTGAAATCAAAAGCTTTGCTAAAGTCAAGGAATAACCAGGGCCCCTGGGGGGCAAGTGGGGCAATTTGTCCCAGGCCCCGGGCCCCGCAGGGGCCCCCATGAGAATGTCGGAGGCTCCCTCCCACCTCCGCCTTCCCCCATCCCCCGACGCCTCAGCGTGTCGCGTCCAGGATCAGCCCTGGACAGAGCTAAAGTGGTGTGGCTCCAGCGGGGCCCGAGCTCCTCCTGCTCAGAGCCACGTGGTAAGGGGGAGGGGCTGCAAGCTGCGGCCAAGCGGCGGGAGCTTAGGTCCCACTGGAGCCACGCCATTGCAGCGCTGTCCAGGGCCGCTCCTGGACGTGGCGCGCTGAGGCTCCGGGAGAGGGGGAAGGCGGGGGTAAGTGGCATGGTAAGGGGGCTGGGGCCGGGGGGGTTGGATAAGGGGCAGGGAGTTCCGGGACAGGGAGGGGGCAGAGGTTCAGGGGCGGCGGTCAGGGGACGGGGAATGGGGGGTTGGATTGTGAGCGTTCCGGGGGGGTCTGTCGGGACTCGGCCGGGGAGGGGTGGATAGGGGTCGGGGCAGTCAGGGGACAGGGAGGGAGGGAGGTTCGTGGGGGGCGGGTCCTGGGGTGGTGGTTGAGGGGGCCTCGGGAGGGCAGTCAGGGGACAAGGAGCAGGATCGGTCGGGGATTCTGAGGGGGGCAGTTGGGGGGCAGGAGGTGGGTGGGGGTCAGATAGGGGGCAGGGCCAGGCTGTTTCGGGAGGCACAGCCTTCCCTACCCTAAAGCTCATTCAGCAGTTTGAAGGTTGCAGACAGCTATTTAATACAAAGAGCCAAGCTGTTATCTTTTCCCTTAGGGCTACCATCCCTTTCACTTCTCAAATGCCAAATTATAGTCTACATTTAATTTCAGTGCCATAGGGAGATTCATGTCAGGGGAGGGTAGCTTCATTTAAAATTAGCCACTTTAGATTAACAGTGATAGAGCCAAGAGAGCCATGGGGGAGGGATCACATGAGAAGAGCAATATCCTACACCACCTACCTCCTTCCCAACCCTACCAAGGGAGACCTCCCTCCCCTGCATTCCCCAAGGCTCCAGAGGGGTTAATTCAGTGGTTCTCAAACGTTTGTACTGGTGACTCCTTTCACATAGCAAACCTCTGAGTGCAACTCCCCCTTTATAAATTAAAAACACTTTTTTATATATTTAACACTATTATAAATGCTGGAGGTGAAGCGGGGTTTTGAGGCTGACAGCTCACAACCCCCAGTAATAACCTCGTGACCCCCTGAGGGGTCCCGACCCCCAGTTTGAGACCCCCTGGGTTAATTTAATTTTAGCACCCTGTGTCCATTCACATGCATGTGCTATTTTGAGCATTTCAGTTTTCACAACATAGGCTCATCCCAGATTCTGGAAGAAGCTCAAATGCTCAGTTCATGGAGTATGTACATAAGCTACACTAAAGACAAACCCACAGTAACTGTCTCCAGTTTGTGAGGGACCCCATGGAGCCAGTCTCTAGGAAACAGATAAATTCATGGAGGTTAAGTCCATTAATGGCTATTAGCCAGGATAGGTAAGGAATGGTGTCCCTAGCCTCTGTTTGTCAGAGGGTGGAGATGGATGGCAGGAGAGAGATCACTTGATCATTACCTGTTAGGTTCACTCTCTCTGGGGCACTTGGCATTGGCCACTGTCGGTAGACAGGATACTGGGCTGGATGGACCTTTGGTCTGACCCAGTATGGCTGTTCTTATGTTCTAGCCTAAATGAACCCAAAGTTATGGAGACAGATATGAGTCAAGGAAGCCAGCAGAGTATCAGAAACCTGGAAAAATCTCTGACTGGATGGGCTCTGGCATTTGGTCACAAGCTGAGGTGGTTCAAAAGTTTTGGATTTTTTTTAAGTAGAATTTTTTTATCATTTCTTTAAACAATCAAACACAGCAAGCAGCAAATATTTGGCCACTCACGTCTGAAACCCCAAACCATGTTCAGGTTTTGGCAGACTAATTTCAGCTTTTCAATTAAAAAAACCACAACAAATTTTGAAGGAAAGCAGACATTGTCCGTGATTTTTTTCTGCTTTTTAAAAACCCCTAGTTTTCGATCCAAAAAAAGTTTTGTCGGAAAATATTTGTCCAACCCTTTTAATGAGCTTTAGTGCCTTTTAGCACTAGCTGATGCTGAGAACCAGTGATACCTTGTAAAGGTGACTTGAAAAGAAGTTTTCTCAAAACTGGGTTTGTGCCGAGATGCGGAAGGTTTTTAAATGTTTATTTTTCCCAGGGCCGCCTGGCGGGGGGTGGGTGGGGGGGGAGGGGGGAAGTGGGGCAATTTGCCCCGGGCCCTGCAGGGGCCCCCACGAGAATATAGTATTCTCTAGTATTGCAACTTTTTTTATGGAAGGGGCCCCTGAAATTGCTTTGTCCCAGGCCCCCTGAATCCTCTGGGCGGCCCTGGGAATAACACCTCCACTGCTTTCCCTTCATCCACAGAGCCAGTTATCTCATCACAGAAGGCAATTAGGTTAGTCAGGCACGACTTGCCCTTGGTGAATCCATGCTCACTGTTCCTGATCACTTTCCTCTCCTATAAGTGCTTCAAAATTGATTCCTTGAGGACCTGCTCCATGATTTTTCCAGGGACTGAGGTGAGGCTGACTGGCCTGTAGTTCCCCGGATCCTCCTCCTTCCCTTTTTTAAAGATGGGTACTACATTAGCCTTTTCCCAGTCATCCGGGACTTCCCCTGATCGCCATTCTCCTTCCAGAGGCCTTTTGAAAATGTGGCCCTGCAAATCACAAAAGCTCAGGTTTTATTTATTGACGTATTATTTTAGTCTAGTAAAAAGGGACTAAACCCAAAATGTTGCCTTTTTTATTTGTTTCGGGTCTTTCCTTCAGTCTCTCTTGTTGCGCCCTATACTCCACCTGTTTCTCTCGCCATGCTGCTCCTTTTGTCTCCTCCTTGCATCTATGACTCTATTCCTTGTTTCACCCCACGCTTCCCTCTGTGGTTCCACTTAAACTGGGAAAAATGCTAGCCACTCCTCAGCACTGGTGTAAACTCTGGAGTAAGCCACCATGTCATCTAACCCAGTGCTGAAAACATGTCTGCTTAGAACATATACTATTGATAGCACGGATGCAACAAAACTGCTAACATCTTTCTTATCTGTGCCTCAAATGACCTTTCTCTTCTCATTCAAATCCCTCTTCAAAACTCCCTTCTTTTGGCTAGGTTTTCATTGCTAACTCCTGCTCCATCTACTTCTGATGCACCTGTCCAACCATGTAAACACTGGAACTAATAAGATACATGTAGATGAAGTCACCTGGATCTTTTATTACTGAAACTCTCCTTCTTCCCTATCTTTGTAGGCCATCACTACTCGCTGTGTTATTTCTAATTTAAACGTAAGCCCCCTTGGGGCAGGTGACCTTATCTTCATTGCCCCTGTAAAGGTTCATGCAGCCCTATCTGCATTATTTATTATTGACTGGACTGACTCACTCTCCACTTCTAGTTTTCCCCCAAAAAACTCCTATAAAATACCAATTTACCAAATATGTAAAAATTAAAGTAATCTCAGAGAAAATAAACAACCACCATCACAAGCTGGGAGCTCACATGTTGAATCCTCACACTAGAACATGGTAAGCAGGAAGATACTGCATGGTGCCATGCTATATCTCTGGGGTGTGTTTTGTTCCATGGCAGAGACTATCTGTTCTCCCCAGTATATCAAGGAACAATCTCTTCTTTTTACACTGGCTCAAAACCTAAAACGGTTTCCAGACACACACCTACTCGGCACTAACTTGCATTCATTACAGACCCTGTGGGGATTTATCTGCACCACATGAGCTTTGTATGTGGCCCATATTTTCATTCAGTAAAATCAAATGTAGTTACCTCAGCATACACAGTGAAAACAGCATGAATAATGGAAACTTTAATCCTCATTTTTCAAAATTAGATTATAGTTTTACCTTTTTTTGTTTTGTTTTGGTAATCCCTCCCTAGTGCCAAATAGCCTAGATGCTGTCTAGACCTTCCCTCTAATCATATTCAGTGGCTTTTCCAAACTTAGCTGGATAGAAAGGGTTGCCTATGCAGAGACACATTCTACAAGACTGCATGGGTCACCTTCAGTCACCTTTCATGTGTTGCTTGAAGAATTAGTTTAATCATAACAGATAAAATAAATGCCATATAACGTAAAATTAAATTAAATGCTATATGCAACAACAAAGATAACATTATGACATATCCATCATGCTTCTTTATCTGTGAGTGCACAGATAAACAGAAAGATTTATAAGGCTGGAATGATTTTATTGCTAAAACAGAAGCTGGCAATATTGAATTAAACTTCATATGTTTGTCAAAGGCTTTGCAGAAAGTAGTTAGCATACACACTGTGCAGCTCTTACAAAGGCATAATAGATTCCATTGCAGAAATCCAAAATGTTGTATACTACAGTGGACGCAGCCTTATGATACAGAATAAAATTATCCTGTTCTCTAGGTACCCAAGTGACTTATATAATGACTGCATAGGTTTTAGTTAGAGTTTCCATTTCAGATGGCAAAGTTTGGTATCTTCCAGTGTTCTTGTAATCATATTGGTCCCAGTTTAGTTGTCATATATACACAATAGCACCATCATACAGTATGCCTGATGATTGCACAGTAAATTACATTGAATTATTATTAAGAAATTACTATGCAAACTGCAGTCTGGTTTCGAGGAATGAAATCTTCCTTTATTAAAATGGAAGCATAGTTAAAGTTGCAGTTAGGTTCCATTTTTAGGTCCCCATATAATGATGGCTAGGAAACTTCATTTGGGCTCAGAATTCTACTGCAAACTTTGCAGAAAACTAACCATTTTTGAGTGACAGAGAATTAAAAATTAACCTATTAACCTGAACTGAAATGTCTCCAAAAAAGAAACTGAACAGAGAAAAAACCTGGTTACTTTTAGGTTTGTTACTTACTATTAAAATTGAAACACACGTATCAATTATTGTGATTATTATTGATATTGCAAGGAAGCCTAGGAAACTCAATTGTAGACCAGGACCCCATTGTGCTAGGCACTATACAAACAAGAACAAAAAGACAGTCCCTGCACTGAGAAGCTTACAGTTAAAACTCCCTAAGTATTTAAAAGGGTGAAATGACCAGTTATAGGAAGGTAGATAAATATTTAAATATCCTCACATTTCATCCATTTTCTTTAATAAATATACATAGGTAAAATATCACATTGCACATTCTAAAAACAATCTTAACTCTGCCCTCGTGGGACAGTCTAGAGATGCTACAGACGTGCTACTAGCAAAACAGGTAAATTAACACTCTCAGTTTGTCCGGGTCATCCAATGTTGTGCCTTAGATGCATGTCACTTTTGTAAGTTTCCTAAGTTCTGTTTTCTATTTCTAACATAAGGAAACACATGTTGAATTTATATCTTGTGCTAGTTGAGCAGTAGTGCAGTGTGAAACTGGAAATCTCTTGTTCAAATTCCAGGTCTGCTGATGTGCATGTATTAACATTAATTTTGTACCTGTGAGTTGCACTAAATAGTATTCCTTCCAATTCCTTTACCCAATATGATAGCAGTTGTATTACTCACAACATTTCTGGTGAACCAGAAACCTTTACTTATAAAATATCCTGATTTAGAGTGTTGGCTTTTGCAAACCTAGTGTTGCTTGATTAATCTGCACGTTTAAAAAACCAGATGCACGTATTGCACTAAGCCCCCTACCTCTTGGCCACACTGACTCATGGTCAATCTGAAAATATATAAAGAAAAGAAACTGTAGCACTTTTGCTGAGAGAAATTAGGACACATTAAGTTTTGACATATATTAAGTATCATAAGCTTGGAACTGAACTGTAACTGTGGATGGGTTTGTAAACATCTGTGAAGGATCTAATTGTGGCAAATGCTTTTCAATTTTAGCAAAGATGTCTTAGGCTTGTAAATCATAAATGGGAGATGGTATTGTTGGAAATAGGAAAAAGTAACTAAATCCCCATGTCTGTGTATTTCTATTTTTTTGGCCAGCAGGGGGTAGTCTGACACTGGACTTCTTTTTAAAGAGCAGATTCTTAATCTTCAGTCATTTAGCTGTCTTCCAGGTGAAGAAGAGCCATCTGAACCAGGATAGATCTCGCTTCCTTGATGAATCAGACCTGCCACTCAAACCACAGTGTTAAATGATATTAGCACAAAGGCAACCACTCAGCTATTTTAAACCATGTCTTTTTAACTGCAGATAAAAGAAATGAAAGATAATATTTTATCTTAGGTATGTGAGTTTTAGGCTTTGGCACTTCACATTTGTTCCCACTTTTAGGCCTCTTATTCCTTTTTGTTTTATTTATTTATTTATTTGTTTGTTTCCACATCTTCTCCCACCTGTTTCCCTACTGTGGCCAGATTCTCAGTAGCAGAGTTTTGACAATTCTGACTAATAGCCCAGGAGTTTGCAAGATTCTGTACTCATTATTACTACTTCTCCACTTGCTCAAGTGTTGTTCTGTCCCCTTCCCCATTATTCCTTCCTTATTTAAACTAATGGTGGGGGCTGCATTTTATTCTGAAAACAGTCAACTAGCAAAGGATGCCCACATGGTCAATGAATGCAGATTTTACCTGGTTCGTGAGTAGAGCTAAATGAGTAGGTTCCACTAACATAACAATGTCTGTGTAAGTAGGATAATGGCTGTGTACCTTCAACTCTTTGTACAGGTACAAATTGAAAGGGTCGTTTTGTCAGTGAGTTGGAGTTTCATTCTGGACCAGCCATACATGCCCTTCTGTGGAATTTATAAATTGAGTTTTTAATGACCGAATAAAAACAAAAGCAAAAAGGAAACTAGTAGGGCTAGAGAGATGAAATATTTAATTCACTGTATCAGATAGTAAAAAAAATCAAACATAACAATGGTTTAAATAGCTGATATGTTGGGGATACCTATCCTGCCATGGAAAGGAGCTGGGCACAATCATAGGGTTTTTTATTATTATTATTTCTGACTATTATGATCTTAGCAACATTCTACAATTTTCTGGTGTCTAATATGCTGATATTTGGAGGATGTTTCTAATGTTATATTTTAAGACAGAAATTATAAAAAATAAATCACTCCTTTAAACACGTTTGTTTAAGGTTTTCAAAGCAGTACAGGAGATTCAGCCACCCATCTTCTTCTAGAACAAATAGAAGATGTGTGGGAAAAAAAATCCCCTGAACTGCTTTGAAAATCCCAGCTTTTGCATTTCCACAGCCCCCTTGGTACGTGTTAGGGAGATCTGCTTGTCTCCTAAGTTTTTAACTAACATTCCCCTTCCTTACCCTTCACTTTGTTTCCTCCCACTCATTGCTTCTCTTCTCTGTCCTTCGCCTTTGTGTCCCTCATCTTGAAAAGTTTTATAATCAAGTATTACTCACTATTATTCATGCAGGTGCAATATAAGACTCTTAAACAGGCTGTGAAGAAGAGAGTTCACTCTTGGGCAAAAGGTTTCTGAGGAAGGTGACTTTATTATTTGGAGGCACTCTGCAGAATACAGATAAACTCTAGTTCTCTTAACTCTCTCCTCCTCTCCTAGCATTACCAGCACAGAGTAATCTTCACTAACAAGTTCAAATGACTATATAAATGCTGCCTTTTACTTTAGTTGCCCATAAGTATTCACTCCCCCTAATGGAACAGTTTAATTATTGCTTCCTTATTATAGTCCAGGGGTGGCCAAACTTACTGATCCTCTGAGCCGCATATGACAATCTTCAGAAGTTCGAGAGCTGGGGCACGACTGCCGGGCTTGGGGCTTCAGCCCTCCCCGAGACCTCCCTCCCCACGGGGCTGAAGCCAGAGGCAATGTTGGAGGGGGACATATTGGGTCGAGTGCCCTCCCAGGTTTTTGCCAGGATGTGCTGGCCCTGCTTAGTCACATGGTGCCGCCAGGGCCCCTCCCTGCATGGAAGCTGCTGGAGCCAGCAAGCTGGGAGCTGCGCTTTGGGTAGAGGCAGTGGTAGACAGCTGGGAGCTGCATGGAGAGCCCATGCTTTTGCTGCTGCCTCGCCCTGAGGAGCTAAAGCAGAGGCCCCTCCCTTCAGCTCCCAGCTGTTTGCTGCTGCTGCCTCTCCATGCAGAACTAACACCTGGGAGTTGAAGGGAGGGGCTGCTGAGGGAAAAAGGGGTGTGTGACTTTTGGGCCTTTAAATTGTGCCCCCCCCCCCACTCTTAGCAGGCACCAGTCATATTTGGCAGAAGCCCCTCGCCCCACCACAGGGCAGAAACCAGGAGCTCGCCCTCCCCCCAGTCCGGTAGGCAGAGAATAGGGGTGTTTGGGGAGCTCTGGGAGCCGCACTTTAACTGTAAAAGAGCCGCATGTGGCTCACGAGCCACAGTTTGGCCACCCCTGTGCTAGTCCAATGAGACATTGGTAATGGCAGTGCTGCACAAAGGCATGCATACATTAATGCGTGCTTAGATTATGTGCACAGAGACTCAATGTGCACATGCAGTTTGGGTATTTGTTCATGCACATAGTCAGCTAGGTGTCTAAAAGGTCATGTGCAAACCACCTGTTATGCACATGCCTATGGTATAGTTGGATGCCTTTGCAAATGCATGCATACAATTGCACAGACTTATCTTTGAAAATGTGCCCTGTGCATCAATACTGTATTTTCTTTTTTATTATTTCAAACAATAATTTAAAAAGGATTTTACTGTCAGAATTGTTGCTGCCACTAGTCTGACTTCATACCCCAGGCTCTCTTAAGACACTCAAGGCATAGGGTTGCCAACGTGATATTTCAAAAATAAGGGATTGTTTTCTTAGCACCCCCGCCCACTGCTCCTCCTGATATTATTATTATTAGCAATAATAATAATTAATAAGCAGTACTCACCTACATTCGCCAGGGCTATTTCTTGCTGCTTTTTTTTGCAGCACTCAACAATTCCCGATATTATTGTACAGACATGAAAAAATAAGGGACATCCCTTGTAATAAGGGACTATTGGCAACTCTACTCAAGGGAGAGGCAATGTTTCCTAGTAATGCCTGACTACAGTTGCTGCTGTGGAGAAGATTAGTGTACAAGTAGTGTATAAGTAGTACAGAGTCTGGCAGGGAAAAATCCAGTACTATATTTAGCTTTCATTGGTAGGTGCTGGGCAAAGCTGAAAAAGACAATATGGTATGGTAATGGGAAATGCAGAGTGTTAATAATAATTGACATGGTATGAATACAGGAGTGGAAGCCAGGAACACTCGAATCCTAAACCCAGTGCTAACACCAACTTTTACTGTTACCTTAGGCAAGTCACTGAGAGGGTGATTTTCAAAAGTACCTGAGTGACTTGGGAGCACACATCTGGCTTTCAATGGGACATGTGATCCTAAATCCCTTTGGCACTTTTGCAAATCTCCTCCTACAAATCACAGCCTAAGTTTCCTCATGTGTAAAATGGAGATAATAATTAGACCTGAGCAAGTGATTCAAGGTTTGCATTGTGAAAGCAATCCCCTGTAAATTCAATTTGTGAAAAGCATCAGCCCAGATTCATGCCCCATTTTTAAACTCTGGCGGAGGTTCACTTGTTTTGGAGTGGGTTCAGATTTCTAGGTGAACTGTTTGCACAGACCTAATAACTCATATACCCACTCTACAAGAATGTTTGGAGGATTAATTAATATTTATAAAGTGCTTTGAAAATGCCAAGCCGTGTGTTTGAGCTAAGTATTAAGATTATTACAATATAGTACTGTATATTTGATGGATCCCAAAGCATTTTTATAGCATTTACAGTAAATGTGGGAACCGCCCACCCACCCACCATGGACAGGTGGCATATATTCCATAAAGAAATGTGCTCCCCATGTTGATCTTGTGTATCTAGAATGATATTATAAATGATTTAGATTGTAAACTCTTTGGGGCAGGAGCCATCATTTTGTTCTGTGATTGTACAGCACCTAGCGCAATGGGGTCCTGGTCTATGACTAGGGCTCCTAGACTCTATGATAATACACATAATAATAAATGATCTCATCAGCTTTTGCAGTATCCTCAGTCCTCAGCTAGTATGCTAAACCAAATCCATCATATTAGTGCTATTTTTATTTTTTAAAGGACCAGTGAAGAACCCGTTCATTAATCCTCCGATGGAGCTAAGAATCAGAAAACTTTGGAATAAAGTCAGCTGCTGGAAGCCCTGTCTGGAGTACTCATACCTTCATTTGCATTTTGATTTCTGTGATTTAACTGAAGGCACAAGTTGTCCCTGCCAAATATCCCTAGCCTATCCAGGGATATATAAGGTAGAACTGCCCAGAGCAGCCTGACTTACGAGGACTGCCACAGCAACACAACCAATGCATCCCTAAACATTTCGTAATAAAAAATCTGTTGTTCTTTGGTCGCCAGGATTTAACAAGCCTAATCCCTAGGAGAGGTGATAAAAATTCATTAATCTAATTAAATACTTCTTATTGCCAAAGTGACTTTGTAGAGTAGCTTTGCTGAAGGATAAGTGCAAAGTAAAATGGAGTCCCAGCAGAGAAACAAATGTTAGACTTGAGCAAGCTGGTACACGCTTCATTAAACTCATAATTATCCTTTGGTTCTAAGTAGCTGATAATATTTAATGAGTAGCCAAGATAATTTAAAGAAAATGTTTACTAATGAGGGACAAACAGTGCCATGGAAAGCTGATATCTGGGGTACCATAACCATGTATCTTACCTGTATCTTGTGTACTAGGGCTTGTAGATGTGATTTTAATGGATTTTTTAAACATTCCATTAAAGGCTGATGTTAAAAGACCTCACCAGAGCTTGTTGTGAAGTTCTAGAAATCATGGAAGAATATACTATTTTTTTAAGGCTATAAGGACACGAGGCTTAATAGATAACAATAGAATTCATTAAAGGCAGCCCCCTCTTGAGATCTGAGCACAGGAAGGGGAACAAAGAATTCCGGGGTTCTAATCCTGTCTCTGCCACTGATGCACTGTGTGGGCTTGGGTAAATCACTTTGGCCCACATTTTCCTTAGTGTCCACTAATAACATGCGTCTGATGAAGTGGGTTTTCACCCACGAAAGCTTATGCTCCAATACTTCGGTTAGTCTATAAGGTGCCACAGGACTCTTTATCACTTTTTACAGATTCAGACTAACACGGCTACCCCTCTGATACTTGACACTAATATTTGGTGTCTGAATGTTTGAGTTACTAGCTATGGGCAGATTCATCCTGGTCACTAGGGGCCAGTTTGGCAAAGACAAGGGCATCCCTCAGAACACAGACTCACTGGGGAATAAGAACATTCTGGCCAACACTGTCTCTTGCCCTTGGTCTGTATCCTCCTTCCTCCAGCCCATACCCACCTGCCCCAGAATGTCCCCTGCACTGGGAAATGCTGCAAAGGTGCAGTTAGCAGAGGGCCCTGATGCACTGGAAAATTTCATTGGTAGGGCTATGCAACCACTTTGCACCAGTGTAACTGGCACAAAGTGGCTATAGTGCAAAGATGAATCTCTTCCCCCTACCACTACTCCCAAGCCTGATTTTTGAGGTACAGATCAAGTACAGCTCCTATTGACATCATCTGGAATTGTGGCATGGGTGATCAGAATCACAGGTTAAAGTGCTTTCCCTCCTCTGCTTGAAAGCAGAGGGGATCTCCCTCTCCTCTGTGTAGCCTCCCCTAGACCTCCTGCTCTTCCTTGGCTGCCCCTTTCTGTTTCAGTCCTCTTTAACCATTGATTAGTACCTTTGAAAAGCAGGTCTAGTTTACTTATGGTGAGCACCCACCCAAAATTAGTTGACCTTTTAGAAAATATTGATCTTATCCTCTCTGCCTCAATTTCCAACCTGTAAAATGTGGATTATAATGTGTATTCATCTGCCATTGCACCTTGCATTTTCACCTTCGTCTGTTCAGTTGTAAGAGTTTCACAGCAGGCAGTGTCTTCATTTTGTGTCTTGCATAACGAAGAGGGGTAAGTGAAAAGTACTATATGAACCCAGTCCTGTACCCATTGCAGTCTATGAAAGTTTTGCCATTAACTTTAATAGGAAAAGGACCTGAACCCATGTGTGCTAAATATCACTATCAGGAGGGGCTCTAGAATGTTAGCTCAAGTTCCAGAAAGATCCTTTCCCTTCTAATAGTCCTTTTTGTGCTTGAAGTTGGCAAGAGCACTCCTGTTTACCAGCTGTGTTTCCTCAGGAGGTCCAGCTGCGTTTGACCCCTGCAAGAGACTTCCCATCTGGAGCTGTGGCCCGTTGGTGAATACAGTGACTCAGAACAGTTTCTTCAAAACAAAGTATTTATTTAGCCATAGAAGCATAGCAATCAGAGAAGAAAGGGTTAAAACAACAAAAGACCTATATGCATATGTTTTACTTAAAGCTTAGCATCTCCCTTTTCCCCTTGAGACTTTAGGCAGACTCAATTTATCCCAAGTATTCTGGAGAATAGGGTTCTATCTGCTTTCCTGCAAATCCTGCATCTCCCTCTCTGTGTCCCCCCCCCCATTTCCCTCCCAATGGTTTCAAAGTGTTTTGTTTAAGGCTTCCTATCTGAAGAGTCCCTTCTCTGTTCCAAGGTAGACAGTGTTGTGCCCAGCTTGGTCTGTCAAACTGCAAAGGCCTTGACACCTGTATTGTCAGTTAAGTACTATTGACTGCATTATTGAAAGTAATATCTACCTTCCTGGAACATGCGGTAAGCTTCTGCAGGAGTTAACCCCTTGAGCCCAGTGGCAAAGAGCATTACAATCAAATACACAGAGGTACACACAATATTCATAAAAATAATACCATTATCTCCCACATTCTTCACAGGAGAAAAAAATCCTCTACCCCCAAATGCCTATATATAGTCTACTATCCAGATAACATGTATGTTATTGAAGAGCTTCCTGTGGTAGACAAAAGGGAAAGGGGTATGTCTGGATTAGCACGCCATATGTAAGCCTCTATTTTATGGTTGTGATTATCTTTTTAAAGTGCTAGAATGTTGAGTGTGGTATGCTACAAATGTGCAGACAGATTAGATTAGATGTATGATAGAATAGATTAGACCTATGATCTTTAACATGGGAGTTTACTTGTTCGTTTGGATGCTGAGTATTTTCTATTGAAATACTGTGTTGCTGACTGTTTTTCTGCCCTTTATTAACTGATGTTCCTACTAGCAACCTCATAGGGTTCCAAGGAGTGGTCTGGGTATCAGATGGTTATATATATACATATATATATATCCATCTTCCATAATTTCTCCGTAAAATATTGTATGTCATTCCCTGGTTGTACCTTGCCACTGTTACGAACAGTTCAAATATATGCATGTAAAAGTATGAGGAATATGTACAATAATAACCAACCATGGACCTACTCCTGCTTCTAGGGCAAATCACCCATTGACTTCAGTGGGGGAAGGACTGACCTCCAAATCTTCCTGTGTATATGTCTATATAATATGTGTACCGATTCAGTTTTATCTAATGGGAACCTGATTTCAGAGTGGTTCAGAATTAGTTGGTGTTGACTATGCTATTGTTGACTATGCTACTGTTATATTACTGTGCTTCATTTAAATGGGACTGTTGTGAAAATGCATGAGCAGTGTGCCTGGAAGTTGTTTTTCATTGGTCTTGTTTTGTAGTTCAGAAGCAGAGGTGAGGTAAGATTACTCCTTAACAATATTCACAAGCCTTGCAACCAGCTGATGGCTTTAAAACAGGAAAAGTGTAATTCTAACAGCTGCCTTTCCTGTATCTGAGAACGACATTGCAGCTGTGTTACCTATTATACTGCACAAAAGGTGCCAGCCTAGTAAGCAGTCATCAGTATATAGAAAGGAAACCGTCTGTTCACATTCTGAAAATACAGGCACATGAATGAGAATGGTTTATATACTTCGTCTTGTAGACAGGGAAAGATTCATAAAACTGTCTTAGCCATTTAAAAGTTGACTCCTTTCAGAATCCAAAGCACTCTTTCTACCTAAACCGAACAGATATGTTGATATGTTTACAACTACTTTGAATGGTAGAATTAAGTGTAACAGTGATCTGAACTTCAGAGATGTGTATAATATAATCTTACTTCTGTAAAACTGTAATTATTCTAGTTCTCTTTTTTTTAATACTCAGTGTTTTTCAGTGTCAGAGCTAAATCATACAACATTGTTATTCATAGAGATCAAGTCTTTCAGTTCCCAACAAATTCCCTTTGATTTTAAAGTGAAATTGTACGTAACAAATCCTTTCTTTCCCACCAGATAAAGGCCACATACAGGGAGAGAAAAACACCCAGGGGATTGAGAGTGAAAAACTGACTTCTGCTCCTTTTATTGGGGTAGGCAGGTGAGGTAAGACACAATGCCACATATTAGCTGAGCTTTTTGAGGTGCCCCTTACAGATCATCTATTTTTATCTGTACACCAAAGATACCAAGAGTTTTAGCATGAAAAATAATGTATATTATATTGTAAATGGATGCTGTGCTTTACAAACTTAGGGCCTGATCTTGAAAGCCTTTACTATTGGGTATAAGTCTTACTCTCTGGAGCAGCTCCATTGGCTTCAATAGGAGCACACATGGTAACACGCACTGCCCATGGGGCAGGGAGTATTTACAGCACTGAACCTATACATCTGAAAGTCCAGACTGATCCATTGAAGTACTGGCTCACTTTGGCGTTAGCTAGAGACAATGCCTGCCAGAGCTCACTACCAGGCAGGTTGACAGTGCTTTCCCTTAGAAATGTACAGTGTTCATTCCCCTCTACTGACAAGCCCAGAGGGAGCCCGGGGCTATATTTCTACCTTGACCTCTTTGGGGTTATTTACTGCCCTTGGGAATATTTTAAGGTATCTGACCCACTACTTAGAAGAGAGCTGGAATGGCTATTGAGCCTGGTTTTTACACAGTGGGTATGAGTATGGAAGGCTCCTTGCACTCTCCCAATTAGACAAGAAAGAAATGAGACACTGGGAGAAAACTGAGATAAACAAAGTTGAGGGGACTGTTGATAAGAAGATTAGGGGAAGAATTGTTGGAATTTTCTTTAATGACATATCAAATACAGCAGGGTTCATCCCCTCACTGTCTCTAATTTTGTGACCATATGTACCAGTGATCCATAGTTTCATTAGAGTAATAGAAACAGATGAAAATTAATAACTTATTAAGAAATGATAGCAAGTTCAGTTGGGTGAGAGATCCTTCTGATTAGCTGGTAAATTAATTTTTGTACAGTTCAGTTTTTAACATTTAACTTCCACAATTGAGATTTAATTATGAAAATGTACCAAGATTTCAAAACCTAACCGCTAAAAGCAGCCACATTTCAGTAGGACAGACTAAGGGGAAAGACTTCTTTCCCCTCAGTATTTTATGTATTGGGTATCCCATATATTCCAGATAATTGTACTGAGAAGTTAGATTTTCACACTGCTATTATGCATCATACAGAATGGCATGATGATAATCCTATGATAAGCAAGCCATTAACTGCAATGAAAAAATACCCAATTAACGGCTAGCTAAAAGCCACTGTGAGCTTGTGTACCTGGGTTCCAGAAATAGGACTGTGTCTAGAAACAGTTCCCTGTCTCTAACAGTCCAACAGATGCCAGGTTTGGTGAGATGTGAGGACCAGCAGTCTATAAGTGGAAGGTTTACAGTCATAACATTAGGGAGTGAGACAGAGAGAGCTGGTGGACAGGAAATTTTTACTTTCTCAATAATGTGAAAATCCCTGTGCGACTATTCTGCATGTGCAAACAGGCATAAAGATCAATGTGAGTAGCTGGGTAATAATAATTACCTGGATGCCTGGCTACAGTGCGTAAAGCATGCATATATACAAAGGGCAATGTGTTAGTTAAAATAGGGATAATAGTTCATGCTATTCCCTATTCAGAATGGCAGAAGTCTGTATATCAGTTCCTGTCAGCTTTATAGATGGTACAAGAAATGGATTTGGCATTGGAAAGGATATTTGAGTAAGAGCTTTTTTCTCATCACACTTAATCAAATATATTTCTATGCCCATTCAATCCTTCACTTTCTTAATAAATGGGAACTAGTAGGACACAGTGTTGCCTGCCTAGTGGATAGAGCACTCAGAAGACCTGTGTTCTAGTCCCAGCTCTGCCACTGGTCTGATGTGTGACTTAGAGACTGGAAGTGAATTGCCCAGTGCCTCAGTTTTCCATTCTGTAAATGGGGATAAAGCACTTTGAGATCTACCGATGAAAAGCACTATATGAGAGCTAGTTATGAAAAAATATCATTATTAATAATGACCACTAAGAACTAAAGTGAGACTGTTAACTTACTTCACAAGAGCCTCTGAAATAAATTAGTGGTCTCAGTTCACTTCCTAGTGTTAGACATCCCGATTGCAAAAAACACACACAAAATGAGGATGTTGCAGACTCTTTCATTAGCTAAATGAAGAATTGAATGGGAAAGGTGATTGAACCATCTTATAGCTCAGACTGTTCCCTTTCAGCAACAGAAGCAAGCAGCATATGTGGTTCAAACATGTTTCTCCCATCAAAATACACTTGCTGCACACTCAATATTTTTCTGTAAGGGAAACATACAGGCAGTTAAACAGGTTGCAGAGCAGACTCATCCAGGGGTTGCTTAGATAGGTCTTGTATTTTATGTCTGAGTGCATTCATACCGTTTAAGAAATTGAGTCAAACTAACATAAAACAGGGATGGATCTATTTTTGTATGTGAGATCTCAACATCCATTTTACAATGAATATATTGTAGTATTCTCCTTCATTGTTTGTATTCAATATTTGAAATGATTGAGTTGTAATTTAAGCATTAATCAAGACCTCAATTCCAATACACTGAGATTCCAGGTTATAAGTCTCATGAGTTTTATTTACTCTAATTCGTGTCAGCTCATTATCAACCTCATCAGCAAGCGCAGACTTAAAAGTAAGCCAGGATCAGTTATTATTCTAGGTACACACAGATGGATTAAGGATCTTTCATCTATACATTTTGGAGGGGAAAAATCTATATTGTTTCACTTTCCATTATTCAAATGTGCAAAATAATTTTTAAACGAGTTGGTGAGGCCATGGAGATCACTAATAATATCTCTTGTATTGGAAGTAATTTGGTTTATAATTCTCTGTGATCAAATCAAATAATCCTTTTATACCTGACCAAAATTACTTTGTAGAGTTCATGTGTTATTGCTAATAACTATCATTACGGTGTGTCTTTGAACCATTGGTCACTATGTTACACAGATTTTAAAGTTAAGGATATTAGAACAAGAGATCTGATGTCTACTTCAGACAGAACGCCTCAAATGCAAGTACAATTCATCTATCTCATGAGTAAGTTTGGGAGATGGGCACTGGTATCCGCCTTGGATAGAAATCTCATACAAATTTAAAATCACCCTAGAAGTCCAGGAATGCATCACAATAACTCCTGTATGCCTTACCTTTTCCTCTTGCTACAGGCAGTTGCTAGTGGGTCTGTATCTACTAATATTTAATGCCATAGAGTTCTCACTGAAGATCATTAACAACTTATTAATGAGATTGGTTTGTAACTAGTCTATCATTATCAGGGGGAGTTCCTTATTTTGATGTCAAACTTTCTCTGTCCCTTAAAGGTGTAGAGCCATTACTTTACTGCCGTGAAATATTAACTTTAGAAATTTAGCCTTCTTGTGGTAAAACTATGGGCAGACTTCGTTATCTTTACAGTTATTTCTCTATCTCTTGGGACTAACTGCTGTACTAAATCTCACCACTGTTTCTCATTTTGGACATCACTCTGCAAAGGTTGAGAAATATGATTCTAGTTCCTTTTCAAAAGTTTAGCTTTATTCAGATTTCAACATAAAACATAATAAGTGTTGGTGTGCTAGTCAAAAGTTCACAATTTGTGGTCCCTGCATTAATGAATATCAAGGACACTACACTTCCTATTCTGATTAGAGATTGATTTTAGTGCTATAAACAAGCTATTTCCTTGTTTTGATGCCTATGCTAATTTTAATGCAACATTATCATATGCCCTCATAAGGCACCTATCACCATGGTATCTGGGTACACTCAATGTTGTCAGCTTTTGTGATCTTATTGTGAGTCTCATGCTATTTAATATTTTTCTTAAAGGGTTTCAGCTACTGGAATGAAGAGAGAGCATGAGAATCTTAGCTTTCTATTTTTTAAAATAAAATACACTGCTAGCCCTCATGATTATGGATGAAAGTTTGAAAACATGAACCAAATGTACTCTAAGGGACCAGAAACCAGAAGTCAAATAAAAAGAGCCCCACATTTAGTATTTGGTTTAAAAATGATGCCTTTACTATAAAATTTAGATGAGGACACCCAAATTAAGGAGCATATACTCTACAACATTTTACAGCAGCTGCACCAACTTCCTGGAAGGACCAGAAATAGGGAATATCAACCAGTAGTATATATGCAAGGCAATTCCATATGTCAGGCACCTATCACCTTGCATCTTACATTGTATTGTAAAAGTGACCTATCGCAGGCTCAAAGGCCCAGCTCCACAAAGGTACTTAGGCATCTACCCACCAGACTCAGGAACCTATGTCCCAGGTTTAGGCTCCAATATGCTCCACAAAACTCCCTCCTAACCCTACAGGAGCCTAAACTCACTTGATGCCTAAGTTTTCAGTGAAAAAGTTTCCTCAGAACCTACGTTATGTTTCTGCCTCTGGTCACATGCACTGCTGACTCACTCTAGTGTCCAGATGCCTATCTCCTACCTAAGCCCCATAGCAATTCACAAACTGGGGGAAGACAGGCGGGCAAATGCCTATCTTGTCTGCAGGGCCTGATCCAATAGGTGTACTCAGATTGGATTGGGATGGGGTCCCATTCAAAACATATTGGGGGGGGTGTTGATGCCTACCTTATAACTTTTAGCCCAGTTGTTAGAGTACTCACCCAGGTTCAGTTTTTTACCTCTGCTTGATGGGGTGAGAGGATTTGAACAAGGGTTTCCCACTTCTCAACGGTGTGCTCTAACCACTGAGCAATGGGCTATTCTGCTGTGGGGAGCTGCTTCATTCTCTCCTGTTGAAGCTGTTCCACGGAGTATAAACACTGAAAGAGTCATTGAGCCAAAGAGAGAGAGAGAGAGAGAGAGAGAGAGAATGACTCTAGCCTGGTACCCACCTGGGAGGTCGGAGACCCAGGGTCCAGTCCCCCTGCTCCAGTGACTATTTAACTATGTATACACAGTGGAACAGCTTGCTCAGGAGAGACAGAGAGCCCACAACAGAATATCCCAAAGTTCAGTGGTTAGAGCACTTGTCTGGGATTTGAACTGAGGTCTCATCTTTTTTTCTCTCTCCTGCTGCCAGGGTGGGGGGAATTGAACCTGGGTGTCTCACATCCCAGGTGAGAGCTGTAACCAGTAGGCTAAAAGTTGTAAGGTGGGCACCACAAACTTCTCCTGCTCCCTGCCATTTTGTGTGTGGCACAAGGCCAGCATCTCACTTATTCTCACAAGGAATGACTTAGGCACCAAAGCTGCCTGACTCCAGGGGATGGGTTCCTGGTTATGGATTGCTAGCAAAGATACATGCCTCCCTGCAGCCAGGACTTAGGCACCTGTCTCCATGAGATTGGAGGTGCTTAGGACACACTCCTGTCTTTGGCACCTGACTAGCTTAGGTGGCTCCCCACCTAGAATGGTGGCTTTTGTGGGTCATATTCTTAGGTCCCTATTTCTCCCCATTGATTGTATGGGGAGCCTAGCCACCTCATTCAGCCTTTGTGGATTGCAACGTTGTCCTGTGATTTTCTAAACCCCTAGAAGTTAGGTATTGCAATGCTGAGTGTTGCAATGTCTAAGTCCCTTGTGGATTCGGGCCAAACTTACTTGTGATGGCAGGGAATTCTGGAGGTTGAGGGCCTGCAAATTAAACTGTCCCTGGTTTCCGCAATCTCCACCCTTCGGAGCATTAGCCAAAGTATCCGGGCTAAATGCAGATGTAGAGATGAGACAGGCAAGCAGAGATGGTTTCTGAGATAGCCAGAGCTTTGTATATTGTAACTGATGCCCTGAATTTCACATGGAAGTAAACTGGCAGCCAGTGCTGAGTAACTAGATGCCATAGAACCATACGGTGTATTAGGAAACCAGTCAGTTGTATACTGATAATTAATGAAGAATGGCTCACCCAACCGCACCAAAATAAGTAAACAAATAAAAAACAAGCTTTGCAAAGAGCCCTAAAATGGTAGGAAGAAAAGGTTGGGATATCAAATATGTCTTCCCCCTCCGTAACATTTCCTCTGCTGCACAGAGCCTTTGACTCTGATGAAGCCCATTGTGAGGGTGTTACTCTGTTCCCTCACGCTGTAGTAATTCCAAAGAACAGGTTTTGTGTGTGCTGAGTTGAATCACTGCTGGGTTTTCCCTTTTGTGGTGGAGGAATTGTGGAGAATAATACCATTTGTAAAGGATTCAGTCCTGCCTTGTGATAAAGCAGCAGCAGCACTTGTTGCTTGTTTTCCTCATTTTTGCTGGAAAAGTCTGTCAAAGCATGTCAGGATAAATTCTTCTCTTTCTCATTCTCTTCCCTCCCCTTCCCCTGCCAAAGTCTGTCTTTGTGTCATCTCTTCAAAGTACACTACCTGTAAAATATTGATTCACAGCAGGCTGAGCCTGCCAAGTTTAGATTTCTTCTTCACTGGCAGCAATAATAAACAACTACAGACTGTGCAGACTCAGTACCAGTTTCATCATTGCACCACAAGCCCATCACTCTCTCTTCTGCGTGACTCGACATAATGAAACAAGGACCAGAGATATCTCAGAAGGAAAGGGAAACTGAGAAACAACCACGAGGAACATCAAAGGAGTCTAAGAAGCTGTAAGTTGAGGATTCAGCATGTGCCACCCTAAACAGCAGTAACAGCAGCTCTGCTTATTCAAAATAACTTGGCAGAAAAACAATACAATAAAACAAACGGTGCCACCTGAGACTAGGAATCTAGTAAGAATAAATTCTCTCCTTCCTTTGCTGAACTTAAAAACAAGAATACCACTCACCCCCAGCTATCTCAATACTCTTTATGTTGTTGAAGCAAATGTCAGCAGTGATTACAGGAAGGTAAAAAGATCCTCAATAGCTTATGGCAGTCCAATGAAAATTGTCTGGTAGGAACAGTGGATACACATATGTGTTCTATGAAATGTATTCCATTTTGATCAGAAGCAGGACTGTCTTGGGTTGTGAGCTATAAAAGAATAAGGCATAGGCCCTAGAATGAGTCAAGGTCCCTGTGATGGTGGCGGGGGGGGGGGCTGTTTGTTGAGTGGGGCCGCTCCCGTTGGCCCAGTGTGGGGTTGGTACATCCCATCACACAGTAGTCTGGACTCCCTGTGGTGTGGAATCAAATACTTGCAAAAATGTGGTCTCAGGACCCCTGGTGGGGTCAAGCAAATATCAACCCGCTGCCCCTGGGCTGGGTAGGACAAGCAGTCCATACCCTCTGAGTCTCCTGGCCGGGGCAGACAGTAACAATTAGGGCTTCTGACCATCTGGGCAGGGCAGAACAAACAGTCAGTCTATAGCCCCTAGGTGGGGCTGAACAACCAAGCAGTCTATGGCCCCTGAGCCTCCTGGCTGGGGCAGGCAAACAGTAACAGGGGTTCTGACCCTCTGGGCAAGGCCGAACAAGCAGTCAGTTTGTAGCCCCCTGGCAGGGCAGAGTAAACAGACAGTCTAGGTGAGGTAGGAGAACTTGGACCCACCCTGCTCCACCGGGTTCTGACTCAGGGCCCTATGTAGCCCGTTAAGGGTTTAAACACCAACTTCCACTACATTCCCTGGGTCACTTCCTACCGTGAGGTACATTTTTGGCATCTCCCTGGCTGGCAGCAGCTCGGTGTCCCTGTCAATCTCTGCAGTCATCTGGTTGTCCGCAGCATAGTCCAGGTCTACGGTTCCTACCATTTGGAGAGTCTCAGGCATCTCTGCAGGAGCTTGCAATACACATCCTTCCTCCTCCTCCTCAGCCGGACCAGACTGAGCAGGACTTCCTCCTTTTATCTGCCCCTTCCACTTGAAGCATGAGCAGTGGAGGCGTGGCCTGTTGGGCCCACGATGATTGGTCCGCACCGTTGCCCCAGTGTGGGGTTGGTACACCCTGTCACAGACCCTCCCTGGCATTTCTCCTCCCCCACTTTTTTTTTCTCACTTGGTGCATACGCACTGAAGCTGTCTCGTCCTAGGAGCAATAAAGGTAGAAAGAGGAAGAAAGCAAACTATTTAGGCTTGGAAGGATTAGATTTTTATCAGTAAATATTGGTAAACCTCGATTTAACCGCACACACACACACACATGAATATTCTCATCAGTAATAGAAATTTACAGATAGGCAAAATAAGAAAAATGCTGCTTGAGAACTTACTAGAGTTTGATTTAAGGATATTTACTTTGTATATTTTGACGTGTGTTGTTGACAATTTGTGTTTTAATGGTTATAAATCTCCATCTTTTTGAATCGCAATGTCTACTGTCATTAAATAATTGCCTGTCCCCCCATAATTTCCTGCGATTGTGAAAATTTAAATCAATAAAAAATGAAAAAGCTTAAAACACATAATTTTGTGCAACTGTGAAAATTTAAATTCATACAAATAAAAAAATGCTTAAAAATAAATGTTGATATTATCCCTCTAAACTATGGGGGAAATCAAATTCTGCCAGCCTAAAAATATTCTGGGTAAACAACTAGGGTTGGGGATCTGTTTGGGATAGCCAGTATTGTATATTATTTTCTTTCTGCTTTCATTTCCCCAGTCTCACTGTTCAGCTAAGTATATATTTTATCCTAAACTGGTGACTGCGTTTATTCTAAGTGTCAAGTAGCAGTAAATGTGAAAATGTTATACGAGAGCCTGATTTGCAGGGTTTTTTGTTTTTTTGGGGTTTTTTGGCTGCCATTTGCTTCATATTTATAGAGTTTGGAGAAGGGAGAGAAACTGATGTCAATAAATCAATAGGCAGAGACGACAGCCTTAGCTTTGCTTGCTTGTTTTATTGGAGCTTTCAGAAAGTGATAGAGGTTATTGTGACATCCAACTATGAATCTATAAGTGGCTATGGTCCCAAACATATTTTGTTACCTAGGTCATGCTACGACTCATGACACTCTGGGGTGCACTTTCATTGCCTTAGAAGGTGACACATCACACCAGAAATGTACCCTATGTGCTAAACAATTAAGCTGGCTTCAGACCTTTTTTTCATCCAGATTTGAGTCACCTTGCAATGGATATGGGTCCAATGGGGAAAGATTTACTATGTGATAAACTGACAATCAGTTTATTCTTGGTTTACTTTAAAAAATTCCCATTGGGACACTGGATGTTCAAATTCAAATTTTCTTTTTCAGTGGGTGGGGACTCCTGTGGGATCTCCTAATTTCTCTTGTTATACTCTGTTCCTTCACTTTCCAAGTCCCTGCACAGTGGCAACTAGGTCATTGACTGAGTAGGACACCTTCACCCTTGGAGTCCAACAATGTCACTTTCATAGCTGGACAGCACTGCATGGTGCCATCCCCTCCCTGCGACCTTTTAAAGATACTGAGGTGCCTAAAGATGCAGATGGAGGCTTAATGGGATTTTCAAAAGCAGCTAGGAGCTTAACTCCTTAGGCACCCTTGGGCACAGAGGTGCTTTTGAAAATCCTACTACGCACCCAATACCTTTAAAAACCCATCTCAGCTTCACATGTTCAAAAATTGAGTTAGCCCCCCCGCCCCACCAAAATCATTGAGACTGGCTTAAAAATCTTGATTTTAAAAAATAATTTTTGAATCTTTTTATTTCCCCACTGGTTCTTGAGATTTTAGGGTGCACCCGGGTCATGTTTTCAAGCTTTTATTTGCAACCATACGAGTTGGAGAAATTACTTTTTTTTTTAAAAATGAAAGCGGAGATTATGTTGTGATGCTGGCAGGCCAGATGCCAGCGCTTGCCCAGGTTGCAGGCATTAGCTAAGAACTGACAACCTCATAGCTGGAGACTAAACCAGGGCACCTGTATGTTAGTTTTGCTCAAAATAGGTAATAGTCTAATAAGAACGTATTTAGTGTTTCGACTCTAGGAAGTGCTTGTAGGCTACTGCATGTATTAATCTCACAGTGTCTGTATTCCATGCTATAAACCAGGAAATATGTAAATTTTGCTTTATTAGTTTGAAAATGTTTGCACTGAACTTATGAACTCAGGCATGGGACTCATACCCCCCCCTCCCCACCTCCCACACACACCTGCCCGCCCGCCCATCCAGAAGGACTATCAAAATCAGATGTCATCAAGGACCATTGCAATACAAAGAATTGGTTAATGGTCCTATCGCGCCTGGGAAATGCTATATACAAGGAAGAGCTTGTTCTGTGGACTTGGAAGCTGAATGAAGGAAACAAGACTAAGCCACAGGAAAATTTTCCATCTTTTTGGCTGTTTGAACTCTGAAGGGCCAGAGATCACAGGGGCTGCCTCCTCGGGCTGCCCTGAGAGAACTTTGAATGGACAGGTCACTACAACTCTGTCACTCTTAGGATTTAGATGGTAACTCATTTGTGTGTATATATTTGCTTGTTTTAACCTGTAAATAACTCTTATTCTTTTTTTCCTAGTTAATAAACCATTAGATTATTTATTACAGGATTGGCTACAGGCGTTGCCTGTGGTGTAAGATCTAGGGTACCAATTGCTTGGGGGTAAATGACTGGTCTCTTGGGACTGAAGCAGCCTGATTGTGGTGTGATTTTTTATATAAGTGACCATTTATCACTAAGTCCAGTTTATCTAGGTGGCAAGATAGACTGGAGAGTCTACGAGGTCTGTCTGTGACTCCATGGTAAGACTGGTATAGTGATCCAAGAGTTCACATTTGGTACTGGCTTGGTGAAATCTAGTTCCAGAACACATCATCAGTTTGGGGTGCCTGCCCTGTTTTCAACAGTCTGCCCTCAGGTAGGCACTCACAGTTGTGAGCCACTTCAGACAGTATGACCTATATAATCACTTATCCCCAGTAGCTGGGGCTCTCAGGAAAATACCAAAATCACAAGAGCTGGCAATGCTGTACTTGCAGCTTCTGCATTAGGCTGCCAGGCTACTTCCTCTTGGCATTTATTTTTAATGTCACTAATTTAGTGCCAAATTCTACTACCTTTATTCATGCTGAGTAATACTGTAACAGAGTTACTGTGCTGGCTGGCTGGGGGAGTGGGTGTCTCTTGGCACAGGAAGCCCCTTATTGGGTGTGGTTTCTCCCAGAGAGGAAGAACTTCTGTCTCAGGAAGCAACTCTGAGAAGTTGAGGTATATAATTTCTGCGATGGTGAGAGAGAGGAAGCAGTTGTTGATACCAGAGACACCAGTAGCAGGAGTGGAGCTGCTGTGTACTGTCTCCCACTAATAAAAAGATGTGGTTCTGTTGCTAAACTGAGCTTGGGCCAGTGTCATTATTCTGGGGACTCTGCCTGGCTGTTCTAACTTGCCAATAAGGCGACTGTGAGGTTGCAAAACAATAACCTACTCTACCTGAGGTCCCATAGATGTTGGTCTGATTGCTTGTGGAATAAGGCACTGCTCAGAGTAAGGATGGGTGATTGATAGAAACTGGCCCTTCACAGTCAGAATTTCAAGTGTTCTGGTGGGTGGCTGAGTGAAAAGAGAAAGTACAGTGTTTGTAGGGCAAACACGCTCACAGATTCACAGCAGACAGCCATGACCAAAGACAGAGCCATGTTTTTGTGGCTGTCATAATTTGACAGCACTTTGGCTGAAGTTCCCCTCTGTGCTGAGGGCTGAAGTTCCCACATGTGCTGGCCCCCGGCATAAGGGATGAATTTCACCCAAAGTGCTGTCAAATGCACAAAATGAGCAAACTGACCCAATGGAATATTGTTTTCTCTGATCTCTTTCAGTGACAGTAACCTTATGGATAGACAGAACTGTGATTTTTAAGTTGTTAGTGTCACTTTAACATATTACAAAGAGCGAAACGAATATCCTTTCAACCTACTCCCTCCTACAGCTTCCCAGCGTATCTTGGTCTTTTGTATCCATTTCTTAAATTGTAAGCTCTTTGGGGCAGAAGTTTTTTGCTTGTATGTGTCTTGTACAGTGCTGAGTACACTTTTGGCACGTAAATGATGATGATGATAAGTAGTATAAGATGGGGCTGCAAACAAGTCACTGTAAACTGAAGTGGCTAGCTTGATGCAATTATCTCTATCTCCTTGATCTTAGACACAGTGCAATGCTTTTCCAGTGGTGGGATTTTTGCCAAGGTGTTCATGGCTGTGTTCCTCAGCTGGCAGATGGTGAGGGGCAGTGAAAATGCTGCTGGATCCCTCCCTCAGAGAAGGCAGAGGTCGTGAAAACAACAATTGGCTCCTTCCCTACATAGTGAGGGAAGGGAGAAGGTAGATTGGAATGAAATTGCCCTGCCCACTAGCTCCCCCCTTTGCAGGAAGGTGGAAGTGAACTAGTGCAGCTACTGTTTGCTCTCTCTCTCTTCAGGCTGACCCTAAAGCATGTATTTCTTCCGTAAATATCTAAACCATCATCAAGTACGTAAAGACTCCAGAGAACTTGGTCAGCAACTGAAGATCTGATAGCTTATTTTTAACCCTTTGTCTGTATAATTCATTTATTTGAAGCGCACCTAAGCCCTGACAAGTGACAAATGTGCTCTGCCAGCTGGGCTTGTGAGTGAGGGGGCAGTGATGTATCACATCCCAAAGTGGACAATGATAATTGTCTCTCAAACATTGCAGATTTATTGTTTTCTCCTTTTACCTTTGTTACTAGATTTCAAGTTGCTCTAAAGGAAAGAAAATAAGTGCTTGCAAAACCTAGCAAGATAAAACAGTTGAACTGGAGCAATTAAAATGAACACCTATATTTAATTGCAGGAGAATGTCAAAGGCCACATGGTTTCAGACTGTTCAGAACTGCTGTTCCTTCGGTGCTTCCTAACCAGGGAGGGGGAGGAGGAAGGAACTCTCCACTTCCACCCTATGTCACCTCACAGCCATCAAACCTTTTCCCAGCCCTGACACTGAATGAAAATCAAACCTCTGAGGCATGCAAATGTTTTTTAACTGACTAGTCCAGCTTTTTTCCCTTCCAAAGGAGAATGAGAATGTACGACCATTCCTTTAGGCTCACTCATAATTTCCTCTGCCTGTAGTGGGAAAATGTCCCAGACACATACCCAGCAGCCTACAGTCTACTCCATGATATGCAGGCAGTCTCTCCATACTTCTATATGGGCTGGCCTTTCTGCTCCAGTCCTCCCCTGAGGGGTCTTCTGGTGGGAAAGCAGCTTATGTCTGAGTCAAGGATTCCATTACATTCAATGCATTCCATGCTCCACAGTAGAGCAGAAATGCTCAGCTTGGTCACATTACAACTGTTGCTTCTGGTCCTTTAATATTTTTTAGTACTCTTCAATCCCCATTTGCAGACCAGCAGAAACAAACAGAAGCAAGGAGCAGAGCAGCTGGCCATCCCAATAAGCACTTAGAAAGCTGGAGACTTTCCTGTTTTCTCACGGTGATCTTGAAGGGAGGAGGTTGCAGGCTTCAGAATCCACTTTGGGAAGAAGAGGATTGTGTGGTGGAAGAAAGTATCACTAGACCTGTGTGCAGAAGAGGGAAGCTGAGTAGTGAGAGAGGGTAGAATGCTTGGGGGGTGCGGGAGACACCGCCAAAGTTTTTATAAGTAGGGGAATATTTGGTTGCTTATCTAAAATGAATCCAAACCTCCAGAGGTTTTCCCATCACTGTTTCTAACATTGTGAAGATGGTCTCAAAAACACTAGACATGAACAAAAATGTATAAAGAGGAGGTAAATACCAATACATTAAAGGACAGAGGAGGGCTTGTCAAATAAAATTGAAAGGAAACTAATGGTCAAGGGAAAAAAACATTAAAAAGATCCCGCTCCCCCCACACCACTACAAAACCACAAAATGCTGAAAGAGAATTTAGAGGAGCAAGGGCAGGACCACATTTTTGCTCCTCCTGTATGACTCCATGCAAATAACTGTGATTGAGTAGCTGTAACCGAAAGCAGATTTTGGTTGTAGTGGCCAGATTTTGTGCTCAGATATTGTGCTGCACGTTTATTATGAAACACAATGGGAGTTGCATATCTGGGAGCAAAATTTGGTTCTGAGGATATTACAGTACACACTTGGCTAATATGTCAGTTTTGACTTCTAGTCTTACGAGGGACGTGGATGTGGTGGCTGGAGAATGGGTTGGTTCAGTTCATCCCCTGAGCAGCCTTTACTGGAGAATCTCACTTGCAAGTGAAAGCTGCCATTTCCTGCCAGAAGCTCAGAGGGAGGGCAGACATTGCCCTTCCTCTGAGTGAATTGCCCCTGAAGCATACAGATGCAGGATGCGGCAGGCAGTGTTGCCAACTCTCATGACTTTGTCACGAGTCTCATGATAATTATTTTTTTTAAAGCCCCGGCTCCTGGAGTCAAGTAGATATGGGATGATTTCAGCCTTCGTTCTTAAAGGGAAAGGGAGTTTCTTGTCCTCGTGGCTGTGGAGAAAGCTTCAAAATGAGACCCTAGTGCACCCTAAAGGCTTAAAAAGCAGAAGGCAAAGAAAAAGAACAGATTTTGCATAATCTGGCTTTAAAATCATGAATCTTATTATTTTTGGTCAGCCTGACTCATGATTTTTGAACATTTGGGGTTGGCAATACTGCACATGTGCCAGCAGGGATGGATCTAATCCTATATATGGGATTTCTTAATATACATTATTATGTGTAGAACTGATGAGTTTCAAACTAAAAATATCTAGGCTGGTTTAATTTTTGACTTTTAATCCAAAGTAAGACAAAATATCAGTAAAGAATCACCATTTACTTGACAGCCTGCACCTCAAAATATTATTCAGGGTAAGAAGCTTAGAGGCACTAAGGTGATATTTAAGGGAAATTTAACCCCATACTTTAACCTAGACAGGTGAATGTGGAAACAAGAACTGAGTGAATAATTTTTAATATTTCCTCTCTTTTTCTCTTCACAGAATGTCCACATACAAATCACGATTGTCATAAAGCTGTGACACTTTGGAGTTGCTGGTAAGAGATCGATCTTCTTTTCTTGGTGCCAGAAACATGACATGGGTCAGGGTTATGAAAGGTTAATAACTCCAACACATAATAGGGGTCAGCTGACTTCATAGCCTGTTATGATTTTTTCCAGTTTGTTCATTAATCAAAAATTAGATGGATTTCCCCCCAAATTTTAATTTACACTATGAGTCTACTCATTTATTCAATGCTTTGCTGCCTAAATTGTGTGTGCTTACTTGTGATTGTTCACATAAATCACATGGTACTGCTTCAGTTCCAAGACTGGATGAGTAACTCTTATAATCAGACTATGGGGATGAATGGCGCAGAAAGAGAATTTGAAATCTAAGTGGGTATAGCACTAATGGGTTTAGGTGGGCGAGATTAGAATTCGTTCTATGTCAGTGTTTGAGCTAGTAAAACTGAATCTCATGAATGCCCACAGAAAACCAATGAAAAGGAGGGGCAAGCCTTGCTGAAACAAATTCATTTCAGAATCTGAATGAATAATTTGATTGTTTTTATGCAGTATTTGCTCAGTGGGGCAGAATAGAAGGAAGGCCCTAGTCCCCATACAAAGCCTGATTCTCAACCGCCGAGTATTCACTTTGCACAAATGTAAATGACCACAGAGGGGGAAGAGGTGAATAATTGGCTCCACACTTCCTACATGCCTACAAATTGACCAGAATTCTCATCCAAGGAGATGAGCCTTGCTGGGGGGAGTGTGGACACAATTTCAGTGATATGTGAGTTGGAATTCCCTCAGGACGAGAACAAAGGGACCCTAGTATCTGGGCTGAAGTGAAAGCACTGACATTGGTTCTTCCAGAGGTTTTTTCTTGGATTAGATGTTGCTAGGCATTCTTTGTGCAACATCATGAAAGCCTAGGAGGCCCAGCAGCGAGAGTGCAAGGGACTTTCTTATCTCAGCCTGGTAGGGGAAGTCTTATCCGCTGGGGTAGCAATGGGTTATGAACCAACTTTTGTCTGAAACTTTCATTCTACAAGACTTTATTTTTATCATGGGAAAAACAAAGCATGGAATAAAGATTTTTTTTCTCATTATTATTAATTTACTGTAGATTGCAAGCCTGTTAGTTTGGTAATTTCTGACCTGAATCAACTTTCTAGTTTAAAACCTTATATTTTTCTATGCTACCCTTGTAGTTTCTCTCCAAATACTTTTTCAATATCATTCTGTAAAGTTTGAAAATTCAACAAAATTCAATTCAGTTTCACCTTTGCTTGTGCTTTTCATTTGTTGAAAGCATAGCTTTCGCTGAAGGCTTGTCTTTGGAGAGTTCTTTAACAGATTTCTTCCTCTCTAGGGGAAATATCTCTATGGAGAGACCTGAGATAAGGAGTTAATGTGGTGGTTCCTGCAAAAAAACATCCCAGGACATATTTTTTATTTTTTTGTTTTAATTGGCCCTCTATGATAGGGAATTCTGGGAAATGCCCTTCCTTTGTAGAATGTGATTGACTCATCTTTGCATGGTCCTGTCTTGATTATTAAATAGGGAGAAGTTATCTCAATAGGCCCTGAACTACATTTTATAAGTGTTTATTTTATTTGTTTTTCCGTTGCTCAAGTAGTGATTCTGTTTATGCTCTTTTCTTTATAGTAATAAAAAAAGACTTATATTTATACCTGAAAAAAGTCTCAAGGCAATTTCTTCATAAATCCTTTATGGTACCCACTTGGTCACCCAGCTGCTGCTTTTCCATGGCAGGGTTGTGAACACGGATGAGCTTTACAGAGACAGAGCAGAGGTCTGCCACTAACTGTGCTATTTGTTGTCTTTAACACAAAACAGGTAGCAGGACTGGTGAGGATCTGTGGTGTTGCTTTCCGTAAGTGTTGGACATTGCACTCCTATTCTTATCACCCACTCTGTGTGTCCTGTAGGTGATGCTAACTCCAAACTAACAGACAAAAAGAAGAAAGCATAAATAAAATGAAAAGATGCTATCAAGGAAGGTAGAAGAGGAAGAAACCCCCCGCTCCTCCAGTCCTGGTGGGAGAGAGCAGGAGAGGAGACTTTTCATCCTCCAGATAGGATGAGGAGTTGAGTAGACAGAAGGAGATTCTGGGCTGGCAAGAGCAGTTGCTCCCTAGCTGGTGCAGTGTTTTAAGGGCTGAGTCTGCAGGTGTGCTCCAGCTCTGTACATGCAAGAGGGAGGGGAGGCAGCACAGGCTGCTCCAATGGCTTTCCCTCTCAGCACACTAGAGCAGTTCTGATTGGCTGCTTTTCCCCAACAGGTATGGGAATTTGCAAGGGCAGCCAGTCAACGGGGGATTCCCATGCAAACGATAGCATTTTCGCCATAGACCCAAAATGGACTCAGGAAACTTGGTAAATTTGTTAATTTCTTGAAACTATTTCTGGTTGAATGGAATATTTTCACTCAGGGAGGTAACTGAGAGCAGTTATGGCTTCCACGAGATTGGAAAGTCACTGAGGGTGTGAGCCACATTTGCAAGGAGATTTAGAGCGTGGATATTTTTAGAATGAAAGCACAAAGATCTCTTGGGTTTCCTGTATCATATAGATTTTAGCTAGCCATGTTGTCATGAAAAGCAGAGATATGGCTAGTCCTTATATGTTTTCTTCAAGCTGTTGACCTCATGAAACCTATTAGCATCATTGCACAAACAATACCCCAGATATATAAGACTAGTGAGACTGTTGTTAAGTGTAAAGATTATTGGTTAGATTCTGCTCCCATCTAATGGAAGTACTCTAGACTTACACCAGTGAACAGAATTTGGCTTTATAGCCATGGGGAAAAATACACTTCATATTTAATTCAAATCCTTCCAAACATTAAACACGAAAACGTGTACCATGAATCTGCAATATTAAAAATAGAGCTATTAAGATCTTCTACTGATTATGCAGTTGTAAGATCATGAGACCTAAACAAATGAACTCATCTTTATCCCAAAGTGTGTGTTTAAAGGACTTCTCACACACAAGATATGTTAACTATAAGCAAAAGTAACATAATTACAAGAGTCAAAATCTCTCTCTCTGGCATTTGGTCAATATCACCCTAAATATTCTGGTGTGTGTGTAGGAGTGGTAGGTAAGTGAGCCAAATTTGCTATGATTCACATCCTTTACTTACATGTTTTTGAATTGATTGAAGTACACAAAATGATTGCTCTTTGGTGACAACACTGATCAACACTGTGACCAAGAGAGAGGACTGTGTTGTGACGTCAGGATAAAATGCCACCACTGCTATGTAATAAGAACAGTATTTGCTCATCATTCTTCTCCTGAAGCAGTTTCTCAAGTGGTCCCTCACTACATGTGGAAGTTTTGACATGTGGAATGATCTACTTGCATCCCTCAGGGGATGACATCCAACCCATTTGTTAGATGATTTTGCTAGGGTATGACATTCTGAACAGGGAAGTGAGCATCACATGTAGACAGGACTACATCAGAAGCTGTACATCTATCTAGTATATCCATGGTATTTATATTATACCAGTCAACCATGTGCATACTCTAGGAATGGAAAATAAAAGTGCCAGCTACTCAGCTGGTGTAAAACATTATGTTCTTTTGCAGTATTTCTTGAAATCTGAAGCTCCTAATTGCTGTCCGCAGGCCCTTTGCATAACCTGCTTGATGTGAAGTGCACATTCTGCCAAACATTGTACCTTGCTATAAAATATCTCAAATTCTACACTGGCTTCTTTTTTCAGTCTATTTTTGCAAGAGCAGCTGCAGGGGCCTCAACTGAAACAGAAATACAGAAATGTCAACACATGCAGATGAAAGAATTAGAAAATATGGGTGTGTTGTATGCTTTTGGGAAAATGTAGATGGTGCATAAAATTATTCAGCATTTTCAATATAAAAAATTGCTCCGAGTCATGTATATCAATCACAAAAGTGTATCATCATGGCCATAAAACTGTATTAGGAGGGATCATGCACTAACATATGGGCGTACCCATTAACCTTTGTTGTTCTATCTCAAACTTATAACCATTTCTGATGTAATGGATATCTATTTTTTATCAGTCTATAATATATTATTATATCTACCTAGTCAATGATATTTGTATAGTACCTATCATCTTAGAATCTACGTGCTGGTAATAGGGGCTTTGTCTTATACATTTGTACAGTGTTGAGAACACTAGTGGTACTCAGTAAATAAAAGAATACTTGTATACTGCTGGACAATGGAGTGGTCATGCTTTCGTGCTTGATTTTGTCTTCATGTTTACCTGAAAAACTTCTCAACTTTCAGCTTTGTTGTGTAAACTTTGATATGCCTGGCACAGGAGTGTTATAATACTGTAATCAGCCAGAGTAGATGCTAGAAATACTGTCCACCTATTGCAATGAACAGCAGTGTTTAATTTGTAATGAAAGAGGTGCCAGGGCTCAAGCAATTTTTTACCTTCATAACCGATGCAGCAACCCCAGAGGTGTTGGGGCTATGAACTGCCAAGCCTAGAGGTGCCAGGGCTCAGTCCTGGCAAGTCTTGGCACAAATTAAGCACTGCTGAACAAAAGCTAGGAGTTGCATTTGCAGACAGTACTCACAGCTCCAAGTTTTGATACCTTTTCACACTTTTTCACCAGAATTCTCTTAAACCTTTTAATATCAGAACTGATCTAGGAACTTTGCTTCCTTTCATTCTTCATTTGTATCTAGAATTATGCGGCCATGTTAATGTTGTGCAATCTGTTTGCATAAAAATTCTGCAAGATTTTTGCTATTTATCACAAATGTAAAGAAGTTTTCTCTGTGCTCGGCCTTGCTATCCTAATTATTATGTATGGAAGCAACAGATTGAGGTAGTTAGTCACATATGTGTTTCCTCTCCAGAGCTTTATAATTTACTTTGTTTTTAAGTATGTTGCTTTATTTTATGGGTCTATAAACTATGGTTCAGATCCTTGGCTGATATAAATTGGAATAACTTCACTCATGTCAGTAGAGCTACATAGGTTTACACTAGCAGAAGGTCAGTCCCCATATGTTTCCTGTGTACTTGCAATAATTTGTAGGTACACTTCATGTGTCCAGTCTCAAAATGAGACATTCTTACAACAGAGCATCTATTGTGTAGACCAAGATGGCTATTTCCAGTAGAAAGATCACAGGTACACCAATTACTAGAATATTCATTGTATCAAAACTGTATTCATATGAGAGCATGTAAATGGAGTGGAGATTAAGGATAATCTAGGCATGGCACAATATCTAAATGAATATTTTGCGTCGGTATTTAATAAGGCTAATGAAGGGTTTAGGAATAGAGGGAGCGGGACAGAGGGGAATAAAGGAGGGGCGATTGACATTACAGTATCAGAGGTGGAAGCCAAACTTGACCAGCTAAATGGGACTAAATCAGGCGGACCGGATGATCTCCATCCTAGAATATTGAAGGAGCTGGCGCGAGAAATTGCAAGCCCCTTGGCGATAATTTTTAATAAATCTGTAAACTCGGGGGTGGTACCGATGGACTGGAAAATAGCTAATGTGGTTCCTATTTTTAAGAAGGGGAAAAAAAGTGACCCGGGTAACTACAGACCTGTTAGTTTAACTTCTGTAGTATGCAAGGTCTTGGAAAAAATTTTGAAGGAAAAAGTAGTTAAGGACCTTGAGGTGAATGGCAATTGGGACAAATTACAACATGGGTTTACGAAAGGCAGATCGTGCCAAACCAACTTGATCTCCTTCTTTGAGAAAGTAACAGACCTTCTAGATAAAGGAAATGCGGTGGATCTAATTTACCTCGATTTTAGTAAATCGTTTGATACTGTCCCGCACGAGGAATTATTGGTTAAATTGGAAAAGATGGGGATCGATATTAAATTCCAGAGGTGGATAAAAAACTGGTTAAAGGGGAGACTGCAACGGGTAGTACTGAAAGGTGAACTGTCGGGTTGGACGGAGGTCACCAGTGGGGTTCCTCAAGGTTCGGTTTTGGGTCCGATTTTATTCAATCTATTCGTTACTGACCTCGGAACCGAATGTAGGAGTGGGCTGATAAAGTTTGCGGATGACACAAAGTTGGGAGGTATTGCCAATTCGGAGAAGGATAGGGATATTCTGCAGGGAGACTTGGATGACCTTGTAAATTGGAGTAAAAATAATAGGATGAGATTTAATAGTGAGAAGTGTAAGGTGATGCATTTAGGGATGACTAATAAGAATTTTAGTTATAAGTTAGGGACGCATAGGTTGGAAGTGACGGAGGAGGAGAAGGACCTCGGAGTCCTGGTTGATCGTAGGATGACTATGAGTCGGCAATGTGACGTGGCTGTGAAAAAAGCTAATGCGATTTTGGGATGCGTCAGGCGTGGTATTTCTAGTAGGGACAGGGAGGTGCTGCTTCCGTTATACAAGGCGCTGGTGAGACCTCATTTGGAGTACTGTGTGCAGTTCTGGTCTCCTATGTTTAAAAAGGATGAACTCAAACTGGAACGGGTACAGAGAAGGGCCACTAGGATGATCCGAGGAATGGAAAACCTTTCCTATGAAAGGAGACTCGAGGAGCTCGGTTTGTTTAGCCTAACCAAAAGAAGGCTGAGGGGGGATATGATTGCTATCTTTAAATATATCAAAGGGATTAATACCAAGGAGGGAGAGGAATTATTTCAGCTCAGTAGTAATGTGGACACGAGAACGAATGGATATAAACTGGCCGTGGGGAAGTTTAGGCTTGAAATTAGAAGAAGGTTTCTAACCGTCAGAGGGGTGAAATTTTGGAACAGCCTTCCGAGGGAAACGGTGGAGGCGAAAGACCTTTCTGACTTCAAGATTAGGCTTGATAAGTTTATGGAGGGAATGGTTTGAAGGGATAACGTGATTTTAGTCAATTAGGCATTAACGTGCCATCGCGGGTAAAATGAGGATCCGGCTGTAGAATCTTGCCTGTATGCTCGGGGTTCTGCTGATCGCCATATTTGGGGTCGGGAAGGAATTTTCCTCCAGGGTAGATTGGCAGAGGCCCTGGAGGTTTTTCGCCTTCCTCCGCAGCATAGGGCAGGGCTCGCAGGCTGGAATATTCTGTTGTGGGTGGGTCAGCTTTTGTGGCCTGCATCATGCGGGAGGTCAGACTAGATGACCATATTGGTCCCTTCTGACCTTAAAGTCTATGAGTCTATGAGTCTATGAGAGTGCTTGGCAGGACTTTGTCCATATCATGAACCACTGGTGTCACAGAGCAGCAATTTTTGCAAGGCAGTTAGATTTCTAAACCCCTAAGCAATTACTGTCATGCAGTAAAATGCTTTACCATGAGCTGCCAAATACAAAATCCTTTCATATGGATTATAATTAGCTATTGTTTGCACAGTGCTTTAGAAGTGCTAAACATTGTTATATAAAGCTTTCAACTTCTGGTTGGATCTTAGGAGCTCTAAGAGACTAAGCCCACATTACTTGCTCTTGGATTTGCTGCTATCTAGCACAACCCCTGCCAGCTGATCTAAGGCACAGATGGAAATAGCGGGGGAAAGCACTGTGCCCCACCATCTTAACCAGTAGAAAGTCTTTGCCACTTCCACTGTCTCCCGCCTTTTTCAGTGTAATGCCCTCTCTCATACATCAGCCACATTCAACCTCTTTATGGCAGATTAATATAGAAGTCTTAAACGTTAGTACTTCTAAATGTTCTTTAAAGTCTATATTTACAGCATGTCCTTTAATTACTTAACAATAAATATCTAATAGAATACCCTATTGGTGTCTACAGGATATTGTGGCTCTATGATGGGTAGTAACCTTTTAAACATATTGAGGCAGGGAATTGGCTCAGTAAATCTACAAGAACTATAAAAGTTCTGAGGTTAGGGCTATAGGTTAGTCAAAGTACATTGTATGAAAAAGCCATAGTGGAGTCATAGGAGCAATTTTGCAAGTCATTGATGTTTGAGGGAAACACAGTATGCATGGAAATCATGATTCCCATGACAGAATTCATACTTAATCGTTATTCTCCATCTTACAGCCAAGAGCCTAATGCTTCACCTTTAAACAATAAGGGGGAGATTTCAAAGGGGAGTTAGGCACCTGTCACTCCTTTTTACTTTTGAAAATCTTCCCTGAAAGCATCAAAAATTCCAGATTTTTGATCAATATAAAAAAGAGGCAGTATTTAAACTCAAAGCATGGCGGCATAACTGTAAATAACAATTGTGACAAGAATATTATGCAAACATGATTCTTGAAGGAGTTAAAATGTTGCTAGTTTGAAAGTGTTCTGATGCACTGATTTAAAATTAGTCTTATGAGTGTCTCATATAGAACAATTCAATATACTATATGGTCTACCAAGACTTCATCAATTAATATCTTGCTTCTTTTTAAACATGAGATTTCCCAAAATACATTGAAGTTCATAAAGCAATGAAAAATAAATTAGACAATTACAGATGTTTTATAATTTTACTTGATTCTGAATTTAGAAAACTGACACTTTTTTAGACTTAAGGTGTACTAAGCAGTGATTATGTTCTCCTAGAAACAGAGATGAATAAAAAATGAACAATAATCAATTGGAGGTTCACAGTACATTGTGGGAACCCTTCAATGTATATTATCTTAAGACTTTTGTATTTGTCAGCAAAGTATACTTTTTAAAGCGTCAAAGCAGTGGTCTTTGGAGAACCTGTATGTATTGCTTCTGAACATTAAAAACCTTTTACAATGTGCTGCTGGCTAGGGCAGGATAGTTGGGTACTGCCTTAGTGCCTTGGGAATTGATGCTAGTTGTCTTCTAATGAGAAAGGCACTGAAACTGAGCACCTATGTCAAGGTGGAGTCCCTGCTGAGAAAATGACACCAAGGGAGAAAAAAGCTCCTCTTCTGGTAAGGTGCATGAATATAAAGAGACGTATAATTGGATTTCCTAAAAGACTTGGACAACTAACACTCTAACAACTCTTCACATTGAAAGAAAGCTCTTTTAAATTCTATTAGTTCTCCAGCCTACATTTTTTAGAAAGTAAGATGTGCAGCTTCTGAAGGAAACCAGGAACAATGAGGTGAGCAGTATTTGCATTCACAAGTTATTCTGTGTTGGCACATTGTCATCTTTTGTTGAAATATCACAACTTTTCAAAAGGAATTATTTGAAGCTAAAGAATTACATTTCATCATGTTTTCTGAAAAGTTATATTGAATACACACTTTGAAATGACAAAGTGAGATCTGACTGCCCTTTAGCATTGGTTTGTCACATAAGGTGCCTCTGTTCAAATCAAGGTCATTGTGTTTCTCTCATCTTCAGATCATTGTATACAGTCCTCCATAGTCACACCACTGCCACCACAACATTTGGTTTGGAAACATATGATCTGCTTGGAAAATGATCAAGAGTGAACTAATAAAGGCAATGAATTTAAATATTGATCTCTATGTTAAATGGTTCCTCATCATCAAAGTTAAAGTCAGCACAGATACACATACCCCAAAGCAGCTGGTACTATGCTAGATTAACAGTTAAAAAAAATGTCTTCAGAATGTAATGCTCAGACTTCTGGGCTATCTAACAAGATAAGCATAACATCAAACTTATAAAACAAAGCAATAGACTATAATGTAAGGAGGAACTGAGAAAATCCTCCAGTCAACACATTATTTCCCCAATCAGGCAAATCTAAAGCCAACACAAATTGCAATGATAACAGACTTTAAAAAGTCTTGCCATTTAACCAATGTACTTACCTGTATCTTATGAACATCTCAATCTTTTCAGCTGGCTACAGTACAGTTGCTTTACTGTGATAGACATCACTACATTAAAAGGATACGATCAACCTATTTTTAATACAATTTAAATTAGTTTTGTATGTGCTGATTAGATAATAATCTTTTGGAAACGTCACAGAAAAAACCACCTTATTCCAGAAATACTTTCCCTCCATGTTTCCTGTTCCCCCCAAGCTGGCTTTTTTGTTGGAGGGCATTCAAGAGGGCTGTGAAGTCAGCACAGAATATTTATTTAAAACCTAACATTTGCTGTCAAGAGAAAACAAGGGTGGAGGGAAAAGTCTATCAAGCTCTATGGCTTAATGCATCATCAAAGATGTAATGGGCAGTTTAATTGTCTTGTTTCTCTCTCCTCTTATGTGGTGGTTCCACTAGCAAATGGATTCTTTTCATATTGTTGTATTGCTGCCTTAGGCGCCCACACTTCACTTTAAGACTAGGGTAAGTGGATGCCTTGCATAGTGGAAGCTGCTGGATGGCATAGTGGTATGGCACTTGCCTACAGGCTAAGAAGGGCTGGGTTCAAATGTTCAAGGTACTATGCCTTTGGGATTGAAAATTATCACTGACCATTTTTAAATCAAGATTGGATGTTTTCCTAAAAGATATACAGTAGGAATTATTTTGGGGACGTTCCGTGGCCTGTATACACAGGGGGTCAGATTAGATGATCACAGTGGTCCTCTTTGGCCTTGGAATCGATGAATCTAGGGAAAGGATGGTTTTGCGACTAAAGCACACATCTCAGAATCATGAAATCTGGGTTCTATACCGGATTCTTCCACAGACTTCCTCTGCATGACTGTAGGCAAAAAGTTCACCTCTCTATGCCCTTTTTTCCCCATTAGTAAAATAGGAACAATAACACACCCTCAAGTTATTGTGAGCCTGAATTCTTCAATATTAGGAATGTGCTTTAAGATCCTTGGATAGAAGGTAGTATATATGTGCAAAGTGGTGGTGTTATTTTATTATCATAGGGCCAAATCCCAAATTCCTTACTCAGGTTTTTTACTCCATCTTTACTCAGGCAAAACGGCCATTGAAGTAAACTATGAAATAGGAACTGTGTGAGGACCTCAGGAGTCAGCCTGGCATTTGCCAAATATGCATTAAAGGTCTGTGGCTGCTGTGATATTTGGCTACCTACCTTTCAAAGAACACACCTGAGGTCCTGAATAAACTGCCTGATTAGGTATCAACTTGTTGCTGAAGTCTGCAAAAAGTTCTGCCTAAAAATATTGTCATTCAGTGGAATGGAAATTGACCATGGTGAATGCCAGGTCTTAATGAGAGGTTTTTGTACAGTTTCTATCTGCCTCAGTTTGAAAGATGAGGATATGGATTGTCTTGCAGTTAAAGAATTGGACTTGGACTCAGGAGCTCTGGGTTTGGTTCTTGACTCTGTGAAAGACTTCCTATGTAACTTTGCAAAAATAATTTAGGGCCATATTTTTAAATGCTTTTAGGTGCCTAAATTTCAGTGGGAGTTAGGCATCTAAATACCTTTTAAAATCTTGCTTGTAGTCCCCCATTGACTTCAACTGACATTGGATCAGTCCCTCAATCTTTCTGTTTCAGTTCCTCATCTGTAAAATGTGGATAATAATATCCTACCTCACAGATTTTGCAAGTATAAATCCAAAAATGTAGTACTTGGGATGTGCATATATAACATGGTGGTTGGGGATATATAAATACATATATAGATCTGCTAGGGAAATATCTGATGCAATAATTGAGAAGGAATTATCTCAGATCAACTAAAAAGAGAGAGTTCTGTATTTTTGTCTTACCAAAACAAAACTGAACACACCAATGAAATGGAATTCTATTGGATTTTATTCCAATTAAATGAGAAAATCTGCAGATTTTGTATTTTGCTAACATGATTTGTTCAGCGAGAGAGAGAGAGAGAGAGAGAGAGAGAGAGAGAGAGAGAGAGAGAGAGAGAGAGAAGGCTAATTCCTATACTTGCTTTTGCTGCCATACAGTTTATAAAGGATGAGTTAGAAAGGTCTGAGATATTATGTCCAAACTGGTTGAATTAAATCCAGTGCCATTGTTTAATAACAACAGAAAAGGTTGTACTTGGAACAGCTTAAATCCTAGAAAAATGATGCTGTGAGTACTATAGTCCTATGAGGGAAGTCAGTGCTAAAATATATGAAATAGAATTTGCTTGAGAGTTAGGAATGAATGTGTGTGATCCACTGCTGTCATTTTCTTAAGAATCAGCTGTGGAAACAGATGATTTGAAGAAACTGGCTAGAAATCTTATTTCAGTGCTCTGGATGGATATTAGAAATCATGTTAATTTTAAAATCAGTGGAAGAAAATGTGTAAATATTATGATTTGGATCACAATCTGAGTTACTCTGTTTCATTCTCTTAGAGATTTTATATCTGATATTGCAACTTTGAGTCAAATTAATGAATAAGCCTGCTGTGCTGAGACATTCTGAAATCTCCCATTAAATGTTCTTCCCACATGGCATGGAAAGCAGGACAGCTTGTGCATCTTGGACCTCAGTTCAATCATTACACTTATTTTCTTTTGGGTATTAATGATTCAGATGAGCAGAAAACTCCTTGCAATTTTTATTTGTTATTTATGCCAGGTCACTAATACATATTTCCTCTATCATAGCTAATGCTATGGCTCACAGATGACATTGTCTGCTGAGGCTCTCTATAGGATCTATTCATTTGGATTTGAAATACTGTATTTCTTCTGAACTCCTGTTTTTATTCTTATTTTACCATAAAATTTCATTCGGTTGACTATTAGCTTGCATTCATGAGAACTTTACTTTTTGCTTCTTTAAAATAGTCTTTGTTGTTTCACTACCAGTTTACTGCCACTGTGGGACTTAAAGGTGAGGGCCTCTGAGAGGTGGAGCAGTTACCCATCACCATTCTGAGTTCTGCTGAAGAGGAACAACTGGAGCCACTGTAGTGCTGGGCCATCCTCTTCTGATAGGACATGGTAGGCACATGAGCAGTATCTTGAGGTCCACTATGTCAAAGGGTTGCAGCGAGGAGCATGAAGATCCTTCCTGTGTCCATGTCCATGAGGAAGTTGTCTTTTAGTGCCATTACAGCCATTTCTGTACCATGCCTGGTCTGACCCCTGTCTGTGAGACATCCAGGATGTTGGCTGATGCCACATGTAACCACTAAACTAACATCTACTTTCTCAATTATTTTGCCCAGCAATGGGAGATTGGAAATAGGATGGTAGTTGGAGAGATCTTCAGGGTCGAGTTGTGGCTTCTTGAGGACTAGCTATTCAGTTTTTCAAGAAGTTTGGTAAACTTCATCAGACCTTTTGAGATTTTGTTAGCCAAAATGAGGGTGAGTAACAAGTCATTCTCTGTCTCTGGCATTTGTTCTATCTTGAGTGCCAAAAGAATAAAATTAATGAAAATGAATAAAATAATACTCTTCTATAACAATTTGTCTCACCATAATTCTTCATCTTTGTGTATCCGATTGAGGAGAGGTTGAGACAATTTCTAGCTCAGAGGCAGGTGACATGATTTTTTTCACTTTTCAGCACTCATGTCCGGGTTTTTTTCACTATTAATACGTTTGTCAAATGAGTAGTAGACCTTGAAAATCAGTGTTCTTGGATTGTACCATAAATGTCAACACTTCAGTTCATTCATATTTTTAGACTGAATCACAGTGCCTACAAATGTTTCTGAGTCGGAGCCTCAAGTGCTATACTTACAGAGCTTTGGACTGCTTTATTTTACTTAATGTCAGTGCTCATTTGACAAACTTGATCATGAACTCTTTTTTTGCACTTGATTCCTATGTCAGATGCTATCTGCACACCCTAATCTACATCTGATATAAATCATTCAGTCAATCCTAATATAAAATCCTGGCTCACAAAAGATGCACTATTATTTCTAGTTTCTTGCCATTTTTTTCATCCACTACTTAGTAAACAAAACAGTTGATGGTTGAGGTTGAGCACCTGAAATTTGGACTTCCCTTAGGGAACTTGTTAACTATATACAAAGACTTAATTTTCCATGGAATATTATTGCCCTCTTGTTTTGCCTGCTGCTCACTACCAGTCTTTCCTGCTGCATTAATAAACTATAACATGATGTAATATCTCAGGGTCAGATTCTGATACCCTTATTAATATTAAGGAGTACCTTCTCAAATAGTCCAGCTGAAATCTGGCCTTTAGGTTAACAGCTGGGGGAGTCATCTTCAACTCCTCCCTCTCTTTCTTCCATGCATCCAGTTTGTCACCAAGTCCTGCTGCTTCTTCCTCTACAACATTTTGAAAACCCAACCCTTCTTTTCTGTTCAGATGAACAAAATACTTATCCAGGCCCTGGTCATCTCCTACCTTGATTTCTGCAACCTTCACCTTTCTGAAACCCTATCCTTCCAGCTCCTATCTTGCCTGGGCAATACACTGCTGCTAACATTATTGTTCTTTTGTTAATCAAACCACATCACTCCCCTCTTTAAATCCCTCCATTGGCTCCACCTTACCCATTGTACCGACTAAAGCTTTTTTCATTCTCATATTCAAGGCCCTACATAAATCCAGGGCAACCTACTATATATATTGGATCTCATTTCTTATAATGCTCTCTTTTAGCCTTTTGTTCCGCCAATGATACCAGTCTGTAGGCCATCTTCATGTCTTATTCCATACCATCCCCTTAGTCCCATTCTGCATATCTTCAATCCCAGTTCTCCAAGTCATCTTCTCCTTATTTAAAACTCTCCTAAAGGCTTACTTTTTAAGTCAGGCTCACAAGCATAAATCCATATTATTGTAATGTGTCCATGACAGTTTATTTTCTATCTGCCATGCATCTAACACAGAATGGGCTCTGTATAAATATTATTATTAATAATAATAATTACATTGTTATCTTAAAATACCTTTTTTGGTCCTTAATACTGAAAGGACATACAAGGAGCCATTATAATATTTAGACAAGTCATAGATTCATATGGTAAAATCCTAGCCTCATTGAAGTCAATGGGGTCAGAATTTAATCCATATATTTTCAGGTCAAAAGGAATGTGATGGGGTGGACTAGACCCAGAGGCTCCTGCTGGAGGCCTCAGTGTGCTGTTACACCCATCCAGGAAAAGAGTAGTAGAGAAGTCCTCTAGGCTGCCAAGAGTGGCTGCGGAGGAAGCAGCCAATTGGAGAGAGGCTGCAGGGAGCAGCCAATTAGGGCCCAGAAGGGCCATATAAAAGGAGCTGCAAAGCCAGAGTCATTCAGTTGCTGCTTGGAGCCTGAGGAGTGAAGGTGCTCCAAGCAGGTTAAAGGACTGCAGCACCATGGACAGCTCAGTGCTGGCAAGGACTGGGGGAAGTGAGAAAGAGCTTCTGGCTGGCTGCTGGGCCTGAACATAGAAAAGCTCTGAGGTAAGGGTGAAGCATTGGTGAAGGCTGGGGCCATGGGAAAGTGGCTCAGGGAACTAAAAGCAGTTTAATTAAGGGGACACGGCAGTACGTGGTTGCTATTCTTAGGGTCCCTGGGCTGGGACCCAGAGTAGTGGGTGGGCATGAGTCCACTCCATAAGCCACTGGGGAAGTGGCCTATAGGTGGACAGTGATAGACCCCTAAAAGGGGATCTGAACTGTTAAGAGGCCCAGCTCGGGCCACAACAAACCAGAGTGGGCAAAGAATCTCTAGGGAGGAAGCCTTGGGGGCATGACCAGGAGCACTTAAAAACTTTATTGGACTAAAACCCCAGAAGGGGTCTGTTTGAGTTGTGTTCCATATTGATTTTGTGCGATTTGGCCAGAGGGATGAGTCACTAGAAACCACCAGAGAAACTGCCAGAAGGGGTTACCACAGACTGAAAGAGGTGCAGACGCACATTCAAATAAGGGGGCACTCGTGAGAGGAACCATTATGATCATCTAGTCTGACCTCCTTCATAACTCAAGACCTACCCCACAACATAGTCTAACATCCAGTTAGACCTCCTATATAACACAATTACTAAAACTAGTTTTACTGACTACTTTGCAAAGCCTGCAAATAATTTAATATACATTTTGTAGAACATTTATTAGTTTATATGTTTTTGTCAGTGAAAAAATGCATGTATTTTTATAAGAACATAAGAAGGGCCATATTGGTCAGACCCATTGTCCATCTAGCCTGATATCCTGACTTCTGACAGTGGCCAGCGCCAGAGGCTTCAGAGAGAATGAACAGAATAGGGTAATTTTGTGTTATCCACCCCAGTCAGCTAGTGCCAGCTTCTGGTAGTTGATAGTTTAGGGACACACAGAGCATGAGATTGCACTCTGACCATTTGGCTAATAGCCATTGATGGACCTATCCTTGATGAACTTATTTAATTAGTTTTTGAATCCAGTTATACTTTTGGCCTGCACAATGTCCCATGACAATGAGTTCCGTAGATTGAGTGTGCATTGCATGAAGTACTTTCTTTTGTTTGTTTTAAACCTGCTGCCTATTAATTTCATTAGGTGACCCCCCCTAGTTTTTGTGTTATGTGAAGGAGTAAATAACACTTGTTCTCCGCACAATTCATGATTTTATAGACCTCTTATCATATCCCCTTCCCAGTCCTCTCTTTTCTAAGATGAACAGCCCAATATTTTTAGTCTCTCCTCATATGGAAGCTATCCCATACCCCTAATCATTTTTGTTGTCCTTTTCTGAACCTTTTCCAGTTCTAAAATACCTTTTTTTGAGATGGGGTGACCAGAACTGCACACTGTATTGAAGGTGTGGGTGTACCATGGAGTTATATAGTGGCATTATGATATTTTCTGTCTTATTATCTAGCCCTTTCCTAATGGTTCCTAACATTGTTAGTTTTTTTTGACTGCCACTGCACATTGAGTGGATGTTTTCAGAAAATTATCCACGATGACTCCAAGATCTCTTTCTTGAGTGGTAACAACTAATTTAGACCCCATCATTTTATATGTATAGTTGGGATTTTTTTTCCAATGTGAATTACTTTGCATTTATCAACATTGAATTTCATTGGCCATTTTGTTGCCCAATCACCCACTTTTGTGAGCTCCCTTAGAAAATTCTTTGCAGTCAGCTTTGGACTTAACCCTCTTGAATAATTTTGTAGAGTCTGTAAATTGTCACCTTATAGTTCACCCCTTTTCCAGATCATTTATGAATATGTTGAACAGCACAGGTCCCAGTACAGATCCTTGAGAGATCCTGCTATTTATCTTTTTCCATTCTGAAAACTGACCATTTATTCCTACCCTTTGTGTTCTATCTTTTAACCAGTTATGATCCATGAAAGGACTTTCTCTCTTAGCCCATGATTGCTTAGTTTGCTTAAGAGCCATTGGTGAGGGACCTTGTCAAAGGCTTTCTGAAAGTCCAAGTACATTATATCCACTGGATCATCCTTGTCTACCATGACATACCCATGGTACAATCTAGATTAATGCATAGCTGTGTCACCCTTCCCTCTAACCTGCTGTGCCCTTTATATTTCTTTGTCCTCCAGTCAGGACAACTCACAAATAGTCTCCTGCATGCAAGTCACTGCCAGCTATGTCTGTGTGTGTGCTGCAGCCAGCCAGCCACACCTTATTTATACTGCAGGGTGACTCCAACACCCCCACCAGTCTGAGATTTTCCACAGAAATATATGTCCTGTACTGCCCAGCCCTCTCCTGAACAATACAAGCTCATTTAAAGCCTGTCATTTTATTAATATAAATGATCTGCACACATCTGATTATCCCAAATGGCATTTCCTAAACTCTTCAATTCAAACACACTGGATTAGGTAAAACAGTAAAACAAGTTTATTAACTACAAAGAAAGAGATTTTAAATGAATACAAGTAATGAGGCATAAAAGTCTGAAATGGTTGCAAGAAAAATAAAGATAAAATACAACTGGTGCCTAATTTAGCAAACTACGTTAAATTCAAAGCAAAGCTTTTCTCACCACATGCTCTCAGCAATCTTATTGGCCATACTTCTTAGGCCAGGACCCCTTCTTCTGTTTATGATTGCTTCCTTTGTCCCTTCTCATGCAGTGAATTGATGGAAGAAGAGAGAGGGTAGCTTGGGGTGTCTGCCCCTTCTTTTATAATCCTGTCCCCGCCTTTGAAAAAGCATTTCCATCTTGGAACAAGGCAACAGGCAGTCTGTGTGGAAGGGAAGTCCATGCTGTTTCTTTGCTAAGATGTAGATTTTTTTTGCCCCTGAACCGTTTTCTGCCAAATGGCCACTTAGCAAGTAATGACACATTAGCCTTGTTTACACCTGGCTGAGGCATCAGTTTGTCCTTTGTTTCTAAGGAACTTTTCTGGAAAACATACTTTTAGTCATGATCTCAGCTTATGTTTATAACATCACATATAACACTGCTACATACATTTTTCCATGATATTACTGAGTTTTTAAATTATATCTCACACGGTATACCTTATACAAAGATTACAATAGTATGTAAGGGGTGGACACAGGTACATTCTGTCACATCTACATGTTTGTTGACAACCTCAAAGACTTCTAATAGACTGCTGAGGCATGATTTCCCTTTACAAAAGTCATGTTGACACTTCCCCAAGATATCATGTTTATCTATGTGTTCAATAATTCTGTTCTTTACAATAATTTCTACTAGTTTGCCTGGTACTGAAGTCAGGCTTACTGGCTTGTAATTGTCTGGATCACCTCTGGAGCCTTTTCAAAAATCAGTGTTATATTAGCTGATTTACATTCGCTTCCCTCTAGTCATCTGGTACAGACACTGATTTAAGTGATAGGTTACATACTACAGTTAGTAGTTCTTTGGAACTCTTGGGTGAATGCCATCTGGTCCTGGTGACTTAATACTGTTTAATTTATCAATTTGTTCCAAAACATCCTCTATTGATACCTCAATATGCGACAGTTCCTCAGATATGTCACCAAAAAGAATGGCTCAGGTTGGGGATCTCCCCACATCCTCTCCAGTGAAGACTGATGCAAAGAATTCATTTAGCTTCTCAACATTGGCCTTGTCTTCCTTGAGTGCTCTGTTAGCGCCTGAATCATCCAGTGGCCCTACTGCCTGTTTGGCAGGCTGCCTATTTATGATGTACTTTAAAAACAATTTGCTGTCAGTTTTTGTGTCTTTAGCTAGTTGCTCTTAAAATTCACTCTTGGCCTGCCTAATTATACTCTTACACTTGACTGGCCAGAGGTTTATGCTCCTTTCTATTTTCCTCACTAGGATTTGACTTCTAATTTTTAAAGGATGCCTTTTTGCCTCTAACCACCTATTTTACTCTACTGTTTAGCCATGCAATTTTTTGGTTCTGTTAGTGTTTGGTTTTGGTTTGGGGTGTACATTTAGTTTGAGCCTCTATTATGCTGTTTTCACTAGTCTCCATGCAGTTTGCAGGCATTTCACCCTTATGACTGTTACTTGTAATTTCCATTTAACTAGCTTCTACATTTTTGTGTAGTTCCCCTTTTTGAAGTTAAACGCTATTGTGGTGGGTTTCTTTGGCATTTCCCTCTCCTATAAGGATGTTAAATTTAATTGCATTATGATTGCTATTAGCAAGCAGTTCAGCTATAAACACCTTGCTTTCAATTCAGATTAGTCAGTTTATTTCAAGCTTCTACATTAATTTCTAATAAGGGAAAGGATATGTTTTAGTGGGCTGGGATTTCTAAAGCGATTGCACCTCAGGAGCTAGAGAGGCCTAGGAAGTAGAGTTGATTGTCAGTTGTGATATCAGGTATTTTGTTTGACAGTGAGAGTCTTAAAATAGACTAGGGAGGGAGCTATTGGGGGATTGTATCCTGGGCGCATCAGCATCCAGAAGTAGAAATGTGAGCTTGTATACAATCCTGATAATTCTCAACAGTCAGTGAGGGCAGTATTTGCATCTGCAATAATTCTTCCTAAATAGCCTGTTGCTTTGACAAGGTCTTGATACAACAATTCCACTGGAGTGAAATTCTGTAACTGTAAAACTGCCTCACATCCCAGTGACTAGTACAACAGCATGTTTGAATTATGCCATTCTTTTCAAAGCCTCCTGGAGAAGTCTCCAGACATCTCCTATTTCCTCTACTTCTCTGATGAAGTAGCACAAAAGAAAAGACAAGAAAAAGAGCTCTTTTCAAGATTGCATTCAGTTTCTATACACTTAGCTTATTAGGTTTCCTTCAGAGCTCTCATGCCATGTTGATTATTGCATTTGATAATGCAGACTTGCATCTCTAGGACATGAAGGGCCATATCCTTCCACCATTTTGCATGAGCAACTTCCATGGAACCCAGTGGGAATTTGGGATAAAATCAGTGGCAGGATATGATCTTAAGAGTGTGTCTTCAGTTTTGTGTAGTGCTTCAGCCATTACTCCCAATCTTTCTATAGCAACAACTCTTGTTGTCCATCTCATCACAGTTTACAACCATATGTCTCTATTGGCAGGAAAAATTGGACATCAGTTTGAGCAGCATGCTCTCCCTGAACACTAAATTGATTTTCCCATCAGTGCATTAGAGTTACTTCCTTGATAAATCATAGCATTAATGAGAATTGCACCTGAACAAATCCCTTATACGCTGATGGGAGAATAGACCCTGTATACCTCTTTCCTCCCCCAAGTCCACTATTTGTTTTGGTCCCAAATACATTTCCATTCTTGAATATCTCAAAGAGCAGCATAACGTGCCTCTGTTTTGCCTTCTTGTCACTGTGCATTCTGCTATCCCTTTGTTATCCCAAAAGGTGGATCCCAGATTCTAATATAGGATTTGCGTAATACAGACAGCAAAAAGAAGCAGAATAACATCAGCTAGATCTTGTTACAGCTTCCTCCTTACATTGTTCCTTCCTTCTGTTGCTTTGGTTTCCATGGGAGATCTTCCTCATGTCATAGAATAAATAAGCACGATGAAACTTTTCTTGCATACTGCTTTAGCAGCAAGGTCCTCAGATATGCTTCCACAATTGTGTTTCAACTTCAGGGGAGATGCATACACATATCTAAGGACAAAATTTACCTTTTACTGTGTATGTAATTAGAGATAGAAACAGAATTATTTTTTTAAAGAAAACCATAAACTAGGTGTTCACATAAAAGACACACCATTTGGGCATTAACAGGAGGATTTGCTAATTGTGTGCTACACATTGGTGATATTAAATGATTTCACCACACATACAATGTGCATGAGATCATGACACAAAAGGAAAGTCGAGTGTTGCATATCATCCCTTCAGACAATTTACATTTGTAAGCAGGGTCTGAATGATCTCTCCCCTGATATCGAGTGACCCACTGGGACAGAAGACTTCAGGAGAAGTCCATATTTGCATTTACACACTTACTCTGCCTAGTTGTTTGGCAGATAGACATACTTTGCTAAACTGATCAGTATTGGCTTTGGATTACAATTCTTGGCCTTTTGGTTAAGATCAAGTATAGTATCTAAGAATACCTTGAAGAACACCCACTGAGATGCTGATGTAGGGAGGTCTTGCATCAGAGCCAGGACAAACATCGACTCACACACTTTTCAGCAGAAGGAGAACCTTTTCCACCTCTTCCATTTCCCAAGATGATCCTCATGCTGGCGGCTCCCTGTTATTGCAAACACCATCCCGGAAGGTACCACCAGCAGAAGGATCAGCATCTCCTTGGAAACCCCCCGATGGGGCCTCAACACCCCACCCCATGCTTGCCTTGCTGAACCTCTTGATACTACTCTCCGAGATCAAGGAGAACTGTCTAGTGAGACTGTTGACACCACTGAAGCCCATCCAATGCATGGAGAAGAAAGGGAAAATCATAGAATATTAGGGTTGGAAGAGACCGCAAGAGGTCATCTAGTCCAACCCTCTGCTCAAAGCGGGACCAACACCAGCTAAATCATCCCAGCCAGGGCTTTGTCAAGCTGGGCCTTAAACTCTAAGGATGGAGATTCTACCACCTTCCTAGGTAACCCATTCCAGTGCTTCACCAACTTCCTAGTGAAATAGTGTTTCCTAATATCCAACCTAGACCTCCCCCACTGCAACTTGAGACCATTTGCTTCTTGTTCTGTCATCTGCCACCACTGAGAACAGCCTAGCTCCATCCTCTTTGGAACCCCCCTTCAGGTAGTTGAAGGCTGCTATCAAATCCCCCCTCACTCTTCTCTTCTGCAGACAGTTCCCTCAGTCTCTCCTCATAAGTCATGTGCCCCAGCCCCCTGATCATTTTTGTTACCCTCCGCTGGAGGGGAATAATCACTTCCCTTGATCTGCTGGCAATGCTCCTACTAATAAAGTCCAGTATGCTGTTGGCCTTCTTGGCAACAAGGGCACACTGCTGACTCATATCCAGCTTCTCATCCACTGAATGATTACATTGCCAGTATCTCATTCCTAAGGACATGCTCCTCTGCCTTATCTGCTATCTTGTCTGAGGATTCCAATGCCTTGGTGGTCTTAACAGACATTTGAAGAGAATCCATAGCAAGCAGATCGCCTTCCAATATGCTGTCTGACACATGCCTTTTGAAACACAGAAGAAATGTAAGTTGCATCAAGCTACCTGCAAAAGGCATCTTGCACTAGAAGGGGCCAACTCTAGAAGACTTTTTTACCAGCATTGCACCCCTGCTTGGAATGCAGAAATGCTGCATGCCCCAGCTCTGGCTTTCAACTCTCCTCAAACTCCTGCTATTGTGACCCAGACAACTCCCTCAGAGCCACAACAGGAAAACATGGTCCAACAACTTACTGCTGAAAGGACTACCCCTGTCCCTGGGACCACTGAACAGGATGTTATCATTGAAAGGATAAATGCTGACTCAAAGATCTCTAAACAGGACCCCACCAATAGAAGGATTGGTGCCCCCTCACAGACTACACAAGGTAATTCCCTCTCCAAACAGCGCATAGAATGTCCAGCATGACTCCATCATCAGAACGGTCAGTGCCTCTCCATAGATAACTTGCAGGATCCTGCCACCAGGAGGGCTAGCACCACCTTGCAGGTCATCCAGCAGGACCCTGCCAATGGAGAAGCTATCTCCATTGCTAGGACCACACAACAGGACCTCATCCTTAGACTGACCAGCACAGCTTCCAAGACCACCCAATTGGACCTTGTCCCCAGAAGACCTCACACTATATCAGAGACCAACCATATAGACCTCATTCACAGAAGGACCAGCACCATCCCAGAAACTCCCGAGCAAGACCACATCCTTAAAAGGACCAATACTGATGCCTCAAAGACTGTCCTTCCTAAAAGGACCAGTGCTGCCCCAAAGTCTGTAAGGGAGGATCCTGTCACCAGTGGCATCAGCATCATACCTGAGATCTCCCCTCAAAATCTGGTGCAATGGAATCCTGTGTTCTGGGAGGAAAAGAGGCCACAGGCTAATCCCATAACAATCTTACAGCCTATGCCTGTTGTGATGGAGCAGCAGCTTAGATGGCAAGCTTGGATGGAGGAGTTGGTGAGGACAGACTCCTTCGATGACTTTGACCTCCTTGTAGACAGAGTCACTGAAGACTTTTTTCTGCAGAAATTGCATCGGGGGAAGGATGAAAATCAGGAGAGCACACTGATTTCTCATAGAATCGCTGTGTCTAGCTATAACTACTACAGCAGGTAAGCCATGAGAAGAAATACCAATCACTGCTATAATCTGGCAGTAGCATCTTGGATCAAGAAGCTATACCAGTCAAACTGCCCTATGGCTATAAGGGAAATCTTCAATGGGCCCTCATCATACTGTGTCATCCCATCTGAAAGACTATTCTTGCACTTCAAGGATGTGTTCAACTGTGTAGTCCAGAATGATATGTAGAATCCAGGATGCCTTCATCATCTGTCCCGGCTGAGGTAAGAAGGGAGGCTGGAAGAAGACTTTACACCATAGGAAATAATGACCAGACTCATGAAGACAAAAACCACAGATCCAGGAAAAGATGGCATTAGCTATGATATCCTGAAAAGACAAGATCCCAGTTGCCTGGTACTAACTGATATCTTCAAGTGCAAACAGTTCTGCCATACTCCCAGCTCCTGGAAGAAGTCTGACTGTACTTATCAGCAAGAAAGTCGAGTAAGACAACCCCAGTAACTGGAGACACACCTCTCTCTGCTCCACCAGGTACAAACTGTATGCCCGCTGCATTGCAGCTAGGATTACAGACTGGTCAGTGAATGGAGGGTCCATCAGTTCCATCCAGAAGGGCTTCATGTCATGCAAAGCCTGTTACAAACACAACGTTGTCCTTTGAACTGCCATCGACATGGACAGGAGGGCATGGAAGAAATGTGCCATGGAATGGTTTGACCTGGCTAATGCTTTCAGTTCCATGCCCCATCAGCACATTTTTGCCATGCTTTGAGAGTATGAGATGCCTGAAAATTTCCTTCAACTGGTCCAGGAACTTTACAAAGACTGCACCACCACCATCCACTCCATGGAAGGGGCGACCCCTGAAATCCCAATCCATAATGGTGTGAAGCAAGGCTGTCAAATTAGCCATGGAGCCACTCATTCGGGCTATCACCAGCAGTCCCTTAGGCAATTTGAAGTGATGTGGCCAGCAGCAGCAGTGATAGCAGCAGAGATAAGCAGTGACAAAGATAACCGTGAGCAGTGAACGCATTGCTCAACGTCCTCTCCCTTTCAGAGGTGAGAGGTTGTTCCATGCGAATGCACCTTCAAACTCTGGGTCTTTGCTGACTAAGGACAACCAACTGTGACTGTGATGCAGCAGAGGGGAGTGTCGTGTTAAAGGAACGTTTGTTTGTCAGACTTTCACACTGCAAAGTGGGAAACTGAGGCAAAGGACACTGCCCAACACTCTGGGTGGGTGTTTGCTTACAGTCATATGCTTTTGAATCATTATGGTAGCATTTTTCCAAATTAATACTGAGTTCCCTTTCACTTCTAATAAAAGTTCTCTTTTGTTTATACACAGATTCAGTGCTTGTGAGTGGGGAAGTATTGCTTCTTAGGGGTATCCAGGGGTGGTGTTAAGTTTTCCCAGGTTACCGGGTGGGGGCTCGAGCCAGTTTTGTTTTGTATTAAGATGAACCCCTAGATATTGAACTTGGCCCTTGTTGTTGCTGACTCCAGCTGGCAGAGGGGTTATGCATTTTTGGAAATATAAAGGCTATGTAACCTTTGCTACTGCATGATTTGCATAAATAGGTTCATGTATTTTCAGAATTGACTATGTTGTTATGTTCACTCTAAGTGAAAGATGAGAAGGAAGAAAATCCTGCTCAATTTCCCTCACTACCATTTTCCCCAAGTCCCACTTGTATTTTACAATCAGAACCTCCCTCCAAAGTTGAAGGTGCTAAACTTCCAACACTGATTCATTTTCTTCAGTTTTAAGAAGAAAAACAAACAAACAAATCCATGTTCCTGTTGGAGGTGTACAGAGTGGATATTATCTAAACTTCCAGTGAATCACAGCTGACCGTGTTGCTATTTCTAGGCCAGAGATTCACTCTTTGAACAAAATGCAATTGCTGTGTCTCTTCAACCTGCGCTTCAGCAGAGTGAAACAGCAGGATTCCCGTACTGTATAATAACTGTCAGAAACAATTTCTGCTCTGTAAGTGAGGTGAAGCAAAATGTCAAAATATTTGAATACATTTCATTGAGGATATCTTCTTTTAAATTAGTGAAGGCTAGAGGAAAATAATCCTATTCTCTCCCATAATAAATATGCATGGAACAGTGGGGCCAAGTGAATTCTAATAAAGCGGAGTCCTAGCTTGTTAATGCGTTAGAGAACCACAACAATAAAACACAATAATTATTAGTTAAAGAAATGCCAGCCGTGGCCTTTTACTGCCACTCCTGAACATGTGCATCACAATACATTTAGAATGTCTAAAGTCAGCACGTTAATTACCATATTTTATAAAATGCCTTGGATAGAGGTGAGCAATTGCAGCAGCCGACAAGGAGTCCAACCTTTGTGCATATATCTTATTATTAGTACAACTGCATTCTTTGGAACTCATTAGCCTAGCCACATTATCCTCACTCATACCAGTGTATCCATGAATTGCCAGAAAATGATGGAAGGGAAAGTTCACTGATAACATTCTTCAAGATTTCTACATGGATTTTCATCCCAGTAGATCCAAAAGCACATTACAAACTATATACTAGGTGTGGGTGAACTCACAGAATTCCTACTCTTAAGCTTCCTTTCGCAATCTATATTGAGTTTGAAAACTCTCCTCCCTTATGTCCCCATCCAGTGATTTTAAAGTTACGTGAATCAAGGTGAGTCAAATAAAACAAAATTTGTATCAAAAGAGAAACCCCTATGCTGTGAAAAGTGCCTCCCCCAAATAGGTGTCAGTGGAAGCATGGTTGGCCCAACAATGATGTATACTTAATTAATATACACAGCTTGTTATGTGATGTAATAGGATTAAAGTACAACCTTGTATGTGTTTCAGGTGCCAGATCCCACTCAGCCTCACTTTTCTGTTTATAGCAAAAATGCCCCCAGTCATACTTATTATTAATAAGAGTGTTATACATTGATTATATATCTTATTGTTAGCAAAATTAACAGTCTTGAATATAAACTCTTAATGCTGATTCCACAAAAACAGACAATCTTTGGCATGTTATCCTTTGTCTGTTTGGGCCCCTAGAAGGGTGTGTCTATAGCAGGGGTTCTCAAACTGGGGGTTGGGACCCCTCAGGGGGTCACAAGGTTCTTACATGGGGGGTTGTGAGCTGTCAGCCTCCACCCCAAACCTTGCTTTGCCTCTACCATTTATAATGGTATTAAATATATATAAAGTGTTTTTAATTTATAAGGAGGGGTCGCACTCAAAGGCTTTGTATGTGAAAAGAGTCACCAGTACAAAAGTTTGAGAACCACTGGTCTATAGAGATAATTAGATCTTGCTAATGTACAGATTATTCAAATTACCATACCTTTTTGAAAGGAAACCATCTCTTTTGGGGAAAATGTATACATAAAGGGGGAACTTACAATAATCAGTCATTGTCATCTGGTTCTGTGGTCTTTGCCAGAAATATTTTCTACTGATAGTATTATTTTGAAATTGTTTCTTGATAACACAGGTTGCATTCCCAACATTTGCTAGTAAACCAGTAAATAGTGCACCATAAATCAGAGTTATAGTAATACAATGTATTGTGAGTAATGGTATATTACAATATAATAATTAAGCTGTATTCATTTTCTGCATCCAAATTTATTCATCTCCTTTGTACACAAAAATGCATTTGTGATTACACTGATTGTTTAATTTTGTAAAATGTACAGGCTATTTCATTCTGATGGCAATTGACAGAATTATTTTTGTCTGCTTTTTTGCTACATAAAAACTTCCTCTCATGAAACTTCAGATTGTTGATATGATTATTGTGAGTGCATGACATATAATTTAAAATAATGTAGCTGGCGATGACAGAGTACTTTGGTAATGTTAGTATCCTTTGTTATAGAGCACTTGGTAGTGTTCAGGTGAAGATAACAGCAAACCTCAACATGTGGTGGTCTGTCAGAATTGTTACAAAGTAACAGGAAATTTGATCTAATCAGTACAGAATGAGGCCAGAGAATATAAACCTCCCTGAAAAATGCTTGTTTTAGCTAGAATATGTCATAGCTAGTTATCTGAGATTAAATATGTGTTAGGAAACTTAGACTTTTTCAGGCCACATGCAGGATTGGTCTCTACTGCCCATTTACAAGTTTTTGAGCAAATCCAGGAAGCTCCATTGCCTTATTTCATCAGAACGTCTTGCTGTTCATCCATTGTCAGCCTATTAACATGTCTTCTCCTTATTGGTTTTCTCACCCTGTGGGTCAAGAAGTTGTCATTAATGTGTTTTAATGTCTCCTTGATTACCTATGTTTTTTTCTCTTTACCATCCAAACAAAATTGTGGATAATTAAAATCTCCCATGTGTATAGTATACTTGGATTTAGATCTTAATAATTGGTCCCATAACTCCATGCACTGTGTTCTCCTCATCTCTGTTTGCAGACTCCCTAAGGTATAAACCCCCGTGTGCACTAGTCTGTGCTAATACCTCATTGGTGCTGCAATGAGCCAGCAGGCAAAGCATTATACAGTACACACATACAGGTACATACAAGAACCATGCGACAGTGTAACAACCATGTATATTGTTTGTGCTTATACCCATATTGGGCCTTTATGAGCAACTCTCCAGGTAAGAACAGTATTGTCAATATCAAGAGACAGGAGCGCCGCCAGCTTTTCTGCCGCCATAGGCGGCAGAAGGTCCCGCCCTGAAATGCCGCCCCCCACAGAGGCGGCGGAAGGTCCCGCCGCCGAAATACCGCCGCGGTCGCCGCCCCCCAAATTGTAGCGCCCTAGGCAACCGCCTAGGTCGCCTAATGGGTTGCGCCGGCCCTGTCGAGATTGCTAAAAAACAAGATTGGCCAAAAAAATCAGTATTTTAAATTAAATCATATCCTTTAGTCTGTCTTTTGACATTTTAACTCCTGTATACTCCTCCTCCTGCCAATTTGTGTGTGTGATAATTTCAGGTTTAAAGTCAACGTGCACATAATGCACACAAACATGCCAGCCTCTCCCTGGCTGCTCAGAGGGAAACTCCACTTACCCTCATAACCCCTAAGAGAGGGGAACTGCCATCCATTTCCTAGTATGGTCTCGACCCAGCAGCAACACTCCCTATTGCTATGGCCCAGGTTAGGGCTGCCACCTCTGAGATTTAAAAAATCCCCTGGAATATCCAGGATGAGCCTGACCCTGTAAAACAGAATGGCTGGTGGTATGTACTGAGCACTCTTACAGATTTTCCCAGGACAGTTACCTCAGATAAGAAAGGGACAATCCAGGGAACACCCAGACAGGTGGCAACCCTAGCCCAGGCTGGCAGAGCTGCCATTCTAACCCCTCCAACTCCCACCCCTAACACTGTCCTCTGCATCCCCCTCAGTTTCTCTTCTGCCCCCACATTCCTTTGCCCCACATTCTTCACAACCCCTAAATCTGCCTCCTTGACCCCTCCTCCCCCTGCTCCTCATTCTCCATGTCTACTTTTCACAGAGTTCTTGCTGCTCCTCAGTCCCTCAGTCCCGTCTAGCCCCCTGAACCATATAGTGGCAGCATTTAGCCTGTGGGCATGGCTTCAGCCTCACTGAAAACAGTGGGAGGTGGCAGCCAACTCTTTTAATGGCAGACTCACTTCCACCTACGGATGGTTATCAGTTTATCTTGTTGGCTTCAGCCTCATTGACAGTAACAGAAAATGGTGGCTATTTTGAATCAGGGAAAATTCTTTTCATCATGTTTTCATGAGGCAGGCTAAACACCCCAGAATCACTAGAGTTTTATGGTAAAAATCACAATACTGAAGATATTTTTGAAACATGTGCCATTATCCATTAGAAAGGGTTACTTAGTGTCTATTTATATTTTGGTAATTAATTACAAATATTAATTTCAAATTTGAAATGTGTGCAAGTTTAACTGAATTGGCTGGGGGTGTTTTCCCAACAGACCAAAAGCAATTAAGCTTTTTAAAACAAAAATCTTGCTTTGAGTTAACCACTGCCACTTAGCCAGTTTTGAAAAGTGTGCACTCATGATTAGTACATCAGTCTTTGAAGTCCTGATCCTGCATAAATTCAGATACTCTTAACTTAATTAAAAGCAATGTTTTCCCCCCAAATACATAGATGATCCCATTCTGTGGTGAGCGCTATGTTCATACAAAGTTTTTTCAATTTCAAATGCTGGTAATTTTTGTTGTAACTCTTTTTTCAAGAAGCATGTGAGGATTTTCCCCTCCAACAGCTAAAATCTTTTTTTTACTTTCTCATAGCTAAGCGTAGCTTGATAGGGCTTAGTTCACACTTTCAAAAAACAATAATTATATGCATGAAAACAAAAGGTTATAACTCTTTTTTTAATGTACCCTTTAAGCTAAAACTTTCTATGATTAGTCTCTTCCTAAATAGTAAATTATTGTTTGTATACATATTCCCTTTAGGAAGAGGCCAAGCATAGAAAGTTTTGGCTCAAAGGGTACATTAAAAAAGAGTTATAACCTTTTTGTTTTCATGCATTTAGAATACATTTCACAGTCTTATTTGTAATAGGCACTATAACACTCAGAATAAGAAAGGCAATCTCAATGTCAAAGAAATAAATGACAGTACAATACTTCTGCAGTGCCTTTTACTCAGGATCTCAATGTATTACAAACATTAGCTAATTCTCTCACATACCCAGTGAGATAGGTAAAATATTTATCTAATGTAACCTCTCTCTCTCTCTCTCACTCTTGCTCTCTCTGTTTGGGCGAGATCAACAGGTAGGTTGGATCCAGGAAATCCCAGGTCCCTTTTTATGCGCATATTTTTGTAACATTTTGGAATCAAACTTCCTGTAAAACTGTTCCATGCAGTTACCAGTAACTATCTCTAAATCACAGTTTTAAAATGTTGTACACAATAATATTCAATGTAATATCTCTACTTTGCTTTTGTTTTTCTCTCTCGCCCTGTTTTTTCTTCTTCCATCTCATGGTTTTTTTTCCTTTTAATCTATATCTTGGTTTATCTTTTCCTTTGACTCTTTCCCTTCAGTCTAATATATCTAATCATATGATTAGATTGCTTAGATAATTTGTTCTTGAACACCATTCTTCCTTCAGTACACTTCAATGAAGGAAGACAGTTGAGTATAGCAGGTGTGAATGGAGATGCAGTTGGCGAATCTGTAACTCAGTTCAAAAAAGTGTGACCCACTCAGGCTTCCCTGCAGTGGGAAATAAGTTGGGGAAGTTACTCCAGTCCTGAGGCATGAGGCAGTTCTCCTTTCTCCACAGTGTGAAGGAGGAGTCCATCCTTCTCCTGACACTACTGTAACTCCAGTGTTTGCTGCCCAAGTACTTGGGCCATGAACAGTGACTGGAATTTCTCCCAGAAGGAGAGGAAGTCTAATTGTGTTTATCTTGGAAGGTTCAGGGAGAAAACCCTTAGCTGAAACTGAACACAAGCAATATGTGTCAATTTGATAGAGTATTTCCTTTTTAATTTGCACTCTAATAATTAACTACCACATTGCATTTCTTGCTACAGTTGGCTTGTAGGTCAGCGATGCCAGCTGTAACACAGTACTTTCAAAAGAAAACAATGAATTTTTCTTTTTTATGTTTGTTTTTTGAATAACAATACTTTCTAGTGCTTTGTAGTATACCCACAAATACAGCTTTTGAGATAGATTAAATGCTGAAACTTCACTTTGTTTAATAATTTTCTGCAGCCATTTATTGCTTCATACACTACAAAGCAATAAAAATTGTCACTTAAACAGTACTGGAAAGCCTAGAAAATAACCACCAGCCTCCTACAAAGTACTAAATAGGGATGTGAATATATCTTGCCATATAAACTTGATTGTTTTAAAAAAAATAAATTACAGATGTAGAGGATGAAGGGGAATGCAGTAGATGTAACCCAGTTGTATTTGATGCTGTGTATCTCAAACTCGTAGACTAAAAAACCAGTGAAACTAGCTTGCCTATGAACAGTGTCACATGCTCAGAAAACTGGCTGAAGTGACATAAACAAAAGGTAATGGGAAAAGGGCAACATATTGGATTAGGAGAAGCATCTAGTGGGCTATTGCAGGGGCTGCCTTATTCAATATCTTCATAATGATCTGAAAAGAGGGGTAAACAGCAAATTTACAGATGATACTAAATAGGAAAATGTGGTGAACATCAGTAAGGGCAGAGAAATAATAATGTGGGAAACGAAGAGGTTAGAATGATGGTCAGAAAACCAAAAACATAGATTTAACTTGGCAAAAATGTATCTGAGGAAAAGTTATCCATCACAAGGATATTCAACGAGAGGGAGAAACCTAGGAAGGAGTGATGCTGAAAAAGATCTAGTAGTGATAGTGGAGGGCAAATTAGATGTGAGTTTGAAATACTATATGACAATAAAAAGGCCAGTGGAATTTTGAACTGCATACACCAGATAGAAGCATCACATCACAGAATGGAAAGTAATAGAGTTCTGGTAAGGACACGCCCAAACTACTGAATTCAGTCCTCAACACCTCATGGTTGAAAAAATAGTGGCTCTTTGGAGGGAGTTCAGACAGGATCTACAAAAATGAGGGGTCTGGAGGGATTGATTTAGGAGAGGACACAGAACTAGTTAAATATATAAGGCTTTGGTAGGTGAGGATTAAGGAAGGATCGTGATGGGGTGAACCCCCATCACCTGCTACAGAAGGGAAATAATTAGAGATGCTCCACCTGTGGGGTGATTGACTGATTGCCTCTTGGACAGAGTGGGTGGAGTTAGGTGGTGAGCCATTAGATATCAGGGACTTCTAAATTGCCTGAGTGAGTTCAGTTGGGGAGAGACTGCAGATAGCAGGATTTTTCTGCAGGAGAGAATTGCAAGAAATAAGCGAGGCTCTTTTGATGGATGACCTGAGAGAGGATGGCAAAGGAAGTTGGGAGATCTTAATGTCGCTCTGTGGAGGGTCAGAAGGGCCTTTTGTTTACAGTTGATTAGAACTTGTGATGTTGGACTTTTGATATCATGGAAGGGACAAGCCTGTAGAATTGTCTTAGCTGGAGGATTAAGCCTCAGAGCACAAAGGTAAAGGGCAAGCTGGGCGGCACAAAGTAAGCAGCCAAAGGGGGAGCTAGAGGCACAGATAAGTGCAACTTTGACTCCTGACACAAGGAGACACTATGACCATGAGTAGAAATGGCTACAGGGACACATGATAATAGTTTACCAATACTGGAAGGGAGTAAATACCAAAGACCAGATTGTGAATAAAGAGATTTTAAAGTGTTTTTTTTTTTTTTTAAAGCTAAGGACCCGAAATAATATTGTGTTAGGTGACTGCTTACTCAGGGGATAAGATATATGATATTGTTGGTGTCACTAGGCATAGCTACCAGGTAACTCGGGAGAGTGGAAGGCCAAAAGTGCCGATGAAGCTCTTCTGCTCTGGGCCTACCTGAACCACAGAACTCCATCCTGTGAACTCTCACCTACTTCCATGCTAATTGCCTTGATGCTGAAGCAGAATATGTAATGGTCAGCTTTTCTAGCAGACAGCTGCTGTTTTGCTCACTCACAAACGCTGTAGTGATAAGAAGGGGAAAGACTCTGTAAACAGGCCTTGCAAGGCCACAAGATAAGCAGGCGAAGGGAAAGTTTCTAACATGCACATTGTGTACCTGCTATAACTGTTGTCTGGAAGGGAGGGGTAAGGGTGAAATAGACAAAGGCTTGCACAGAAACTGCTTGGAATATAAAAGGGAAAATTTGTTTGTATTTGTTGCACTTGATTTGAGACATGCTGGTCTCCTAGTGCCTTTTCAGAGCTCTGAAATAAACTTGGCTTGCTTTCTCCCCTCGGTGTCTTTATTGGTGCCAAGCACACCGGGCAACAAACCTCGCTGTTTGCCTCCTCGAGCCCTTTTAGGCTGGCAACAATATGAAGCCTTCTATTTCTAGGTCACCAGTTGAAATCTGCCCCTGATAGGCAGTGAGTTTGCAATCTCAAAGGCTGTTCGGTGATCTACTTGACATAAATTGGTAGTCTCAGTTCTATTCCCATGGACATGTGTCTTCATCACAAAATCTATCACCCCACTTGGCACTCATTTATTGTGTGTCTCAGCAGAGAAGCTAAGCCATGGTGACTGATTTATTCTCTCACCTCTTGAGGCTGGGTATTGTAGGGAATCTTGCACTACCACTGCATAAAAGATTTCAGTCTCCGCAACTGTCAATATTCTACCTGACCAAAAAAGTGGGTGAGGTAATGTCTTTTATTGGACCAACCTCTGTTGGTGAGAGCTATCAGGAAAACCTCTGTGTAGCTTGAAAGTTTGTCTCTCTCACCAACAGATCATAACACGGTGAGGTAAATAATGGCTGCAAGTCTAAAATTAGAATTGTGTCTCTAATATCCTGGGGCTGACACAGCTACAACACCACTGAAGCAATATTCTACCTGTAATACATGGTGCAGATAGTAGTGAAAGAAGTTACATTAAAAAAAGATGTAACATGGGGCTAGATTTTGCAAACATAACATACATTAATGTCAATGAGACTAATTGTATGAAAAGGGTTTGCAGAAACAAATTTACACTTAACACATGTACATATAGAACTGTGGATGCAAAGCATCAAAAACAGATGGGTAAATTTTCTCATATCCCTCTTTAACATGATCCAGGAGAGAATATATGTCAGGGTTCCATGGGCCAGCCCACACCCAAATCATTGCTGGGAATTATCTAAGAATCTTGATGGTTGAATACTCAGCTTCCTGTTGTACGGATTAATGTCAGTGGGGCACCAAATGCATGTCAGCATTGTCCTTGTTAGCCTTATTATAAAAAAACAAACCCTTTTACCAAAATTGAATTTATTTTACAACATACCCAGAATATTTTAAATATATAATACATAATTCATATATACATCCAGAAAAAAGGAGAAAAAGGAAACATTACAAGTTCATGCACAAACAGTATTTAAATAGTATACAAAAGAAAGTATGTAGATGTCAACCCATAAACAGTAACATCTCTATGCTTTCCAAATATTCACAAAAATCATAAGTGAATTAAAATACTCTATTGTGGCAGAGTGGTAAACACTCTCTCTAGCAGCAATAAAAGCTACCTACTCTCTGACAAAGGTAGAGTGCTCTGTGTACCCATGCTATCCAAGTGATGAAAACACGATAGACTGTAGTCAAAGAAACATTATAAATCAAATATCTCACTTGCCAAATCTTGAAGACATTGGTAGCTTTTCCTTCTTTTGCACACGAATACAAATTAAATTCATTTAAAAAATTGTGACTAAATATTATTTTTCTATGAAAGATCATATAAAGTTTCTCAGGAAATGGCTTTGAAGATAATTAAATACATCCAGTAGGAATAAGCTCATCTAGTAATTTATTCAATAGCCATATCCTGTGGTTTTTAATTCAGGACTATAACATACATGCTATTTTTAAGCAGAATTCCCCACTGAAGCCAGGTTTTACTCAATCTTTGTTCTATTGCTGCAGCCAGCATATAAAGAGAGAGACACAGAGGGAGCTTTGGGACACTCGGCTGTGCTGGCTTTATTGTTCTAGCTGTAAAATGGAAACTAACATGAAACTGAGGCTTTGCATTGGCAGTGGGAGAGCTCAGACAATTAAAGGGACAAAACAACACATTCCTCCCCGCTACTTAAAAAAACATTCCAAACACATACACATCATCATTTACATGGCTCACAATAAACACTATATAAGCCTAACTAAGGGCTTGTCTATACTTACGCGCTGGTTCGGCAGCAGGCAATCCAGTCTTGTCTGGACGCGATAAATCGAACCCAGAAGTGCTCACCATCGACTCCAGTAATCCTGCTCGGCGCGAGGAGTACGCGGAGTCGACGGGGGAGCCTGCCTGCCGCGTCTGGACCGCGGTAAGTTCGAACTAAGGTACGTCGACTTCAGCTACGTTATTCACGTAGCTGAAGTTGTGTACCTTAGTTCGAATTGGGGGGGTTAGTGTAGACCAGGCCTAAGAATTTTGGTGGACTACCCCAAACTCTTAAATTGCAAGGAATTATTGTGCCCTGGAATAGCAATTCACTAACTAAACAATTTATAAGTTCAAGCACACAATTGGTTTTCACACTCTTGGGATAATGTGTGATAGTGTCCTGAACAACAGGAACAGTTGTTGGTAAGGAATCAACTGGATCTGGTATGGAATCAACAGGATCTGTTACCAAAATTTCTTTCACCAAGTCGTCAAAATTAGGAGTTGTAATGGAAGAAGGTTCAATTGGAGGAACAGAAAGTTCTACTGGAACCTCCTTGGACTCTAGTACTAGTTGAGGCTGCAACTGATCCATATGTTGTTTCCATAAAATACCATTGGATAGTTTCACCACAAATGAAACAGATCCCATGCATTTTACAAGTTCTCCAGGTACACATTTAATTCCATAACCATAGATGAAAATCCATACTAAGTCGCTGCCTTGAAAAGAACAATCACAAGTCTCACTTTGTCAAACAGCTTGCATAGCTTGGGATTTGGCTACACATGAGACAATAGATATGCAAAGATCACTTCAAGAAAAGAGTTGCAGGTGACTTCCGAGTAGCAGCAAATAGTGTGTTCCTGTAGACAAGCAAGAAATGATCCATGTTCTGCTGATGACTCAGAATAGACTTGTTAGCTTCTAAGGCATGCTTAAGTGTTTGTACCAAGTGTTCTGCTAGTCCGTTCGTAGCATGATGGTAAAGAGATGAGCATATGTGCTGAATTTCGATGAGCATATGTGCTGAATTCCATTTGAAGCTAGGAACCTCCTGAAATTCTTCAGAACAGAATTGAGGTCCATTGTCACTCAACTGCAACAGTAAACCAAATTGACTAAACAAAATACAAAGATGTCCAATGATTTTAGTAGCTATAGTAGAAGACATTTTAAAAACTTCTGGCCATTTTGAATGGGTGTCAGGTATGACCAAAACAAATAACATTCTAATGACTCAGCAAAATCCATATGAACATGTGTCCAAGGAGTTTGAGGCCATGACCAAGGGTGTAGATGAGCTGGACCAGGATCATGCTGAATTTGCTGACATATAGTCAAGCACTTTGCCTTCTTCTCAATATCTTCTGTCTAATGACAGAATTCCATATTTCAGTCCAAAAATTGAAAGTAATGGGTTATGATACATCAGCAAGGTAAAATGTCTACCATACAGATAGGTATGGAATTTCCAAATTCTGAATATAATACTGACAGCTTCTCATTCTAATTGCACATAGTTCTTCTCAGGAGTAATGAGTGTTTGTGATGTAAAGGCAGCTGGTTTCTCCATGCCATTAGGAAAAAACATGGGAAAGAACTGTACCCACCCATATGGTGAAGCATCACAAGCCAACTGCAATGGTAATGAAGCATCAAAAGGCGAAAGAACTTTGGCTGATGTCCACAGTTTTTTTTTGGGGGGGGGGGGGGGGGGTTGCTTCCTTAAAAGCACACACTTTCGTCCATTTCCATTTTCTTTGTTTGTAACATTTCATGTAAAGGTGCCAGATTAAGCAGAAATTACCATAGTAGGTAAGCAGTCCTACGAATGAACATAACTGGGACACATTCTCTGGTGGTGGAGCTCGAAGGAACTGTCTTCTCTTTCTCTGGCAATTTCCTTAAGCCCATGGCATCAATCCACTGAAGGTTTAAAAAAATTCACATTTGTCTCAACATACTCTCAGTCCATGGTCTTCCAAAAGTAAGATAGCTTCCACATTTCGAAGATGATTCTCTCCTTTAACAAGGATTGTCATCCAAATAACACTGAACTTCATTCAGTCCCTTCAGAATCTCATCTCTGGCTCTCTGGAATAGAGGAGGTGCCAATGTAATACAGAAAGGCAACCTGTTGCAACAAAATAAGACTCTTTGTGTGTTGATTATGAGATGCTTGATCAATCTCCATTTGTAGGTATTCATTGAGCAAATCCAATTTCCTGAAACACCGTCTACCACTAAGAGTAGCAAACAAATCTTCAATGCAAAGTACTGGATACTGGTCTGCACATAAAACTGGATTCAGTGCACTTTGAAATCTCGACAAATTCAGACTGAACCATCCTTCTTAAAGGCTGGTATGATGGGTGTTGCCCACTCATTGTGTGAAATCAGTGACAAGACTCCAATGTTCACTAAACAGTCCAAATCAGCTTCTACCAGAGGCTTCAGAGCATAAGGCACAATTCTACGTTTGCTATATTTCGGCTGACTGTCAGACTTAACAGTGAGCTTCATTGACAAGTTACTCATCTGTCCAAGCTTTCTTTCAAAAACTTTGGAGTGTCTGCCCAATATTTCTTGAAGATATTTGAGGTGCCTTCGTGATCATCTTGATCTTGGTCCAAATGGCTTCCCAAGCCAAGACCTACCAAATAATGGTGGCTACTTCCCTGAAATAACATTCAAGGATAAAACAACTGATTGACCATCTAGTTGAACTTTCACCTGGTGTATTCCTTTTGGGACTAACTTTTCTCTGGTGTAAGTCTTCAAAACCATGGAGATTCCTTCTAGGGGAACTTGTAAAAGGGCTAATGATAGAGAGATGCATAAATCAGTGAAGCAGCCACTCCGATATCAAGCTCCATTCTTGTAGGAACTCTTTCAATCAAGGGTATGACCGAGATGCCATCTCTGTCTCCAGCTTCTGATAACATGTATAGTGATAAGTCTTGGTCAGTATCACTAGAGCTTTTGTCTTTTTCCACATTATGAATTCTTGATTTAAATCCTTTCTAAAGTTCAGTCTTCATAGGTGCCTTATTTTGGAGGTAGGGTTATTCTGTGTTGCTGGTGATTGAATTGTGTGACAGGTCACCGCAATGTGTCCTTTCTTCTGGCACTTTCTGCAAATAACCTGGCATGCCCAGCAATCCTCCTCAGTGTGAGTAATTTGCGCACAACAGCCATATGGAAATTCTTTATGCTTCCATGATCTTCTGTGTCACCAATGCAGGAGATGAATTTCTCAATTCACATTAAATTCCCAGAATACTTCTTTGTGATCTCCATTGCAACTGCCACTCCAGCAGCCTTTATGAATGTATGTAAACTCTGATACAGTCAATAACTTCTTCCAGACCTGGTCATTGTGTAATCCAGAGTGTAAGTGGTCACACAGGGCATCACTTAATGTTTGTCTGAACTGACAATGCACTGATAATTTCTTTAAAGCATCAATAAACTGTGGTACCAATTCTCCACTTCCCTGATGTCACTGATGGAACCATTACCATTCGGCTATCATTAGTGGGGCAGGAGAAAAATGTTCCGGTATAGCTGCAGGAATTGTGGTATATGTTGCATTTCTAGACACGGCTAGAGACAATAGGTCACGCAACAGTCCATAGGTCTTCAGACCCATCACTATCAGAAACTCATTGTCCATCTGGAATGCTGCTGCAAGTATGATTGTTGTCAAACTCACAAACATTGTCCACAAAAGGTGCCATTTCTCTGCTTTCCTGTTGGATATCACACTTCCTGGATGCCTTCTGTTCCACAGGGAAATTCTTTGTTTGTTTGTTGTTGTACAATATACACTCAATCACCCTCTGCTGGCTGTGTGCTTATAAACTCCTTTGATTGTTCTTGGGCTTCCTCTGCTGGCTATAGAGCCTCAGTGCCTGCCTGCTTGCATGTGGTCAACAATATGGCTGCTTGCTTCCACTTCACTTTGTTTGCAGAAGCTCTGGGCTGCAGCCTATTCCTTTGTTCTATCTTTATTTGCTTACTTCTCCCTCTCCAACTAGCTGGCTCATGGTGTCTCAGCAGCAAAAACAGCAGTCTGCCACACTGTGCAACTTTTGTCCCCAATTTTACAGTATTATTTGCTTACTTTTTCTTGTTTGGGCAATGGGAGCACTGGACATTTGTGGGATAGAAGTCCTGCATTGCCAATATATTTCTGGAGCCACTAGAGAAGGAGATAGACAGATGCAGAGGGACCTGATAGGTACACACTGGTGGGCTGTGGTGGCTTTACTATTCTAGCTGAAAAAATGAAACCAACACGAAACTGAGGCTTTGCACTGGGGAGAGCACAAACATTTAAAGGGACAGGACATCACATTTTAATCAAGCAAATTCCCACTGCAATTAACTAACCCAGAAGTTAGCTTGTAGTTTTGCAAAAAGTGTATATTGTTACTTAATATAAAAAACATAATTTGGATAGATTTATCATTTTCTTTAGATACAAAACCTCCCTCCTCTTCTGATCTGAGTAGCATGGTTCAAGACAGGAAAGATCAGGGTTTTCTCATCAGTATGAACAAAGTTTTTCTAGTATGAAACAGGATCTCTGCTTGTACAGTCAGATAAAGTTAATATAATTTTTCCTCCACCATCCCACTTAAGTGTTAATATATTATAGCTTTTCTTAATGTTCAAAAGATTCTCTACCATATTTAGTCATAAAGGATTAAGATGCTAAAAATGAATATTTCAAATGGGATTTGGAGTTTCCTTGTTTGTAGGAATGTGCAGCATGGAGGAGCCCAAGCTTGATTTTCTAGAATTTCCACTAAATGCTCAAAAAATAAAATTGCTTTTCAAAATACTGTAGATTATTTTTAAATAATTTCTTATTCTATGTGTTGGAATGAAATTCATTCCTGTTTACTGGTCATTTTAAGTTGTTCATGTGGGGTGACATTGCTTCATATTTCTTTTTCAGAGTAGTCTTTGGGGCTTGGAGGCTGTCACTTCTTGCCAGATGGGTTTCAAATATCTCTTTTACTAGTAGCTTTTTCTCAGAAGATGATGGCACTAAACATACAGGGCCAGATGCCTTGCTGATGTAAATTGGCGTAGCTCCATTGCCTTCAAAGGAGCTACACTGACTTATACCAACTGAGGATTTGCTTATCTGCCTCTCAGAGACTGACAGGTTGATCTGAATGGCTGATACCAATGGGAAAATAAACAGCTTTTCCATTATAGTTTTGATTTTATAGCACCATTTTAAAGCACATATTGTTCAAGGCTATTCTGACACTATTCTGCTCTGAGTACATTGCAAACCTGGGGTCTAATGATATAAGCCAATAAAATCCCAAATTCAGTTGTCAGAGCATTCCCTTATGTGTCTGCAATGTTTTGGAGCTAACTCCTGCAATCTCTTAGTTTCAGACTGAGGAAGCATTATAAAAAATGAAGATCTGTATTCTGTTAACTGTTGCTTTAAAAAATAAGCTATTAAGGGCAGATGTGAAATGAAATGAGGCATACTGATGGAAGAGTGAATAAAAATGTTAAGACCATTAATACTCTGGAGAAATAAATGGAATAAAACATTTAATCAGAAAGGGTGAAAATGGTGTATAATACTTTGAACTGTTCAATTTTTTTGTGGTACTATAACTAGGGCCAACTTAAGCAAATTATTTCAATTGGAAAATTCAAAACAATTTTAAATCCACTTTAAGCTTACTGTGCAATCATTCCTCAATGAGGACAAATGTTGATATCAGAAAAACTTCAGACTCCATTTTGTATCTCTGTCTTCCATTTTGAATAAGCAAAAGTCACTCCATCATTAGATGGGAGCTGCAGGTCACATAGGCTAAATATAGAATTGGCGGGGAAATCAAATTGGCAGGGACCCAACAGATCATAACACGGTGAGGTAAATAATGGCTGCAAGTCTAAAATTAGAATTAGCAGTTAGAAACAAAGCTAAAAATAGAACTGAAAGTTTAGAATGTGTTGGCATGCATCCAGGGAATGTTGGCAGTTGGTGTGCATTCAAAAAAGATCTGAAAGAAAGATATTAGCAGAAGTTTCTAGAAAGTTTTGACAGGACGGTATAAAAGTCAGTGTGTCAGTGGGCAGTTGAGGTAGTGGGAGAGAGAGGACAAGCAAGCCAGCCAGCAGCAGCAAGCAAACAGCAGCAGATGGAGTCCTATCACTGGAGCAGAGAGGGAAGAGACAGAGTGTGCAGGAGAGACACATGTAGCAAAGTCAGCAGACAGGGAAAGCTTGTCAGTTATAGTATAGTGTTAGTGTGTGTGTGTGTGGGGGGGGAAATAAAGATGTATGAATGTGTGTTAATTGGGGAGGAATTTATATATGTAAGACTTCAGATGCATTTAAAAATTGCTGTCAGTGACCTGTGAAAGACTGGCCATCTGTAACAGGGTGTAGCCACTTAGGATCAGCTCAACTGTATGTTATTGAAGTTTGAGGTGCTCTTTAATATGTTATAAAACACAAATCCTTTATAATATCCATATTATTATTATTATTATTTAATTTTATTATTATTGTATTAGGGATTCTTATTATTTGCACCAATAAATAGGTGCCTTGTTTGGAAAAGAAAACTGCTTGTGTCAATCATTTATTGGAAGGCTGTAACCATGTCCTCCAGGTGTTTCCTTAGGTATACCTTAGCAGAACAGACTGATGAACAGGTGGGCTGTTTTGAGGGAACTCTTGGTAAACCTGGGAGGGGGCAATAGGTGAGCTATTCTGGGGGTACCCTAATTTTGTTTTTGGGGTAACAATGTTTCTGATGACAAGAAATCTGGTTTAGGAATAGCAAAGTTATAAGCATTGAAAAAACACAGACCGTGATATGCACAGTATGTGTAAGTAGAATGAGCTGTCCCCTGACATCTAGTGATGAACTGGAGGGAAAGACTTCATATTTGCATAGACATACCTACTTTGCCTAGGTATTCAGCAGATGGAGCTGCTTTGCCAAAGTGATCGATTTTGGCTGGTTTTGAGTTACAAATCACTTTAGTATTGAATGCAGAGATAATGAAATGTTGTTATCCTTATTGAATGAGTAAAGGGCAGCAGAACTGTATGTAACAAGCCCTGATTGAGAGGGTCACCCTAAACTTAACCTCATTTGCTAAGCAAGGGGTAGGGATGCCAAATCTTAGTGAAAATGAGAAGGGGTGGAGACAGGTGTTATAATGAGGTGCTGTGAACTCTGCCTAAAGAGTCCTAGACATCATTTGATCCTCTTTTCTTCAGACAAAGATGATTAGGTTCAGTTAAGAGTTCTTGTTTCTGTTCAGTGATTACTAGAGTTAACATCATTGAACAGGTCTAGGGGCTAAGCCTTAGACCCGGTGTGGGGACAGTGTTGCCGTGAAAGACAATGCAGAGGCTGCTGAAATCACTGAGAGCTGGGTTAAATGGTGGAACCTCAGAACATGCCATTGCAGAAGTGACAGTAAGCAGCAGCAGCAGCAATGATAACAGTGGCAGAGGTGGCAGAGAAAACAGCAGCAACAGAGTTAACAGCAACCGCTGTGAGCCGGTGGTGGTGGCAGCAGCAGCAGAGGCATTGCTCAATGCCCCCCTTTTGGGGCGCGAACTCCTGTGAACACATCTATGATCTCTTGGTCTTCACTAATCAAGGACAGACAACTGTGAGTGGAGTGCAGCAGAGGAAGAGGGGAATGGCAAGTTAAAGGAACATTAGTTTGTCAGACTTTCACATTGCATCATGGGAAACTGAGGCAAAGGACACTGCCCAATGGACTCTGGGGTGGCATTTTCTTATGGTCACATGCTTTTGAATCATGGTGGTATTTGCTCAAATTAATGCTGTGTTCCCTTTTCCCTTTTAATAAAAATGATCTTTTGTGATACACAGTATCATTGCTTGCAAGAGGGGAAGTATTACCTTGTAGAGTTTCTCAGGCTGGTGTTTAGTTTTCCCAGATTACTGTTTTGTATTGTTAAGCGAAACCCCTAGATATTGAACCTGGTCCTTGTTACTGCCAACTCCACCTGGCAGAGGGGTTATATGTGACTTTCCATTACATTTTTAACAATATTCTGAGGTGAAGATATATTAGAAATCTTGTGAGAAATAATAGCTTTGTAGATTTCTATACCAAAGTGACTTCATCTAGAAAAATACCAACACCTCTGAACCTTTTGAGGTTCACCAATAACTATTGTACATGTAGAAACTCTTTGGATATGATCCGCTGTCAATTAAAGCTAATGGATGGAGTCCCCCTGACTTCAAAGTTTGCTTTGCTTCAGGCCCTTAATGCCTGGTCTGGGTTGCTGAACAGAAATGATTTTGCTTCTCACGTTGAATTTGTTATTTGGAAAGATAAAACAAGAAAAAAGCCTGCCTCTCTCTATGAATTTCCTTCAGAACGGAATTGTCACCTCCTATCCTATTTAGAGTGATTGATATCTAAAAGCCAAAAAATCTTAGTGATAGCAAATGCTAATGATTTTTTCCTGTTGATAACTTGACTCTGTTTGTTTGTTTGTTTTTTGTTGGAAATATAAGCCATACTTTAGCTCTGCTTAGAATCTGTGGTGCTCTTCAAGACCAGGTTCCTATTCACTTCAGCACCTGAAGTTAATCTTAGGTAAGAATATTATTCATCTTTTCAATACAATCCAGTAAACAATTATTTAAACTCCAACAGCATTTAATGCCCCTACAAACACTTCAGTGTAATTCCGTCTCTCCTTGCTGAAACACTTTTTATATGGTGTCACAAACTTTGTCACATTCACCAACTATCTCCTGTTGGCACTAGCTATGTCTAACTTCCCTGGACACTTAACCTGTACTCCTTTGTTTAAAGTAAAGACTTTAGATTGCAGAGTTTGAAATAACGGCACTCTGAGTCTATTTTCCTTCAGAGACCTACAGGGTAATTTTTTTGTCATGATTCTGTGAAGGAGCATTTTCTCTTGGTTAGATATACTTAGAGTGGCCCTTCAACAAATACCCAGGTGTTATATAATAAAATTATAATTACATTTATTCTCAGCCACCTACACACACAAAAACAGAAAATAGAGAAACAAACCTGAGAAAATAAACTGATTACACACTTAATATACTGCATACTTCAGACTTGGATCTACATGTAAAAAAAAAGATGTTGGTAGTAATAAAGATAAGGTATAGATAATGTCCTTACCACCCTGGGAATAAAAATATCCATATAATAGCTAATTATTTCCGTTATTTTTAAAACAGTTTGAGTATATTTTCTGAGTCATCTCTGCAGCTATACTTGTGCCATGATCGGTCATATTTACCAGTGGTGGATTAAGACTAAATAGGGCCCATATCCAGCCCAACCAAAGTGCTCCCCAAAATAAGTTAAAGTGCTCCTAGCACTCCTGGCTACCACCTTGCTATTGTTAACTCCTGCTTCCATGGCAGACCAAACAAAAATCTTCTACTGGGCTCCCACCCACAAATCCTGAGATACAAATATTGGAGGTAATTGGGTCCCTTCCTAGCCTAGGGTCAGGGTCCATAGTTCCATGGATTTTACATTATCCATCCCTTGTATTGTGATGATAATTAACAGGAAGATAATTTAGGGCCCAATCCTTCAAGTTTAACCCATGCAAATAATTCCATTAACATAACTGAATAATTAAGGGGATTGTTCCTATGAAAAAGACTTGAGCAGGTCCTAAATAACTTTTTGCCATAAGTGGTTTTACTTTTGCTAATACTACTGTGAAATTTTTTTAAATAGTTACTAACTGATACAGACAATAACAATGTAAATAGCTTGGTAATTTAAATAGTGGCTTTATAAATAAACCAGAGTCAATATTTGTGTCTGCTGGTCTCTACAGAAATTAGACCAGTAAATTAATGTGGCTCACAATAAGAAACATATTTTGTGCATTTAAAATACATCTCAAAGCTCCATGGTAAAGTACATTTAATTATTGTAGAGTGTTAAAGGCAGCAGCTTTATACACTATATCTCCCAAATTAATAACAAAAGGTGACGTGTTTTGCAGGAACTGATTCTGTACTTATGCAAAATATAAGTTGCACTTAAAAAGTCCAACTTTGCCCTCAATTTCTCTTTACTAGACACTTTATTTGACATACATCTTAAAATTCACAAGAATGGGGAGTACCTTAAATAAGGTCCATGTTTGCTGGTGATAGTAGCTTTTTAATAATAACTGCAGAGAAAAAAATCATAAAAATGCTTTCCTTTAGCTTTATAAGTAACTGCTATTCATGAAACCAGACAAAATTTTATTAAAGGGATCTTGCATGGAGGATTCATAGGATGCTTTTAAAGAGGGAACCAAAGAAATTACTCAGAGTAGGTTAAAACCAGGTTAAACAACAAAAGCCCAATAACAGATACTTGGAGAACAGCTTTACACATTAATAAATAGGATTAAAAAGAATTTGAATCTGATTGTATACTGCATTCTTTCAGATGTGTCATTTGATAACTAACCTAATAAACTACCTTAGGAAACTAAGACCAGTGTCCCAAATTTACCTTTTGAAGGATCTGCTTGTAAAAGGAGGAAATCTGAGGAGTATCTGCCATGTCTGAGGTGTGACACAGTATGATTCAAACAATTATATCCTTAATATTGCTACTGTTATACAATTGCAACAAATCTTGTACAAAGTATGTCATGTAAGGTATAAATGAAAAAATTACAATCAATCAAATATGATTATCCTGTTTGTATGCATGAAGCATCTTTGTATCTAAAGTTATGAATATTGACTGTGTACCAGTCTTTCAAATGTGTTTGCTCCTAGGGTAACACCGACAAAGTAGTTTACATCCAGTCTGGCCAGCACATTGTGAATGGACTATTCAAGTTGATGGCCTATTAAAGGACATTTAGCTCGCACAATAGACCATAGAAGAAGTTTATCCCTTCCCGGTGAGCCTTCCTGTCAGGGCTGGCTCCAGGCACCAGCTTAACAAGCAGGTGCTTGGGGCGGCCACTCCGGAGGGGGGCGGCACGTCCAGCTATTCAGCGGCAATTCGGCGGAGGGTCCCTCACTCCGGCTCGGAGTGAAGGACCTCCCGCCGAATTGCCGCCACAGATTGCGATCACGGGGGTTTTTTTGTGGGGGGGGAGGGGCCTGCTTGGGGCGGCAAAAACTCTGGAGCCGGCCCTGCTTCCTGTGGACACCTTAGCCAGAATACAGGGAATTGCTGCTCCTATGACTAAGGCCCTACCAAATCCATGGTCCATTTTGGTCAATTTCATGGTCATAGGATTTTTAAAATAGTAAATTTCATGATTTCAGATATTTAAATCTGAAATTTCACAGTGGTGTAACTGTCCTGACCCAAAAGGGGATTGTGGGGAGTTTGCAAGGTTATTGTAGGGGGGTTGCAGTATCGCCACCCTTACTTCTGTGCTGCTGCTGCTGCTGCTGGCAGTGTTGCCTTCAAAGCTGGGCAGCTGGAGAGCAGCGGCTGCTGGCCGGGAGCCCAGCTCTGAAGGCAGAGCCACTGCCAGCAGCAGTGCAGAAGTAAGGATGGCATGGTATGGTATTGCTGCCATTACTTCTGTGCTGCTGCCTGCAGAGCTGGGTCCTTGGCCAGCAGCTGCCAATCTCTGGTCACCCAGCTCTGAAGGCAGCAGTTCAGAAGTAAGGGTGGCATGATATGGTATTGCCATCCTTATTTCTGCACTGCTGCTGGTGGGACGCTGCCTTCAGGGCTGGGCGTCCAGTCAATAGTCTCCGCTGGTCTTCCCTGTGAAATCTGTATAGTATAGGGTAAAAGTACACAAAAGACTAGATTTCATGGGGGAGATCAGATTTCACAGTCTGTGACATGTTTTTCACGGCCGTGAATTTGGTAGGGCCCTACCTATGACTCATCAAAGCATGCAATGGCATGTGACTTGCTCATGTGACCCTGCATTCCATCCTGTGCCTGTAATTTTCCACAAACGAAGACTGAGAGCATCCCCTCCACATGGAAGATAATATAAAAGGCCCTGGAAGCATCTCCATTTTTCCTCTTTCCTGCTCTGATCTCTGGACTATGGACTTACATTAAAAGGAGCATTCCAACCAATAGACTGAGGACCTTCCAATCTTTTGGAAGTTACCAGAGACTTTATAAGCCAGCAGTTTATTCCATCACAGGTCCAAACCTGATCCAAAAACTTGTATACGATTGTATATGTTTGTTTTCCTTGACCATTATAACTCTCTCCCTTTTCTTTTCTCTTATAAATAAACCTTTAGATATTAGTTACTAAAGGATTTGGCAACAGTGTGATTATTGGGTGAGATCTGAGTTATATATTGGCCTGGTTATGTGGCTGATCTCTTAGGATCAGTAGAACTCTTTGTATGATTAAATTGGTTTTAAAAAACCACTCTTCATAAAGTCTAGTGTCTGGGTAGTGAAATAAGTGCTGGAATGCCTAAAGAGACTGCAGTTTAGACTTCTTGTTAACCAGTGTGATGAGACAGAAGTTTACTTTTGTTACTGGCTGGTACATCTTATGGAAGAATAACCAGTGTGGGATGAGTCTACTCTATTTCTCAGCAGTTTGTCCTGAAGCTGTCATCCTCAGCTGTGACCCACTGTGGCACAGTGACATAAGGTCATCAGAATTTTCTTGGTTTAATGCACTTCCTTTTCAGAAAATCCACACTGGATGATCTGGTTTTGTTCTCTTCATGTTTTGATAATCAGATCAAATGTGATAATGTTTAACACATCTTCATTGAAGTGCTTTGTATTTTTTTGTTTCTCCAATATGAATTTTTCTGATTTTCTAGTAGTACAGTACATGCTTCCTGGTCATTTCTTTACCTGCAATAGAAGTGATAATCACCCAATGAACAAGGTATAGTATAATCTGGAGAATAATCAATATTCTATTTAAAAATCCAGGAATCCTAGAGCTGAACTTTTAGTCATTGTCAATAAAAACATGGACAACACACATCTCTGAAAGTATGGTTGTTTGGGTTAGTGTTGGTAGAGTTTGGCCTAAGCACAGCGGAGGATGGATATTCTCAAGAAGTGGGAGCTGTGAAGCATCAGAAATTGGTGCTAATTTGCATTAGCTTTCTTTCTCATGGGTTGCTAAGCAAATTATCACACTGGAGTTCAGTGGGTTTTTTTTGAGGGGAGACTTAAGTGACATGCTGACCTTTCCCTTTAATAGATCTGCTTACCACTATACCAGCAACCACAGCTTTTTAAGGCTTGCATAACTCTATTATGTATAGATATTTTGTTCTGGAAACAACCATTACTACTTATTCATTGCACTGTTTCATACTTTGTGACTCTCTCAACCTCTAGCTGGAGCTGTAGAATTACACAAAATGATCAGAAATAGACATCAGCTCAAGACAGCTTCAAAGACATTTCATGCATTTAAACTTCATAAAATATTTCAAAACTATTTTATCATTTTTGTCATGTTTAACATATCTGGTAAAGCATAATTTTAATAATAGCTGACATTTATATAGCGCCTTTCTGCCAAAGAATCCAAAGTGCTCAGCAAACTTTATAAAGAATAGGTAGCTACCCCTGAGATAGAAGTCATCATCAGTCTCTAAAGAGCACACAGTAACACTACATAACAGCTCAGGACAAAATGTAGAGTATATCCAGTTGTAGATATGGGGACATTTTGGGGAGGCAGAATGAAATTACCTATTTTAAACTGACATCAGAGCTAGCCCTACTCTTGCGGAAAATGCTTTGATTTTTAATGACCACAAGTATGCAGGGAAAAGCTCTATTTTATATCTCATGCAAAGGCAGCATCATTAGCACACAGTCCAAGGTAACATGTTTGCATCTTGGAGACAGATGTGGGTTAAAGTACCATTGACCTTCAAAACTCACAGCATACACAGAGCTCTGCTGAAATTAAGCACAAGGCTAATTTATGAATGGGACAACTGATCAGTAGAATTTTAATGAATAAGTGGCATTCCCATTCATTATTTTTCTACTTCCAAAAATTAATGAACAGCTCCAGTGATAATTAACAGAATTTCTACATTTATAGAAAAGTGGCACTTCATAAACATCAAATTGTGCTACCATCACACACATGCGCTAGTTTGCAATGACTATATAAATTTGGTAATTACCACTAGAGCTATTTGTTAAAATGTGAAAGCAGATAAATAAGGAAGAAGAATGTCATGTAATCAGTAAAATTCTAGAAACAAAACAAAAAATTCTCTCCCTGATTGTCCCTTTCAAGAATTCAGCCCATCGTAAACAGGGCAGTATAATTCAGGAAAGAAGCTCACCCCAATCAAAAAAGGTGATTTTTTACTTAACACGACAACCATTTAAATGACAAATAATTAAACCTGTTTTCAGTCAATTTGGTAAATCTTGGGCAGGGCTGGATTAAGCCACAGACTTAAACTCCTAGAATCATATGATTACATCATAATCTCAGCTTTCATTTAAAAAAATAAGGGCTTGTCAACACTTAAAACTCTACAGCAGCACAGCTGCGCCCCTGCAGCTGCTCTGCTGTAGTGCTTCAGTGTAGACACTACCGATGCCAATGAGAGGGAGTCTCCTAGCGGCGTAGGTAATCCACCTTCCCAAGAGGCGGTAGCTAGGTCTATGGAAGAATTTGTCTGTCAACTTAGCACTGTCTACACTACAGAGTTAAATTGACTTAAGTTATGTCGATGATCATAGCGCTGCTTTAATTACATCAGTTCTGCATGTCCACACAACGCTCCCTGTGTTGGCAGAGCGCTTCCAGAGTCAGTGCACTTGCATCGACAGAGAGAGCGTTGCATCATGGGTAGCTATCCCACTGTTCAACTCACCGCCATCTGCCACCGGGAACTCTGGGAGTGGATCACGGTGCATTATGGGGGTGTGGTCACCATCTCACGATGCAGTTCTTTCCATCCCATCATTCGATGGGCTTCCGACTTTGTTTTGCGCCATTTTTCAACAGCCCTTGTAAATTGTGCACCTGCCATCTCTGCCTGAAAGCATGGATCCTGAACTGCTAACCCAGGGGTCAGCAACCTTTGGGAAGTGGTGTGCCAAGTCTTCATTAATTTAAGGTTTCATGTGCCAGTAAAAGGTTTCGGGTGCCAGACCGGCAGCATGGGCGGCAGACGGAACCCCAGACCGGCAGCGGGCTGAGTGCTCATCCCGCTGCTGGTCTGAGGTTCCGTAATCCAGGCCGGCAACGGGCTGAGCGGGGCTGGCGGCCGGGGCCCCAGCTGGCAGCAGAGTGCCAGTAAAAATCAGCCTGTGTGCTGCCATTGGCACGTGTGCCGCAGGTTGACGACCCCTGTGCTAACCAGTCTGGTGATGGGCATTATGAACACAACGTGGCTGGTCCTGGAGTATTTCATGAGCTGGGAAACAGAAAGTGAATCTATGGTGCCTGCTCTGCTGTGTGCCGTGGAAAGAAACAATTCAAGATTGCTGCTGGCATTCACAGAGCAGCTGCACACGGTGGACCATCAGTACTGTGTTATCAGATTTTCCCGTTATTTTGGGGTATGCTCATTTATTAGGCTTACTCTTCTGGGGGGGAGTGGTCTGTAATTCTATCCATGTACTGCTTCTGTCACTTGTGTTCTTATACGGAGCTCTACTTCTCCCTTCTGCAAGTTCCCTACCAATGGAGCTATCCTGCAGGACCTAGGTTCCCCAGGGTTGGGTTCTTCCAGCCCCAGAATCAGGTGGGCACACACACACACCCATTAACAGAGCGCGACTGAGTGGATTGGGTTAATAAGGACTCCCAAGCTGACCCATTATATGTCCCTGGACTCAGTAGACTGGGTCGAGCAGCACTTCCAAGCTGTCACCCTCATATGCCATGGGCACCGCACTGGAATAGAGTATGCCTGAGCAGGTTGGGTCGAGCAGCACTTCCAAGCTGCCACCCTCATATGCCCCAGATTCAGCACGTCCCTATCCCCACTTTCACGTTACAATTGTTCTGGTAGTTACCCACTTGATGAGCAAACCCCACAGGATTTTTGGGTGCTGCAGGGATCTTTAGCTTAGGAACAAGAAGCGTGGCTGCAGAGCGAATGAGGAAGCCAAAAAACACCCCTGTCCCATCTTTGATGCAAATGAGGCTAGGGGAGTTTCCTTAATCCTGTCAATCTTGTCTGGAGGGGTTTAGGTGCATCTCTCCCTGCCTTTTCATTGATTTTTATAAGTCTTTCTTCTGATCGGCTTTGGTTCAAGCAGAGGCTGTGGCAGCGGGGGAGGGGGGAGAGGAAGGTCTTTCGTGAGTCAGACAGGCTGGATACTGCACTCTGGTTCCCCAAGAACACAGAGCTGATAGGTAACAACTGGGCACAGGAAACTAGCACTGAGTGGTGGAATTGCAATGTGATGCATGTATGGGATGATGAGCAGTGGATGCAGAACTTTTTGATGCGCAAATCCTCCTTCCTGGAACTGTGTTCACAGCTCACTCCTTCCCGGCAACACCATAATGAGAGCTGTCTTCACTGTGGAAAAGCAAGTGATAATCACTGTGTGGAAGCTGACAACTCCAGACTGCTACCGGTCAGTCGCAAATCAGTTTGGAGTTGGAAAGTCTACCATGGGTGTTGCGGTGCTGAAAGTGTGCAGCACCATTAATTGTCTCCAGCTATGAAGGACTGTGACTCAGTAATCTGGAGGAAATAATTCCATGGCTTTGAGGCAAGGGGATTCCCTAACTGCAATGGAGCAATAGATGGAATACATATCCCAGTTTTGGCCACAGACCATCTTGTGATGGAGTGCATCAGCTGAAAGAACTACTTCTCCATGGTCTTGCATGCACTGATGCATCACCGGGGCTGTTTCACTGATATCAATGCAGGGTGGTCAGGGATGATCCATGATGATGAACACACCTTTTGGAACACTGGGCTGTACAGAAAGCTGCATGCTGGGACTTTCTTTCCAGAACAGAAGATTCCAATGTGGGATGTGCAAATGCCCACAGTGATCCTGGGAGACCCCCCACCTAACTGTTGCTCCTGTGGCTCATGAAGCCTTACACCGTGAACTTCAACAACAGGCTCAGCAGGTGCTGAATGACCGTTGAATGTGCCTTTGGCCGATTAAGTGGTTGCTGGCACTGCCTTTTTGGCAGGTTAGACCTCAATGAGGAAAACATTCCAGTGGTCATTGCAGCCTGCTGTGCTCTGCATAATATTTGCAAAGCAAAGGGAGAAAAGTTTCCCTGGTGGTAGAGCAGTCAGATATCAGGGCAATTACAGAGTCAAAGCGGGTGGCTATTCGAATCAGGGAGGTTTTGAAGGAGTGTTTTGACAATGATTCCCAGTAATGTGTCTTGATGTGATGATTTGGTCAGGTAATGTTTACTCGCCACCTTGAATGCCTGTAATGCTTGCTTCCTGATTGTTAATTGTACTGAGCAAATATTCCTACCTATAGCCACTGTGTTTAAATATTAGCACAAACTAATGTGTTTATGACACAAATAAAGATTCATTTTATTTCAAAGACTCAAGTTTAATAAAAGCACAAAACACAATTTTCGGTCAAACAGGGACCATGGCAATGAGGAACAATCTCTTGGCTAAGGCTCTCATAGCTGTGTGTAACTTCAGCTTTCATTGTGAAACTAGTCCCTAGGCGTGGAGTACAAAGGGTACTGTGAGGGACGGGAACATGTGAGGAATGTGGTGGGGGAGTTTGTGGAGGGGATGGAACCAGAGTTCTGTATTGGCTGCACGGGGAATTGTGCATGGATGTGCTCAGACTGCAGTGTAATGAGGGACTTCGGTATCTCTGTCTGACCCTTCAGCAGCTTTATCATCCTCTCCTGTCCCTCTCTCCTTTCCAGGCTATCCAGCTTGAGTTTTTCATTAATTGTCTCCCTCCATGCTCTTGTTTCACTAGGGGCTGTATCTGTTGACTGCAGCTCTTTGCAAAACATCTCCTCCTTACTCCTGGTTCGCTGATGGAGGTGCTCCACCAGTGTGGAGGAGTGGGTCTTAAAGGGCACATCTGCAGAAGCCAAAGTAACAATGAACAGAGACAGTATTGTGAGTGCGCTCACAGCCATGACTCACAAAAGTATCATACGCCCCTTTCTCACTGTCCCTTAGTTAGCACACAGCTCAATGTGAGTCTCAAATATGGTGAGTTCGTCGGGGAAGTGGGAATGGGCAAGAAGGGACAAATGGTCTGGGTAGTTTGCCCAGGGCGTTACTACAAGCACCTAGGGAGACGATTTAGAATATTGGTACCCTTTTCCACAGGCTAGGGTAATTGAAGCCAATATCTCACTCCTACGGGTAACCCAGGATGCAAAGGTGCATCTCCTGCATGCTTACGGTTTCAGACTGGCTCCCTATGCTGCTTGCCTATAGACCGCTCTGGTCACTGCAGAAATAATTGCTGGGTGGTGTGGCAAAGTTTCCTACAGAGGGGGGAGAAATAAGGCAGCTCTGCCAAGGAACCTGCAGCAGAGGATTGCAGAATACCTACAGGAAAGTTTCCTAGAAATCTCTGTGGAGGATTCCCAGGATATCCTGGTGTACATTAACAAACTTTTTTGATGGGCCTGCATTGCGTAGCTGCACAGGCTCTGTTGTTAATTTCTGTCCCTTATCCCTCCTCTACCACATAACAAAGTACACGAGAGCTCAATCTCCTCTTACTGTGCAGTATTAAAGCAAAATGAGCACTTACTGGAGCTCCCCTCTCCTGCATCATGTGCGCCAGAGCTGGAGTGCTGGGACTGGCTAGATTCGTACCGAGTCAAAAAGAAGTCCTGACTTGCCATGCCACCGGACGACACAGTTGTGTGCTCCACATCATCCTCCAGCTCCACTTCCTCATCCACCACTTCATCCTTGGGGTTAAGTCTACTGGCTGCTGCTTCCAGTTCCCCTGAAGTATTTATGGGGCTCTTGGCGGTGGAGGTGGGGTCCCTGCCAAGGATGGCGTGCAGCGACTTGTAGAAGTGGCATGTCTTCGGCACAGCACCAGAGTGATGGTTGGCCTCCCTGGCCTTCTGGTACATCTGCCTCAGCTCCTTGATCTTAGCATGGCACTGATGCGTGTCCCTTTCGTGCCCCTTCTTCTGCATGCCACTAGAAATCAGCTCATAGGTATTACAGTTCCTATGGTTGGAGTGGATCTGTGACTGCACAGCCTCCTCTCCCCATAGACCCAGCAGACCCAGCAGATCCAACAGTTCCGGTGTACTCCATGTGGGAGCACGTCTGCTGCGGAAAGCCAGCATGGTGGTCAGCTGGGAAGGTGCTCTATAAACTGTGCATACCGAACAAACAGGAAGAGGAATTTCAAAAATTCCTGGGCCTTTAACTGAGGGAGGGGTGCATATCTGTGTACTTTCAGAGCAGCGGAGTTCAAATGGCTGACCAGAGTGGTCAGGATGGGCAATCTGGGACACCTCCTGGAGGCCAATTAGGGTGACGTAACCAAGTGCAGTGTCTACACTGATGCTGCATTGCTCTAACTACATTGCAAAAAGCTCTACTCCTCTCGTCGATGTGATTTATTATGTCGGCGTAGCAGGGGAGTTACATCAGCGGAAGAAGTATTTCAGTGTGTACACATCCACTGTTTTGTCAATGAAAGGTGACTTTTGTCGACAAAACTGTGTAGTATAGACAAGGCCTTTGGTCTATTTAACTACGTTGCTCAGATGTGTGCATTTTTCACATCCCTGACTGACCTAATTAAACCATCCTAATTTACTAATGTAGGCCAGGCTTAAGTACATTCCTAACCCTCACAGTTGCAAAGGAAATGTGAAAACATGAACTGGGCACAACCAATACTTGAGTTTGCAGATAGCCTGAAACAATAGTTCTCAGAGGTGTGAACTACCTCATTCATGTCAAGAAGGTGTTAATGCTAAGACTTACTGCTTGGGCGGGGAGGTTGTCCTGCCATTACCATCCCAGCAGAGGACTCTGTGTGGCACGAGGGGAAGAAGGCAATGGGCCCTGCCCACACACTCAAGCACAAACATCCCAGCTTCAGAGCTAAGTACTGGGGGATTCCTGCTATTCCTGAGGGAAAGGCAGGCCCTGCTGCTACCCCTGGGGAAGGGAAGGCCCTGCTGCTTCTGTGGGAGGGGAGGGCCCCTGTTACAAGAAATAAAAATTAACTAACTGTGGCTCTCATGCAGAATAATGCAGGAAATGTCCCGGCTGTGGACTTTGAAACTGGAAACACTGCAGAGAACTGGACTAGGTGGAAGGAGCTAATGGAACTGATTGCTGCAGGACCCGAGGCAGATAAGTGGTCTGCAGCCCAGAAAATTGCCCATTTTCTAATGTGTGTCAGGCAAAAAGGCAGCGGTATCTGCAAAGCATGGGTCTCTAGTGGTAAGGTCACTGAAGCAGATATCAAAAATCCAAACAGGCTGTTTGAGTTATTTGTGGCCTATTGTTTTCCAAAAACAAATATCTCCAAACAAAGAAAAATGTTCTGACAGAGAAATCAGGGACCTACTGAAACAATTGATGAAACAGTTCTAATAAAAGACTGTGATTTCACGGACGGGGATGGTGTGCTGAAGTATAGAATGTTAAAAGGATCAAACGCAAAAGAAATGCAAGAAAAATTACTAATGGACGACAACTTAATGCTAGAAAAAGCCATTTGGCTAGCCAGAGCACATGAGATATCCAAAGAGCAAATGATAGTACTCACTAACACCAGTCACAACATCCATGTAATAAAAGAGAGGGGTATGACCAGCAATCAGACATGCACACAACAAAGAAAAAGAGGGTCACCAGCTGGGCACCAGCCTTATGCATCATTAAAAGAGCAAAGGCACAGACATAGCAGGTTTGCAACAGATGTGGATGGCATCATGCAAAACAAGAGGAATGCCCTGCCCTAGGAAAAATGTGCACAAAGACAAACCATTTTGCATGAGCATACTGCAGCGGGAAACAGAACAGTGCAGGACATACAGTGCATGCAATTGGAGAACACTTCCAAGGAGAAGAGTTTCACAACCAGGGCACAGCATTCGCTTTGGGTACAACATAGAATAAGGAATTTTCATCCCTAAAACAGACTCACTATAGGAAAAGTCTAGCCCACACTACGACACTAACATCATCTGTGTCAGTGACACTAGCAGGAGATGGAGGGCATCCACTCCACGTAGTGGGGAAATGCAATCTTCAATGCAGGTAGAAGGAAAAATGTCAATATAGATTTCTATGTAATGAACACACCAGCAAAACCAGTATTGGGAGTGATAGCTTTAAAATCATTAAACCTGATAAAAAATCTAATGGAAGTGGCGTCTATAAAAGAGCATATCAAGGCAGAGGAAATGAAGAAAAGATTTTCTGATGTATTTGAAGGCATGGGGACGTCTACTAGGATATTGTAAACTCAAGCTAGCTACAAGTGCAATTGCAACAGTGCAAGCACCATGATTGCCATTAACCATAAACCCAAAGTGGAGCAGGAAACCTAGTGTATGGAACAGTAGGATATAATTGAAAAGGTAAAGGAACCATTGGAATGGGTTAGCTTGATGGCTGCAGCACAAAAGAAAAACACTGGTGCCATGCGGATATACATAGACCCTCAAGACTTAAAAAGCAACAATGCGGGAACACTGCAGCCTATCCACCTTCGATGATATCTGGATACTGGCAGATCAGATTGGACGAAAACAACAGCAAGTTAATCACTTTCCACACTCCATTTAGAAGTTGACGGTTCAAAATAATGCCTTTTAAATACATCATCTGCACAAGAGATATTCCAGAAAAAAGATCCATTAAATACTAGGATTGACAGGAGTCAAAGTCATCATTAGGGCAAGTGTTTTCCAGCACCATCAATATTTCAGTGCATCATCTTAAAGCTACAAAGGTACAATTTGAAAGTGGAATACAAGCCCAGAAAAGAAATTGATGTAGATCTTCTCTCACCCAATTCTGTAGAAGGACAAGATGCAAAAGAGGAGGAAGACTTGGAGGAAAAGCTATACATGATACTACAGCACTTACCAGTGTCCACAAATAAGCTTGGAAATATTCACTTGGAAATAGTGAAACAGACAGTGATGATGCAATGAACATGTTGAAAGAAACAATAAGGTCAGAGTGGCCTGCACAAAAACGGCAAGTTCTCTTTACTATTAGAGACTTTTTAAATGAAAAAGCAGAGTTGACTATGGAGGAAGTGCTGAAAAGGGGGGAAAAAACAGCAATTCCAAAGAAAATGCACCCAGAGTGTCTCAGAAAGATTAATGAAGGACATCTCTGTATATGGCTATGCAAAAGATGGACAAGAGATACACTTTATTGGCTCAACATGAATGCACAAATAGAAGAAATCGTCAACTAATGCATTTGTGCAAAGTACTAGAGATAGAACTGCAAGGAACCTATGGCAATTCATGACACACCTAGCAGAGCCTGGCAGCAATTTGCAACTGATCTATTTGAACACTGAGGAAACCGCTATCTGCCAATAGCTGATTATTACAGTCATTTTTTTTCAGTCACTTAAGTAAGAAACACTAGCCAGCACCATGAATCACGCCAAGACAATACTTGCCAGACATGGTATTTGCAGTGAGCTCATTTCAGATAATGGACCACCATATATATCTGAGAAATTTCAAAGATTTGCAAAGGACTGGGATTTCATACACATCACTGGCAGTCCATATTACCCACAGTCCCAAAGACTAGCTAACAAATTTGTACATATAGCCAAACAGATACTTACCAAGATATATGAAGACAGTCAAGACCCTTATTTTGGTTTACTGAGTTACAGAAACACACCTATGGAATCAGCAGCTTTACCCGCACAGATGCTAATGAGCAGAAGACTCAAATCAGTAACACATGCAAAGGAGTCTCTTCTAATGTCCTGAGTTGCAAATCACGACACAATAAAACAGAGCTGGATGGATGTAAGAAGACAGAAGTCCTACTATGATAAAAATGCCAGAAAATGAAATCTGTCACAAGAATCTCCAGCATAATGATGTGACGCTCAAGTGGTCAGTGCCACCCTGACACAGTAATTGAACCAGCAAAAGAACCCAGGTTATATGTAATAGAGACAGAGAATGGACTGCAATTTCACCTAAATACCTAACACCTGAGGCTTGCTCTTCTTAGGTCATGTTTTCCTCATCAAGTGTGGTTACACTAGGATGCTGAAATGGCAAGTGAAGAGAACACTGACTGTGTTATAGACAAGCCACCTGCTAGACAAAGAAAAGAAAAAACACAGTTACAACCAACACAAGCACAATCATCTGATGACACTATGATTGTGCCCACAAATACAATAAACAACACTTATTCCAGATATGGGACAAGATTTAAAGCCAAAGAGTGGAAGGACTATGATATGTCCTAATCCTGTTATTAAGCAGGAAGGTTTGTAATGTCATCTCCAAACTTCTTTTGTTGATGGTGGGATGTATTGTATCCCGAACAGTTGAATAACTAGTGCACAGTCCCTTTATGAGAGGCACAGGCAGTGACTCTGATAGACTGGCTCTGTATATGTGCTGGGCTGCTGAGAGCAGAGCATACATTTGAAAGCCTCAGAAATAAAATCCGGTTTAGTTTACCCTGTCCTGTGTAGGTCTCCACACCTCTGAGCAGTCTATACAAAGACAATAGAGTTTCTATCACCTGTTTTCATTGGGACAGTAGGTGAGCTAATTAGGGGAGATGCTCTGGCCTGCCCCCTGTAGTTTGAGTTCTAGATGGCTGCTCTAAGCCATAGAGACTGCTAGGAGTAGGGGATAGACCCCAAGCTACACCCAGTGGTAGAGGTATAGCACTGGGCACTGTGATGGACAAGGTGGTGCTATGTAGTCAGTCACTCTAGCCATCTCTCTCATGCCAGTGCTGATAAACTAATAACAGATAATGGCTCACATTCACAAGTGACTCACTTCATCAATTCTTTTCAATATATTTAGTTCAAACACGTCACACCAAGCCTTTACTATGTGCACTCAAATAAATTAGTACAAAAATCAGTACAAATAACAAAACTTTTTTTAAAAAATAAAAAAGAGGGAGACCTGGCAGATTCAAAGGATTTACCCATTGTTAGAATATTGCAACACACTTCAAAATGCTTTAATACAATCACCAAATTACAATTCACAGACTCATGGACAGAACATCAAATACCATTGTGTCAACCTCTCACAAATTTCTTGAGCCAAAGACAATTAACCCTGAAATAGCTACAAAAAGAGCTATGTGTGAAGAAAACACACCTCAGAAGAAATACTACAAAAGCTGGCTCACTACAAAAGCAATTTTCCCTCTCTTGGTATTGACATCTCCTCATCAGTTATTGGGAGTGGACACATCCACCCTGACTAAATTGGCCTTCAACATTGGTTCTCCACTTGTAAGGTAACTCCCTTCTCTTCATATACTAATATATATTTATGCCCATATCTGTAATTTTCACTCCATGCATCTGAAGAAGTGGGTTTTTTACCCACAAAAGCTTATGCCCAAATAAATCTGTTAGTCTTTAAGGTGCCACCGGACTCCTCGTTGTTTTCCTGTCTTCTTACTACACTCCTGCTGATACATCCCAGAATGATGGTTGCTTTTTTTTGCAAGTGTTACACTGTTGATTCATATTTAGCTTGTGATCCACTATAATCCCCAGATCCCTTTCCGCAGTACTCCTTCCTAGGCAGTCATTTCCCATTTTGTATGTGTGCAATTGATTGTTCCTTCCTAAGTGGAGTACTTTGCATTTATCCTTATTGAATTTCATCCTTTTTACTTCAGACCATTTCTCCAGTTTTTCCAGATCATTTTGAATTTAAATCCTATCCTCCAAAGCACTTGCAACCCCTCCCAGCTTGGTATCGTCTGCAAACTTTATAAATGTGCTCTCTATGCCATTATCTAAGTCAATGGGAGCTTTGCCATTGACTCTGAGGGGTAGAGGATCAAGCTCGATATCACTGCAGAAAACTTATTTTGTATTTAGCACCCCTTGTACTCCTCAAACAATTCATAGCCGAAGCCATCAACTGTAGTTTGGTCTTTTAAGAATTTGTGATACTGAGAGTTCAGCAAAATGCTCCTTCATGAAGTTAAATAACTGGATTCTCTCTCTTCCGTATAACGGATGGGCAGAGGTGCTTTAGAGGCTTGGAAAAGAGTTATGATGGGGAGAGGGTGAATGTTAATCTATTTTTCTTTTGGATACTCCACTTGTCCCTCCTCTCACCATTTCAGCTCCAAAAAGGGCTGGAAAGGGTATTGGGTCTTAAGAAATTGCGTTTTTTATTTCTTCACTATACACATAAATCAGGTAACACTGTACTACACTTAGTCACCCTCGTCTTAATACTTGTGTACATGCAGCAATTTACCACAGGCCAGGGTGACAGGGAGATTGTCTTCCCCACAGCAGGTGACAGTGTTGATTCATGGATCAGCCAGCCATAGTCACTCAACTATGCAGCTGTCACCACCCTGCTTCCCACGTCTCTATGTAGTTCCCTAAACTAAGACTACTCCAGCAAGGGAGTGTGGTAGGCCTAGAAAGGCAACTTCCTTTGATGAGGACCTTTCAAACCTCTTTGACCTGACCTCACTGACAAAAGAACCCTTCAAAGAAGGTGAACCATTTCATGTGGCAGCATTTTCTCATGTCAATCAAAGATTTCTTTTTTTTAAACAGCAACTCCTCTTCCTTTCCCCACAAAATTGTTCCTTCTCTCTACAAAGAACCCCCTCAGGTAGCATCTTCCAGTGTCTCAGACACACTTTTCAATTTACATTTCCATATTTTAATAAAAGAAAAACCCCAAAAAGTTAAATTGGGTTTGCTTTGATTCAATTTCTTTTTTTTTTATTTGTACTTTTAAAACTCAGATCATCCAGACAGCAGGTTACTTCATGTGCTCATATCTTCTAAACATGTTTTAAGAATCACGTAACTTAATTTTTTAAATGACGAAATGTTAAGCCAGTTGCCTCAATTTTTAAATCAGTCTTCCAACTTTCAAATTATGGCTACTAGAGTATATGATCATCCATGACACGGCATGACACCTGTCAGATAAATATTTTTAATGCTGAAGTAACCACTAAACTGCAAATTATGTGGGTATTTAATCCTGATACACATTTTAGTCAAGAAGTAGACAAGGAAGATAAAGGGCTTAGAAGCAGCCATAAAAACCTCTTAAAATGGCCTAAAATAGATTTTCTATACAGAGAACTGCCATAGTTTTAAAATCTATTATTATAGGTTCCTCCATGACTAGGTGTAAACTGTAGGTTGTGTGAGGAAGCTGGGAATCTTTCCTTCCAGTGATATAAAGATCCTGATTTTAGCACTGCAAAAAAGTGAGTTATCAGACTTTCAGGCTGTGACATTTTTATATATAGAAGAGTGTCACTGGTGCATGGCTGAATTATAGCTAGGAAATATGGAGGGAAGAAGAAAACATTTTCCTGGCCAGCAGATTTAAAAAAATGGTGGTCTCAATTTGTTCCGGGGTTTTCGAATATCAGATATAATCCCAAGGGAGAAGGATTACTGGTCAAAGAGCAGGTGAGATGGCCAGAAGTGCACAACAAATTCCTTAATCACATGGTTCCACAATTTTTTCTCAGGTTCCACATTTTATGACATGACTGTCAGCACCACATATATGTGGTGTATATGTGTGAAGTGTGTGCATAAATACAACTATACATGACACCCATACTTTATGCAACCATTTCCATTTTAGTGGGTCATTTTCATCTACTTGTAATTTTGTCATTCTTGTAACTTTTGGGCTGATATTAGGCAAATTTGTTCTCAGCACAGGAGTGATTTTTTTTTTTTTTTTTTTTTTTTGGTGAAAGTTTTTGGGGGAAATGGTTCAGGCACTTTGAAGAATAAAGAGAATGAAAAGTATTTCCCATTATAAGAAAGAAAAAGATTATTTTTATGAACAGTCCTAGTGGTGCAATTGTGAAAACTTGAAATTTTGGAGAGCGAGTCCCTACTAATCAGATCCCTGCTTTCAATGATCGGTGGAACTTGGCTGTGATTTGTCGAAGATATAAGGGTTTTTGCAAGCTCACTGGATTTGGTAATGTGAACTCTTCACAGTCTGCCAATATTTTATTGATTCTGTGTGCATATCTATGATTACTGAAGCTGTATGGGGAAGGACACAGGACTTCTTCCATCTAGCAGCAGAGGGGCCATCTGGAAAGAAGCAGGGTGGTGCAGGAGTCTTGCCTTTTTCCATATGATACAGGAAAGTCAATATAAAATGAAGTTCTATCTACTGCATTGATTGTACATATTGAGCAGCACAGAGCATTTTGCTGCTGTCTAACAAACAGTGGGAACATAGTAAACAACGGATTTTTCTTTTTTTTAAATTGCAAAATTAAACATTCAGAAGTCAGAAAAAGACAAAATTAAGCTCCAAGCACTAAGGGGGCAAGTCCTAACCCATGGCGTGTGCCTGTGAGGGATACCCGAGGCTTGAAGTCATGCCACTCTATGTACGGTCACTGCAGTGGCCATAGAACCTTAACACTGCTTTAACATTGTGGATATGAATTGTGCTATTGACTTTAATTACATCATTGCGTGCTATTTTTCTCACAAGAGTTCTGGCAGCCATAATGAGGACATCATGATGATTTAGGCAGTCAAGCATTCCCCATGTTGGAATTAATTTCACAAATACCCTTTCATCCTAGGAAAAGATAAAAAGACTTTGTACCTGCTGGTGATCCGGGAGATACACCCCTGATTGTGCAGGTCATAGTTAAAATACAGAGCAGGGATGATAGTCTATAGCTAGAAAGGATCGATATCTGCAGCCAGTGTTTTCAAAGGGGATATTAGTTTTTTCCATTGCATGTGTAGGGCCATGGAAAAATGGGGCCATGTTTTTGGTACCGGTGCTTATTTGTGTAGAGTACTGTGATAACTGTATGTTTAAACCAGTGTTAAACTGAGTGTTTTGTTAAAAAGAGAAAGTTAAAATCTAAGCAATGGTTCCAGCCTGAGTCGTTGGGCAGAGCTGTTAGTTGTAGCTCCTGTCTGGTAACCCAGCCACACTACTCTGGGAAGTTAGAGTGGGTGGGGGAAGGAATGCTGATCTAGGGTAAAGAAGAAATGTTTGTAGTCTTGATCAAACGGGTGAGGAGTATCCACGCTAACCTTCACACACATAAGCACCTCGATCACTTAACTTGAATTAAAACAGTCTAGTGAAGACAAGTCCAATCAGAGTAAGTGTCCTCCTGGCCTCTGATGGTTTTGTTCATTAATTCTAACTCAGGGGCTGAATAATGACTTATATAATCTGTTTCTTTCTGCTTTTTTTCCCCTCCACTTGCACAGTCTGTCAGGTTGTTGTCTTTTTTTTCCTCCTTAGACTATTTTCTTGTTGTTGTGTTCTTTTTCTCAGTGGTATCCTATGCTGTGACTTTGATTCTCTGCTACCAGAGTCTCAACAAACTCACTGCCTCTGTTATTTTGAAATGCATGGGTCTAAGGATTAATATGAAAAATATTTTGGCAGAATCATTGTATACAGTTATTGACCAAGTAATTGGTCATTTAGAATTTGTGGCATCTTTAATGATAAAGCAAATCATTAACCAGTGCAACCAAAAACTAGAAGTACATACTTAAAAGTGATGACTTTTTGTGGTCCTAAGAATTGTTTTTCTGTTAAACAAACAAACAAACAAGGTCACATGTTTTTCCAAGTAATATATAAAATGTCAGATCTGAATAATTTCATCCTGTTCCCTATGGGCACATCACAAAATAACTTTAGGATTTGGCACAATAAGTATGAGAGTCAGTGGTTGCTCAAGAAAAGTCAAGGATATGAATTGAGAGAAACTCCAGGTCATGATTTGGTTGCACTGGCAGAATTATATGGGGAACTTTGTGTACATGTACTGAGGCATGTCTAGATTTATTATTCGTAGTAATAAGTAATAAGGACTGTGCTCTCGCACAGGTATAATTTGTAGTCATGTGTGTTTAAGATAAAGAAATGGCTGAGAACTTTAAATGTGGACAGTAAAAGACACGAATCCCAGTAATGATTGAACCTGGTGATATTCTGAACAAAATAAGCTCTTAGCCATGTTTGTAGCTGTTTCCATTGCTTCACACCTACTCATCAGACAATCTGTGCTTTAAAGTGATGTTTGGGGTTATTGTGTATGCTGGCTGTGCTATTGTGTGCAGGGTTGTGTTCATTTGTGTGCATTTTGTTGTGCTATGAGATTTGTGTTGATTTGTGTGGGTCAGGAATGAGGATTGTGTGCTGCAGTGAGGGCAATATGTGTCTGAAGTTATTGTGTGGGGTGTTGTATGGGGGTTGTGTTGTGCTGGGAAAATTATGGATTGGTGCAGGTGATGAATGAGGGGTTGTGGTGCCGTGAGGAGCTGCATGTGGTTGGGGTTATTGTGTGTATTGGTTGTGTTGTTGTGTGGATGATTGTGTTGATTTGTGTTTGGGGGACTTGTGCTGGGAGATTTGTGTTGCTTTGTGCAGGTGGCAGTTGGGCATATGGGTGTAGCAGTTGGCCAAGGAATCCACCATCTGTACAGTCTCCTTCATACAACCAATACAATTGTTGTATGAAAATTAGCTGTAGAGTAAGGGTGGTGACTGGTTGAGTTACCTCTGATATCACAACAGTTTAGGACTATTGGCTTGGCATAGACACATTCCTTACTGTTGCTGTACACTGGATAGGTGTAATTCGTAAAGTCAAAATGGCTGAGGACTTAAAATCGGACAGTAACACACCACAAAACTCAGTGATGGTTCAACCTGGTGATATTCTGAACAAAAAGAGATTTCAGCCATGATTGTTGCCGTTTCCAGTTGCTTCACACTGACCCAATAGACATTTTAGACACAAATGGGTGACAATGCTGGAATCCGATTATATAGATTAAATATTATTTGTATTACTGTATCTCCTAGGGGCCCCATTCGTGGTCCAGGACCCCACTGCGCTAGGCACTGTACAACTACAGAACAAAAATATGGTCCCTGCCCCGAGAAGCTTCCAGTTTATTAGTGTATGATTACTATTACAGTGTACAATTAGTGCCTCACTTCCATGAGCACTACATTCACTCTCAAAGTCAAAATAAAGTTATCAAGGTGAATAGGAGTAGCAACATTTTGGGCAGGATGGGGCTGTCCTAGCGAAGGTGCAAAAAGTGGCCGTGGAGAGCACTCCCCTTCTATGCACAGGGACTGGGAGCAAGATTTTCAAAAGTGACTAGTGATTTTATGTGCCCCATCTTTTTCATACTGAATTCTGAGACACCTTAAATGGGCTTGATTTTCAGTCTCTGCATTTTCTGAAAATGAGACCTCTTTAAGGTGCCTCACGTTGGGCACCCAGAAGCCGAGAAACCCGAAGTCACTAGTCATTTTTGAAAATCTTTGCCTCAATTCCTATACATCTAGCTATCTTATCTGTGCTCCTATATGGCTGCATCACAGTAAAGTTTCTCACACTTGTGCTCTGGGAACCTGATCCTGATCTTCTTTGTGCCAGTTTAAATAAGAATCTCCACTGAAGTCAATGGAGTCACACTGGTGTCCAGTTGTGAAATTGATCTAAGAGAGCTCAGAAGCAGATACCCAGAATACAAAGGGGTAGTGAGGTTATAGCGTTACCAGCAATACAAGACTCTCCAAAGGGAGTCCACACCAGTGGTCAAACTGAAGATGGTGCAGAGGTACACTTCACTCTTTAAAGAACATATCAGTTACCTTGGGGATGTGCACTTGCCCAGACCACCTGGAGGAAACCACAATGCTTCTGAGACCACCCCCTTGTGTGGCGCGCCTTAGGAAGACCATGTCTTTAAAAGCCACATTCAGGCCCTTTGAGTAAAAACAGAACATTATTTAATTCTTCTCTCATTCTTTAATTCTTTTTTTTAATAGGGAACAAACTTTACTTTTGTAAAGTAACCCAAGAGACAGGAGTAAAGTGCAGAGTTTGAATCCAGATCTGAACATTACCGAAGTGTGAGGACATTTGTTCAGACCATCAGACGGATAGGGTTGGCTACAAAATTCACATACCTACCTCAACTTCCACAAAAATCCGGTGTTCAGTGGCTGGAATAAAATGAATCCATCTTCTCAATCAGGTTTTGAGTAGACAGATGACAGTATCACAAAAACGGCCATAACAACTGACAATCTTATTATAGATGCTCAGGACTGAATGGGCATGAAGACTAAACTATCCTCTCACCCCAGCGGTTGACCCTCCAGCTCAGATTTGAGGCACGTTGGGACACTACTGTTGCTCTCCATGCTAAACTTGTTCTGTGGATAGAGAGCTTCAGTCTCTAGCACTATCAAATCTTCCATGTATACTATGTTCACTTTACAAAGAATAATACCTTGATTCTTGCAAGCCCTTGTTATTTGGTATTAATTACACATATGTATTTCCCAATTTTGTTAGAAAGCCCCTGAAGTATGCCATAGACTTAGTTTTAGAAACATTTAGTAATAATAAGTGGTTCTCTACAAGCCATTTACAGATCTTGTTAGTGTGACTGCAGCATCTGCTTGCTGTGTTCTATACATACATGTAAGTTTGTTTTCCCATGCATATTCATGAGATAAGTTATTTATATACAGGATAAACAATAATAGACCAAGGCCTTTGTCTGCTGGACCCCAACAAAACTAGGCTGAAAAGAAGATTTAGTGCCTTTAGTAATCATATTTTGTTGGCAATTTTTACAGTTTTGACCTAAGCCAAGTGCCAGCTTTAGGTTATACACAACACGCTGACAACTTATTACATAAAGTATCACGGTTGGCTGTCAGAAGCTTTCTTGGAATCTAGAAATATAACCCTGGCCAATATTTATGGTAGTGGAAATGTGTTCAGTAATTTCTAGCAGGGCAGTTCTTGAGTGGCGAGGCTGAAAGCCAAGACTGATGGAGAGTTATCTGATAACAAAAAGTTGTACACCTGTTAGGGGGCAGGTTTATCCATATGCTTTTGTATCCCTGGCAGCAACTCTAGATTATTATTTATGACACAGCATGGACAATTCTCAGTCTGTCTCTCAGGGGAAAAACAAGATAATGTTAATCCCAGGCAGAAATAACACACTACCACTACCTGTTTTCTTTGAAATCTAAAAGTTTACTGGCTTGGTGTAAAGAAATAATATGACAAGTTCTCATTCCTTGGGAGCAACTCAGGCACGCAATTGCTTTTCCTGTTATCCCTGTCACTGATAGCTTCAGAGACCAGCACAAGGAAGTTTCTCTGAATCACCATGGAGGATTTAAACAGAGAGGCACATGCCATTGAGGCTACACTTGAACAGAAATTCCCAAATACGTTTAAATACAAATCACATTTAGCACATAGGATATCCAGTGGAACATGGGCCTTCCTATTTGCAATCCCTTAATATGGCTGTGGCAACTGCTGTAATTGTGCAGGAGACTAACATCAGTAAAATATATTTTAGCTTCTTCTAATGCAATGTACTAAGTTGAAGTAAGGAGAAGGATTCAGCACAATGTGACTAGTTACCTCTCCACATGCCACCAGCAGATGCTCTCCAGACCACAGTTTTGTAACTCTTGTCTTGAAAATTACTTGTCAACTACAGCTGTTGTAGAACACAGCAATAAACTCCCTAAAGGTTTATTTGGGAGCTGGTGACACCCATTCTCCACAAACTGTATTGGCTGCCTATTGCTTAGCAAGTGCAATTTAAGGTATTAGTATTTATGGCCTTGAATAACTCAGCTGGTTGCAATTGTTGAGATGCAAACTGAGCAGGGCACGGGGGCAGTGGTGGTTCAGTGATAGAATTATCACCTACCATGCCAGGGTCATGGGTACAAATCCCAGCCAATGCAGTGGTGCTCTTCACAGGGCACTGGCTGTTCTGTTATCTGGGTGTGGCTGGCTCGCAAGCCACTCCCTGGCCTAAGAATTTGAGCACCAAGGTGTGTTTTACTTGCTGAGGTAATTGAGGGAGCCTTTTGGCAGGGGTGCTGCTGCTCTTTGCCCCTTCCTGCCTTTTTGAGGAGCACTGACGAAGGCCAGGAGCAGCTTGTTGAAAATCGTGCTGTTTCAGATGGAGTATTAAGCACCTTCCCGCTGTTAAGCTGGGGCCGTAGGATGTGCAAGCGTGGACTAGGAGTGAGCCAGATCCTTATAGTGTACATTGTTGCTCCATTAAGAGCATTGGAATAAAAGTTCTTTTGAAACCCTGCACAGACTACAAAAACAACAAGGAGTCCAGTGGCACCTTAAAGACTAACAGGGCATAAGCTTTCATGGGTAAAAAACCCACTTCTTCAGATGTATGGCTTTTGTGGATACAGACTAACACGGCTACCCCCTGATACTGCACAGACGACATGGATCTTAGGTCTAACCACTGAGAAATGAACTTGTCCCTGCTCCTCCCACACAGGACAGAGGGGCCTGGGGATTAGTTGAGTCATGACTGTACCTAGCTCTAAGTGGTGAGTCTCCAGAGATTCTAATTTCTCTGGTTTGTAATAACAGCTTTGCTAGCATGTGTGAACTTTTTAATTAGCTGCTACCCATCCACAAAATAGCAGTTTACGTACCTAGGGACCTCATTCTCTTCTTGCAAGAGATGGGAATTTCCCATTGACTTCAGAGGAAGACCACTCACCTCACATCCTGAAGGGGTGAGAACTGGGCTGCATGTGTCTGATGTTAGGGGGATTTAGATGCCCAACTTCAGGTAACATTCGGGAAATACTGTAGTATGTTAACCCACTTAAAGCCCCTGTGTATGTGTTAGAAAAGCAGGCGCTTTGCACTCTGAATAAAAATAGAGCTTAAAATGGTACAGTAAAAAACATAAAATCCAGGAGCCAAAATCATCACATCTGTGTAAAGATGACCCATGCTGCAGATAGTGGGGGGGAGGCACAACCCCAGAACAGCTGAGTCATAGCCCCCCTGGCAGTCCCCACGTCCCAGAAAGCAGCGGCCCCTCCCTGCAGCTCCCCACTGTTCCTCCACTTCTCCTGGCAGAGTTAAAGCAGCTGCCTCTCCCTGCCCAGCGCAGCTCACTCACCAGCTCAGCTGTCCCACAGGGAGGGGATCTGGCTACACTATGTGACTGAGCAATCGGGGGGGGGGGGCATGACATTGCCCCCCCACCCATGCATTGCCTCTGAATGAGGACTTGCAGCTGCAGCTGCCCACTCTCTGGGCAGCCTATTAGCACAGCTGAGCTACAGCAGGACTACTTGATAGGTTGAGGAAGTCAGCCCCACAGTAACATCTGATCTCTGACTGCTCAATGCACATATTCACAACTGTGATCTCTTTTGTGCTTGTCCTGTTCCTGGCTGCTGACTCCAGCTGCAACCATAAGACATGACTGCCTCTGCTCTGACCACTAGGCAAGTTCCTGGTTTGTGACACATTGATATCAATACATTTAATTCAGTGGAGTTACCCCAGGGATTATTACTGGCTCCCTATAACATTTAATAATAATAATAATTAATTAGCAATACTTATGTCTTATATAGTGGTTTTTGACAATAACAACTTCGAAATATATTTATATTCAGAATATGACTTCACTATTTATATTGACTGCTTCCTTTTTGCATTTCTTTCACAGTCGGCAATGAAAACAATGAATCAGTTTCACTTTTGTTTATAATCTGTTTCACTTTCAGGATCCCAGAGCTGCAGTGCTTGGGTTACGAACATTACAAGGGAAACTTTATTTGTTTTAAAACATCCGCATCCATTTAAAATATTTTTAAAAAACCATTGAAACATATGTTTGTTTTAGAATCTGTAAAAGCTTGCTTTTTAGGAAATCTAAATTTTGTGACAAATTTAAGTTGACAGTATGCCTGCACATGGGGTGACTGAAAAAGAGAATAATATAAAACACATTTTAAAACAATTTTTGGTGTTTGTCCTGCTGATTGTACAGTTACTTATGCTTTTTGTCTCTTCCATAATACAGCTTCTCTGTGACCCTGCAGAGAAGTGTTTGTTAGCCTACAATTCTGATAGTGGTACAGTCTGTTTTGACAAATAATGATGATGTTATTAATTCAGGACAATGTTGCAAAATGAGGTAGACAAAGAGAATATTTAGCAGGGCACATGTTAAGAATGCCCAGGTTATTATGACATGTCAAATTTGTGACTTGATTGCACGTATAAAAAGAAATTCTAAAAAATGTGTGATTCTAGAGTAAGTTACTTTGCCAATGGCATAATAAGCACTAAGGGCCCGATCCAAAGACGCTAATGGGACTATTGGATTGGAATCTAACAGTCTAGGGCAACTTGAAATTCAGCCTTTTGATGTCATAAAGGAATCCACCAGGTAATGCAAATCAATGGAAAATTATTTTTCCAAGGATGTACCTGTACTGTACAACCTTCCACCTCTGATAATCCAGGAGGAGGAGCTATGTCATGATGCAATATAAATTGTCTAACATGGAATATTTCATAAAAATTATAGTTGGAAAAGACCATCTAGTGTTGCTTACAGTATATTCAATTAAAACAAATTGAGAGAAAACACATCTTTGACAGCTAAAATAGTAAGAGGAGTTAATTCAAATACCTGAAATAAAACTGGGTATATGTTCTGTAAGTCTGATGAGATAGAAAGTTTCCCTCAATGTGCAAGTTCCCCTTTGGCTTAGAATATTCACATGGACAATTAAAACTTCCCACTTGGAATCCTTTTGAGGTGGCTCAAGCTTTTTTTGGTTTCCTGTTTAAGATGATGATATTTACTCTTATCTGTTGCATAACTAGGGAGGAATTATTGAGTTCCTCCAGCTCCTTCTCTTGGATTAATTTGGGCAAGTGGACCTTATTGTCATAAATTGTGTTTTTTGGTTACATCTGTACCTAATACCCTTCAGGCCAATGCTGTTTTGATGCATAGGGCCACTAGGCCTGCACTTTTGAGGTGAGGATAGGAACAAAAAGGGAAATAAGTTATTTTGTTCCTTATTTTAAATCATACAACAATATATTAACTTCAAATAAATTAGGAAACTATGTTCATGATCACTTCCATATGATTGTAAGGAGTGTGGCATTGACAGACCGTGGTCTTTCCTTTATTCCGTGATGCAAATCAGTGCACGTATACCACTCTGGCAAGCACTATATAACGACCATAGACAAGCCATTTAAAATTGTCTTCAGCTGATCGGACATACAGCGCCGTTTTTCTGCCATGTCTGTTACCGTCCTGACCCTAATTATGAAATGCAGGAATCAGAGATGAAAACAAAGTATCACATTTCACATAATATGAGAATCTATAGATTATTATAGTCAGCACTAGTCAAATCTGTATTTAATCTAAGTTCAAAGTAACTATTGAATACAAAATGGGCAATATCTTCTCTTTCCAGTGAGCAGAGCTTCAGATGAATTAGAATATAAATTGTATTGTGAGTTAGTATCTTTTCTGTTTTAAGGAGTCAGGGTTTCCTTAGAAACAGGAAACAAGTAGTCTAGCAGCAGACGTTGATGAGGACGAATATGTACACTATCAATTAACACCTTGTTTCTTTCACAAGTTCAGTTATATTTACAACACTGCTCTGCATCAGTGAAAGCAGACAGTTTTGTATGTGCATCAAGGCTGTGAGAGATGCATTCTCTGTGATACCAGGCAAACAAAGGTTCACACCATATGTCTAGTTCAAGAGTTTTGACCGATTTAGAGCAAATCCATAGTGATTTCCCACTGGGCTGGGTTAGAGTGAATATTGTCAGCGACCAGAAATAACAAAGGGGAAAGTGGACAAAGTTTGCCTCTAAATTAGATAACCCCAAACCCACAATAGTTGTAGCAAATAGCAAAGCTGTTTTCCTGGCTTGGTTGATTGTTTGCACCTGAATTCTATGATGCTTGTTTAAGCAGGTTTTAATAAATCCTGCCAAAAGTTTCCAATTCCAAGTGGCAGATTATCTGCTTGAATCCTAATATCTGATGCCCAAAAGAGTGCATAGCTTGAACATGTTTAAAATACACCACCAGCAACAAAAAAGCAAAAGCTCAAAGTCTAACAACATCTGGGGCCATGTCTACACAAGGCCTTTGTGTCAAGGATGTGCCAGTGAAAATCTGCCCAAACTGGCCAGATTAGAAGTCTTTAAAAAAATCGCAGTTTGCACATGCTCAGTAGAGACTTCCTAGATCTTCACATCTTAATTCCCCAAAGATTCCATCCTCACTGAGCGCATGCTCCAGTCCGGGCTGCAGGGGTCTGAGCAGAATTTATCCTGCAATTGCAGTTTCCAGCTGCTCTGGGCTGTGCCAGATCTAGGTCCAAGCACCAAGCAGGGAGCCTGTCTTTCTTGTGCCCTCAGTATCCCCTGCTGATGCCCAGGCACTGTGGAGGAGAAAGCTGATTGATTGAAATGTAGAGGGGTCAAGAGCCAGACCAGGTAGGGGGAAGCAGATTGAGACAAATAGCTTGGTGTGGGAGACTGTGAGTTGGAGACAAGGACTGGGAACCACATGTGGGGAGACTAGGATTGGCTGGATAAGGATACCAGAACTTGGAGCCAGGGATGGAAATATGGGGGTCTGGGAGACTGAGCTGGGGAAGAGACTGGGATTAGCTGGACAAGGGAACCAGTAGGGTGGGAAGAAGGAAGCTGTAAGGAAGGGAAAGGAGGCAGAGCTGACAAGGAATCAGGATGCAGGAGGTAAAAGGGGATTGGCAAGACAAAGATTGGGACATAGAGATTGGGTGGGGGGAGGGGGAATCTTTGAAGGCATGAAGATCTGCCTATGCTAGTCCTATTTCAGGAACAGGCCCTATATGCTTTTATTTTTTATCTGACAATTTTTCAATAGCTCTGGAGAAGTTAAATATCCTTTACTTGCCACATGTGTATCAAAAATAACACTTGCTATGCTGTCTTCCATTCAGAGATCTAGTCTAAACCATTAAGTACTTTCACATTGGAGGGGGCCAGGGCAATGTACATTGTCTTTCTTTGGTGATGCAATTCTTCTTGCCTGTTTGATTTTCCTTTTAATTTGGTTTTTACTTAAAGCTTGGATGCCACTGAAATTGTCACATAAAACCAGAAGCATATAAAGGCCCAATCCTGAAATAGGAGCTGCCTGGGCAGATGCTTATGCCTGCAAATATCCCTTTGCAGGCTTGGGTCCTCAGTTTTTGACCCTTAAAATCCAACACTTCAGCTTCAGTTCAGCTGAAAAAGAATTCATTGATTGAAAGAATCTGTTTATTGATTGGAAGCATACTTGCTCATATTTTGAACATTTCTAATATGTTTGGGGGCGGGGGGTTATTGTTGATGTGCACACATAAATGCCAGTACATTTAGCTGTACTATAGCTTCCAGATTTGTTTGGATATACAGTATAGTATCAAGCCAAAGAGAAATGAAAGTGATATCATAGTGCCTTGAGCAGCTTTTAAACACTTTGGAGAATGAGAATGTAAAGACTTGTTGATAGGCAACACTATACAGTTCAGCATGGCGCACATCTGGGCAGAGCAGTAATGCAACATATGTGACTGTTCACCTGGTTTATACCACTCCTATTAGTATAATTGATGAGGATTTAGTGTTGCATTTAAATGGCTTCAAATTGTAAAAGGTCTGGGTTTCATATTTTTAAAAGCAGTAGAGATATTGGATAGTATTTGAAAGTCTAAAAAATGGGAAGTACTATGGATGAAATCCTGACTCTAATGAAGCTTTGGAATGAAAGGAATGATACAGTAAATCAACAAAATTTACATCAAATAACAAAATAATCTTCCATTGTAAAATAACACTTATGAGCCCCATTCTTGGCATACTCTTACAGGGAACAAGGAATGGAGGGCCCACGGGCAATCAAAATCTTGGTGCTACCACTTCCTGAGCACAAGTGGTGAGGGAGTGTTGATTCTGCCAACATTTCTGTATATGTTTTAAATAGGCAGGGGAGAGGTGGATCAGATCTAGTGCTAAGAGAAAACACACCATTTAAAGGGTGCACTAATTGTTGTTTCTCTGTGTGCTGCCCTAGCAGATTCGGTGTCATTCCATCTGTCTATGTTCTCTGCAGGTTGAACGTCTGTGGGAATTGTCACAGTAGTTGGTATTTTTTCTCAGAAAGCTCTTTCTTATAGTAGTAAAAAAGTTCAATAAAAGTTTCAAAAATATTAAAATACCTTAGCCAAATCATTTTATTAACAATGTAAAATTGTGTTTTGTGAGTTAAAACTACTGAATGAGTTAAAACAAAATTCAGCATGAAAGATTTCACATCAGTTTTTACATTTCAAAAGTCTTGTCTGTAGAATGACCCATCCAACATTCTTAAGGCTTTAATTAAGAGCAGGGAGAAAGCTAGGATTTTGGCTCAGGATAAATATTCTAGACTTGAACAGAAGATGTTGCTTTAATGGCCTGGACAGTATCCAGGAAGTATGCAAAGGCTAGCAGGCAACTCTGACAGCTAATATATCTGATAGGAAAGAGCATTCCGGCCAATTAAAGAACTGGGACAGAAATAATGGTTTGTCACTGAATGTGTAACTGAGGCCAATTGGTTCAGATTAACCAATGGATTATCCTTTGTAAGTGAATTTAAAGGTCACAATGAGCAGCATTTAATGGGTAAAAGATAAAAATGTTAAATTAATACGGAGGCAAAAGATTTTCAAATGCTAGACATGGAGATAAAAATTAGCTTGGCAAATCATACAAAATCACATAGAGTGCACTAAGCAAATTGCTCTTATGGCAGAAGGTCATAACTAATAAATGTGTGGATAAAGGTATGAATTTCTAGCCATTATGAGAAGCAGGAGGGATGATCAAATGCTCACTGGCAAATGTTCTCCTGAAGGGCTTTATTATTAACTAACAATTGGAAGCATATAGGCATATGGCCGACCCACCATTGTGTACCTGGGGAGTGTGGGGCTCTGTTAGATGGTTGTAACTTCCAGTCTTACAGTAAAACATCTGCTAGTGCAGTTAATGGCTGACCAGTGGCAATGCTGACTGACCTATGAAGAGATTATTTCAGAATGGATGGTTATAATTTAGATGTGCCAATCGAGTCCCTATGAGGGAATACCAGTTTACGGATCCCTTAAGGTGTTTCCTCTTCATTTCATTCATTGGGCAGAGAGATAAGGTTTACCGTTTTCATGAATGGAATGCAGCCACTAAGTCCATGATCCTCGAAGACCTACTGGAAACACAGGGCTATTTATATGGAGGACTTGTGGCTCTGTATTGGCTTTAGGAGCCCTGAGGCTCTGTCCACTCTTCTTGGCAGTGCTGATCTACTTACAGTGTTGTCCAGGTCTCTGTAGCTGGAATTCAAAAAGTCTGGCGGGTCATCTGAAGCGTATCCAAACCTCACGTCACCCACTGTTGTTGGAACTTTCTCCCTAATGTAAAATGGCTTTTTGTTCACCCACCCCTCACATAGAGATTCTGGATCCTTGTCTTTGCTGATCTGTTGCTTGGGTGTGTTTTGCTGTTGGGAAGCCAGCTTGATAGTCTGCTCCCCTCCACTGGCAGCAGTTGTTCTTGAGGCTTGCAGTACTATGGCAACTTAATTCAAGTGACTCTTTATGCTGTTACTTGAGATAAGGTTCATAGTGGATTTGCATATAAGCAGGGCTTAAATTTAATCAGAACTGTCTGTAGCAAAGCTCTGGTAAATATTTTCAAATCTGTGGGGCTGAAGCCCCAAGCCCTGGCATGCCCCGCAGGGCTGAAGCCTGAAGCTCCGGTGCACCCCGCAGGGCTGAAGCCCTGAGCCCCACCCATGCCGCAGGGCAGAAGCCCTGAGCTCCCCCCACAAGCCCAGCGTCTGAAGCCCTGACACTCCTCCCCCTTCTCCCTGTGCTGGGTCCTGGAGTTTTTATAGCATTTTGGGGTAGGGGGATGGGGGGGATTCCAGGAAATACTCTATGAGAATTTAAGCCTGCATATAAGGCAATAAATGCCCATAGCAGATGTTGTCTTTTATCTCTTTATGAAAGAACCACACAGGTGTGATGGTGTCCAAATAACTATATATAACATGCAAGGTCTAGCTATATAAATACATGCTGTTCTGGCAGGGTTCTAATGGGTTTTGAAACATAAAAGACAGTGAGGGCCACTAGAGGACTCTCAAACTATTTAAAGGGATACTACCCAATTCCTATTCTCTAGAGTATGTAATTAAATACAGAAGCAAAATTTTGAAATGTGAAAACCACAAAAATTGGTTATTGCAAGTATATACCCCAGTGCTATGAATATCATTCTTATTACTTTATATGACTCAAATAAAATGCTGAAAACACACTAAAGTATCTGTTGTTTTTCTGTGGAGCATTTGAGCATAGTCTGTACTTCTCAAGGGACTGACCTGTGTAAGGAGTGCATGTAAGGAGTGATGGAGTAAATTGATAAGTTGCTGATTTTGAGCCAAATTTTCAATAGGTGAATGTGTGCATATTAAAAAAACATGTGCACACATCTACAAAATTGCATGCATTTACCACATTATTTTGTGCAAATAAGGTAACTATGCATGCAAACATCTATTTGACCATGCCGGTATCTATACACATATACAATAATTTAACTTTTTCATGCACAAATTCAGTATCTTTTGCACACTTCCTTTAACTTCCACCTGTGTGATTAAAGGTTGAATTGTCATTTGTGTGAGTATAATATTTCACTTTTTTGGGCCAGCGTTTGCTGTAAACTTTTTCTTGTCATGTAATAATAGGTTTGTTCTCCCATTTATGGGCACATGTAACTTTCATTAATGCTCATGAGAGGGTGTGCTTGTGCATCTAGTGGAGAATTACTTTTATATGAAGGGAGAAAAACCTTTAAATAATATATTCAAATATTAATTTTTAATTAAAAAAGCAACAAAAAAAATCTTGTTAAAATTTTTCTGAGATTTCTTCCTAACAACTCTTTAGAAACTGATAACAGAAACGATCCTTATGATTCCCACACACTTCACTCCAAACTCACTGGTTTAGATTAAAACATAAAATAAATTCATTAACTACAAAAGATAGATTTTAAGTGATTTATAAGTGATAGCAAACAGATCAAAGCAGAAATAAACAAAAATGCAAACTAAGCTTAACATACTAGAAAGCTAGGATTTGAATTAACAATCTCTCACCCTGACTGATGATACAAGCAAGCTGCAGATTCTTAAGGCACAAGCTACACCTGCTTTGGAGCTTGGAATCCCCAGGTGTTTCATTCACAGGTTAGAAATCTCTTTAGCCTGGGTCCAGCACTTCCCTCAGTTCAGTCTTTGTTCCTCAGGTGTTTCCAGGAGTCTTCTTGTGTAGGGAGTGAAGAACCACAGATGATGTCACTCCCTGCCTTATGTAGCTTTAGCATATGATGGGAACCCTTAGTTTCAAAACTTGGTTCCCAGACCGGTTTGTGTAAAAATACTGACATCCCAAGCTGGTATCCAGAGACATGTGGTCTCATCACATGCCCTTGCAGTGTTATAGCAGCCATTATTTACAGGCTGGCCAAAACATTCACAGGAAGGTTAAGTTATTCCACAGTCCATTGTCTTTGTTGATGAGCCATCAGCACTGTCTGGCTTCTTCATTGTTGCATCTGAAAGGCTGCCTGTGGGTGTTTTCCAGAGTAAGCCCATTTGAAATACAGATCCATAGTCAATATTCATAACTTCAGATACAAAAATGATACATTCATACAAATACGATAATCATATTCAGCAAATCATAACGTTTCCAATAACACTTCACATGACTTATCTTATACAAAATGCATCATAATTATGCCATAATCATATCATAATAATATTACTACGACAAATATGGGATGAAGTGTCACAAGGGGTTTAAAGGGAGGCTTGATAAGGCCTTTGAGAGCCAAATTAAGGTTCAGCTTGGTGATGGGATTCCTTGTTATGAGCTCATGGGTTAAATTATTGAAAGTGTCTAAGGGTATGTCTCCACTATAGTTACAAACATGTAGCTTTCCCCTGCCAGCTGACTCAGGCTCACCCGACTCAGGCTAAGGAGCTGTTTGATTGCAATGTAGACATTTGGGCTTTAGGACTCTGAGAAATGGGAGGGTCCCAGAATTGGAGCCCAAGCTGGAACATCTACACCCAGGGGTGGCTCTAGCTTTTTTGCCGCCCCAAGCACGGCAGGAAGGCCGCCTTCGGCGGCTTGCCTGCGGGAGGTCCCCAGTCCTGCGGATTCAGCAGCATGCCTGCGGGAGGTCCACCGGTCCCGCGGCTTCGGCATATCCACCGCTGAATTGCCGCCGAATCCGCGGGACCAGCAGACCTCCCGCAGGCATGCCGCCAAAGGCGGCCTGACTGCCGCCCTCGCAGGGACCGGCAGGGCGCCCCCCGCGGCTTGCTGCCCCAGGCACGCGCTTGGAGCGCTGGTGCCTGGAGCCGCCGCTGTCTACACCGCAATGAAACAGCCCCTTAGCCCAAGCCCCACAAGCCCGAGTCAGCTGGCATGGGCCAGCCATAGGTGTCTAATTGCAGTAGAGACATACCCTAAGTCCCATTTTCAAAGGTACTTAGGTGCCTCTTTAAGCACATAAATCTGCCATTTAGGTGTCACTGACTCTTTCAAAGCCACTGCTCAGCTGCTGCCTAATCTTGTAGGTGCCTGAGATCCTGCTGATCAACATTCACAAAGCTGCCTAAGACCTGAAACTGCCTCACTGATAATTAGCTGCTCAGTGGCCTAGCACAAACGGAAGCCCCGAAAGCCCCAGAGTGGGGTTCTCAAACAAGGTGGAGAAATGCCTATCTTGCCAGTGGGCCTGATTCTGTAAGTGTGCTCTGAGCGTGTTTAAGGCCTGGTAACTGTCAGACCCCTGCAGCAGGAAGGCCAGATGCAGTCCACCCCTATGTAGAGTTCCCACCTCTGAGGGCCAAAATAAAAGGGACACCTGGGATGATTCGAGCCCCTAAAACTGGACAGCTGACAGTGTGTACTGAGAACCCTTACAGATTCCTAGGACAGCTACCTCAAAAAAGGGATGCTCCTAGGAACCTGGACAGATGGCAACCCTACTGATGCGGGGGATAAGGGGACAGCACAGCATCCACACAAAAGACAGCTGGGTGCACAGGAAATGTAGGGCAAGTGTGAAAGAGGTATCAAGTCTGAGCAGAGGAAAGAATAGGGGTTTTGGCTGCTAGGGCATGGGCTACCTGAGCAGCTGACCTGGCTTAGATGCCTAACTCCAAAAGAAGGTTGACAGCTGAGGATCCTGAGCAGATGGAGGTGCCTATGTCTGGCCTATCAACTAGATGCATTAGCTCAACCACAGGGCCGAGTCTAGGGGCAGGCGAGCAGAGCCTCTGCCCCGGTGCTGCTCAGCTTTCTTTTTTTTCTCTTTCTGATCAGATTGGCCAGCTGTTTTTGCTCTGCTATGATTGGCCGGCCTTTTTTCCCCTCTGCCACAGAGGGAGGTGGGGACACAACATTTTGCACTCTATCCAGCAAAATGGCTAGGGCCACTCCTGGTCAGCCACTTAGGTACCTGAGCCCCTTCCCTCTCTCCACTCCTTGTCTTTGCATTTTACTCCTTGGCAAGCTTCAATGGATCTCCCTTCAGTTTACTGGCTTCTGAAAATTCCTGCCTTAGGTGCCTAACTCATCTCATGCATTGTATGGAGAGCCTGGGCACCTGGCTTGGTGCTGAAAATTAAACTAGGCAGCAGGCTGCCTAGGGGTTAGGTGTTTCAACACTGAACAGAGCAACACCTAAGTACTTCTAAGGATCTAGGTCTAAGTGCCTAAGTCCCTTTTGAAAATGGGGCTTAGGTGCCTAAGTCATTTAGGAGTTTTTGCAGATTTTCCCTTAAGTTTCTTTGTCACCGCTCAGAGGAACAGAGGCGTTTGTGTGAGTGAGATACATGAAAACACATAAAAATATATGTATTTAACCTTTGCAGTTTTACACAAAGCAATCATTCTGTTTACAAATGATATTGTAGATTTGAATGCTGGGTGTATTACATATAAGTCACCTTGTCTTAAATGTATGGATTTTACAAAATCTTATCTGCATCAGCAATCACAGTAGTCTTTCATGGGACACAAAAACAGAGCTCAATCAAAAAAAATATGATACTCATTGGAGGAGGAAAACAGGTAAAAAGGAAATCATAAAATTAAAAAAACAAGTAGTATCTTCTTGACCCAGCTGTCCTAACTAGTTGGTGACTTGTTGTTTTCCCCTCTCCTTAACTGTCATTGTATCACTGCTTCTGTAAGCAACTCAGTCTGATTAAAAGCAAAGTGGTGAAACTTGCCACATCATTACACTCACTTAGATTGAGTTCTGCTAGCCAGCACTTACTGTTCTTAATAACTGCCACTTAGGATTTGTGAACCCCCTATTGGCACCTTAGCATTTTTTTTGTCTTACTTTGAAATTTACATGTCTTCAGAACAACTAAAATTCACAAGAACAAACTAATTAATGGATTCCAGTTTTGACAGCTACAAGAAGACAGATGAGAAAGTAACATGCTCCTGGCAGCGTGTTATCAATTGGGAGGCAACAGTGCATTCCCTCTATGTGGTACAGTGAGCTGGAACAGACACTGACAGATGACACAGCTCTTGACAGTGAAGCCTGTACAAGCTGACAGCTCTGCTTGCAGTCAGTCAAGTCCACATTTTGCACTGGAACTGAACCAACTTGATTTGCAGAATATGCTTTCCTTTATCTGCTTTCTGAATGTACAGTAGGTGACAGGAATAACATTTTCAGGGCATTTACATAGAGCAGTGGATCCCAGGACCTACTGTACTACACTAAAATAAATAAATAAAAGCATAATATGGGTAATAAAGAATGAAATGAATTTTTAAAAAAAAATTAAGAGCCTAAGAGACATACTTTGCTTTCTTTTTTTTTTTAACCTTTTGTTTTTGGGGGAACAAAAAAAGTTTCTGTCTTCATAATATGCTGTCAGATTTTGTTAATTTATAAGGTAGATCTAGAATCTGAGGGTGAAATTCAGTCCCAATGCAGAGGGCCTGACAAATTCTTGAGCCCTACTTAACCCTGTACAATGAAGGCATAAGTGGAGCAGAGACTTGCATGGGTCTTTCATGCAGGGGTGAATTACATCCTTAGAGCAAACTTTTCCTCTCAGATCTACATGGTGGATCTTCTCTCCAGCACTTTGCTCTTTCCAACTGTACCTATACAGAACTATACCTATACAGAGTCTGCTTCTAAAGAGAACAAAACAATGAAGTCAATATCCATCTTTTTGATTAGAGAGAATTTTGTCCTAATGAGGAAACGGTGTAGGTCACGAAGGACTGAGAGTTCTATTAAGGGAAAATTCAAGTTTTACAGGTCTGGTGACAGAATATTATGACATGCTATGACACCTCCTCCTTTTTTTGCATACAGAAAGTCACCCACACTAAGGCTAGGTCTACACTACAGCGGGGGTCCAACCTAAGATACGCAACTTCAGCTACGTGAATACCGTAGCTGAAGTTGCGTATTTTAGGTCGGCTTACCTGGCTGTGAGGACGGGGGAAAGTCGACCGCTGCCGCGCTGCCGCCGACTCCGCTGCCGCCTCTTGCCGTGGTGGATTTCCGGAGTCGACGGCAGAGTGATCAGGGATCGATTTTATCGCGTCTTCACTAGACGCGGTAAGTCGATCCCCGATAGACCGATTGCTACCCACCGGATCGGCGGGTAGTGAAGACAAGCCCTAAGACATAAACTGATTACCAAGTGAGGTGACATGAAAAAGATGAGAATATGAAAAAAAGCTGAAGGATTCTGAATGACCACACAGTTGCCCTACACATTTATGTTTGTAGGCCCAGGTTTTAGAATATGATACTTCCAACGCACAGTATAAATGTATACTGCTTGTCTGATATACCCCCTATGTTCACCTACACATAATCCCCCACACACCATTAAGGCATGGTTGAATGTTAGAACTGCAGACATAATCAGCACATTCAAGTTGTGATTTTTTTTCTTTTATCCCAAATAAAATAGCAACCAGTAGTTTCTGAGATAAGATAAGGTTTATTTACCTTTATCCTTAGAGTAGGCCCTGACCCCTCAAGCACCTAAGCACATGAGCAATTCCATTAACTTCAATGGGACTATTCATAGATTCATAGATTCTAGGACTGGAAGGGACCTCGAGAGGTCATCGAGTCCAGTCCCCTGCCCGCATGGCAGGACCAAATACTGTCTAGACCATCCCTAATAGACATTTATCTAACCTACTCTTAAGTATCTCCAGAGATGGAGATTCCACAACCTCCCTAGGCAATTTATTCCAGTGTTTAACCACCCTGACAGTTAGGAACTTTTTCCTAATGTCCAACCTAGACCTCCCTTGCTGCAGTTTAAGCCCATTGCTTCTTGTTCTATCCTTAGAGGCTAAGGTGAACAAGTTTTCTCCCTCCTCCTTATGACACCCTTTTAGATACCTGAAAACTGCTATCATGTCCCCTCTCAGTCTTCTCTTTTCCAAACTAAACAAACCCAATTCTTTCAGCCTTCCTTCATAGGTCATGTTCTTAAGACCTTTAATCATTCTTGTTGCTCTTCTCTGGACCCTTTCCAATTTCTCCACATCTTTCTTGAAATGCGGTGCCCAGAACTGGACGCAATACTCCAGCTGAGGCCTAACCAGAGCAGAGTAGAGCGGAAGAATGACTTCTCGTGTCTTGCTCACAACACACCTGTTAATACATCCCAGAATCACCTTTGCTTTTTTTTGCAACAGCATCACACTGTTGACTCATATTTAGCTTGTGGTCCACTATAACCCCTAGATCCCTTTCTGCCATACTCCTTCCTAGACAGTCTCTTCCCATTCTGTATGTGTGAAACTGATTTTTTCTTCCTAAGTGGAGCACTTTGCATTTGTCTTTGTTAAACTTCATCCTGTTTAACTCAGACCATTTCTCCAATTTGTCCAGATCATTTTGAATTATGACCCTGTCCTCCAAAGCAGTTGCAATCCCTCCCAGTTTGGTATCATCCGCAAACTTAATAAGCGTACTTTCTATGCCAATATCTAAGTCGTTAATGAAGATATTGAACAGAGCCGGTCCCAAAACAGACCCCTGCGGAACCCCACTCGTTATGCCTTTCCAGCAGGATTGGGAACCATTAATAACAACTCTCTGAGTACGGTTATCCAGCCAGTTATGCACCCACCTTATAGTAGCCCCATCTAAATTGTATTTGCCTAGTTTATCGATAAGAATATCATGCGAGACCGTATCAAATGCCTTACTAAAGTCTAGGTATACCACATCCACAGCTTCTCCCTTATCCACAAGACTCGTTATCCTATCGAAGAAAGCTATCAGATTGGTTTGACATGATTTGTTCTTTACAAATCCATGCTGGCTGTTCCCTATCACCTTACCACCTTCCAAGTGTTTGCAGATGATTTCCTTAATTACTTGCTCCATTATCTTCCCTGGCACAGAAGTTAAACTAACTGGTCTGTAGTTTCCTGGGTTGTTTTTATTTCCCTTTTTATAGATGGGCACTATATTTGCCCTTTTCCAGTCTTCTGGAATCTCTCCCGTCTCCCATGATTTTCCAAAGATAATAGCTAGAGGCTCAGATACCTCCTCTATTAGCTCCTTGAGTATTCTAGGATGCATTTCATCAGGCCCTGGTGACTTGCAGGCATCTAACTTTTCTAAGTGATTTTTAACTTGTTCTTTTTTTATTTTATCTGCTAAACCTACCCCCTTCCCATTAGCATTCACTATGTTAGGCATTCCTTCAGACTTCTCGGTGAAGACCGAAACAAAGTAGTCATTAAGCATCTCTGCCATTTCCAAGTTTCCTGTTACTGTTTCTCCCTCTTCACTAAGCAGTGGGCCTACCCTGTCTTTGGTCTTCCTCTTGCTTCTAATGTATTGATAAAAAGTCTTCTTGTTTCCCTTTATTCCCGTAGCTAGTTTGAGCTCATTTTGTGCCTTTGCCTTTCTAATCTTGCCCCTGCATTCCTGTGTTGTTTGCCTATATTCATCCTTTGTAATCTGTCTTAGTTTCCATTTTTTATATGACTCCTTTTTATTTTTTAGATCATGCAAGATCTCGTGGTTAAGCCAAGGTGGTCTTTTGCCACATTTTCTATCCTTCCTAACCAGCGGAATAGCTTGCTTTTGGGCCCTTAATAGTGTCCCTTTGAAAAACTGCCAACTCTCCTCAGTTGTTTTTCCCCTCAGTCTTGATTCCCATGGGACCTTACCTATCAGCTCTCTGAGCTTACCAAAATCTGCCTTCCTGAAATCCATGGTCTCTATTTTGCTGTTCTCCCTTCTACCCTTCCTTAGAATTGCAAACTCTATGATTTCATGATCACTTTCACCCAAGCTGCCTTCTACTTTCAAATTCTCAACAAGTTCCTCCCTATTTGTTAAAATCTAGAACAGCTTCCCCCTAGTAGCTTTTTCAACCTTCTGAAATAAAAAGTTGTCTGCAATGCAGTCCAAGAATTTGTTGGATAGTCTGTGCCCTGCTGTGTTATTTTCCCAACATATATCCGGATAGTTGAAGTCCCCCATCACCACCAAATCTTGGGCTTTGGATGATTTTGTTAGTTGTTTAAAAAAAGCCTCATCCACCTCTTCCACCTGGTTAGGTGGCCTGTAGTAGACTCCTAGCATGACATCACCCTTGTTTTTTACCCCTTTTAGCCTAACCCAGAGACTCTCAACACTTCCATCTCCTATGTCCATCTCTACCTCAGTCCAAGTGTGTACATTTTTAATATATAAGGCAACACCTCCTCCCTTTTCCCCCTGTCTATCCTTCCTGAGCAAGCTGTATCCATCCACACCAACATTCCAATCATGTGTATTATCCCACCAAGTTTCAGTGATGCCAACAATGTCATAGTTGTATTTATTTATTAGCACTTCCAGTTCTTCCTGCTTATTACCCATACTTCTCGCATTTGTATATAGGCATCTAAGATACTGGTTTGATCTTTCCTCCCAGTTTTGTCCTGACCCTCCTTTCTCTCTGCCAATATAGCCCACACTCCCTCTCGTTTCCGACCCATCTCCCAGGTCTCCTTGTTCCCCACTTACCTGCGGGCTTTGCTCACCTGTCCCCGTCGAACCTAGTTTAAAGCCCTCCTCACTAGGTTAGCCAGTCTGTGTCCAAATAGGGTCTTTCCCCTCCTCGAAAGGTGAACGCCATCTCTGCCTAGCAGTCCTTCCTCAAATAGCATCCCGTGGTCTAGGAATCCAAAGCCCTCCTGGCGACACCATCTTCGCAGCCAGGCATTCACCTCCATGATGCATCTGTCTCTGCCCGGGCCCCTACCTTTGACAGGAAGAATCGAAGAGAATACCACCTGCGCTCCAAACTCCTTCACCCGTACTCCCAGAGCCCTGTAGTCACTCTTGATCCGCTCAGTGTCACATCGCGCAGTATCATTTGTGCCCACATGGATGAGTAGCATGGGGTAGTAGTCAGAGGGCTGGATAATCCTCGACAATGCCTCTGTAACGTCTCGGATACGGGCTCCCGGCAGGCAGCATACCTCCCGAGATGAAATGTCAGGGCGACAGATGGGCGCCTCCGTCCCCCTCAGCAGAGAGTCTCCAACCACCACTACCCTACATTTCCTATTCGCATTGGTGGCAGCAGACCTCCCAGCCTTAGGGGTACGAGGCTTTTCCTCCTTTACTGTAGGGGGTGATGCCTTCTTTCCTGTATCAAGAAGAGCATAACGGTTACCTATTACCATGGCGGGAGGGTTCGGAGGAGGGGTGGAGCACTGCCTGCTGCCAGAAGTAACCAGCTGCCAGTGTCCACCCTGAGCCATCTCCTCCTCCACCAGTGGTGTATCAGCAGTCCTGTGTACTGGGACAGCTACCTCAGCTGTCTCCACATGGACACTGTCCAGGAATTGCTCGTGGATTCGGATGCTCCTCAACCTAGCCACCTCCTCCTGTAGCTCTCCCACCTGCTGCCTGAGAGATTCCACCAGCAGGCACCTTTCACATTGGATGGTCCCCCACCCTGGATATCAGTAAGTGGAAATTGCAAGTTACAGTCTCAGCAAAACCACACCAGGATCTGGGTAGAAGCATCCATGCTCAGGCACTCTGTCTGGCTACAGGCGCAGGTGGAGGAGACAGAAGCAGTGCTGGCACAGGTGTTGCGGGTCTTCCTAACCCATCGTAAGCCTCCCTCTGTCAAACTCCCGTCTGCAGCCCCCTGTCCGCTGAAAGGGTTGTTTAAGCAAGAAGTTGTAAGTTTTAAGGGGAATAAAGGGAAAACAGATAGAACCGGCAAGGGACCCTCGCCCCTTCCCACTCCCTTTCCAAACTCCCTTGCGAAACTCCCTGTTAGAAGCCCCTGTTCGCAAAAGCTCCCTGGTCGCTTGTGCGCTGCTTCATGTGGTTAATATTATGCACATGCTTAAGTGTTTTGCTGGATCAGGGTCTAAGGCACAATTTGTGTTTTATGCTTCTTCACCTTGATTCTTTTGTGCTTAAGCCACCCCTTAGTGCCATTATAAAAAAAGTACTAGATAAATTCATGGAGGATAGGTCCATCAATGGCTATTAACTAGGATGGGCAGGGATGGTGTCCCTAGTCTCTGATTGTTAGAAGCTGGGAATGGGTGACAGGGAATGGATCACTTGATGATTACTTGTTCTGTTCATTCCCACAGGGGCACCTGGCATTGGCCACTGTTAGAAGACAGGATACTGGGCTGGATGGACCTTTGGTCTGACCCAGTGTGGCCATTCTTATGTTCTATGTTCTTATTATTTAATATGGATTTGCATTCAGTGTACCTGCATACAGTATTGTTATGTAACTTGCTGCATGTTCTAAACACACAATGTATTTTCCATTGTTTAAAGCCTGAAAAGAGAGAAAAGTTCATAGACAATTATACCTGTAGACATATGACACATGTAGACACCAGACACATGAATTCTAAGTTCTCGTTTTCAGTCTCTTAGGCCTGGTCTACACTATGACTTTAATTCGGATTTAGCAGCGTTAAATCGAATTAACCCTGCACCCGTCCACACAACGGAGCCATTTATTTCGAAATAAAGGGCTCTTAAAATCGATTTCTGTACTCCACCCCGACGAGCGGAGTAGCGCCAAAATCGATTTTGTCATTTCGAATTAGGGTTAGTGTGGCCGCAATTCTATGGTATTGGCCTCCGGGAGCTGTCCCAGAGTGCACCATTGTGACCGCTCTGGACAGCAATCTGAACTCGCATGCACTGGCCAGGTAGACAGGAAAAGCCCCAGGAAAATTTGAATTTCATTTCCTGTTTGCCCAGCGTGGAGAGCACAGGTGACCACAGATAGCTCAGCTCATCAGCACAGGTAACCATGCAGGCTGATAATCTAAAAAGAGCACCAGCATGGACCGTACGGGAGGTACTGGATCTGATCGCTATATGGGGAGAGGATTCAGTGCTAGCAGAACTTCGTTCGAAAAGACGAAATGCCAAAACTTTTGAAAAAATCTCATGATGGAGAGAGGCCACAATAGGGACTCAGATCAGTGCCGCGTGAAAGTCAAGGAGCTCAGACAAGCCTATCAAAAAACAAAGCAGGCAAACGGTCGCTCCGGGTCAGAGCCGCGGACATGCCGCTTCTACGCCGAGCTGCATGCAATTCTAGGGGGGGCCGCCACCACTACCCCACCTCTGACCATGGATTCCGGGTCGGGGATAGTCTCATCAGCTACACCTGAGGATTTTGCGGATGGGGAAGAGGAGGAGGAGGAGAACGAGCTTGCAGAGAGCACCCAGCACTCCGTTCTCCCCAACAGCCAGGATCTTTTTCTCAGCCTGACTGAAGTACCCTCCCAAGCCTCCCAAGCCAGTAGCCAAGACCCTGACCCCATGGAAGGGACCTCAGGTGAGTTTACCTTTTAAAATATAAAACATGGTTTAAAAGCAAGCGTTTTTTAATGATTAATTTGCCCTGAGGACTTGGGATGCATTCGCGGCCAGTACAGCTACTGGAAAAGTCTGTTAACGTGTCTGGGGATGGAGCGGAAATCCTCCAGGGACATCTCCATGAAGCTCTCCTGGAGGTACTCCAAAAGCCTTGCCACAAGGTTTCTGGGCAGTGCAGCCTTATTCCGTCCTCCATGGTAGGACACTTGACCACGCCATGCTTGCAGCAAGTAATCTGGTATCATTGCCTGACAAAGCCTGGCAGCATATGGTCCCGGTGTTTGCTGGCATTCAAGCAACATCCGTTCTTTATCTTGCTGTGTAATCCTCAGGAGAGTGATATCGCTCATGGTAACCTGGTTGAAATACGGGAACTTAATTAAGGGGACAGAGGTGGCCGTTCCTACTGGGCTGTTTGCCTGTGGCTGAAAAGAAATCCTTCCCTGCAGTTAGCCAAGCACAGGGGGGCGAATTGGCCCTGAGCTTTTCGCGTTTGGCTAGCAGGGATCTTCCCTGTTACCAGCCATGCAGTCGGGGGAGGGGTACATTGATCATCCCAGGGAATTCATGGCGGGAGGGGGGGCGGGGGGGTTAGTTTGGTTTCTGCAGGGATCTTCCCTGATACCTGCCACGCGGTGGGGGGAGGGATAAAGCGATCATCCCAGAGAATTGGATGGGGGGGGGGGGGGTTAGTTTGTTTTCTGCTGCTGAAGGTTAACAGGAAAACCGCAGCAGTCAACAGGCTTTGCTTGGTATGTGGGAAAGGAGGGCGCAGAAGCCGAAAGACAATGGCTTACCATGGCTGCCTGCAAGCTGAATTCTGTTGCCCGGACCTGCGTCTGTGATCTCTAACACCAAAGCCACAGGCACTCAATATTAAGATGGAAAATGCGACCTTGTACTGAAATCACATGTGCTATGTAATGTGAATAGTGTTTTTCACCATGAAAGAGTATAAGCATTGTTCTGTAAAATGTATCATTTTAAAAACTTCTCTCCTTTTTTTCAACCCTCCCTCCAGCAGCTGCAAATTTTTCAAGCCTCCCTCCTCCGTCCCGAAGGCTATCTCAGATAAGGCGGCGTAGAAAGAGGACGCGAGACGACATGTTCACAGAAATAATGGAATCCACCCGCAATGAAAGAGCTCATTTGAATGAGTGGAAGGACACTGTATCTAAATTTAGGAAAGATGCCAGTGAACGTGAGGTCTTGAGGGACGCTCGAGATGAGAGGTGGCAGGCTGCAACGCTGGGGCTGCTGCGTGAGCAAACGGACATGCTCCGGCGTCTGGTGGAGCTTCAGGAACGGCAGCAGGATGACAGAGTGCCGCTGCAGCCGCTGTATAACCTCCCTCCCCCCTCACCATGTTCCATATCCCCCTCACCCAGACGTGTAAGAACGCGGTGGGGGAGGCTCCGTGCACCCTCCCACTCCACCCCAGTGGACAGCCCAACCAAAAGGCTGTCATTATATTGAATTTGTTCAGTGGTCTTTTACTTCCCTCCTATCCTCCTCCCAAACCTCACCCAGATTACCTTCTTGGTTCTCTCCCTATGTTTATAATCACTTAATAAAGAATACATGATTTTTAAACGATAGTGACTTTATTTCCTTTGAAAGAAAGCTGGGGGAACGGGGAGGGTGGGTTGCTTACAGAGAATGAATGAGTCAATAAAGGGGGCTGGTTTTCATGAAGGGAGAAACAAACAGAAATTTCACACTGTAGCCTGGCCAGTCATGAAACTGGTTTTCAAAGCTTCTCTGATGCACAGCGCTTCCTGGTGTGCTCTTCTAATCGCCCTGGTGTCTGGCTGTGCGTAATCAGCAGCCAGGCGATTTGCCTCAGCCTCCCACACTGCCATAAAGGTCTTCCCCTTACTTTCACAGAGATTGTGGAGCACACAGCAAGCAGAAATAACAATGGGGAGATTTCTTTGGCTGAGGTCAGAGCGAGTCAGTAGCGATCGCCAGCGACCTTTTAAACGGCCAAATGCACATTCTACCACCATTCTGCACTTGCTCAGCCTGTAGTTAAACAGCTCCTGACTCCTGTCCAGGCTGCCTGTGTATGGCTTCATGAGCCATGGCATTAAGGGGTAGGCTGGGTCTCCAAGAATAACTATTGGCATTTCAACATCCCCAACGGTCATTTTCTGGTCCGGGAAGTAAGTCCCTTGCTGCAGCCCTTTAAACAGAGTAGTGTTCCTGAAGACACGAGCATCATGAACCCTTCCCGGCCAGCCCGCGTTGATGTTGGTGAAACGTCCCTTGTGATCCACAAGTGCTTGCAGCACCATTGAAAAGTACCCCTTGCGGTTTATGTACTGGGTACCCTGGTGCTCCGGTGCCAAGATAGGGATGTGGGTTCCCTCTATCGCCCCACCACAGTTAGGGAATCCCATTGCAGCAAAGCCATCCACTATGACCTGCACATCTCCCAGAGTCACTAGCTTTTGTAGCAGCACCTCAGTGATTGCTTTGGCTACTTGCATCACAGCAGCCCCCACAGTAGATTTGCCCACTCCAAATTGATTCCCGACTGACCGGTAGCTGTCTGGCGTTGCAAGCTTCCACAGGGCTATTGCCACTCACTTCTCAACTGTGAGGGCTGCTCTCATCTTGGTATTCTGGCGCTTCAGGGCAGGGGAAAGCAAGTCACAAAGTTCCATGAAAGTGCCCTTACGCATGCGAAAGTTCCGCAGCCACTGGGAATCGTCCCACACCTGCAACACTTTGCAGTCCCACCAGTCTGTGCTTGTTTCCCGGGCCCAGAATCGGCGTTCCATGCCTATAACCTGCCCCATTAACAGCATGATCTCCAAAGCACCGGGTCCCGCGGTTCGATAGAATTCCATGTCTATATCCTCATCACTCTCGTCGCTGCGCTGCTGTAGCCTGCTCCTCGCCGCCTGGTTTTCCAGGTTCTTGTTCAGCATAAACTGCACAATAAGGCGCGAGGTATTTACAATGTTCATGACTGCTGTCTTGAGCTGAGCGGGCTCCATGCTTGCCGTGGTATGGCGTCTGCACTGTTCACCCAGGAAAAAGGCGCGAAACGGTTGTCTGCCGTTGCTTCCTGGAGAGGGGGGAGGATATACCCAGAACCACCCGCGACAATGTTTTTGGCCCCATCAGGCATTGGGATCTCAACCCAGAATTCCAATGGGCGGAGGAGACTGCGGGAACTATGGGATAGCTATGGGATAGCTACCCACAGTGCAACGCTCCAGAAATCGACGCTAGCCCCGGTACATGGACGCACACTGCCGAATTAATGTGCTTAGTGTGGCCGCATACAATCAAATTTATACAATCTGTTTACCAAATTCAAATGATATAAATTCAGATTAATCCCGTAGTGTAGACATACCCTTATTGACCTTCAAATGTCTGATTTTAGACTAGAAGTAAACTAGTTTGGAGGGAGCTAGCTGAACATGGAAAAAAACACTGATTGTGACCATTTGTTTTTCCCTGACAGAAACACAGGATTTACTGTACTGAATCAGATCCTTCAACATCTGTCCTGCAACTGGGTGTTAGCTATGGAGACAACAGATAGAAAAGGCAGGTTATACATGTATGACTGGGTTGTTCTTTTTCTCTAATACATATTAATGAAAAACCTTAAAAAAATACAAACAGGAGATAGCTGTGAAGTGTAGCAATAACATTCTTAATTTGTAGGTGTTGACGATGAGATGGGGTCATCTAAAAGATAATGCAATTGATTTATACATTTCCCAAAAATTTCTATGGCTATATACAAACATTCTCAGGGAACTGGAAAGGAGGCTTTATACAAAGGTGTTTTTTTGGCTTTCTTCAGGATGGTATCCTAGAACTGGCTATAGAAATGGCTCTGTATGATAAGTTCCTCATTTTATTCCCACACATGTGGAATTGAACAGCTAATTGACTATAATTTATAATGAATCTTTCAGGAAGAATCCAAAGAGAAGATGGAATGTTCAGAGTCCTACTCAGAAAATTGACAATATAGTCATGTAGTGATTTTTTTAAGGAGTTTGTTTCTATTTTGACCATGAGAGTCACATATCTACACACACAAAATAGAGCAAGATCACTAAGCAAGCAATTTGTGAACTCTGCCTGTGTTGGTAAGGAGCTGAATCCAAATTCAAACTAGAGCCAAATGAAATATTTATGAGTATGAGTAGACAGATATTTACACAGAGAGACATGGATGTGGACAAATTCAGATATCTGGGAGTTTTTTCTATGATCAGAATCTTCCTGGATTTCTCACTTTAGATATATTTTAAATGGTTTATATTTATATTCATGGTTTTATATTTATGTTCTTGCTGGTTTAGATAGATTTTAAAATATCATCTTGAAATTTCACATAGCCTGATAAAGTCAGATGGCAAACTCTTCCCAATAAAATGACATGTTGTATAACATTGTAAAGGGCTATAGAGCTATCTCTTAACTTCTTTAACTTCATAATTGTGTGCACAGTGTTGTTTTCTTTGATTCTTAGGAGCAGGTTCTCTTAAAGACACCACCACCATTTCTGAACCCTAAAATATATTCAATTGTTATTTAGAACCTAGTTACCAAGAGAATCTCAGTGAGATGAAGATACCTCAGACCAAATCCTCTACTAGTGTTTTAAATGGGTGCAGCTCTAGTGACTTCAGTGGAGCTGTGCCAGTTTATACAAGCAGAGAATTTGGCCTCTTTTCTCTTTGTGCATTCAGATTACAGAGATTTACCGAATTTATACTTCAAATTTTAGCATGCAGGGGAGAAAAGGAGAGTGAAAATAGTGAAAGAAAAGACAGCACTTACCCCCTTTGACTTTGTACCCTCCTTTTTTTAAAATAATGTTTTATTGATTTTCCCCCCCAGTAATAAACAAAGAAGCCAAGCACATTATAGAACATGTCCAGTATACAAGAAAAACAAATATGGATATATGTAGTGAGGAGGCATGGCCACCCTCAGAGGCTGACACGGAGGGAACACCGCAAGCCTCCTGGTGAGCAGAACCGGAAGCAGAGGGGCGGGACAGGAAGGAGAAGTTTAAAAGGCCGGCCCAGCAGCTCAGTTGGAGGAGAGCTGCTGAGGGAGACATATGCTTCTTCTCCACTGTTGGAGCAGGATGCTGAGGAGAACTGTGGCTGCCCAGAGGATCTGCCTCAGCTTCCAAAGGGCCCTGCCACTCCCGACGCTGAGGAGCTGCTACCATTACCCTTGGCAGTGTATCCCAGAGAGACTGAGGATGACCCCTGGATGCAGGTAAACCTGAGGGGGAGACTAGAAAGGAGCCCAAGGGAACCAGACTACTCTCTGGCTGTGGTGCCACTGGAAACATGGTCAGCATGTTGCAGAGTAATACATTTATACAAATAGGATGACCATACTCAGTAGATTATAAGCTTTTTAATGATACCTTACAAGAGACCTTTTGCATGAAGCATATTCCAGTTACATTATATTCACACTCATTAGCATATTTTCATAAAATCATATAGAGTGCAAGGTTACAGTCATGACCAGAACTGTTCCCACACTAGAGACAAGGGCAGCTCCTGTGGCCACTGATGCCGTATCCTTACCCTCACTGGCCTCCTTGGAATCCCTGGGAAGTCCCTCATTTGGCTAAATCCTGGTCGTCTGCTTGCCTGCCTCTCCCATAGTCTCCCCATGAGAACCAGCAGTCCTTCGGCCACAGGCAGAGGGTGCTCCCTCTGTATTAGAGTATCCTGAACCCTTGGGACTGTTGGAAGTGATACCACAGGAAATCCCTTTGGTTCCACCACCAACATTCTCCTCCTCCCCAGACAATGCTGCAGTGCCAGATTCCTCCTATCCAGTACCAGAAGATTTCAAATCATATAGGACATTCTAAGATAGATGGCCTCAGCCTTGGGGATCCAGGCCAAGTTTGTTCAGGAGAACATTCATAAGTTCGTGGATATCCTGCAACTGTCAGCTCCTGGGAAAGTTGCTCTCCCTGGAAACAAGGTGATAGAGACTGCCTCATTAATGCCTATGACAAAATACATGGACAAAAGACACCATGTGTCTATGTAGAGTTTCAAATGCTTTTTCTCTCATCCACCCCAGAATTCCCTGGTTGTCATGACAGCAAATGAGAAAGTGAGGCAGGGCAGATATAAATCTACACCTAAGGACAAAGAGTTGAAAAGGCTAGATCAGATGGTGAAGAAAGCTGACTCCAACTCTCCCTTGCAGATGCACATTGCTAATGAGCAAGCACTAAATATGGCTTTGTGAACTGGGATGCTATGTCCAAATTTGTTGATAAGTTACCAGAATCCTCCAGGGAAGAGTTCAAGGTTTTTGTGGCAGAAGGCTGCAAGAGGCCAAGATGTTGTTACAGTCAGCTCTGGATATAGTGGTTGTTTCATCCAGGCTCATGGCCTCAGCCATTATGATGAGAAGGATCTCATGGTTGCAAAACTCTGGCATAGCTCCTGAGATCCAGCAGAGCATAGAGGACTTGCCATTTGAAGTTGCCTTTTGTTCTCTGAGAAAACTGACAAGAAAACTGACATTGCATTCCTCTATTGATTCCCTGAGCCACCCTGTGCTCCTTGGGGATTTATATCCAGGCTACAAGGGGGGAAAAAAAGTCTCATTCAATTACATCATGTAATGGGAGACAGCTAAAAAGTGACAAGTTTTTAAAGTGCTTATAAACCAATGCTAGAAGTCTAAATAATAAAATGGGTGTGCCTCATATTAAATGAGGATATTGATATAATTGGCATCACAGAAACTTGGTGGAATGAGGATAATCAATGGGACACAGTAATACCAGAACACAAAATATATCGGAAGGACAGATCAGGTCAAGCTGGTGGGGGAGTGGCACTATATGTGAAAGAAAGTGTAGAATCAAATGAAGTAAAAATCTAAAATGAACCAAACTGTTCCATAGAATCTCTATGGACAGTAATTCCATGCTCGAATAATAAGAATATAGCAGGAGGGATATATTATCCACCACTTGACCAGGATGGTAATAGTGACTGTGAAATGCTCATGGAGATTAGAGAGGCTATTAAAATAAAAAACTCAATAATAATGTGGGATTTCAACTATTCCCATATTGACTGGGTACATATCACCTCAGGATGGGATGCAGAGATAAAGTTTCTTGACACCTTAAATGACTGCTTCTTGGAGCAGCTAGTCCTGGAACCCACAAGAGGAGAGGCAATTCTTGATTTAGTCCTAAGTGGAGCACAGGATCTGGTCCAAGAGGTGAATATAGCTGGACTGCTTGGTAAGAGTGATTATAATATAATTCAATTTAACATCCCTGTAGTGGGGAAAACATCATGGTGGCCCAACACTGTAGCATTTAATTTTGGAAAGGGGAACTACACAAAAATGAGGAGGTTAGTGAAAGAGAAATTAAAAGGTACAGCACCAAAAGTAAAATCCCTGCAAGCTGCATGGAAACTTTTTAAAGACACCATAATAGAGGCTCAACTTAAATGTATACCCCAAATTAAAAAACATAGTAAGAGAACCAAAAAAGAGCCACCATGGCTAAACAAAAAAGTAAAAGAAGCAGTGAGAGGCAAAAAGGCATCCTTTAAAAAGTGGAAGTTAAATCCTAGTGAGGAAAATAGAAAGGACCATAAACTCTGGGAAATGAAGTGAACAAATAGAATTAGGAAGAATTAGGCCAAAATTAGAATTTGAAGAACAGCTAGCCAAAGACTCAAAAAGTAATAACAAAAAAAAATTTAAATACATTGGAAGCAGGAAGCCTGCTAAACAACCAGTGGGGCCACTGGATGATCGAGATGCTAAAGGAGCAGTCAAGGATGATACGGCCATTGCAGAGAAACTAAATGAATTCTTTGCATTGGTCTTCATGGTTGAGGACGTGAGGGAGATTCCCAAACCTGAGCCATTCTTTTTAGGTGACAGATCTGAGGAACTGTCCCAGATTGAGGTGTCATTGGAGGAGGTTTTGGAACAAATTGATAAACTAAACAGTAATAAGTCACCAGGATCAGATGGTATTCACCCAAGAGTTCTGAATGAACTCCAATGTGAAATTGCAGAACTACTAACTGTAGTCTGTAACCTATCATTTAAATCAGCTCCTGTACCAAATGTCTGGAGGATAGCTAATGTGACGCCAATTTTTAAAAAGGGCTCCAGAGGTGACCCCGGCAATCACAGGCCGATAAGGGAAAGGTCATGAGTTCCCCTACATATACTGCTAGGCAAAATTCTCTGGCTTTGGTGTGCTGGGTGCGCACACACCTGAGTGGCATGCTGTCTGCACCCATATCTTGAAGAAAAATAGTTATGATATAGGTAAGTCATATTATTTTACATTTTTCCCACTTTTTAGCCCCACTGGATTATGCTGCATTATAACAATGAAGTTACAGGTAAATCTGGGGTCTGTGATATCAACGCTTTGGCTCCTATTGTGGAGCCCAGTCATCTAAGCAGACCGTGGTGTAGTTCCGTGTTTCCCAACCAGTATGCCATGCCACACTGGTGTGCTGTCAGGCCCAAACAGGTGTGCCATGGAATTTTTTGAAAAACCATGTGCAGGGTGGGGGAGGGGGTATGAAGGAGGAAAGCTGCCTTCTGATTGGCCATCTGCCTCACTGTCCCACCTCATCCAGGAGCAGAGCAAGCAATTGGAGCTCAATCTCTCTCTCCTTCCCACTCTACTCCTGTGAGCAATGGGTGAGCTCCTCTGCCCCTCCCTATCCCTCCTGCAGCCGCCAGCTGGGGGCAGGGGAAGCATCTGGAAGGGGAGCGGGGACTCTGCTGCAGCCCCCAGGGTTGGGAGGAGCAAAGAACCTCAGGAGAAGCAGAGGTGAGGGGGGGCTGAATGTGAAGTGGGGGAACTGGAGGGACAGAACTGGTGGGGCATGGGGGGAAGAACTGGTGTGAGGTGGGGGCTGGACTGGTGGAGGGTGAGGACAGAACTGATGGAGGCTGGGGCAGGAGTGCCATTTAGTGAGGGCAGAGGCTAGGTGGTGGGGGGGCAGATTTCTGCCTTCCATTTGGCCCTGCTACATGCCGTGTGGGGACTTGGGCTGGCCAGAGCTTCCTAGGGGCACGCAGAGAACGTGCCTGGGGGATCAAGCGGTGACATCAGGTACTCTGTGCGTCTAGGTCACTTTCCCCATGTCGGCTTGGTAACAACCGCTGCACGCTCCAGTCTCAGGTATGTAGTCCTTGGTTCCTGCAAAGCACTGGGTGCTGGTGGCCACAGTGACCGTGTAGGACAGCATGGCCCGGTCTGGCCCAGCGCCCACACAGTCACAAGTAGTGGATCTGCCCCCACTATGCCAACTAGGGAGCGTGCACACAGCCAGGCCCCGTAGCAGCAGCACCCCACACAGCTACTGCCTGCACCCTGAGCTACACCGCTCCCAGCACACAGCCCCTAGCTACCCCCTCCCTGAACCCTGAGCTACCCCTGTCTTGGTAATTTTAGCCTGTGAATGTGAAGCTTCAAAACATGAATATCAACTAGGCCATTGACAATTTTGCCAACATGAAACCATGGTGTCATCCATTGTTTTAGCTTATATCTGGAGTGTGTTTTGTTTGTTTTCATTAATTTATTTACCTTTAAACATTCCTGGAATAAATTAACTGTCCCTTATTTTGACAGTTTGGAACATAAGACATTTAAAAAACAACAATTGCAGAGGTAAGCAGATTTTATTTTTATTTATCTCTATAAAGTATCAAACTTGTGTTTCTGATATCTGCGTTAAGGCTCCAAAACTGATACCTCAAGGCTTGGGATTGGGAATATCTTGCTGTATTATCTCCTGATTGTTCTAAATGTACATATAAGTTTAAAATATGGCTTTAATTGGTGTTTGTATATTTTTTTCTTTCTTAGGATAGGAATTAGATACAGTGCTCCTGTCAGCTAATTTCTAAGTTAATATCAGCAAAAAACTAGAGTTTTGAGGTACTTAAGTAGCCCCTGGAATCACGGTTAAAGTTGCCCCTCCCCCTCCTTACCAAAATCTGAAATGGTGCCCCTGGCCAGGGTGCAGGGGCAGAAGAATTGATTTGGAGACTGGAGGAACAGGATTGATTTGGAGGTTGGGGGCCAGAATTCATTGCTGGGCAGGGGATTGACAGATTTGAGGGTGAGCACTCTTGCAGCAGGGGCCAAAATCCTCATACCCAATACATTTGGCAGCATGGGCAGCACTAACACTGCCTCTCTCTGGGGTTGGGCAGGGGCAGTTCACCAATCATAGACAAACTGAAAAAACAATATAATCTCCACGTTTGGGGGGGCAATCTCCTGATTTGTTGGGGTCTGACTCATCTATTTTTTGACCTCTTGAGGTTGGCAATACTCTGAGTGGAACTTAATTAATTATATTGCATTTAAAAACAGCAGAGAAAGTTGCACACACTTGGGAAGACTATTTTGGGAATGAGAAGAAATGATTATTACTTGCTTGTCATCCCAAAATATTATTCTCCAGTGCATGTCCTTTTTTCCACTGAGCATGCTTTTGTCCAGAGTTCTCATTTAGCTTTAATGTTAGCTTTCACTGTTTAAAATGTTAATTCTGGAACAAAAGATCATGATCTAACATTCGCCGCCATGGTTGTTTTGATTTCAACTCTACTAGCTTTGGTCTGGATTGGCTTATGAATATTCATGAGTTCATTTGGAGACAATATGGTGCTGTGCCTCAAAATAATTAAAGGTATCAAGGTGTGCAGTGGCAGAGAACAGGTTGGGAACCACAGGTGTAGTTCCCGATCAATTTTGGCTAGAGAAAGTTGAGAAGGGTAGTTGATGTACAATAGTGAGAAAACTTCCAAAGTTGTCATGAGAGCCTTAGGTTTCAGATGTATTTCATGCATATGAATTCTATGGCTGAATGTTTTCCTATTGCATTTATATTATGGTTTTCATTTTCACTATACACATTGATTTTAAGTATTTTTAAACACATCTACATATTAAAGTAACACATCAGTGAGTATAACTTAGAGGAGTGAGTGTAACTTATGCTAATTTAGATTCCCTGATGAATTTATCTGATTATGTGTTGTAAGTAGAAATGTTCACTATATTCAAACTACATTAAGAAACATAAAAGCAGCTTTCTGATAAAGATAGAAGGACATGTCTCTTATACATAACACTCTATTTGCTAGGTAAAAATGACAGTTTCCTTCTCAGCATTTAAGATGTGCAACAAGACAAAGAGGTGTTAAAAATACAAAATCCACTTGACCCTCCAGAAAAGAATGAGGTGGAGTATTACATTTTGTGGTGCCTAGGCTGTATGCTGGCCCTCTGCAGAGGATGAATTTTACCCTTGAAGAGAATTCAATACTAATGAGGAAATCAAGAAACTCAGCTTCTTTAAAATGTCTGTTATTTGAAGTTGTATGTCTTAGACCACGTGTGAGAGGCTGTGTCTTGTGGTTAAGGCACTGGATTGACACTCAGGAGATGTAGGTTAAAATTTTGTCTGCCACTGTGACCCTGGGCAAATAATACATGTCTCTGTATTTCAGTTCCCTATCTTAAAAAATGGGTTAACATTTCCTTTCTCACACCCTCTATCTTATCTAGTTACATTGTAAACTGTGTTAGACTCTTTTACTATGTGCATGTACACCACCTAGAATAATGGGGCCCTAATCTCACTTGGAGATTGGGCACTATGGTAGTACTAGTAAATAATATGGCAGGCTCCCTGCTGCACCCGTTCTAGGCATAAATACAGGATTTTCCATTACAATCAGTCTAGTGCCTTTTAGGAGCACTATGGTATGTTCATTCTAAAATATATATAAGAGGTCTGTTTCAAGAAGTTTTCCACAATTTGCTTAAATACAGAGCTTTATTTATTGTGCTTGTTCTCTATAATATGCACAGTGTTGGAACTGCTATCTGTAATCTCTTTGTTGATTTTGATTCTCCTGAAAAGAATTTTTTTTATAATGAAAAATAACCAATAGGGCTTTCATTCAAGAAAATATGACAGGCATTTGAAAGTTTGGTATACGTAGGAGTAATATCCTTTTGTACTGCTGTGTTTAGAGCAAATTGCATTTAACTCTTTTCTTGCTGTATAATAATCTTGAACTAAATGTGGTAGACACTACGGGTCAAATTAGAGATGCAGCATCTTGATGCACTGTGGGAAGAAGGTGCCTATCCACACCCCTCCAGTGCTCCCACAAAGAGGCAGCCATTATAGAGCTGCCTGCTTTCCCAAAGTGTATGGGGGTGAGGCTATTAATAAGCAGTGCTGAGACAGCAGTGCTCAGTGCCCCTGAAGAGACATGGCTAAGTGGAGTGAGAACCTCTTCATAGAATCATAGAAGATTAGGGTTGGAAGAGACCTCAGGAGGTCATCTAGTCCAACTCCCTGCTCAAAGCAGGACCAACACCAACGAAATCATCCCAGCCAGGGCTTTGTCAAGCCGGGCCTTAAAAACCTCTAAGGATGGCGATTCCACCACCTCCCTAGGTAATCCATTCCAGTGCTTCACCACCTTCCTATGAAATAATGTTTCCTAATATCCAACCCCACTGCAACTTGAGATCATTGCTCCTTGTTCTGTCATCTGCCACCACTGAGAACAACTGAGCTCCACCCTCTTTGGAACCCCCCCTTCAGGTAGTTGAAGGCTGCTATCAGGGCCGTAGCAACAAAGAACGTGGCCCCCTCCGAACGGTGGCCCCTTACAATGCAGAAACTGGAATGCGGTATTTATTTTGCCACTTTTAGGGACCCCCTTCCTTGCGGGGCCCCCTCCGGTCGGAGGGTATGGAGGGCGCTCGCTACGCCTCTGGCTGCTATCAAATCCCCCCTCACTCTTCACTTCTGCAGACTAAACAAGCCCAGTTCCCTCAGCCTCTCCTCGTAAGTCATGTTCCCCAGCCCCTTGATCATTTTGGTTGCCCGCTGCTGGACTCTCTCCAATTTGTCCACATCCTTTCTGTAGTGGGGGGCCCAAAACTGGACACAATACTCCAGATGTGGCCTCACCAGTGCCGAATAGAAGGGAATAATCACTTCCCTCGATCTGCTGGCAATGCTCCTACTAATGCAGCCCAATATGCCATTAGCCTTCTTGGCAACAAGGGCACACTGCTGACTCATATCCAGCTTCTCATTACTGTAATTCCCAGATCCTTTTCTGCTGAACTTTTCTGCTAAGCCAGTCGGTCCCCAGCCTGTAGCGGTGCATGGGATTCTTCCATCCTAAGTGCAGGACTCTGCACTTGTCCTTGTTGAACCTCATCAGATTTCTTTTGGCCCAATCCTCCAATTTGTCTAGGTCACTCTGGACCCTATCCCTACCCTCCAGCATATCAACCTCTCCCCCCAGCTTAGTGTCATCTGCGAACTTGCTGAGGGTACAATCCATCCCATCATCCAGATCATTAATAAAGATATTGAACAAAACTGGCCCCAGGACCAAGCCCAGGGGCACTCCGCTTGATACCAGCTGCCAACTAGACATCGAGCTGTTGATCACTACCTGCTGAGCCCGACAATCTAGCCAGATTTCTATCCACTTTATAGTCCATTCATCCAATCCATACTTTTTTAACTTGCTGGCAAGAATACTGTGGGAGACCGTATCAAAAGCTTTGCTAAAGTCAAGATATATCACGTCCACTGCTTTCCCCATATCCAGAGAGCCAGTTATCCCATCATAGAAGGCAATCAAGTTGGTCAGGCATGACTTGCCCTTGGTGAATCCATGTTGACTGTTCCTGATCACCTTCCTCTCCTCCAAGTGCTTCAAAATGGTTTCCTTGAGGACCTGCTCCATGATTTTTCCAGGGACTGAGGTGAGGTTGACCAGTCTGTAGTTCCTCAGGTTTGCCGTCTTCCCTTTTTTAAAGATGGGCAGTATATTTGCCTTTTTCCAATCATCCAGGACCTCCCCCGATCACCACGAGTTTTCAAAGATAATGGCCAATGGCTCTGCAATCACATCAGCCAATTCCTTCAGCACCCTCGGATGCATTAGATCTGGACCCATGGACTTGTGCATGTCCAGCTTTTCTAAATAGTCCTTAACCTTTTCTTTCACCACTGAGGGCTCCTCCCCATACTGCGTTGCCCAGGACAGCAGTGTGGGAGCTGACCTTGTCTGTGAAGACTGAGGCAAAAAAAGCATTGAGTACTTCAGCTTTTTCCACATCATCTGTCACTAGGTTGCCTCCCCCATTCATTAAGGGTCCCACACTTTCCCTGACCTTTTTCTTGTTGCTAACGTACCTGTAGAAACCCTTTTTGTTACCCTTCCCATCCCTTGCTAGCTGCAACTCCGGTTGTGTTTTGGCCTTCCTTATTACACCCCTGCATGCACGAGCAATATTTTTATACTCCTCCTTAGTCATCTGTCCAAGTTTCCGCTTCTTGTAAGCTTCCTTTTTGTGTTTAAGCTCACTGAAGATTTCACTGTTAAGCCAAGCTGGTCGCCTGCCATATTTGCTATTCTTTTTGCACATCAGGATGGTTTGTTCCTGTGCCCTCAATAAGGCTTTTTTAAAATACAGCCAGCTTTCCTGAACTCCTTTCCCCCTCTTCCCTGCACAATAGCTTGTGCTATTGGGAACATGTGGTACCCAGCTTTTCCAAAGGCATAGCAAGGACAGCCTCTGTGAAACTGGGAAGCCTTTGCAGGCATGGAGGTCCAGCTCCTCAACTGCTTCATATCAATCTAGCTTCATTGATGCCAGCCGAGAATCTGGCTCAATGTCTCCAGTAACTTTCTTCATAATACATCAGCTCTCCATCCTTTCCAGCACAGTCCTAAATCTAAGAGGTTTACCAGAGTCCTAAATCTAAAAGTTTTAGAAGGAATGGGACACTGGGCCATTAAAGAAGATAAACAATAGGGTGACTCTGTGCCACCTTTATACATTCTTTATTCTGGCTACTCTATGGGCCATCATGCCCTCCAATCTAATTTAGAGCCATCTCAGGGGCTGTTCTAATGTATGACAGCCTTGCATGCTGCTTATAGTCTTCAGCCCAGGATAGCCATAACACTGTGAACATCAGCCCACATTCTCCCAGCCCTGATCCACAATGTCCCGCCTCCGCTTCACCCCTTGCATGCCCCTACACTGGAGGCTGCACAGAAGGGTCGCATAGGACTGCCTACATCAGCCTTAATCATCCTTGTGCTTGGGAAGTTCCCCAGGACTCACTGCAGCCTCTTTACCTGCCAGAGTGATGTCAAGGGGCAACAGTAGGGACCAGAATTTGGCCCATCATCAGAAAGAGTTAACTGAGTTAACTGAGGGATGTACCATGAAGGAGTCAGACAAAGTCTTTCATATAGGGTTTCTTTCCACTAGAATTCAGTAGTTTATTCCAAAAATAGAGGTATTTTAGTATTTATTTATTAAAAGCACACTTTCAAATTTTTTTACATCTAAAATCATGAATCCCTTCCTGGATTTCAGCAAGGATGAGTTCTGTAGTATGGTCCTCAGACTTTCAGACTCATACAAGGACAGATTTCCCATTTCCAATCAAATCCCCAACAACAAAACCGTTATGGCTTGCTTAAACAAAGAGAAGGTGCGGTTTTTAAATTGTCACTGTGTCTCAGACCATAAGACATGGTAGCTTGTTTATAGCAAGGTGGCAAATCACTTTCCAGTGCCTCTGGCCATAAACATGTATCATTTGCAAAAAAACCTCCCATCTTGATTTGGAAAAGTTTGTTTCCTATGTGAGTCACAATCTCCTGTTTTCTCACTTCCTGTGGGTAAATCTCACCAAAGAGGTCATTTGAATAGCCTGAGGGTCTAGAAAACTGAGAATTAGTCAACACACTCACTGTATTCAGTACTCTGAGTGCTTTCTGGAGAAACTAAATGTATTGCTACAGGAGAACCAGAATGTTCAAGAAAATGTTATACTGAAAAAATAACCTTTATTTTAAAAGGTGAGTATCAGACAAATAGCTGGAAGCACAGTAAGGTAAGTGATAGACCAATTTGAGCTTCATAAATTCTCTAGCACCATTGCAAACTATGACCTTCCTCCAGTTAAGATCAAACAGAATACAATGACAAATGTCTTGCTTTTGGGAGTAGAAAAATAAAAGGAAGTTACTAATTTTATAGTTTCAGAGAGCTGCTTTCTAAATAAAGATCAGTTTATTGACCTAAAAATTGACTCACCTTAACATTCATCTCACAGCACGCAGTAGCTCATGTCTTTAAAGCCTCAACCAGTTCTTGCAGCACACTGCATGTGTGTATATGTATGTGTGTAATAGACAAATAGACTGATATATGTGTCCCATATCATAATAGGAGATTGTCAGACAGATCCATTCTAATGAAACTTTGTCATTCACCCTAATTGGGAGTTTTTATATTATACCTGAAATTTAATTTCATTAAATTCTCCTAATCACTTTGGGAAAAGATTGCACATAAGATACTGTGGTGTAGTTTGTGACAACTAAAGGTGAAATGTAATGTATTGACCATATGACATTTAATGCTTTGAACACACCTTGGGTGAAATCCTGACCCCACTGGACGCAATGTGTTGTACATGCTGGCAATAAGGTTTCCTGTGAAATCTGCTACATTGTAGAACATTCTGCCTATGTGTACAAGGCTCTACGAGTGTCACTTTCTGGAAATACATCTAACATCCATAAGACACTGAAAAGATAATAGGCCATATTTTGCCATCAGTTTTTCAGTAACCTTCCCAATGAAATCAATAGAATGGAGAATACTGCTTAAAAATTAAGGATAAATATGGCACATTTCACCTTAAAAATGAAATGTATGCCAAACTTGTTCAGTAGTTTGTACTATAGCATATTACATATCCCAAACAAACATCTTTAAATGGGAAACAGGGTTTTTGGATATCAGTATATGATAAAATTACATGCTGGATATCATTACAGCTTCATTAAAATGCAGCTTGAAAGAGCTTGAATTAAATTCTTTAAAAATGGCAGTTCTGATATGGCAGTTTTAGGGTACTTTGCAAATCTAGTTTAATTAACTGATTTCACTACAGATATTATAACTGCAAGTAAAACACGTTTACAAAAAGCTGTTGTCTTTAGAATTTTAAATCTACTGCTAAAAACCTTGCCAGATCTTTGGAAAATAAAAAGTTGCATTTTCTTATATAGCATGAGTGTTAATTGGATTTTTCTTGACATGATTAAAAGTAATAGCAGAAACTGATCTAAAACAGCTCCTTACAATGCACCTTACTGGTACATTGATATGACACTTTCACTACTACTGCTGGCCTGATTTACTCTTTTCACTAGGTTTGCATAGTACTGCTATGTTTATCTGTTGCAGAAACAAAGACCAATGATAAATAATGCAGGAAGTGTCCTAATTATTAGGGGAAAATACTGACGGAATTTTAAATATTATTTTTCCAATGGAGTGTAGCCATGTTAAAGTGAGGAGATGTAATTGCTTGATGAACTAAATTATGTAGTCTAAGCAGAACATAGTGAGCTGGATGAATAACATACAAGTTATTTGAATAAATAAATATTGTTCAGTGACTAAAACTTCAGAGACTAATGGCAAGTAGAAACAATGATTATTTTATTTAAAAGGTATTACAAATACCTGACTTTTAGTCTCTACCAGAACAGAATGGAATGTAACAAAATGCTATAAAAATTAGTTTATATAGCTACATTTTTACAGCTGGAAAATTGAATTCAGCCAAGGAAAATGAGTTTGGTTTCATCCTAATCATTTAAAGTTGTTTGCCTGTAGCTGTAAGGGATCACGGGCCTTAAACCTGAGCCCTTAGATCCCCAGGCCACCACTGCCATCCAGCAGCTCACTTGGGTAACTAGGGAAGGGTTAGCTCACAGAGGGCCCCACCCCTAAAGCTCTCAACTGGGGGAAACATCCAGCCCCCTGATTAGCTGAGGGACTCTATCTAAACCAGAAAGTTACAGGAAGTTGGCCGAGCAACTAGAGGAATCCCTGGCTGGCTGTTACTGTGACCCCCTCCTACTTACATGACTCCTGAGCCCTGCACTTCTGTCTGCTCCAGGTTTCTGCTTTCCCACCTGCTCCTGGCTTCTGTCCCAGGCTCCTGTCTACTCCCAATTCCTGCTGTCCTGCCCTTCTCCAGGTCTCTGCTCCTCCACCTTACCTCTGATGCTGTCTCTGGCTCTGACCTTTGACTTGGTACCTGATGCTGTCTTTGGTTTTGACCCTTGGCTCTGACCACTAGGACCAACTCTGGATCTGACCACTAGGCCCGACTGCCCATGCCTCGGTCATCACAGTAACACTTAACTACACATTTTGACACAACTGTTTGTGTTTGCCGAGGAGAATCCTAGGAATGGAGCAGACAGACAGTTCATAGTATGCCAATGATGTAGTGCACTGGCAAAATTTGTGAGTACTGTAATCCATTCCTGGAGGGAACCTTAAACTGTGCACTAGTTCTAAACTTGAGCTAAATGGGAAGCTCAGATGGTGAGACCATCGCACATTTCTCCCACTTTAACAGAATGTCTGACTCTCACTGCATAAGCACACAGCTGCTTCAGTGCAGTGTGAACTTAGAATATGTACTGTACAATCTACAAGCAGCAACTTTCAGTGGAAAGAAGCTTATCGTGGCTCTTACTTGACTGGCCAGAAGGAAGCTCTCTCCTCGTTCACTTGCTGCCTTAGAACAATGCTGGTACTTGTTGGTGTCCAAACTGTGGTAACCTAGTCTAGGATGTACATAGTGTGAGTCCAGCCATGGGATGAAGTACTCTAATTGATTGTCATCTCTAACATCTGCCCTCAAGGTAATAGAAGCAACATTTATAGTTGCAACAGGCAAGTATTAAGTAGCTATGGAATGTAATCATCACAAGGATGTTCAAAATTCAAACTGTGAATTGAACACTAGTGTCCAGGGTCTGTCCCTGAAGGCATTTAAACAGACTGTCCTGGAATCCAAAAAGCAGTAGTAACCCTATATGATCTAAAATAGAATCTCTGTTAGCCACGTTGCAGCTATGAACAGCTATCTTGTTTTAGGTCACTGGAAAGTGAGACTACCACAGGCTGTGGGAAATGTGTGCAGCACTTGGTCATATTACATGTGGCTCCAGCCAGTTCTGTTTTTCCCCTCAGTTCTATAAACATCAGACTGCACTAGAATTTTAAAATATATATCTACCAAATCTGAGTGTTAATGGGATTTCTGCATCTCATGTTGGGCCTGACAAGCCAAAGAATGAAATGAAAAACAGTCTATGTAGTCTTGGAGCTGCTACAGAGTAGACAAGGTGGCAGGATTAAAAAAAAAAATGAACAAGGTTTAACCTGAATGGTCTTAACTGTGTGGGAAATAGCAATGGAAAGATTTTAAAAGGCTAGCTTTTAGCTAAGTGATTTATACCAGTGGTTCTCAAACTAGGGCCGCCGCTTGTTGAGGGAAAGCCTCTGGTGGGCTGGGCCAGTTTGTTTACCTGCCGCGTCTGCAGGTTCGGCCAATCGTGGCTCCCACTGGCCGCGGTTCGCCGCTTCAGGCCAATGGGGGCTGCAGGAAGTGGCGTGCTGGCCGCTCTTCCTGCAGCCCCCATTGGCCTGGAGCGGCAAATTGCGGCCAGTGGGAGCCGCAATGGGCCAAATCTGCGGACGCAGCAGGTAAACAAACCGGCCTGGCTCACCAGGGGCTTTCCCTGAACAAGCAGCAGCCCTAGTTTGAGAACCACTGATTTACACAACTCGGTCCAGTTTTCAAATAGAGACAACTAAAATATACAATCTCTGTGGGTGTTTTAATTGGCAATTATCTATGGGTATGTAAATCTGATGTACCATTTGGGCTTCCTATTAGGGCACCTATGTTGAAAAGCAAGCTCTGAGTATTTGCATTATCTCTCGATAATTAATAGATTTTACATTTTAAGAAATGTCCTTTTTGCATTACAAGTAACACCTATTTTTAGCTCTTTTCATGTGCACTGAGGGCCCGTTACACTATGGAAGGTAAGTAATTTATGCTCACTTTAAGGTCCCTTTACACTGTCAGATTGGTGTAGCGAGACCATAGTGTAAATGAGAATCAGGACCACATTGTTTTATTTCCGCATGAACCTCAGGGTACCAAGATTTTTTTGGTCAGTTTGAGATGGTTGCTATTGTTGCCCCTTTTACCCAGCTCATCACTTTGTGTATAATTTGAAAGTGAAGCAATATAAGAAACGGTTACTAACCTGTTCTGTAACTGTTGTTCTTAGAGATGTAGTGCACACATCCATTCCACTGTAGGTGTGTGCTCGCGTAGTGCACAGTTGTCAGACTTTCCCCTCAGCAGTACCCGTCAGGGCAGCGTGAGCACCTTCTGCTGCCTTGCAGCACCATGTGTAGGCTGCCCCTGACTACCCCTCAGTTCCTTCTTCCAGAATAGACTCTGATATAGAGGGGAAGGAGAGTGGGTTGTGAAATGACATATGCAACACATCTAAAAGAACAAATAGTTACAGAATAGATTAATAACCATTTCTTCTTCAAGTGATTGCACATGTCCATTTCACAGTAGGTGACTCACAAGCAGTTTAAAATGGAAACAGACTCATGGTCTAGTTGAATAAGGATTGGAGGACCACACGACCAAATCTGGCATCATCTCTGGATTGCTGAGAAATGGCATAGTGGGAGGCAAAGGTACAGACTCATGACCAAGTTCCTGCCCTGCTAATGTCCAAGATGGGCATGTGAGTCAGAAAGAAGCCGCATGAGATCTGGTTGCATAGGCTAATATCCTACTTGAAGGTGTTACTTTAGCCAACTGGTAACACAAATGAATACAGACAGAAATCCATGAAGAGATTGTTTGGGAGGACACACGACTGCCCTTCATTCTGTCTGCAATTGCAATGAGCAGCTGTGAGGTTGACCTAAACAGCTCAGTCTGATCCAGGTAAAAAGCCAGAGCCCTTCTAACATCCAGAGTATGGAGCTTTTTCTCATCTTTGTGTATGAAACTTTGGAAAGAAAGTCTGTAAGTTATTTGATTTAGTATGAAAATTGGAACCCGCTTCATAAGGAACTTTGGGTGAGGGCGAAGGTAAACTTTGTCCTTATAGAAAACCGTGTAGAGAAATTCTGCTGCCAGAGCCTGTAACTCCCACACTGCCCTATTTAAGGTAATGGCTACCAAAAAGGCTACCTTCATTGCAAGGTGTAGCAACAAACAGGATGCCAGCGGCTCAAAGAGGGGACCCAGCTTTCTTAGCACTAGATTCAAGTCCCATGGGGGAATAGGCTCTTCCACCTGTGGGTACAACCTGTCTTGTAAATCCAATAGATACTGGAGTGGAAAACAGAAAGCGGTTATCCACTGAAGAGTGAAAAGCCAAAATCACTTCCTGATGAACCCTGATGGAACTAATGGCTAACCCATGTTTCAGAATTAACCGATAGTCCAAAACATGATGGCTAGGAGCCTGGGGCAGGGAAACACCTTTCTGATGGGACCAGGTGGAGAACCTTTTCCATTTTGCCAGGTAAGTGCTCCTAGCAGAAGGCTCTCTATTTAGAAATATTTCCTGCACCTCCCTTGAACAACCCCTTTCCAAAGAGGTTAGCCGTGAAGCATCCACACTATCAGATGGAGGACCTGCTGGTTGGAAGAGAGAAGGTATCCATGGTCCTGGGAGATCACATCTGAATCTAGGGGGAGAAATAGTGGAGGTTTGACCAATAGGACCATCAATGCCAAAAACCAGTGTTGTCAAGGCCACGCTAGGGCTATTAGCGTGAGATGAGCCTTGTCTTGGTTCAACAAGACTCTGGGTTGGATCGGGATTGGAGGGAAGGCATATAGGAGGTTGGTCAACCAGAGAAGGAAGGCATCTGTCAATGAACTGGCCTGTGACCCCTTCGGGAAAAAACGGATGGCATTTTCTGTTGACTCTTGTTGCAAACAGATCTACTTGGGGAGTCCCCCAGGGCTGGAAGATGTATCTGGCCACATCCAGACAAAGAGACTACTTGTGGTGATTGATGCATGACCTGCTCAACTGATCTGCCAGGGTAATCTGCACTCCTAGAAGATATGCAGCTCTCAAGTGAATGGAATTGGTTATGCGGAAACCACAGGAGAATTGCCTCTTGGCACAATCGAGAGGACTAGGCTCCTTTTCCCATCTGTTCACATAGAACATAACTACTGTAATATCCATGATATGGAAGGAAGGCCAAACAAGCTAGATGGATAGCTTGCAACTTCCTGATGATTATATGTGTTTTCAAATGTTGAACAGACCAAAGACTTTGAGTCTGGAGAGATCCCAGGTTGGCTCCCCAACCTAGGGCCAATGCATCTGTAACTAAGGTAAGGTTTAGCTGTGGGGAAGCAAAAGGGAGCCCCATGCAGACATTCACAGGTCTGTCTATCAGTCCAAGGAGAACAAAACTTGCTCTGATACTTAAACCACCATAACTAGAGGGTGACAGCTCAGGAAATACTACCCATCCTTGAAGTTTTCTGAGGTGCAGTCTGGCGAGTTCAACTACGTACATGCATGCCATCACATCCCCCAGAAGTCTGAGGCAGTTGCACACTGTGGTGACAGGATGTGCCTTCAGGAATCTCAGCTGTGGTAAGAAGGCTTTGGTCTTTGTAAAGTCTAGAACCTCTCTGATGAATTCTATTTTCTGCACAGGCATCAACATTGATTTGTCCATGCTGATTAGAAGTCCTAGAGTATCAAAGTTGACTGGATAAAGGCCACATTGGACAGTACTTGAGACCTGGAACAGCCTCTAACCAACCATTTGTCCAGGTAAGGGAACATGTGGACTCCTGACTTTCTCAGGAATGCTGCTACCACTTCCATGCATTTTGTAAATATGTAAGGTGCTGCTGACAGCCCAAATAGTAGCCCTGTGAATTGATAATGGGACCTGTGGATTACAAACCTGAGGAACATCTGGGGGCTCTGATGGATTGCCACATGGAAATGCATGTCTTTTAAGTTGAGGACAGCATACCAGTCCCCTGAGTCCAGAAAAGGAATAATGGAAGCTAGAGTTACAATCTGAAATTTTATTTTTTCCAGTGATTTGTTTAACTCCTTTAGATCTAAAATAAGTCTGAGACCCTCTTTTGCTTTTGGGATGAGGAAGTAGCAGAAATAAAAACCTTTCCCCTTAGATATCGGGGAACTTCCTCTGTGTCCCCCACATGAAGGAGAGATTGGTCCTATTGCATTAGCACTAACTTGTGAGAGTGGTCCTTGAAGAGGGATGGGGAACCAGGATGGGAATGGGGAACAGACAAACTGAAGGGGTATCCCCGTTCCACTGTGCTTAAGATCCACTGATCCAAGGTGATGTGGGACCAAGCACTTAGGAAGTGGGATAAACGGTTAGCAAATAAAAGGGAAGGAGAAGATGGTACTCTCAGGACTGATAGTCTGTCCTCAATCAACACATCAAAATGTTTGCTTAGACACGCTAGCTTGTCTAGCTGAACTGGTAGCTACAGAAAAGGAAGATGGTGGTCGTTGTCTCCTGTAACATCTGCTTTTTTCCTTGGATAGGTCTTGAGAATGAGGAATAGACCCTGGGTACCATTGCAACTGTTGCAGTCAACACTGCTTCCTTTTTGTCGCCTGCATATAGATACCCAGCGACTTAAGCATCACCCTTGAGTCTTTAAGGCTATGCAGGCTATTATCCATCTTCTCTGAAAGAGTGATGGACCCTCAAATGAGAGGTCTTGGATGGTCTGCTTGACCTCTTACTCCTGACAGAATTCTGCACCCCTGCGGGAGCACAGAATTCATATGGCCCGCATATTTTTGTGCCCCCCGCACAGAAAAAAGCAAAAGAAAGCTGCAGGGGGACACGCACCTCTTCCCAAGCAGCCCATGCAGCGTGCCTGGAGTAGCCTCAGAGACGCAAATCACTGTAGGGGGAGTGGGTCTGGGCGTGTGTGCCTGCAGGGGAGACATTGATCACCGTCAGGGGGGCGGGGCAGGGCGGGGCATGCGTGCCTGCCAATAAGTGAGAGAGACCCTGTCCCTCTCGCTTGCTACTGCGGCTCTCCGGGGGGCCGTGGAGGGTTAGGTCTTTTTATTATGCATGAGACAGGCTCTGTCCCCCAAACATAAATGTAGCAGCCTGCCTGCATAGTAACATTGTTAATGTTGCTATTGTTAGTTAACTGTTCCCATTCTCAGTCAATTCCCCCAGGAGCATAAACCCTGTAAAAGTTTTAAGGCCCCTACATTGCCAGAGTGATGTAAAGCCTTATAAATGACAGTAAGGGAATCATCTAGGAAGATCTATGTGCTTTCTCACTTTTTTCCTGTGCCAAAGTGGCACAATGGGGTTAGATTACAGCTCAGGATTTATTTTACTTACCCATTTTTAAAAAAAGACTTTGAGGGCAAATAAAACATTTACCAAACAGTCAATAAAATGTCAGGACAATCAGAAACAAGCACTTCCCAAAGTACCCAGCCAGGTCCAGGACAATGATTAGCAAAACTGTATGACTTTCATGTGTGAAAGTCTGAGCAATTTATAATGAAATTATACTTTTTTTTTTTAGTTTTGCTGTTTGGTGTTCTGTAATGTAATTTAAATGAAAATCCAGGATTATAACTGGAACGCAGGGTATTAGTTGCCAAGTGTTTGTAACTTAACTTTCATATGTTTAGGAAATGCTGAATAGTTATTGTGACTTTTTTCTGTATTGTAGTTTAAATAAATTACCAAAACAATTGAAATTAGTATGATTATATTGCATTATTTTGACAAATAAAATATGCAGAATTTTGCAGAATTTTTAATTTTTTGGTGCATAATCCCCCCAGGAGTAACCAATGTAGGGAGACTGGATGACTGCAGCCAGGAACACTGCTACATAGTAATGGCCAATGCCATGTCACAGGCTGCAGAGACCACTGCATCCAAACTGGCCTGGAAAGCTGTTCTGGCCACTAGTCTGCCGTCCTATACCACAGCAGCAAATTCCAGCCTCACCTCATCCATTAGCCTGTCCATGAATTTAAAAACATTATCTCACAGGGTATAGTTGTACCAACCCAGCAGAGCCTGCTAGTTTGCAATTCTAAGTAGTAACCCTCCTGTGGAATAAAGCTTCCTTCAAAATAAGGCCAGCTTTGTTGATTCCTTCCACTTCGGCATCGACGTCTGGTGACCCTATCTCTCTCTCTCTCTTGTTAGCCATTGAGACCACTAAGGAGCTCCGAGAGAGATAACTATATAGGTGTTCAAATCCCTGAGAGGGGATGTAGAACTTCTGTTTTACTGTCTTTGCGGTAGGCAGAAGGGAAAACAGGGTCTGCCACAACACCTTGACAGGCTCAAAGATAGCCTCATTGTTTGGGAGAGCTACTCTGGAGGGTCCTGCTGTGGCTAATATATCTACCAGCCTATGTGACTTTTCACAGACCTCTTCCACTTGAATATCGAGCACCACAGCCATCCTTTTCAACACCACTGATTTAGTCTTATAGTCATTGGGTGTGGGAGAAGTACTGTTCACTATCACTCACATCAGGTAAGGAGGAAGAAGAAGCCAAAGGCTGTTGAGAAGTAGCCTCCCCTAATTCCTCGATGGATGGACCTCTTGGGGGAACTTCCTCTGGACTGGTATTGGTCTTGGTACCCAGAGCAGGCAGCTGCTGACTCTGGCTTGGATGCTTCTGATGCCTATCCCAAGAGGCAGATGGTGGGGGTTTGGGGGATGAACTGCATTCAGTGGGAATCCCTAATTCAGAAAGGCCACTAGTATGGTACTGGGATCCAATTATGCTTAGGCCACTGCTCTTTGTGCAATTGGCAATTTGTGGCTCCAATGTGTACATAGGCACCTGGCCTGAAGGCATGGCCAGAACCACATGGTGTATCAAAGCCAGAATATTAGGCATCAAAAAGGTAGATACCAGGCATGAAGCACTCTGAATGGCTGGGGAAACCAGTACCAAAAGGTTTAGAAGTTCTCATGGCACTGCATATGCCTCCAGCATTGATGGTACCAGGATCAAGTCCTGCACCAGTGGTTGGACATTTAATGCTGCTGCCATCCCTTCAGGGCTCAATCTCAATGGTCCCAGCTTAGGCTCTGGAGTCAATGACCCTTCCTTGATCCAAGACCTGCCTCAAGGAGTGCATCTTCTTTCAGTGCACTCCAGTGCCCTTGTCTCTACTAGATCTTGGTGCTGAAGATTTTGAAGATTCTGGTACCTAGTCCCTGAAAGACATGTAGTGTCACTTCAGCATCACTGGGGACACAGAATGGCCTCTTCGCTCCGTTAAAACAGGGGAAGCACTCCTCACCAACTCGGACTTGCTTGATGCTCTGTCTGCAAGAAGGCCCTGGAGGTGGATGAAGAGCCACTAACATGAAAAAAATGTTTGGGCCTGGTTGTTCTGTCTTTTTTAGAACAGGGATTAACACCACTACAGATGTGACATCTATCACTCATATGAGATTTCCCCAGGCATTTGAGAAAGCTGGGGTGTGGGTCACTCACAGGTATAGGCTTAATGCAAGAGTGGCAAGACTTGAAACCCAAAGACCTATGCATGATCATAGTACTGGCACTGGTACCCATGCAGGAACCAGAGAAGTCACAATCTTAAAAGCTAACCGATCTAATCTATTATACTAATCTAAAAGAGACAAAACAACAAATGGGTACTATATACCCAGACAAACAGGGAAAGGCTTTCAAAGGCAAGAACACATGCTACAACAACTGTCATAGGTGGTAAGAAGGAACTGAGTGGAGTGGGGGTCACTAAGCCCTTTATACCTGTGCAAATTGGCATGAGGTAGCAGAGGCTGCTCACACTGCCCCAACGGGTACCACTGGTGGAAAAACCAACAACAACTGTGCACTAGGTGTGGCCACCTAGAGTGGCATGGACAAGTGCAGTCACTCAAAGAAGAAATTTCTTAAGCTGGGAGAAAAATATCTCCCTTTCTGTTGACTATTTCTTTGCAGCTAAGAGATGTATACAATGTGCAATTTAATCCTGTTTAATCAATCTTTGTTACAATTAAGATATTTGTTACATTTAAGATAATATTTTCAGACACATACGTGCACAAACAATACCACAGTGAAAAGGAAACACATTCATACATAGTATGATATCCATAGTATATGTGCATACATTGCACCAATTCAACTTTATTAAAACTTTCTAAATTATACATGACGGAATGGGTGTAAAAAGGTGAAAACAGGAACTCCTGCTTGCCCAGTGCTATGCATCTGGCAATGCACTGACATCATGCCTATTGCCATGCACTATAGAAGATTATAGGGTATAATTGTTGCTTGCTCATTTGACTGAACTCCAAAACTATATCAAATAGCACTTAATTATACATATAAATACCATTACAGAAGAGAACTCACACTTGAACCGCTCAGTGTAAGCAAGGACATTTAATAATTATATTACTGCTGTAGGTGCAAACAGATAAGTTGCTGCTGTTAATTAGTCTGGAGTTTTATGCTTGTGATATCAGAAGTAGATCTGACAAAAATTTGTTTGGAGTTTGAGTATGTAATTTTACTCTAGCTCCATCTGGTCCATGCCCTCTGATTACCCAGAACATTGGCTGGCAGTTTGAGGGACACATTTGATAACTGGCCAAGTTTAAAGGTCTACTGGAGGTAAAACAATGCCCACCCTTTTACAAGAGGATCATTGTTGCTTAACAAAAAAGCTCTCTAGCTTATTTGAATGTCAACAATTCAGAAAAGTTGATGTTTGGAGCCATCAAATAAAATGTTTTTGTGAAACAGTTTATTATTTCAGTGGTAATTATTTGAATCATTCATGGTAAAGGATGTTTGCTAATGAGAGCTTGGCTGCTGTAAATTCCAGGGAGACTGAATGCTCTTTGTGCTGACAAAAAGGCCCAAATCACTGGAGAGCGACTGACTGGACAAATCATTCATCTATGCAAATGCCAGCTGAAATGGTCAGATGCATTTATTACCCTGCTCATTATAGTAAACAAGGCAGGAATCGTGACTGGCAGTTATCAACTTGCCCTGAAGTATGATTTGTTCTCCTACCACTATTTAAATGAGAAGAAAAAAGGCATGCCACCAGGGACTTTGTCGGTTTATAAAAGAGTAAATGTCACATAGCCCAGTGCTTAAAGACTTTTGATTGACAAATGTTTTATTTGACATATCAAACAATGATGGTTTTTATATCTAATAGTCCATATTTGTTAGCAAAAGCTTAACCCTTTGAGGAGTGACAACTGACTTCTCACGATGCTCCAACACTGGAATCTAGATAAAAAGTTAAAGTACAAGTAAAATTAAATAACTCTGCACCTAATGTGAAAGCAACTAAAAATACTCTGCAGCTGGTGACAGGAATGACTCAATGTTTTATCACAACACATACACAGTACTGTAAAAAGTTGTTCTTAACAGAGGCATCAAATAAACTGTTGACCTACTTTAGTAAGTATTGACAGGTTTCAGAGTAGCAGCCGTGTTAGTCTGTATCCTGTTTTTTTAGTAAGTATACTACTGGTGTTCATGCCAGAAAAGCTAAATAGCATATGTCATAGTGAAATGTAAAACAGCTGATCTTTTTTCCTAAAAGAAAAAGATATAAAAGCATTATTTGTTCAATAGTATATAGTTAGATGATTAATAAATTATCTATAATTTACTCTCCTAACAAACAAATATTTTCCATAGTTAAATTCAAAGGGGTCTAGACTGTTCTAAATAGGCCCTATTCTGTCCTCAAACTGCATAAGAAACTCTACTAATACCATTGGGAATTGTATGCATTTACCAAGGGCAGTATATAGCCCAATGTGTGTAGGGAATTTGTGTTTCTTCAGTGACTACTTATAGGTGTTACTGTAAAAAAATTAAAAATAACGAATGGAACACTAGAAATCAAGGAGTATAGAAACCACTAAATAAAAGAGGTCTTGAATTCTCAATATTAGACTCATTTGTTGATTACTATATGTTGTGTACTCAAGTCTCTGCAATGAGAGCATCACATAGTGCACAAGCCAACACACTACATGCTACTGTGTTGGTGATTTGTCATTGTATTTTGGCCCCTTTATTACATGAGTGGTTTGAAGATAATTTTTATGCTTCTCAGACCCTTTTACATGTTTCCAAACTGATACGTCCCATGTTATTAAATGGGAATGAAATGACATGTAAGTAAATGACGTACAGCATATCATTCAGTTACATGATATTCACCCATTGTATATGGCACAATGGTCATGTGGGGAACACTCTGTACCTCTGCACCGCCATTTAGCAGGCTGGTGCTTACTTCCCATGCTGAGGGTGTGGAAAAGTTTGCATACTACATCCCTGAGAGGAAAGAAACCTTTCATCAATTCAGAAGTGGTATGACAGACTCCAAAGAGAACCCGTCCAAGTGATATACATGCCCGAAGTCAAACAGGAAAATTGGCAGAGCCAGGAATTAGCACCCAGATCTTCTGATTCCCAGTTACATGCTCAGTTCACTAGAGCATCCTAGGACCATTCTGTCCTCTACTTTCAGAGAGTTTGCTACATACTGAACATGGCTCATCCAGGGCCGGCTCTAACTTTTTTGCCGCCCCGGGCAAAAAAGAAGAGCGCCGCCCCGCCGTACCCCCCCCGTCCCCGAGAGCGCCGCCGAAATCCCTGCCCCTCCAGCACCACGCCACCTGAAGCCCCGCCCCCTCCAAGCGCCGTGCCGCCCGAGCACCACGCTGCCCGAAGCCCCCCCCAAGCGCCGCGCCGCCCGAAGCCCCTGCCCCGCCCTCCGAGCACCACGCCGCCTGAAGCCCCGCCCCCCGAGCACCGCCCGAAGCCCCGCCCCCTCCGAGCACCACGCCGCCCGAAGCCCCTGCCCCCCCTCCGAGCACCGCCCGAAGCCCCCGCCCCCCCTCCGAGCGCCGCCCGAAGCCCCCGCCCCCCTCCGAGCGCCGTGCCGCCGAATTAAAATAAATAAATAAATAAATAAATAAATAATCGAGCGCTGCCCTGCCCCAAGGTGCCGCCCCAAGCACGTGCTTGGTCGGCTGGTGCCTGGAGCCGGCCCTGGGCTCATCATAGCATCTAGATGTTACTATTTATCTATTTTGGGCCCAATTTCTGTTGGTGAGAGAAACAAGCGTTTGCGCTTACACTGAACTCTTCCTTAGGCCTGGGATGCACTCAGAGAGGATGTCAGCACTACAATTAAAAACGCTTGGCTGGCCTGTGCAAGATGGCTTGGGCTTGGGGAGCTGTTTAATTGTAATGCAGGGGTCGGCAACGTTTGGCACGCGGCTTGCCAGGGTAAGCACCCTGGCGGGCCGGGCCAGTTTATTTACCTGCTGACGCAGCAGGTTCGGCCGATCGCGGCCCCCACTGGCCGCGGTTCGCCGCTCCGGGCCAATGGGGGGAGGGGGGGGGCGGGAAACGGCGCTGGCCAGGGATGTACTGGCCGCGGCTTCCCACCACCCCCATTGGCCCGGGACGGCGAACCGCAGCCAGTGGGGGCCGCGATCGGCCGAACCTGCCGCGTCAGCAGGTAAATAAACTGGCCCGGCCCGCCAGGATGCTTACCCTGGCAAGCCGCGTGCCAAACGTTGCCAACCCCTGTTGTAATGTATACATTTAGACTCAGGCTGGAGCCTGTGCTGAAGGACCCTGCAAGGTGAGAGGGTCCCAGAGCTCATGCTACAGTCCAAGCCTGAACGTCTGCACTGCAATTAAACAGCCCTTTAGTTCAAGCCCTGCCGTAAGCCCAAGTCAGCTGGCACTGGGCCATCTGCAGGTGTCTAAGTGCAGTGTAGACATATCCAGAATGTCACAGCTAAATACAAGGTGGAACAGATTGTTTAGCATAAGTAGTTAACATATTTCAAGGGACCATTCAAGGTGAGGTGGCCCATTAACACCCCTCCAGTCATGGGGGGAAGGAAAAAAATATTTATCTATTTTAGTTAAGTACTGGAATAGGTTACCAAGGAAGATGTGGAATCCCTGTCATTGGATGTTTTTAAGAAGGTTAGAAAAACATCTGTCGGGGATGGTCTAGGTATACTTGGTCCTGCCTCAGTGGGGGTGGGGAGGTTGGACTAGATGATCTCTTGAGATCCCTTCCAGCCCTACATTTCTATGATTCTATGCTGTCATCATTTGAAGGCCCGTTACCATAACAGAAAGGATTTTTTTGCCATGTTAGCTATCATCATTATTGTTTGGAATATAGGATTTGCTATTCCAGACTGAACCAGTTTTCCATCAAATCTAGTATTCTCTTTCCAGAGATGGCTAGTCCTGATGCTTCAGAGGACAATCCTAGTAACCTACTTGGCCAGTCAAGCAATACTGCATTGTACGTGGGAGGAAACAATTCCTTCCTGAACTCTGCAGCAATCAGCACACATTCTGAAGCATTACATCTGATTATACCCATCTTAGTATATAGAACTACAAATGTTCTCACTGGTCATAAAAAAAACCCAGCTGCAGTATTTTGCTTTCTAACCTCCTGAAGTAGTGAATTTTGGAGGCTGACTACTACCAGTGCGAAAAAGGATTTCCCTGCATTGGTTTTTAATGTAGCTCCCATTTACTTCAAGTGACTTCTTGTTGTGCTATGGGGTCCCTTGATCTCATATCATCATCTCTTGTTTATTGGTGTACCTAGAATATCCCTTTAAATTCTCAACAAACCATTTATTTACAGGAGTTCCTTCATCCCCCAACTTATTCCCCTCTTGCCATCATCCTGTGCTCCATTTTCCTCTATCTTTCAAAAACAGGCAGTGTTTAAATATCTCCATCTGTCCATCCCTGCTGGATGCCCTCAATCTGCTTCAGACCTGCCACATCATTCTAGAGCTGCAGCTTCTACAAGTTTTGAGGTGCTATCATAGGTTGCTGATTTAATAGAGTGGGAAAGGCAGACAAATGGTGGTTAGCAGCAGAGGTAGGACAAGCCAACAGAGCCCTGTAAAAACTATAAATAGCATTCTTGGCATCAAGGATTTTAAAAAGGAAAAGGAAAGGTACTAATGAGCCTGGGAGGACCACCTGCTCTTCAGTGACACTGCTGGCCTCCACCTTCTTCACTGGAAAGAAAGTTAAAGGAGCTGATTATTATAATTCAGGAAGGTTTCAGGATTAATTTTCAGGAATGTGAAGTAATTAAAATTTTCTCAAGGAGTTAGTATGTTCAGTCAATAACAATGCCACCTTCAAGACTAATTGTGTGCCCTGAATAAGTGCTAATCAACAAGTCAGGGACGGAACAGCCACTCTTATACAGGATTATGGTATGGGGGTGGGGGAACTCAGCTATCAGGCTAGTGATGAATACTTTTTTAAAATTAGTTTTGTGGCTAATTGCAGACAGTAAAGAATCAGGGCCTTTGTTGGTTAAGTGGAATGTCTTGGTGGTCCTTTTATGAAGGAGGAAGCCTGAGTTCAGATACAGGTAGGCAAGCAGTCCATTTTGGATCCTGATTCAGCTCTGCTCATGCAGGGACTGCAGAAGCTATTGCATCTCTAGGGCTGCAGTCACTCTTATGTATGTCGTCCTAATGAAAAGAAAGAAAATGTCTTTGCTTAGGAAACACTACTATAGCGCAACCCAGCGAGACACAAAAAAAACCCCCATTCCTTTAGTCTTTTGGTAAATTAATGTCAAAACCCTAAAAACGAGGCCTCTAAAAATAAATTGTAATAAACTTTGAATGGAAAATTCTTTGGCTTGTTTTGCGTATTAACTAATTAATCGTAGCATTAGCAAAAGTACCTGACTTTTGAGTCTCAGGCATGTAACATGTTTTGCGAGATGGGGAAAATTAAAGGAAGAACTGACTTGACTATGATCTTGCTTACACAAATTTTACATTTGTGTAATGCCCATCACTTCAGAGGGGTTATTTCTAATTTAGATGGGTATAAATTAGATAAAAATCAGTTCCAGTATTTTCTCTGTGTGGGGGAACCAAGTAAAATGTTAAAACTCGTCATGATTATGTGAAATCCTTGGCAAAAGTGTTGAATAGCCTATAACTAATGGTTTAGGACTTGTTACTTTGAGCACTAAGATTTAGTTTTTTGAGGTGTTGTATCAAAGTAACATGTCCCAGCCATGAGTTAATCATGAAAATTATACATAGGTCTTCCTGAACTTGCCAAGAATCAATCCACAGATGATGAAATCATCGAATACACAGATTTATAGGTGCATGACTCTGTCCTACTTAACTCATTCTGAACACATCAGTATCTTTAAAGTTTCACAAGAATGGTAGTTTTATAGATAGGACACAACCACCACCAAGTCCCCCTTCCAAAATGATGATGATGTATTCTAAGATTAGATGGAAATATGATATTCAGATTTTATAACCAAAGTAGAAAACTCCAGTGTAATTAAAAGTGATAAAGTAACAAAACAAGGTACTCTATAGTTTTTAAAATGGCATGGTTCCTTGGCATTTATGGTCCATTTTTTTAAATGCGTGCAAATTAGCTGTAGGGCATGCAAATTAGCTGTAGAGCAAGGGTGGTGATTGGTTGAGTTACCTCTGATATCACAGTAGTCTAGGAGGCTTGGCATGCCATAGATACATGCCTTACAAATGTAATTTTGTAAAGTCAAAATGGCTGAGAACTTAAAAACAGGATGGTAACAGACTGTGAAACCCAGTGATGATTCAACCTGGTCATATTCGGAAGAAAAAGAGCCCTCAACCATGCTTGTAGCTCTTTCCGTCACTTCACACTGACTTTACTGCCATACTAGGTCATACTAGGCTCCAGTATCAGGGGGTAGCCATGTTAGTCTGTATCCACAAAAACAACAAGGAGTGGGGAGGACGAGGGGCTCTGTCCTTCTCTCCCTGCGCTGCTCCCTCAACACGTTTGGCCGCTCTCCCTGGCAGCCGAGTGGGGAATGTGACAGAGCCACTTCTGCCTGAGAGAGCCTGGCTGGGAGGTGAGTGTGTGTGTGTATGTGAGAGTGAACCTCCCAGGCAGGTTCTCTCAGGCAGAAGTGGCTGCCAGGGAGAGTGGCCAGATGTGCAGAGGGGGAAGCGTAGGGAGAGAAGGACAAAGAGCCCTCCCTCGTTCCCCCCTCCCCTGCGGGTAACATGGGGTGGGGACAGTGCTGCGGCCCAGGGCTGGGTGCAGGGCGGGAGGGGTCACTGGGCAGGGGAGATACATGGGGTGGTCACTGTCCTCCCCTTTAGCTTGTGCCCCCTCCAGTATGGGGAGGTACCAGTCGTCTATGCTATCCCCCAGATCTCTTTTTACAGTACTACTGCCTAGGGAGTTATTTTCCTCATTTTATAGTTGTGCATTTGGTTTTTCCTTCCTAAGTGCAGTACCTGTCTTTATTGATTTTCATCTTATTGATTTCAGACTAATTATTCAATTTAATCAAAATCATTTTGAGTTGTAATCCTGTCCTCAAAAGTGCTTGCAAACACCCTCCCAGTTCAGTGTTATCCTCAAGTTTTATAAATGCACTGTCCACTCCATTGTCCAAATCATTAATAAAAATATTGAATAGTACTGGACCCAGGACAGACCCCTGTGGAACGCCACAGATTCTTCCCCCCCAGTTTGACAGCAAACCATTTATGAAAAACCAAACTCAAAGAGTAGTTTAACCAGTTTTGCACCCACTTTATAGTAATTTCATCTAGCCCCTATTTCCATAGTTTGCTTATGAGAATGTCAAGGGAGACTATGTCAAAAGTCTTACTAAACTCAAGATATATAATGTCTACAGCTTCCCTCCTATCCACTAGGCTGGTTACCCTGTCACAGAAGGAAATTTGGTTGGTTTGGAATGATTTGTTCTTGACAAATCCATTTTTGCATTACTTATCCCCCTATAATCCTGTACATTTGAACAAATTGATTGTTTAATGATTTATTCCAGTTTTCTTCCAGGTACTGAAATTAGACTGACTGGTCTATATTTCCCCAGGTCCTTCTTTTTCCCACATTTTGAGGCTAGGTACTTTATTTGCCCTTTTCTAGTTCTCTGGGTCCTTTCCTGTCCTCCATGAGTTCTCAAAGACAATCACTAATGGTTCAGAGACTGCTTCAGCTAATTCCGTAAGTATTCTAGGGTGAATTTCACCAGGCTCTGCCAGCTTGAATACATCTCTTATCAAAATATACCTTAACCAATTCTTTCCCGAGATCCTCCACCCTTGTTAATAGTGTGTTAAGCATCTGCTGACAATTAACCTTTTTAATGAAGATTGAAGGGAAAAAAAGACATTCAACACTTCACCCTTCTCTGTCATCTGTTACTTGCTCTCCTTTCCATTAAGTAATAGACCTACACTTCCCTTATCTTTCTCTTACTTCTAATGTATTTATAGAACCTCTTTTTAATGCCTTTTATGTCCCTTGCTAAGTGTAACTCATTTTGTGCCTCAATCTTTCTGTTTTCATCCCTATATGCTTGCATTATTCTTTTGTACTTCTCTTTAGCAATTTGTCCAAGTCTCCATTTTTTGTAGGATTCATTTTTCAATTTCAGGTCATTAAAGAGCTCCTGATGAGCTATGTTGGTCTCTTACTATTCTTCCTCATTCCTTTGGATTGTGATAATTTGCTCTTGGGCGTTTAATATTTGTGCTTCCGCTGTTGTGCCTAATAATATTTATGTATTTACACCATGTACAGTAAAAGCTGTTTTATCCAGCATGTTGGAGGAATGGGGGGTGCCGGTAATTGAAAAATGCCAGTTAACTAAGAGGGAGGGAGTTTGGGTGTGTGTGTGTGGAACTGCAGGGTGAGGCGCAGGAGGGGGTATAGGGTGTGGGCTCTCGGAGGGTGCTTGGGGTGCCAGATCCGGGGAGGCACTCACCTTGGGCGGCTCCCCGCAAGTGGCAACCTGTCCTGGCTGCTCCTAGGTGGAGGCACAGCAGGCGGCTCTGCGCACTGCCCCTGCCCCACCATGAGCGCTGGCTCCGCTGGCCGGTAACTGCAGCCAATGGGAGCTGCAGGGGTGGCACTTGCGGGCGGAGGCAGCATGAAGAACTGCCCGCCGCGCCTCTGCCTCGGAGCAGCCGGGACAGGTCGCTGTTTACAGGGAGCTGCCCAAGGTGAGCGACCCCCGGATCCTGCACCCCCTCCCGTGCCCCAACCTGCTGCACCGAGGCCCCTCTCACACCCAAACTCCCTCCCAGACCCCGTGCACCGCACCTCCTCCCGCGCCCCAACCCCCTGCTGGCCACATGCCAACTAAACTGGGCTTTCGATGAAGATCAGAAATGCCGGTTTATAGAGCTTTACGGTTGGTGAAGTGCAGGATAAAACAGCTTTTACTGTACATAAATCCTGTTTCATTGAATAGGGTGGTAACAAATGACAACATAGGCCACTCCCTTTTACACAAACCTTAGGTAAGGCAACTATGCCCTGTGCCCAGAAGCAGCTGTCTTGTGTACTTCTCTTTCCTCTAGGCCTCACACAAGTCTCACTGCTTCACAAGCAGTTTTCTCTTTCTGCCCCCATCCCTGAGTTTTAGATCGACTGATTTTATACAGACCACAGAACAGCCATCTGATGAGGAAAAAAGGAAATTTTGGTCTTTTACTATCATTGGTTGAATTTGAGACAGCAACCTGGATATGAAAGTTCTGTAACACATTAGCAATCCCCTGATCCATCCAGTACTTCTTTTAAAAAATACTAGTTACATCTTAGTTTTAAAATCATACCTATAGATTGACAACCATCATGAATACTGGTAAAGTGAGTTCTGTACCTGGTATAGCATGGTAAACATTTGTGTGTGTGTAATACTAGCAATCCAGATGTTTGGCAATGATACACTATTTATATGAAGGTACTGAGGAAATGACTTGCGTCTTTCAGTCTTTTATTCAGAAACTGGTGTTTGAACAAATCCACATATTACAGAAATCATAGTTATCAATGGAAATAACTTTGTTGCTTAACAGATTATTCGAGCATTGCAGTGAGTTACTCTGATTCTTGCTCTTTTCTCCCCCTACCTCTAGGCTTCCTTTTTCTTCAGGCTATTAAAAGACGAGGGACCCAATTCAGAGGGGAATCTAAGGTAATGTAACTTACACTTTCTACCAGCATGTAACTTACATCAATTTAGACTCTTACTCCCTTAGACTCATCTCTGATTTTGCCCAAATATTCTGACATTCTCCCAAAGTAATCTAATGTTCAACACCACCACTAACAGGCTTTCGTCTGTTCAAACAGAGAAAGAAGAAAAGCAGGGTGCTGAGAATCAGTGGCAACACTCACACCAGATTCAGTTCAGTAACAGCATCTGCAGAAGATTAAAGAGATGGTAAATATTTTGTCCTTTCTATCAAGAGTTTAACATGTTTTGCAAGATATTATATAAATATTATGTTGTGCCAAGTTATGCTATAAGAGTACAACAAATATACATTGATTTTATGTTATGAAAGTGAACCCAAATTTTGTATACTGTTTATATATAGTAAGTGTCCTAGTTTACTGGCAACTGAAATTCTAGGATGCTTTAAATACATTTCAAAACTCTTTGGTACAATCTTTATCTTTCTACATAAGTATGGTATTGAGAACTGTTTCAAAATGTAGGTACTAATATTTTCTCAATATTATGAGATCCTCATTTCATTAGTTAGCCAGACAATAAAAATATCAAATTAAATTATGCAAAAAATACTTTTTAAAATATAAGTTTAGGGTTTCATTTCTACTTCCAAGTTATATGCACAATCTTATTTCAACCTCAAATATATGTCCTCTATCTCCCTTAGATCCTTGTACATATTTGGGAGTTCTATAATTGATTTCAATGGGAGCTTAGCTCTTGTCTGCAGCCAACCAGCCAACCTCCCCTCCCTCTGTGAATGGTCATGTAATCAACTGCAAATAAAGTATAGCTTTGCTGGACAATGCAGGGGAAGCTGGGCTGTGGCTCTGTCCTCTCCCCACCCAACCTTCTTTGGACAGTCTAACAAAACTATCTGCACTAGACTGCCCCAGTCCTCATGAGCCACCTGTACAGGGGATGAAAAGATCAGGGGGAAGGCTCCTTACAGCCTCCTCTCTCACACATCGATCCGCACAGGGCTTGGCACAAACTAGATCTTCATATGTAGATGCTTTTTTAAGTAAGAGAAGAAATGTTGCTATCAACAGTAACCTCAAAACCTCATCAAGGAGAAATCAATTCCTCATTATAGGTTCTGTGGAATCACTGGTAGTAAGTTAATAAGCTGCCAAACTGTAAAGATAAACTTCATTCCTTATGGGGTTCTCTATATCTCTTTTCTAGTAAGTTCGTGCTGCCGCAACAGAGGAAGCACAAAGTTGACCAATAAAACTTATTCTTAGAATTATGAAGGCTTCGCTGATCTTTTTTTTTTTTTCAGACTAGGGAAACTACAATTAACTGTGATTCATGTTGGCTTGTTTCCCCATAAGAATTAGAGGAGGACTTTTGCCGAATGGAAAAAGATAACATCAGTAGGGAAAGAAATATTTTTAAAGCATCCAAGAAGGTATTACAAATAATATAATAACCACCTCCCCAAAAGTACAAACTATGGCCCTGATCCTGCAATTTGTTACATCAGTGGGTTCTCTGCTAAAGAAGCGGTCTGCCCATACACAATGAATTTCAGGATTGGGACTTATAAAGATACTTGGCAGTATTCTTTATGGAGATATTCCAATTTCTGAGGTAAAATAATATATTAAAATACTTTGGCCATTTTTTGTTTATTTTAACCTTTGTTTGAAGAAACCACTCTTATTAGGTTAAGAGACAGACAATTCATGCTAGATTTATGTACAATTATGTAAGGGAAAAAGAGAACTGCACCTTTGTTCTTTTTACCTTCCTTGTATTAGATATAGGTTTGAATACCTTACACCTCCTGACTCAGCAGTTGTCCCTAGAGATCGAGTGGAGTACTTCTGTTAACATTATTTTAAACCTTAGGTCTAATTTTCCACTATCTTGTATGTGAAATGGGTCTAAAATGTCATTAAATAAGAATTCTCCATTCACACTAATGGTAATGTTTTATGCCCACTTTGCACAGGTGCAAGTAACTACACAAACTGCAAGGCATAAAAGAATCAGACCCCTTATATTTTCACCCTTTACAACTCTTGCATGAAATTTCCAGTTGCTGGGATGCTTGAAATACACAATGAAAGTAACATATAAAAGGAGACATGAAGGTTCAGCACCTGTTAGGAACATGTGAGGATGTTGTTGGCATTTATTTACTTCTAGGCACTTTTAGCAATGCTCTATACCCACACTTGTAACTAGGATCTGGGGACTAGAAACCATATCTGCAGAGTCTGGGGCAACTGACATTCTCACTCGGGGGCTATGCAGAGGCACAACCAGGAACACTGTGGAGAGTATGTGCCGCAAGAAGTACTGCCCAAGAGACCCAGAGTGACAGTACCCTGCAGCCCTCTGATTGGCCAAGTGCCCCTGCTTAGCCCAGGAAGTTGTCTGGCCAACCACACAGATTTTGGCCTACTGTAACACCAGATTTCACCTTGTCTCCTCATCTCTGATTCCAACCTGACTTTGACCCTGATTCTTGCCTTTTGATTCTAACCTGATATGGTTCTGGTCCCCGACCTGACTCTTGTTTAGGGTTACCATATTTCAGGTTCCCAGAAAGAGGACACTACCGGGTGGGGAAGGACTGGGAACTGGAGTGGGTATTTGGGGGGTGCTGGAGGGGTGTGGGTGTACTGAGGGAGTACCTGGGGGTTGCTGAAGGGGGTACCTGTGGCCTCATTCTTCAGGTAGGGGGCAGTGTCGCTCCCTGTCATGGTGGCAGAGTGGCTGGAGCAAGCCCAGGACACAGCAAGAGCTGTCAGTCAGTGCCTCCCTGCGGGATCCCCTCCCAGGGCTGGGAGCTGGATGGGCAGGATCCAGCATCTGTGTCTGCAAGGGAATGGACCAATCAGCTGCGGATACAGGGGAGGGACCAATTGGGAAGTGGACCAATCAGGGCTCTTTCTGAGCTACAGCATCTGCTCTGCAAAAATCCAGGACATTTCCTATTATTTGAAAAATCCCCCAGGACAGAGGATGAAGGTGCAAAAAAAAAAAAAAAAAAAGGGAGGGACCGAGGAATGTGCTGGCCGCTGCTTCCCGCAGCCCCCATTGGCCTGGAGTGGCGAACTGTGGCCAGTGGGAGCCGCAATCGGCCGAAGCTGCGGATGTGGCAGGTAAACAAACTGGCCCGGCCCGCCAGGGTGCTTACCCTGGCAGGCCATGTGCCAAAGGCTGTCAATCCCTGTCATAGAAAACCAGGACATAGACTAACCATACTCTTGTTAACAGGATCTGGCCTTGCTATTCCTCCAACTCCTGGCTGGTGACTCCTGTCTTTGGTGGGCAGACAACAGCCCAGCTGTCACTGCTAGGCCTGACTGCCAGCAACCTGGTTCCTTATAACACTGCTGCAAACTAAAACTGAAAACAGCTTACTCAAGTTATTTAGATTTTTTAAAAAATCTTCAAAATGGCTGTAACATGGACCTAAATATGGTTCTGTGAGTTTGTTCAAGAGCTCTTGTAAAAAAATAAAAAACATTCTCTAACTAAATTATTACAAAAATAAATCTGTTTATTTAGAAGTACGACAAGAAATAAGTTACTCCCATAGGCTCATTAGTCAGTGGTCAGAACTTTGAGAAGTGTACACTAGATAATAGATCTCTAAGTCCAAAACTGTCCTAAATTCTGATTGCTATAATACTAAGAGCCAGATTCCCTAGTGTACCAAAGCAGCACTCAACACATCTGGAAACAGGAGGGAAACGTGTGGCTTTCCAAAACTCTTCTCTGACCTCCTCATGAAAGTTGGAGCAGCCTCAGGAAGGCAGTCCATGGCTGGTAGTGTGATCTGGAGGAATGATCACAAAGTAGAGACTACGAAGATCTTGGCCGTGGGCAAGTTCCTTCATCTTTTGGTCTTTTTTCCCATCTGTAAAATGAGGATAATGGTACATACCCACCTATCTCAGAGTCGCAGTAGATGTTATGGGGATTAAGTAGTTAAGAAACATAAGAATGGCCATACTGGGTCACACCAATGGTCCATCTAGCTTAGTATCCTGTCTTCTGACAGTGGCCAATGCCAGGTGCTTCTGAGACAATGAACAGAACAGGTAATCATCAAGTGATCCATCCCGTGTCGCTCATTCCCAGATTCTGGCAAACAGAAGCTAGGGACACTTCAGAGCATGGCTTTACATCCCTGCCCATCCTGGCTAATAGCCATTGATGGACCTATCCTCCATGAACTTATCTAGTTCTTTTTTGAACCTTGTTATAATCTTGGCCTTCACAACACCCTCTGGCAAAGAGTTCCACAGGTTTACTGTGTGTTGTGTGAAGCAATACTTCCTTTTGTTTGTTTTAAACCTGCTGCCTATTAATTTCATTTGATCCCAGTCTTGTGTTATGAGGAATAAATACTTGTTTTACTTTCTCCACACCAGTCATGATTGTATAGACCTCTAACATATCAGCCCTTAGTCGTCTTTTTTCCAAGCTAAAAAGTCCCAGTCTTATTAATCTCTCCTCAGATGGAAGCTATTCCAAATCCCTAATCATTTTTGTTGCCTTTTCTGTACCTTTTCCAATTCCAATACAACTTTTTTGAGATGGGGCGACCACATCTGCACGCAGTATTCAGGATGTGGGTGTACCATCGATTTATATAGAGGCAATATGATATTTTCTGTCTTATTATCTATCCCTTTCCTAATGATTCCCACCATTGTTAGCTTTTTTGACTACCGCTGCATATTGAGTGGATGTTTTCAGAGAACTATCCACAATGACTCCAAGCTCTTTTTTGAGTGGTAACAGCTAATTTATACCCCATCATTTTATATGTATAGTTGGGATTAAGTTTTCCAATATGCATTACTTTGCACTTAGCAACATCGAATTTCATCTGCCATTTTGTTGCCCAGTCGCCCAGTTTTGTGAGATCCCTTTGTAACTCTTTGCAATCTGCTTTGGACTTAACTATCTGGAGTAGTTTTGTATCATCAGCCAATTTTGCCACCTCACTGTTTACCCCTTTTTCCAGATCATTTATGAATATGTCGAACAGTAGCGGTCCCAGTACAGACCGCTGGGGGAAACCAGTATTTATCTCTCACCATTCTGAAAACTGACCATTTATTCCTAGCCATTTTTTCCTATCTTTTAACCAGTTACTGATCCATGAGAGGACCTTTCCTCTTATCCCATGACAACTTACTTTGCTTAAGTGACTTTGGTGAGCAACCTTGTCAAAGGTTTGCTGAAAATCTAAATACACTATATCCACTGGATCACCCTTGTCAACATACTTGTTGATCCTCTCAAATAATTCTAGATTGGTGAAGCATGATTTCCCTTTACAAAAACCATGTTGACTCTTCCCCAACAAATTATGTTCATCTATGTGTCCAATAATTCTGTCCTTTACTATAGTTTCAACCATTTTGCCCGGTACTGAAGTTAGGCTTACCGGTCTGTAATTACTGGGATCTCCTCTGGAGCCCTTTTTTAAAATGGTATCACATTAGCTGTACGAGTCATCTGGTACAGAAGCTGATTTAAATGATAGATTACATACCAGTTAGTAGTTAATTCATATACACAACTTTGAATATACTGTGTTATATAAAAGATATTGTTCTTGCTTTTCGGAGACTACTGAAGTTGAAATATGCTCTCCTGTATTTAAAGAAACACAGTGGAAGATTAACATGCAGGTGATTAATAAATTTCATCCTGAACAAATTTTCCCTAAGGGTGTCTCTGTCCTTGTCCTCACAACCTTTAATCTTCAGGTTATTTTTACCTTTGCAAAAATCACCATATAGCTTCCTCAAAAAATTATCCAATGGTCCTTTTTATGGTGGACTGGATGGCATGCTGTCCCACAGGTGGAGTCATCATAGATGTGACAAAGTCAGAGTTTATATCCATAAGTATGCTGGGGAATTGTTGGGAAGATGGCACAAATAGTTCAGAGTAAGGGGACCTCAACCGCCCCTCCCCCTCCCCCTCTGACTGCTATGGAATAACCTCATATTTTCCTTTCTGTAACTCCCAAACCAATCACTTTCTTTTCCTTGCCCCAAAATCCTTTCATATTTTAAAAATATATTAAGTAAAATGAATATGTACCTTTGAAATTACACATTTCCTATAATTATATATGGCAACTATTTATATTCAGGTTTCCTCAAGTAGAAAACTTTATGGGCTGGGCCCTATATATATGTATAAATTGAACTGTCTTGATCATAATGTGTGCAGATGTTCCAGCGGGTGCTGATAGGTGGCTGCTTGCTTCTTGCTAGGTCCCACTAATTGGTGTTTGCTCCAAATGTTTTCAGTTTTTACATGTTACCAGTCAAAAGCATGTTAATAGATATTGGCTCAGAAATCAGTTTTAGAGCAATGACACCCAACTTCATATATTCTACCATAATTTCTTAGGTCTCAATCCTGTAAACTGCTATGGCCACAAAGAGCCCAGTGCAGTCAGTGCTGTACCTTTCCCTCTGAGGATGATTTTAGGGGTCTCAAAATATGCCTCACAGAAGTCCAGATCTACCTAGGAATTAACTAAAACTGAATCTCAGCAAGATTAAAATTATGTTGATTGGTTTGTGTAGAAAATATGAGAGCAGTATTTCACTTGGCCTCTCATAGTATCACTTCAGGTGACTCATGCAGGTCACAGTCTAGACACTGATCAGAACTGATATTACACAGGATTTGCAGGTAGTCACAGCTGCTTATGATCATCTTCAGAATATTAAACTATCTGTTTCTCTTATACACTAATACAATGACTGTGGTGTATGCCTTTGTAACACTTGTGTTGGACTACTACAGTATACTGTAGGCTATAAAAGTAGGTTGATTAGATGCTACAGCAGAATATGGCAACTTGATTATTCGGAGGAACAGGAAGGAGTGAGAGGAGAGTGCCAAGAAGCTTCTGTATTCACATCACTTGCCTATTTGGACCCAGAATGTGTTCAAATGTTGGCTTTAAATTTTAAAAATGGATTGGGACCCAGCTGTCTCACAGGGCTTCTGACTCCCAGCATATCATTTCAACAGCTAAACTGCACAGGGATGGGGCTGCTGGATGGGTTTTTTGGCCATGCAAGAGGGCATATTGTATTTTTGCTGCTGCAATCCCAAGACTATAGGATATCTTCATGTTCCACCTAAACAGGCAGAACTGCAGATGTAGCAGCACCTTTTAGTTCAGATTTAAAAATCTTATGTTTTAAAATATTTTATATGGTGCTGTGATATAAATATGATTGTATATTGCTTTTATTTAGTTGTTTTAAGTTGTGTAATGTACTGGTGCTTTTGCAGACAAGCAATAAATAAAATTAAGAATAAAAACTTGCTTCCTCACTTATTAAAGCTCTCTTTTCATCACCTGTTCAAAACAGAATAGGTTATCGGTCTCTTTTCTAACATGTCTGACCTCAAAGCAATTGGGCAACTGCTTGTTTCTACACCTTTGCATTACATTTCTTCACCTGATTTTCAGTTGTCCATTTGTGCTAGTCACTTACATATGAAATGAACATGCTTGTTCACATTCAAAAAAGGACTGATCAGTTAAATGGATAACAAGTATAGCCAGTTATAATAGTAAAGATGTTTTAATTTTTTTTTTTTTTTAGAATGTAGACTCCCAAGCTTCGCTGCACAAGCCAATCTACAGTAGGGGTCAGGAGGAAACTTCCCTGCGGGCAAGTTGTCCCATAACTGCAGGCTCTCAGGTACCTTCCTCTCAAGTATCAAATGGCCACTGTTGGAAACTAGATATTGGTCTAAATGGTCACTGGCCTGATCCCACATGGTAATTTCTATGATCTCTCCTTCACAACTTAGAATTAGCAACAGCAGTTCAGAAGGAAAAGAGACACATGCTTGGTATGCTACCAAATTCAAGCAGAGGGGAAGCAAACCATGACATTTATTATGCAACTGCCACACTGAGACCTAAGAGAGGCACATCCAGTCATTGGTGCATTTACTCATCTTCATGAGTTCAAATCAGGGCGGGCCTTATGACCCCCGGGGCCACTAAGCAGCAAGATAAAACAGGCCCAGGAGGGCCTTTGAGCCGATCGCGCCCAATGAATCCCGCTTTGACGAGATTTGGGAAACCACGCCGGGGCTGCTAGAGACACGCAGGGTCCCGACAGTTCACCCTGTTGCAAACCTCCCTAACGTTGTCACTGATCTCGCAGGGTTTGGGGCTTCCCTGGGCGCTTGGCCCCGGAGTCAGGTCACCCCACCAGAGTCCCGCCTGCTCCCAAGAGCTTCCGCCTCACCGCGGGGCAGAGAAAACCAGGAGCACGTGACCCAGCCCCAACGGCAAATAACGGGACGTGTTGGGGCCGGGGCAGGTCGCTGAGCGCTGCGAGGGGTGGGGGCAAGAGCCTCACACGCCCCGCCCGCTGCTCTGGCTCAGAACGAAAGCAGAGAGCAAGCTTGAGCGGACCCACGTCATCACTGGCGTGGGCAACCAATCAACGGGCTACCCCTCCCTACGGGCCCGATGGCCCCAGAGCCACGGGAACGCGGCTGCCCCTCCTTGAGTAGAGCTCCCGCCTGTCCTGGGGTGGGCCGGGGTTGTTCCTCGTCGGCTTCCGTCGCGCCCCTCTTTCCATCTGCAGCGGCAGCAGGGTTCTCCGTGAGAGCGGGCGGCGGGTCGCGCCCACCCAGATAGAGAGCCCCGCCCACGCCACCTAAACAACAGTCGAGTGCCCCCCCCCGCGCTCTGGCCACGCCCTTTGGGTCCCCCCTTCCCACCACGCAGAACGTACTGATATCATGTCATGGCCCCGCCCACCACGCTCTCCCCTCCCCCCCTGCTAGAGCGTGATCACTCGTGTCCCGCGGCGCCTTCTGCCCGGTGGGAGCCCCGCCTTCGCCCTGCGGCTGCCTCGCCCCTGCTGCCCGGGACGCTCGTGTGGCTGGTGTCAGCGCGCGGCGCAGGCCGCTCCGCCCTGCGGACGGGTACGGTGACTTCTATTCTCAGGCAGGGGCGGAGGGCTCGGGCGCGGCCTGCTCGGCTGCCGGTCCCGGCCGTTGCGTGTCTGTTCGGGGCCTTGCCCTCCCTGTGCCCGGGCCTCGTAGTCAGTGCCACGCTCGGCCTCTGCCAGCCGGGACCCCGCGCCCCCCTGGCTTAGCCCTGCCCCGCCCGGCCCACTGACACCACCACGACTCCGTCCTAAGGTTGCCTGCGATGGGCCCGGCCTGGCCCTCCGCTTTGCCAGCGATGAGTCCCGTATCTTCAGCCTGGCTGTGCCCCTTGCTCCGGAACAGGCCCTGCCACGCTGACCCCTGCCCGAGGTCCATCAGTGATGGGTCCACCCTCACACCATGCACTGGCTATCTCAGCTGCCAAACCCGCCTACTCCCAGTGCCAAACTCCTACCCGCCCCCCACACCCCTGCTCCTTCCAGCTGCCCAACCCACCTAGCTCTCTTCCCCGCCCCTTCCTTCCAGCTGCTGAACTAGGGTTGCCAACTTTGGTTGGATGAATTCCTGGAGATTTCATCACATGACATAATCTTTAATTAAAAATTAATCTTTAGTTCCTGGAGATTTGGCAACCCTGCCTGTCCCTCCCAGTGCCAAACTCTTACCCTGCCTCCTGGGTCCTTCCAGTTGCCAAATCCACCTCCCCCACCCCAAGTGTTGAACACCTTCTCCTCCCGCTCCTTCAAGCCACCAAAACCATCTGCCCTTCCCAGTACTAAACATCTACTCCCCGAGGCTCTTTCCAGCTGCCAAACCCAGCTGCCCCTCCCACTCCCCTACTGCTGAACATCTATCCCACCCTGGCTCTTTCCAGTCACCAAACATTTCCAGTCACTGCACATTCCAGTGCTGAACACCTGCCTACCCACCCAAGTTCTTGTCATCTGCCAAATCCATCATCCCAGTGCTGAACCCGAACCTACCCAAGTTCTATCCGCCTGCCATATTTACCCACACCAGTGACAGTGCTCATCACAATAACTCCATCTTTTTCTTAGGGAAAGCTAATCCTTGCATTACCAGTACAGTACATAGTCAAACCTAATGTGCTTTCTTCTCCTGATGTGATGCATCATTTTAGCAGGCATGTGTATGTTTCATGCTGTTAATGAAAGTAGATCACTGTTCCATAACAGACTCCATGGAGAACTAACATATGGCAAAATGCACATTGTGTTACTAGTGTTCCAGTGAATGCTAGAATTTCATAGATCTTCACACAACAGCTGTGGGCAGTAGCAAAATGGTTAACCTGATTGCTCAGAGTTTTGTTTTTGTTTTTTATATATATTACATTGATGCCCAGAGGCCCCAGTTGGACCCACACTGTTCAGGGGTACAAACAGGCAGTGAAAGACAGTCTCTGCTCCAAAGAGCTTGTAAGCTAAGATGGGACAAGGGGGTATGGAACACAACAGAGGGAGGGGAGGTTAGGCAGAAGATGAGTTTGACAGTAAAAGGGATACAAGATTGTACATATTCTTAGCAATGTGTAGAACTTGGAAGCTTCACATTTTTTAATGGCTGTAAAAAGACTGTAGGGCTTCCAGATTTTTATGTCATGGCCCCCCTTACCCGTAATGGAATCTATCCGTGTCCCTGCCCCCCGCTCAGGGGCTGTGGCCGGGAATTGGGCTGTGGTTGAGGCCGGACCTGAAGCTGGGGCTGCGTCCAGAGTCAGGCCTGTGAGTGGAGCTGTGTTGGGGCCGAGACAGGAACTGGGGGTGGGGCTGGGTGGCAGTCCCTCCCCGTCCCCTGTGGGGGCTAGCCCGGGCCCAGCCATGCCCCTCCAAGCTTTCCTCCGTGCCTCCCTAGGGGGCATGCCCCACAGTTTGGGGACCACTGCTGTATATTTTGAAGTATTTGCTTTTTGCTAATGTAATTAATATAAAAAAGGATTTATCCAGTGTAGGTGGTTAGTTGACTGTGTATAGGTTTTTAAAAATAGCTAAGTCACTTTTTATATAGTTGTGTACTTCACTTTATGTGAATTATTATTTCTTATTTAAAGGTCTGTTGGTCTACATGTTGCTGAATGGACAGTTCCCAAGAGCAGGGAGTCTGCCCCTGAGAGCTAACAATCCATGAACCGTGCAAATACAATGCTACTGAGCAACAGGTAAAAATATCCAAAACATTAATTCACAAACTAACTATTAAAGAAAAGCAATGCAATAACTGGAAGAAAAGGTGAGGACATAATTGTGCTAGGGTTACTAGTTAAAAGAAGTATTGAACCAGGTGTGTGTGTGTGTGTCTTCCCCCCCCGCGTCCGAGAGGGAGATTTTGGTTTGCAGTGACTGGGAGGATATTCAAAAATGAAGGGTGGTGGTGTATAGGTAGCCTTTTAGGTCTTGTTGAGGATAGCCTAAAAAGCTTTTATCCTAGTGTAGACAGGGCAAGTTGTATTTTAACACATTAGGTAGTTGAGGTAAACATTAGGAAACAGGCTTGGGTTCACCTTGACCAGATAACACATGTTAAAATACAACTTGTCCTATCTATACTTGAGTGTTAAAACATATTTATTTTTATTTTAATTTATTTATTTAATGTCAACTCTCGCCTTAACGGGAGGAGAGAGTCAACCAATACAGAGGTTTGAAAAGAGGGATGTGATAGAAGTTATACATTCTGAACAGTTTGACACTACAAATAGTAACCCACACACTTCTGAATAGTTCTTGTGATGTTACATTTAGGATTTTAAATAGTTAAGATTGTCATAATATTGAATGTTAAAATAGTTTTTAGGATGTGTGAAACAGCTGCCTTTTTATGCCAGAACACAGTATATGAAATTACACAAATGATGTCTGACTTTGAAGTATTTAGTATGAATCTGTTATACACAGTTTTTTATTTCAATATGTTACATTTAGATGTTCCTGGAATCTGTAATTAACATTAGGTGATGCTAATCTGTGGTAGGAATTTAGTATGGAAGGATTTAGTGTCCCCTCTGTGCATCCATGTGTAATGATAATTAACAGATTTCCCCTTTGCCATCTTTTATCTAAGGTGTACATATTAAGTTCCATTAATCTTCCTTCATAGGTCATGCCCTCCATTCCTTTTGTCATCTATATATTCCTTGTAATTTATCAGTGTTGGTAGGGGTATTTTATAGCGAGCAGAACAAAACCCTGCATAGTACTCCCAAGTGTGGTATTAGCAAGGCTGGTGTAAAGAGGAGTTATTACTTCTCTGGCCTTAAAAAAAAAAAAAAAAAAAAAAAAAAAGTTTTCCCCCACTACATGTACATACTAGTATATATAGTATTCACTTTTCTTGCGATAGCATCATCCCTCAAGCTCATGTCTAGGAAATACACTGTAGGGAGCAATCCTGCCCTGGCATGGGGATGAACTAGATGACCTCATATCTTTTCAGACTCTAATTTCTGTGATTTGTTGTATGCTATCACTCCAGATCCTTCACTTTACTGCTCTCAAAGCAACAATATTCAATTTTTTTCTTTTGCGTGGTGTTCTGATGGGTCAGTGACTCATGTTGCACTCATATGACCTATTTTCCCCTTGTACATCAAAAATGATTTGAAGGACTGGTAAACTGACTTTGAAAGATTAAGTGAATTAAGTAGATAAATTGGTCACTGATATGGGAGGTCAGTCAGAGGCCAGAAAATAACTGTGTATATGTAAACCCCAAAGAAGGGGCTAAAATTGTCCAAAGGAGTGTAACTAAACATAATCTTACCTGGTGTGAAGACTGGATGAAAATTATTATCGTGCAGCAGTGACTTATTTTCTCTTGAATGCTGGGTGTATAAAGTTTCTGGAGTACATCTATTCTGTCTGACTAAGGGAAACAATAAATTCCAGATTGAAATGGCATTCCCTGCAGAGAATTCTGACCTTACTATCTCGCTTATACAGAATGATTTTATAACAACATGTAATTGTTCAAATTACTTAATATTAACACAAACATTTAGAAAATAAAGGATTTTGCATAGAAATTGTATTTCACATACTGTTTGACTAGTAAAGATTAGGAGAACCAATAAAATCAATAGATTGTAACATGTTACCTCTGTCAACCTGAGTGGTTAACCAACAATTTGGGGTCTTGCAGGTTGTTCCAGTTAGGAGGAGAAATGGGTGATGAAGTCAAGTATTTCTTTGATGCAACTCTGTCTACTTACAAAGAATGTGCAAAGATCTTGTTTCCCTGAGTACAGTAGGAATCGAAACTTCGTATTGTGTTTTGCTTACAGTTCTAAGCTTCTTTCAGCCAGCACTGAGCTGAGAAAGCTTTCTCTCTTGGTTTTTTCTAAGGGCACGTCTTCACTACCCGCCGGATCGGCGGGTAGCAATCGGTCTATCGGGGATCGACTTATCGCGTCTAGTGAAGACGCGATAAAATCGATCCCTGATCGCTCTGCCGTCGACTCCGGAAATCCACCGCGGCAAGAGGCGGCAGCGGAGTCGACGGCGGCGCGGCAGCAGTCGACTTGCCGCCGTCCTCACAGCCAGGTAAGTCGACCTAAAATACGCCACTTCAGCTGCGCTATTCACGTAGCTGAAGTTGCGTATCTTAGGTCGACCCCCCGCTGTAGTGTAGTCCTAGCCTAAGGGCCATGCTCCCAGTGCTTTTGCAGTGTTCTTGGCTTTCTGCTCCTTCTCTGGTGTTTGTCTATCTGTCACAGACATACAAATCCGCACAAAACAATAACCAGCAAAACCCCTCAATGCACACACAACTTGCCTGTGCCTTTGTTTTGGGTGGTGACATGTACCTGTGTTTTTGGTGGAGGTTGCTATTGTTTGTTATCTTGTTCCATAAAGATGCTTAATGGCTGCTTACAACTGTCTTTAACTGAAGGGCAGTGATTATGCCTAACCCATAACAATATTTTGCAATAATACAGCATCTCTCATTTGGGGATTTCAAAATACTTTACAAGGGGAATTGACTCTCAAGCATCTACAGTAGAATCTCAGTTACAAACACCTCAGGAATGGAAGTTGTTTGTAACTCTGAACAAAACATTATGGTTGTTCTTTCAAAAGTTTACAACTGAACATTGACTTAATACAGCTTTGAAACGTTACTATGCAGAAGAAAAATGCTGATTTTAACCGTCTTAATTTAAATGAAACAAGCACAGAAACAGTTTCCTTATCTTGTAAAATCTTTTTTTAAACTTTCCCTTTATTTTTTTTAGTAGTTTACCTTTAACACATTACTGTACTGTATTTTCCTTTTTTTGTCTCTGCTGCTGCCTGATTGCGTACTTCTGGTTCCAGATGAGGTGTGTGATTGGCCGATCAGTTCGTAACTCTGAAGTTCTACTGGATTCTAATCCAGGAGTCTTGACGTCAGTTTCTTGCTCTAACTACTAACTAACGCTTTATCTCCACAGAAGCATAGAACTTCCCCATTAACAGAGTCTTTCTCTTAAGATCCTGTTCCAAAATTTTAAAATGCGTATTTCACTAATGTTTTCAGGGTTGCCCTAGGCAATCTACGAGAAGGACTTTATAGGGCACATGCTCTACATTGCTGTTGTATCTGATATTACTAAATTCTGTATTTTTGCTGTATCCTCTACAGTGTTTCCAGTGTCTTTCTAATCTGGTGTTATAGGAGAGGGCTACAAAATTGGTTCCAAGTAGGCAATGACAAGTTAGGACAAAGGCAGTAGGACAAAGTAAAAGCTGACACATAGGCAGGGATGGATTTACACAGAATCTTAAAAGTGGGAATGAAACTTACTGTCGAGAGCAAGAGGAAGCCAATTGTAGGAACTGAAGAGAAGTGTGTTGTTTCAAAGCAGTGGAAGGGGAAGATGTATTTTAGCAGCAGTATTTTATACAGGCTGGGCTCGGGCAAGAGGAGATGCTGGCAGGCCAAAGATGAGGAGACTGTTAATACTTGAAATGACAGATGACATGTGTGAGCAAGGATTTGGAATGGAGAAAAAGTTCAAGGAAAAAACAGAAGGATTTGGTGACCACCTGAATGCAGGGTGGGGAAAGGAGTTAGAAGTCTAATATGAAATTGAGGTTGCAAATCTGGATGATGTGAAGGATGGTGAAAGAATTTTGGAGAAAGGATACCCAAAGTGTACCCATAGGGATGGTTTAGGAGAAACATATGAAATTCACTGACTTAAGGGGTATCAGGCAGGACAGTTGCCCACCATGCTACAGGGGTCCCCGCAAAGCTAAGTTGCTCAGGCTTCGGCTTCAGCCCCAGGTGGCAGGGCTGGGAGCCCCGGGCTTCAGCCCAACATAGCAGGGCTTCAGTTTTCTGGCCTGGGCCCCAGCAAGTCTAACACTGACCCTGCTTGGCGGCCCCCCTGAAACCTGCTCGCGGCCCTCAGGGGGCCCCGTCCCCCCAGTTGAGAACCGCTGTTGCACATGACACATTTTCTCTGGGGAGTTGTCTTTCCCATTAGTGATCATTTTTGTTAAATCATCCTATTTCATGGGGTTGATAGCACCCTTGAATAATTGCCTGACAGCCCTGTTTTTGATTGGTTTTTGATGGTCCAAATGAATAAATCTGTCAGCAGCCACTCAGACTGCTTCAGTAGGAAGATGTGATGATGTACATGCATGACAAACTGAAAACTTATGCAGATTAAACTGACATTTTATAAATAAAGATAAGTAGTCAGAAAAGTTTATTTTAAGAAGTTAACTTTTACTCAACAGATCTGTTCTCATTGTATATTCTGAATCACACAGTTTCTTCTGTTGATAATACTTACTGCTTTTTACTCCTGTTAGCTTTCCAGAGCTAATACAGTAATGGGTGAATGGCTAGATTATTTCTAGCTTACACATTAACAGAATTGTTAATGAAGTTCCACTTGCAGAATCTTTATTGGGGATTAGCCAGAAAGAACACGGGTTAACATTCAGATCATGGACTCAATTTGCAAAGTTGGCAGTTTAAAAAAAAAGTGTCTTTGTACTTAAACTGAAGTGGGCATAATTGAGGGAGGGAAGGTACCCTAATATACCATTTTACAAATAATTTTTCATAGCATACCACATTTTAAGGGGTTATTGCCTGATAATCAACCAATCGGGCTCTAGTGCTTGTGGCCCCCAGTTAATCAATCAGGCTTCTGTGCACCTGGCCCCCATCATTCTGATTACTTTTGCCTCCAGCCTCCATCAGTCATACACAGGATCTCCATTATAATACAAATAATGTCTACAGTTGACCCTATATCCAGCATTTGCCCCAGATCTCTTACGGTTTGTCTCTTTACTGTCTGATGTATCTCTTTTAAAAGATACCAGTCAACAACAAAAAGTAGGACTGAGAAGGAAAATTTTCAACCAGAGCCCAGATTCAAAGGCTTTTATTCAAAAATTTAAAGTTTATTAAGAAAAACAAAGCAAAAACGACATTGAAAATTCAGAGGACATAAAAGCTTAACCTGTGTGAAATTTGGCCACCAAGTTCTTGAGAAAAATCAGGAATTTATTTTAAGCGCATTTTAGAATAAACCCCTACCTATCGTGCTTCCAAAAATATTCTCTTCGGGTCCTTATATCGTACTACTTTTATCTCCTTTAAAAATGTAAATTATTCAGCTGATTTTTGATAGGGGAATGAAAGCTGTGCCACGTTTCTGGAGACGTTATAGCCAAACATCTACCAGAACACACATACTGTCAATGTTACAAATACAGTCACAACTATGGTTTTGCAATCCGTTTGTAACCTCTTATATAAAAGATTAACTCAATCTTTCTTTCTTTTTGGTACCGTATATACTCGTTCATAAGGTGAATTTTTTTGGTAAAAAAGTGAAGCATTAAAGAGCGGGGGTCGGCTTATCAACGGGTCTACACCAATATTTGACGATTTTAAGTTCTATTGAATTGAATATCTAATACACTGTAGTTTTGTTTACTTGGAGCGTTCGCAGGCACGGAGCCCCTCAGCTCCCAGTGGCTGTGGTTCGCCGTTCTCAGCCAATGGGAGCTGCGGGAAGTGGTGGCCAGCATGTCCCTCGGCCCACGTCGCTTCCCACAGCTCCCATTGGCTGGGAGCACAAACCGCGGCCACTGGGAGCTGAGGGGCTCCATGCCTGTGAATGCTCCAGGTAAACAAAACGTCCCGACTTGCCAGCAGTTTATCCTGACGGACCGGGAGCCAAAGTTTGCCAACTCCTGAAATATAGGGTCAGCTTATGAAAGCATCATACAGTTTTTGCCATTTTTACCTATCCATCTTGGGGGGTCGGCTTATAAACGAATGGGTTAATGAACGAGTATATACGGTATGTCCACTCTGCAGTCTTTCTGTGGCTGAACCATTTGCATGCTATACCCACCATGCTACCTAATTTTGTTTATATCAGTTAATTCTGGGAAAATCTCGACAGTTATTCCATACCGCCGAGTGACCAGATAGCGCACACATTGATGAGCATGGATCCACCAGCGTCTGGTAAATTCACTCTTGGGTGTCCTACTGCACAGAGAGCAGGACGGAAAGAGGAGCAGTCAAATTTTTTTGTGGATGTTTTTCTAAGAGATATGCTCTAGGGTTATTTTGGGGAAGTTTTGTGGCCCATTGTAGAGAACATCTAGATCAGTGGTTTTTAAACTGCGGGTCGCGACCCAGTACTGGGTCGTGGAATGTAAGGCACTGGGTTGTTGCAGCTCTGGTCAGCACCGCCGACCGGGCCATTAAAAGTCCTGTCGGCAGTGCTGCCCGGCTAAGGCAGGCTAGTCCCTACCTGTTCCAACACCGTGCTGTGCCCCAGAAGCAGCCAGCAGCAGTTCCGGATCCTGGGGAGGGGGGGCCCACGGGGCTCCGCGTGCTGCCTCCTCCCGAGCACCGGCTCCGCACGTCCATTGGCTGGTTCCCGGCCAATGAGAGTTGGGGGGGCCGTGCTTGTGGGTGAGAGCCGCGTGGAGCCGCTTGTGCGTCTCCGCCTAGGAGCCCGACCTGCTGCTGGCCACTTCCGGGATGCAGCACGGTCTGCGGTGCCAGGACAGGCGGGAAGCCTGCCTCTGCACCCCGACTGTGCCGCTGACTGGGAGGTGCTGTAGATAAGCCTGCGCCCCAACCCCCTGCTCCAGCCCTGAGCCCCCCCAAACCCAGAGCCCCCTCCTGCACCCCACCCCTCATCCCTGGCCCCATCCAGAGTCCTGACCCCCCTCCTGCACTCCACCCCCTTGCCCCAGCCCAGAGCCCCCTCCCAGACCCTGAACCCCTCATTCCTGTCCCCACAGCCCTCACCCCTGCACCCCAACCCTCTGCCCCAGCCCTGAGCTGCTCCCACATCCCAAACCCCTCATCCCCAGCTCCATTGGGTCGCGGGCATCAACAATTTTCTTCAACTGGGTCGCCATAAGTTACTGATCTAGATTATCATAATGGTCCCTTCTGGTCTTGGAAATCTATGAAATCAGTTACACAGCCATGATTACAAAACTGTTTTGAAAAAGAAATAAAACTTTATATATATGCATATGAGTGACCCATTGATCAGCCTCAAATGAAAGTCCACTTACATATATTATAATTTGCTAGTGTAATGTAATTTAATAGGAAAATTGTGTATACAACATTATCATGAAGTAGTAATTATAAATACTTAACAAAACATTCTGTTTGATAAATGGGAATTATTACCAATAAGTACATTTAAAAATTCTTTTAAAAAAAAATACCTAGGTACAGAAATTGAGATAACAAATGCATATAAAAACCCAACAGTCCATTGAAAAGTTGATGTGATGAAATACTAATTTTTTTTATAAGTGATAAGGATGTTTGTTTACTATTGGTATTGTAAAAACTTAGTTAACTGTTAATTTGCTTGGGGTTTTGTAAATTACATAAATAGTAAAGTACTTTGGTGCTTAGCAACCAAAATTTGTTGGGTGAAGCAAAGATTTTTTTGTAATTTTGGTATGCTCATTTATTTTTGTACTTGTCTAAAAAAGAAAAAATATAAAAATATTTAATTGAATCCAAACTGAAGACATTATCTTTTATCTGAGGTTTACTGACTGGCGCACAAGAGAAACTGCACTCTAAGGCCTTGGCTACACTTGCGAGTTACAGTGCAATAAAGCTGCCCAGAGCGCTGTACCTCACTCCCCGTCCCCACTGGCAAGGCATGTACAGCGCTGTATCTCCCTGGCCACAGCGCTGCAGGTATTCCACTTCCCCGAGAGGAATAAAAGATGCAGTGCAGTGGCTACAACTCCCGGGTGTCAGTGTGAACGAGGCGTTAATTTGCTGCGCTGTGATAATCCCCTTATCAAGTGGCCACTCTTCTCATTGTTGTGATCAGCTCCAGGAAGCTTTCGTGGGCTAGAACCCACTTCATCAAATGAATGAAGTGAAAAATACAGGAGCAGATATAAATACATGAAAGGATGGGGGTTGCTTTACCAAATGTGAGGTCAGTCTAACGAGATAAATCAATTAACAGCAGGATACTAAGGGAGGAAAAATAACTTTTGAAGTGGTAAGAGAGTGGCCCATTACAGACAGTTGACAAGAAGGTGTGAGTAACCATAGGGAGAAATTAGTATTGGGGAATTAAGTTTAGGTTTTGTAATGACCCAACCACTCCCAGTCTTTATTCAGGCCTATTCTGATGGTATCCAGTTTGCAAATTAATTAAAGTTCTGCAGCTTCACGTTGGAGTGAAGAGTGAACAGTTCATCAACACACGTTTTCTCACTGCCAAATATAGGAGCAGAGGCTGCAGCCTGCCTTTATCTTACAAAACCTGCGCTGTCAATTGCTAATAGTATTCCAACAAAAAGGGGGCTCAGTGGATGCTACCCATATATGTATGGGGGTTGTTTTTTGGGTTGTTTTGGTGGTTTGTTTTTGAGGTGGGAGAGAAGTGAGTTACTCCAGAAAAACAAAGATTTTATGACTAAATAAAGTACAGTATTGTCCCAACTGCGACCTATTTCAAATGGTAAATGTGCAGTTGGCCTGCTAGAACAGCAGAGGCATTAGGTTAATGATTTGTCCTGAAGTAGAAATGCAGCCACTGTCAGCCCCAGTGATTAATAAAGTACACGCCCAGTAAATGTCTGCTGCAGAAACACTTCATCTATTTTAGGAGATTCTTAGTCATCCTTGCTCTGGACTCCAACACTGCTCTTCTCTCTTTGCCATTGAGCAACAGTTAAACAAGATTTCAGTGGAGCAACAAAGTTAGTTGTATTTTTTATCAGGGTGGGGAGATTAATTTTGGTATATCTTGCTTCTTGATAAGCTGTAAGGAAATATTTTGTTTGTTACTAATAGAAGACTGTGATTATATTGGTAAATCTAACAGTTTTTGCCTTATAGTTGTTTTGTGCCTGCTAACTACGCAGTGGGGTTTGTAAGGTAATCTTTACTTGTAGGAAATCTAATATGGACATGCCCATTTCCTTAAAGTGACAGATTAAAAATTAAATGTTTTCAAACCGATTTATTTACCTGTGTTGATAGTATACCTTAGATTAGTAAACTGAAGAATTTTTAAAACCTAACTCTTCTACCAATTGTACTAATTGTTTACTTTTTGCATGCCACTCAGTCTGGACAGTGAAAACATACTCCACTTTTCTAGTTATTGTCAGATTTTAGTCACCTGAACTTTATGGTTCTTGTGTACTAGTTCAGTGTTTTATTGTTTGGATTACAGGGGAATATTTTTTGTTAAATAAACAAAACAATTTCCCACTGCAATAATTTTTTTAAAAAATCATTGAAGCATTTCTCTTCATCTCATGCTCTCTTGTTAAAGCTTACTTTTCTAGGATATATGTTATTTGATCAGAAAGTAATCCAGAATAAGCATACAGTTTACATAAAGTACGCTCTAGTGTAACTGCTGAAATGTGGTTTTGTTTGACAGATTAGACTATTGCTGTAGGTATTATACTTGTTTTTTGTCAGTTCTAGTTAGCAGAAATAGTTTTCATGGCTGCAACGTCCAGGTTTAGCAAATTTTGAATCTAATACAGTAAATATATGAACCAAAATGTCTTCTTTTTTCAGATATACAACACCGTGCATATAGACTTCTGCTTCTGACACCGTCACAGAACCCTGAATACCTACCTTGTGTCATGGCTGTATAGAAGACCTCCAGCTGACATTATTAATGGACTCCAATGAACATCCTTTTGGAGTCCACTGACTTTTATATCAGGGATGCATGCTGTCATGGACAACATGAAAGGGTAGTGCTGAAGGTTATACATTGACAACAAAATTTTTGTTACTACTGCAGGCTGGTGATCTAACATGGAAAATAGTTAATTTAGTTTTTGGCTCAATTTAACTTCCAGATAACTGCCTTTTTTAATTCAGTGGCCCTAAGGAAACTACTTGATTTTAGATTTTTAATGACAGCGTTGTCTTAAGATGACAAATTAGAATGAGTAAAAGCAAATTGGTTTCCTTCTGGAAAAATTTTCTCTGTTGACCATGTTTAACCGTTCTGTTTTATTCAGCTATTTTTTTTAAACATCCCCCAAAGAGTTAATGCACCTTATATAGGACACCTGACCTTTTGCAGCTTCATAATTCATATCTAGATGTCACCGGTGTTTCCCATGTTAACAGTTCTCAGCATGTTTTACTATATCTGCCTTCGGCGCCGAGCCAGGACAGCTACAAGGGGAGAAATGATGAACAGCCGGAGAGCTATTGAATCAAACAGCCGAGCCTTACCTATCAATGTTGAAGTAGTCCAGTATGCCAAAGAAGTGTTGGATTTCAGTTCTCATTACGGTAGTGAAAACAGCATGTCCTATACAATGTGGAATTTGGCAGGTATTCCAAATGTGTACCCCAGTTCTGGTGACTTCACTCAGACTGCTGTGTTTCGAACTTATGGAACTTGGTGGGATCAGTGTCCTAGTGCCCAGTTGCCATTCAAGAGGACTCCACCTAACTTCTATAGCCAGGACTACGTAGAGCTTGCTTTTGAGGAGCCAGTTTATCCCACAGCAGTGCATGTTCTGGAAACATATCACCCTGGGGCTGTAATTAGGATTTTGGCTTGTTCTGCAAATCCCTATTCCCAAAATACACCAGCTGAAGTAAGGTAAACTTTTACTGAGTATCTCTCTCTAACTTACTAAATAGTACAACCACAAAAGAACTTTTAAGTTGGGTTTCAGTCTTTATTCTCAATGTTGGAGTACTTTATATCAGACCCACAAATACTTTGTTTACTTCAGTATATGTTTAAAGCAGTTTTATTTAGGGTACATGTGTTTTGGTTTCCAACATTGTTTAATATCAATATTGTAGTTATAGATTATTTATTGAGACCATTTTAGGGTCAAAGCTCATTCAGGTTTCATTTGTATAATAATAGTTCTTCTAACAGGCCAAACCTCCAAATAATCTATATGGAACTTTTGATAAAAAATAGTTACTATGCATTTACAGTAACTTGTTAATTAAATGACGCTTCTCTGGAATTTTTACTTTCCCCCAAATAATGAGGGCAAATTGTTTATACAGTGTTCCATTTTGCAGTGAAGATTTTTGGATTTACTGTGTTGTAAGGCAAAATGCGCCTATTGCTCAAAATTTATTTTTAATTTTTGAATGTAATCCTTATTTGCCAAAACAACCTAAACTAAATTTGAGTACAAACAAAATAAAAGTTTGCGTGTGAGGTGAACCTTTGTATGCTATGTTTTATCTTAGAGTGACTATTTAGGCTAAAATAATATGTTCCTGAAAATAGCTTATAATGGAAATGCAGGAATAAGTATGTCCAACTACCGAGTATTAGCACTAGCCAGTTCCGCCAACATTTTCATATCTCATGATATTAAAAACTTTCATAGATGTGTACGTACTTCCTTATATTTAAGATCTTGAGCTAATTACCGGTAAATAAGTAGAAACTGCATGATTCTAAGTGAGGGCAGCATTTGGTCCTTAATTTGTATTTTATAGCCCTTATTCAGTTTTTTAATCATTCTCAGTATCTTGTGTAATCATGTTGTATTCAGGGACATCTCTGTAGACAAAGTAATACCTGTAAGCTATGGACATTAAATAAGGCCTAGTGGCTGCTTTCAAGGTATTGAGTTTAGATTCTGTGGAGTTACAATCTTCTTAAGCATTTCTGGTAACTCTTTTGCATTAATGTTGTTACAGATGTTTATTCTTTACCATTCAGTGTGGCTCACTAGATGGGGCATTGGACTGGGACTTGGGAAACTTGGGTTCTGTTCCTGGCCATTTGACTGGTCTCTGTGGTGATCTTGATTAAATCACGTAGTTGCTGTGCCTTCTGTTTCCCCATCTATAAAGTGGGGATGATACATAGCTCCTTTATGGATGAAAAGTGCTATCTAAAAGCTGAGTGGTGAGGGTGGTAATATTATATAGCAAGAATGAAAAGGAAGAAATGCTGTGTTTCACATGCAAGCTTAAAAAAGAACATATCAGCCGTATGAAGATGCAGGGCTAGATTTTCTCTAGTGTCAAGAACCATTTGGCACAAGGGTGGGAGTGGGACACTGGATGGTCAGTTATATTTCCCTAATTTTTAAACTGTAGCTTCTTCAGCTCTGGCATAAATTAGAGCAGCCTTGTGGAGCACAGCTATGCCGATGAGCATAGCCTGATTGGGAGATGGTTGGCACAGGAGCCAGCTCAACTGGCTTTATACTAGCTAAGAGTCTCTCTACTTTTCTGAAGTAATTTTCAGAGAGTCAATTATGACCAGATTCTAGCACTTTTGAGCCACCTGGGACTGCAGTAGAGAATCTGGCCTCCAACCATCTCTAAAAGCAGCCATGTTAGAAAAATATTAGCCATTTACAAGTCTTGGAAAAATCCACTCCCTGTCGTGTACAGAGCAAGAAGCTTTCCTGGGCAAGTGCCATCAGCTTCTGTAGAACTGAAACTTTAATGTTTTTGGGGAAAAAAACCCTTAACCTCTAATACACTGTGATTGCAAAGATAACTTTCCAAATGTGAACCTAGTGCAAACTGATGCAGTCTGTTGTTCCTAAATGTTCAGACAGATAGTTTGTGTCTCTGCTGCTATTTATAGCTTTGTCAAACACAGCAGAGTGAAAACTAACCGGAATCTTGTCAGTTTTCACTTCCACTATTAGGAACTCTGGGCAACAATGAAACTTACATTCTGCTTCTGGAACTTGTAAAAGCTATGTGTGATAGTAGAATCGGCACAATGGCCCTTGGGTGGACCCAAAAATAGAGAGTAGGATGGGATGGATTAGGTGTGTGTTTGGAGGGTGTGGGGTCACCACTCGTCTCTATTTTTGGGTTCACTCCCCAGTGAAGAGATACAGCGCCTGATTCTGCAGTTGTTCATAGTTTTTAAAAACTGCAGAAACAGAATAAAACTGACCTGATTTTTGCAGATTCACTGCTGCACTCAGAGTTCTCAATTACAAAAACTAAGGTGGTGTGAGAGATTAAAGGGGAACAGTAAGAGAAACAAAAAAATATAGGGGAGGAAGTAAAGCACACACTTTAGGTGAAAATAGGTGTAAAGGGCTACAGGAGGCGAGAAAGATAGGAGGAAGAAAGTGCTGAAAACAACATGGGGCAAAGCTATATAATGATCAGTGTAGGAAAGAGAAAAAGTGGAGTTGGGCCAGGACCGGAAAGAAGATTTAACAAAAGCAACAGAGATACTGTAGTAAGTTCATTTTAAAAATGCATTAAATTTAAAATAATACATTACAGTCTAGTATATTACACAGTAAATAGTACACAAATATTTTATACGCTGTACCTCTAAATTGAGGACTTTGGAGGGGCCTGGCTGTGCAGGTAGTCCTTGGGTTAGTAGGTTTTTATGTCCTGGCTACTTAAGTGATTTAGTTAACCAGTACATTTTGGGGGCTAATTGGTTCCCCATCCTCCCTAATTAAGACTTTTTATGTGGGTGCATAAACCGAAAAAGGTAGATAGGGGTGTGTGTGTGTGTGTGTCATGATGTGTTCAACTGTCACAATTTATTTTGTGTTGTTATATCAGTGTGTTGATGCAATTCTGTTCAGTTGTTTGTTTACATTTTCCCCATTTATTGAATAAATATCTGTATACTTAAAAAGTAAGAAATTTGAGTTCAAAGAACAGCAATAGTCCAAACAGTTAACATTTAATTCACTACCTTTCTAATCATGAAATAAGAAAACTCAAAGCATTGTAACATGCAAACCATTTGTGGGTGGGTACACTGAAAAATCAGCTATCAGTCTTTGTGAATTTGGGATCCAGACTAGAAGCCATTCATGGTCTATCAGTTTGTGTTAAAATATTTTCAGTTGTCTGACTATGCACTGCTGATGTTTACAAAAATAGATTTTTTCTTTATTTCTCTTTGTTTTAACTACTCATATATGTCACCCCGAAATTGGTTTACTAATTTGTTTGGCAATATTGTGCTATAATAATATTATCTAGGATAGTAATGAAAGGATTGAAAGGAAATAATGATAGTGTTTTTATTGATATATAAACTAATGGTATTTTACCAAAGCATCTAAACTTTGAATCCATTTAATTCCTTTGCTCATAAGAAATAATATGCCTTTTAATTTTAAAAAATATTTTTAAAAAATTCCCTCTTGAAAACCTATTCCTTGATCAGATTGATCTTGGCTGAATAAGCTAGTTACTGAGGTAGACTGACATAAAAGGAATGAAAGTTGCCTACTAAACTAAAGGAAGCTATAAAAGGAGAAAAAAATAGTGAAAATAATTTACTCAAACAGAGCAAACATTTAATGATAGGTACCACTTTCCTCTTGAGTTTATGGCATATTCAGCAGTTACTTCAGTTTGGTAAATTAGGGTGACTGAGGAGCGATTTTCCCCCCCCCCCTTTTTTTTTTCCTGAAAAGCCTTTCAGATGGGATCTCAACAAAAATAATTCTTCCAGTTTTCTCTGAGACAAACCAATCCAGGCCTGTTTACTCCAGAGGAGTCAGAATTAAAATACATTTATTTTTATTGAAAATCATAATGTAAATCATAATGAAATGTGTTTGTTTAAAAAGGTAGAATGGATTATGGATTGTGCCTAGTTACTTCATTAACTATAGATAATTATTGGACAAATGTAAACGTTTATAAAGTTGAAACATTGTTCACTGAGGTAGGAAAATAAGGGTCTGATCCTGCAAGCGCTTGCTATCAAGTGTAGTGCTTGTTTTCAGTGAGACTACTCAAGCAGATAATCTATGAATTTTTTTTTAAGATACAGACACACCCACAACCTGATGAAATGCCTCAAGTACTGCTAATTGAGGAAATTATAGCAAAAGAGCTTTCAGGTACTAAGCTCAATTTTTTTCCCCAAGAACTTAATTGGTCAGCATTCATTTGTGCAAAGCCAAAACCAAGAGTAGCAAAGTGTTGTCCGGATTGGACCTTAAGTTTTGCTGTGTTTTATATGATTTATCTTCCCCAGATTTACATAAAATGCATTTTGTCCTGTGTGGGTATTCATTGTTCTCTGACTACTATCGCTGGACCAGTTTCCCCATCTGAAAGGAGATAATGATACATACCTCATTGGTAATGCACTTTGATATCTCTGAATGAAAAGCTCTGTACAAAAGTTAAATATTATTTCTGTTGGAAATTCCCTTCTTGGAAGTAAACAGAAGATCCCTCTTCTGATATATTTGTTTTTAAATCAAGCTGCTTTTTGGCTCCACTTCTGGCATGTTTGAGATACTGCAGTCACATTGACAACCTAATCTTTTGCCTCTGTGCAAAGCCGATGAAGATTCCTCAGGATTTTGTGGCCCTCTGTTTTTTCAGGCAGGAATCTCCTGGGTTTTGGCTTCCTCCAACCTAGCAGCAGTTTGGTAACTAGAGGGTAAGTCCTTCTTTAGGATATCATAGGAACTAGAGAATTTCCTTGTTTTAGAATTCCTTACAGCTAGCAGCAGCAGACGGAAGGAGGCAGGGCACTAAAATCACAGAAATGTGGGGCTGGATCTCAAGGTCGTCTAATCCAGCCTCTTGCACTGAGGCAAGACCAGGTATACTTAGACCATCCTTGACAAGTGTTTGTTTAAGCTGCTCTTGAAAACCTCCAGTGATAGGGATTCCACAACCTCCCTTGGAAGCCTATTCCAGAGCTTAACTATCTTTATAGTTAAAGAGTTTCTCTAATATCTGACCTAAATCTCCCTTGCTGCAGATTAAGCCTATTACTTCTTGTCCTACCTTCGGTGGACATGGAGAATATTTGATCAGTGGCCTCTCTATAACAGTCCTTAACATATTTGAAGACTGTTATCAGATCCCCCCTCAGTCTTCTTTTCAAGACTAAACATGCCCAGTTTCTTTAACCTTCCGTCATAGGTCAGGTTTTTTAAACCTTTTATCATTTTTATTGCTTTCCTCTGGACTCTCTCCAATTTGTCCACATTTTTGTTAGTGTGACACCCAGAATTGGACACATTATTCCAGCTGAGGCCTCACCAATGTCAAGAAAAGAGGAAAATTACCTTCTGTGTCATATATACGACACTCATGTTAATATACGTCAGAATGATATTAGCCTTTTTCCCAACTGCATGACCAAGTCTTCAATTTGTCAAGGTAGTTTTGAATTCTAATCCTGTCCTCCGGCCTCTCCCAGCTTGGTGTCATCTGCAGATTTTATAAGCATACACTGCACTCCATTATTCAAGGCAGTTAATGAAAATATTGAATAGTAGTGGAACCAGGACAGACTCTTGGAACTCCACTAGATACTTTCCCCCCAGTTTGACAGCAAACCATTGATAATTATTCTTTGAGTATGGTCTTTCAACCAGTTGTGCACCCACCTTATAATAATTGTATCTAGACCACAGTTCCCTAGTTTGCTTATGAGAATGTCATGTGGGACTGTGTCAAAAGCCTTACTAAAATCAAGATACATCACGTCTACAGCTTCTCCAGTATCTACTAGGCCAATAACAGATAAAAGTGATCTGGGCTGTGTCTCCACTATTCAGCAGTCTCACTGAAAATGGTTGTCGGGGCGATTTGGGGTCTCTTACATAAGCAGGCCCTGGCTTTTCAGATGTACACAGCCAGTTTATCACCTGCTTTCTTTTAAATGAGACTAAACATGACTGCCAGAATTAAAGAACAGATCAGTGAGAGGGGAAATAATGCTAAAGGTATGGGCTCCCACCCAACTGCTACTTACGTAAGCTTTTTTTGCCCGAACTGTACAAGGGAGGATGAAAATCTCTGTAGTTTGGTCTATCTTCTGCTCAGAATCTCAGACCCATGCTGTCTCTCTTGATTAGTTTTCAAAGATGTCAACTAAGGTTTCTCTTTCTAGGAGCAGTGCTGTTAGGCATCCATCCCTAAAGCCTCAGATTATTCTATTATTTAATTGAACCTATTGAGCCCCATCCCATACTCTTAGACAAAATAGTTTGTCTCAATTCCTCATAGGAAAAAAGAAGGCCCTTCTTCTCCCCGACCCTGCCCTGTGAAGCTCCTTAGGCATCCAGATCTTGTGACTTACAAGTGTTCCTGGCTGCTTTGTTTTTCATTAGTTATCCTGGATCTCCTTCTTTCCAAGTACCATCATAAGAAGGGAGGAATTACAAAAGTTCCAACCAGCCTCTTATCTGAGCAGTTGTCCAACTATCACAAGCATTTGCCCAAGTTATCAGTGGTGAAGAATGAACTGTCCATGTCATACTTGGACCTATCCAGGTGAGGAGGGTTGCCTTTTTGTGCAGAATAAGGTGGATGAGCTGATGAATCTAATTTTCTCTTCCCTATACTTTTCCCCAGATCCCATTTGGTTAGAACCCTTCCAAGATGTAAAGATGGAAGATAGTTTCTTTTGACTTTCTTATACCAGAGTCTCTGGAGAAGACTGTGCACTCTGAATGGCCAAATCCAGAGTAAAAAAGATCTACCCAGAGAACGACTCAAAAATGCTATACTAAGGGCAGGTCTACACTTACTTCCTGGTCCGGCCGTAAGCAATCGATCTTCTGGGATTGATTTATCGCGTCTTGTCTAGACGCGATAAATCGATCCCGGATCGATCCCGGAAGTGCTCGCCGTCGACGCCGGTACTCCAGCTCGGCAAGAGGAGTACGCGGCATCGACGGGGGAGCCTGCCTGCCGCGTCTGGACCCGCGGTAAGTTCGAACTAAGGTACTTCGAATTCAGCTACGTTATTAACGTAGCTGAATTTGCGTACCTTAGTTCGAAGTGGGGGGTTAGTGTGGACCAGGCCTAAGTGTAGCTAGGCCAAATGAGTAATTTTTTCCGCCTCTTCACTTTTAACACCACCTTCCTTCAGTTTCTCCAGGACCACTCTCTGCACTGAACTTTCTAAACCCAAGGTCCCTTAAGGATTTTGTGGACCAAAAGATTAACAGTTTATTCAAGAGAGGCTTTGTGAACATAGGAACATCCATGCCCTGAGTAGTTTCCCCTCATGTGGCTCTGTAATCACTTCGTGCTTCATGCACCACTAAGAAGTCCTGTAGTTGTCTAGAGAGAGGTTCTCATCCATGACCTTGGAACCTCATTCTGCTCTTTACAGTACTACCCATATTGAATCCCTGCAGGAGGTATTGTTATACTTCCTATCCATTAGAGTAGGCTTCCCAATAGCTACTAGCTCCAGTCACTTGAGGTTTTTTTATTGAAGGTTGGGAGTTTTCTCTAATGAGATCTGGCATTGTATTTTTAATTCAGACAGGTAGTCTTTACTCCTGTCATAGCATTCATTCCTTAAATAAATTCAAGAAATATTCCTCCTTTGGTTAAGCATCAAACTCCAGTCCTTAAGAGCACTGACAATCTTAGAGTAGAGTCTTCTGTAGTGAGATCTGCTAGGTGGTCATTAGTTCACCAAATTCTGAATGTTGGTTATCCAGTCTTAGACAATGCCATTTCTTTTCTTTTGGCTGTCTTCTCCAGGCCATAGTGTCCAGGGGAAGATAAAGATAGTTATATGTAATTGACATTTCAGGGTGCAATTCAGACCAGTCAACCTGGGCTCCTCACAAACAGCCAGACAACATGCTGGTTACACCCCCCCCCCCCCCCAAAAGTGTGTTCTGCACTGTCCAACTCTCTTCTGAACAGTCCAGATACATTAGGTCCATTGCCTCTCAATGTACAACAGTTTGCTACCATAAATGGAGTTACCCACACATTTCCCAATACTGGATTAGTTTTTATTAGGGCTGTTGATTGATCGCAGTTAACTCACACGATTAGCTCAAAAAAATTAATAATGATTAAAAAAATTAATCGTAATTAATCACAGTTTTAATTGTGATTTAATTAAACAATAGAATACCAATTGAAACTTATTAAATATTTTGAATATTTTTCTACATTTTCATATATATTGTATTCTGTGTTGTAATTGAAATCAAAGTGTATCTCTTTTTTTACAAGTATTTGCACTGTAAAAATGATAAACAAAAGAAATAGGAATTTTCAATTCACCTCATACAAGTACAGTAGTACAATCTTTGTCATGAAAGTGCAACTTACAAATATAGATTTTTTTTTTTTGTTATATAACTGCACTCAAACAAAACAATGTAAAACTTTAGAGCCTACAAGTCCACTCAGTCCTACTTCTTTTTTAGCCAACCACTAAGACAAACAAGTTTGTTTACATTTATAGGGGATAATGCTGCCCTCTTCTTATTTACAAGGTCACCAGAAAGTGAGAACAGGCATTTGCATGGCACTTTCGTAGCTGGTATTGCAAGGTATTTATGTGCCAGATATGCTAAATGTTCATATGCCCCTTCATGCTTCAGCCACCATTCCAGAGGATATGCTTCCATGCTGATGACACTCGTTCAAAAAAATAATGCATTAATTAAATTTGTGACTGAACTCCTTGGGGAAGGATTGTATGTCCCCTGCTCCGTTTTACCTGCGTTCTGCCATATATTTCATGTTATAGCAGTCTCAGATAATGACCCAGCACATGTTGTTCATTTTAAGAACACTTTCACTGCAGATTTCACAAAACGCAAAGAAGGTACCAATGTGAGATTTCTAAAGATAGCTATAGCACTCCACCCAAGGTTTAAGAATCTGAAGTGCCTTCCAAAATCTGAGAGGTATGAGGAGTGGAGCATGCTTTCAGAAGTCTTAAACGAGCAACACTCCTATGCGGAAACTACAGAACCCGAACCACCAAAAAAGAACTTCTGCTGGTAATATCTGACTCAGATGATAAAAATGAACATGCATCAGTTCACATGGCTTTGGATTATTATAGAGCAGAACCCGTCATCAGCATGGACACATGTCCCCTGGAATTGTGGTTGAAACATGAAGGGACATATGAATCTTTAGCGCATCTGGCACGTAAATATCTTGTGACGCCAGCTACAACAGTGCCATGCAAACGTCTGTTCTTACTTTCAGGTTACATTGTAAACAAGAAGCGGGCAGCATTATCTCCTGCAAATGTAAACAAACTTGTTTGAGCGAGTGGCTGAACAAGAAGTAGAGCTGAGTGGATTTGCAGGCTCTAAAATTTTACATTGTTTTATTCTTGAAGGCAGGTTTTTTTGTACGTAATTCTACATTTGTAAGTTCAACTTTCATGATAAAGAGATTGCACTACAGTACTTGTATTAGATTAATTGAAAACTACTATTTGTTTTTTACAGTGCAAATACTTGTAATCAAAAGCAAATATAAAGTGAGCACTGTACACTTTGTATTCTGTTGTAATTGAAATCAATATATTTGAAAATGTAGAAAAAATCCAAAAATATTTAAATAAATGGTATTCTATTAGTGTTTAACAGTGTGATTAATTGCGATTTATTTTTTTAATCACTTGACAGCCCTAGTTTTTATTAATGAATAAAATATGTTTATTTAACTACAAAGAGATATTTAAAGTGAGTACAGTTATAAGGCATTAAAGTCAGAAATGGTTACAAGAGAGAAAAATAAAATGCTTTCTAAATTTAACAAGCTAGACTTGGTTCAAGGTGAAGTTCTTACCACAGCTTCCCAGAAACATTTCTGACCAAATGCTCAGGCCAGAATCTGCTAGCAAAATCCAAACGCTGTTTCTTTTGTTGTTTTAGGTGAAAAAGAGAGAGATGAAGAGGGAGAGAGAACTTGGGGTGTTTTTGCCCTTCACTGTTCTAGTTCAGTCACTCTGGGAAATGCATTTAACTTTCCTAGTTAAAGTTCATTCAAACAGTAAAGAAGGCAACATGGTGTCTGGTGGTGAAAGAGTGTGCATGCTGTTTCTTCTCCCATCTGCTGAAATGCACGTTTTCCTTGTCCCCTGTCTTAGCCTGTCTTAGGACCCTGTTTACAACTTTTATTAAATTGAGATGCACACACTTCTGTGTTTAGGACTTTTTCTGGTGCAGGGCTCTGATTTTTGATCATGAGCTAGTAATATCATACAGGGGGATTTTATAACTTAACACATAATGTTGCTACATACTTTTTATCATGATATTATTGACCAGCAAGTTAATAGTTTTCAAATGATACATTACCAGGGATATTTTGTACAAAGATTATTACAATGGTGTGTAGGGTGTGAATACAAGGATGCATTCAATCACAATAATCCAGCATGTTTTAGATGTCCATATTTAAAGAATGCTGCTGCTTTCCATCCTGGAGGCACACTGATATGAAAATCCTGTTGTGACAGCTCTGTGGACCTTAGCATGAAGGAGAATAGAAGAATTTATCCATGTTTATCTGAAAATTTCCCTTTGAGTAATAAAATCCATAGACACAGCCCACCTTGAAGACAAATGGATCATTCAGAATAGAGATGGAAATTGGCATCCAAGGATTTGGATTTGTTGTCATTAGGTAGAATTTACCATACTCTGCGGTAGGAGAAATTGTATATTTAACACAATCTGTAATTTTAAAAAGTAGATTTGAATGAACCTGGCTGGAGTAGTAATGACAATTACAATGTCATCGTCAGGAAGTGGGGAATTCCCCCACTGCCAGTTACTGACAGGTCTAGTTCTGCCGCCAAGCTGAAAGCAGGCTGTAGTAACCATTGTAACAGATCTGTTGACCTTATTATTGAAGTAAGGAAATTTTCTGGTAAGCATGGATATATGTTCCTATGCTGGATTTTAATTTTGTCAAGTGAAATGTCCAGGCCTTATTTGCACTGAGTTATTTTTTTTTAGTGGAAACATTGCTTACGTTTTATTTTCTGTTTAACAGGACAAGTTAATTGTCCAGTATTGGTATGAGTAAACAATGTTTTGATTTGTCTAAATATTCAGAAGTAGTTTTATCATCAGCATACACTTGTTACAGATTCAGAGTGCTGATAGCTTCTATCAGAAAGGGAGCCCAATTACTGCAGAATCAGTGTCAGGTCTCTGAGATCAGTGTGACAAAGGATAGCCAAGCTGTGTGAGATCTTTGAAGGCAGGACAAGGATAGTCGGAGTGCGGAGGGAGCTACAACTGGTGAAAGTTCACTGGGTTTGTATATAGGGTGCTGAGAATGCTGCGGATACGATGCCATAGGAAACAGCAGCAGTAGCTGTTGTAGGTTTCCTTCCCTGTCATCAATCTACCTGGTCAAGGAAGCAGAAGGAGTGGGAGCAGTGTGAAGTAGCAGCTGTGACTGGAGCACCTGCAAAACCCCTCCCTTTGGCCTGGAGTATGCAGAATACATTTAAAGAGCAGACCTCTCTCCATTCCCAGGCCTGTCTACAAGGCTGGGGAGCACTGCAGGCTTGGTGAGGATGGGGCTTTTCTTCTTTCTCTAGACTACTCCATGTGTGGTTTGCTGCTGGTGACTCTGCCATTCACTGAAGGAGGTGCATCAGAGAGGATGTATGAATGGGAATTCATGCATGTCCTGGGAATCCTGCCATTGGGTCCATGTACAGCCAGGGAGGATAAAAATGTTCAAAAAATGCTTGTTACCAAAAGAAAAAAAATCAAGAAATTTACAAATGATCAAAGATGACTTGAAGTTTGTTTGTTTTTAAATTCTTATCCATAACATTGCACTAATGAGTAGGGCTCTGCCAAATTCATGGATGTGAAAAATATGTCACAGACTGTGAAATCTGATCTTTTGTGTGCTTTTACCCTATACTATTCAAATTTCATGGGAGGGGGGAGTCCAGTGTTTCTCAAACTGGGGGTCCTGACCCAGAAGGGGGTTGCTACCTTCAGAACTGGGTGGCTGGAGAGCAGCGGCTGCTGGCCAAGGACCCAGCTCTGAAGGCAGCAGCACAGAAGTAAGGGTAGCATGGTATGGTATTGCCACCCTTCTGCGCAGCTACTGGCGGGGTGCTGCCTTTAGAGCTGGGCGCCCAGCCAGCTGCCATCGCTTTCTGGCTGCCCAGCTCTGAAAGCAGAACCATCGCCAGCAGCAACGCAAAAGTAAGGGTGGCAATACCGCAACTTCCCTAAAATAACCTTGTGATCCCCCCACAGCCCCTTTTTGGGTCCAGACCCCTACAGTTACACCACCATGACATTTCAGATTTCAATATCTGAAATCCATGAAATTTACTTTTAAAAAAATCTATGACCGTGAAATTGACCAAAATGGACCATGAATTTGGTAGGTCCCTACTAAAGAGGCATTTCACAATGAATGACTTAGAAGAGAAATTCTTGCTTAACTGCTCAAAAGTCAACAAAATAGAACTTAGACACTTTAAAAATTGTCATTATTAACTGGATTATTAACTATTCCTATTTTAATGACTTTGTTATAATATTTAATATATAGTTTTTTTGTTAAAAAGGTGCTTGTGGGGAGGGGAATTAGAAAGAAGTTTTGGCTAAGTATTTGTATGGTTCTTCATGTGACCCTCTGTTCTCTATTTAGTATATTTGCACTAAAATATGAAGTTTAATATACAAGCTTATTCTCCTTTTTGCCACACTTGCATAAATTGTGATATGTTACAAGGATTTGTACGTTTGTGTTAGTAAAAGAGCACATTTGTATGTTCATGAGCACACATCCTGTTCTATCAGTAGTGCAAAGGAAGTACAGTAATTGTATAATCCTAATATGTGATGAGCCTGTTAATTTTTTTCTTTTTCAGATATTTATTGAAGTCTGGGGAAATAAAGCAATCTTAACTGACCTCTTAGCCATGTTCCTAACTTACTAAATACTTGTACTTTTGCCAGAGTAGCACATTGTGCGCAAGTTCAGAGCTTACAATAGTAACTCATCTTTTTGTATTAATCACTGTATTATATGTGCAATTTTTCTTTTGTAGGTGGGAAATCCTTTGGTCAGAAGCACCTACCAAGGTGAATTCTCCTCAGGCTCGCCAGTTCACACCTTGTATTAAACAGATTGACTTTCCCACAAATCTAATTCGATTGGAAGTAAATAGTTCCCTTCAGGACTATTACGCTGAATTAGATGCAGTAGTACTACATGGTGTGAAAGAGAGACCTGTACTTTCGCTTAAGACTTCGATGATAGATATGAATGATTTGGATGAAGATGATGATGAAGAAAAGAATGGCTGTGAAATGGATAGTCTTAATAAACAGTTCAGTGTTGCAGCCCTCAGGGAATGGACAACTAATGGGTATTTTGATAAACTGCCTTATGAGGTAAGGAAAAAATGCTTATTATACTAAAATGGAATTGTCTCAACCAGAGGGCAGAAATGCTGTATAGTTACTCATCCAAAGCTATATTTTTTTCCTCACTGGTTATGCAATTCCTTGCATTCTGGTTGTGGGTGTCTGATTTACATAATCATTGTCTAGTTATTTCTCAATGGTCATATAATAAGTGACTCTGTATACTTTTGGTGATTGTTATTGGCCAATCAATGTTCAGGTAACCAGACTCTGAGCATGTATATTTCAACTTAGCTACTACAATCCCTCAGTTCTGCCTCTTGAACTCAGAATTTTTCATCTGTTTCCCAGAACATGCACGCTGTGGCTTTTCATTCCTTTCATTTGAAAAATTCCAGACTTTACAGTACATGAAAGAGAAGGAAAATTACTAAAAATCAAACTACTGAAATAGAAATCATTTTTAAAATAGTTTAAGCCCTTCATCTTTTCCATTGTCCCTGTCTACATAGGGCATCAGGACTCTTGTCCCTAAAATAATTACCATACAGCATATTTGTATTTATTGTTTGTATTGGGGAAAATCTCGGCATCTTCCACCCAATTCAGTGTTGAAACACAACACAAAATACACTAAAGCAGCGATCTCCAAACTTTTGCATATTATTTTGAAAAAGTCAAGAGGTCACAATCAGATTCACTGTCCTATTCTAGAGCCTTTGCAGATCCTCTCCTTTGCAACACGGAAGACGCCGGAACCACCTGTAAGTTCCATGGGAAGAATACACTCAGCATGGGGGAGTCACCAATGGCTTTAGGGCCAGCATAGACAGCTCCTCTCCCTTCCTCCCTGTAGTCCCCAATGCAGAGGGTATATTGGCAGTGGGGATTGGCTGGAGTACACTGTGTTGGGGACTATAGCCTTCTGCTCAGATTATAGCCATCTGTAGGCTTCTCTAATCTGTAGTAAGGGAGAGAATTGGGGAACCATAACTGATATTGGTTCTCAGCTTTTCCTTTTACTCACCTCTTTGGATGCCCTAGCTGGTTGTGTGGGGAGGAAAAGGAGCCTTCCTTTGCTAGGCATTCCCCCGGGACCCAGGGAAGCTCTCCTTGGGGTTCCCAGACCCTAGCAAGGAAGAAGGCAATAGAACAGGCAGTTACATTCTCCTTCCCCTACAGTGCAACAGCAGCTACTGAGAGTGCGCCTAGCTGGAATCGGAGCTGCTATTGGGGCTAAAGGAGAAATGCTGGGAGGTGGTGGTCTCTTCTATCACCTCCCCAAGTGTTGGAGCTGGTTCAGTCACTTTCCATTTTAAAATTGCAGGGCATGGCTCAGGGAACAAATTTTCAACTCAGAATCAATTACAAAGGTTTTTTTTTCTTAATACAGTCACCTCTGAGGGCCAATGTTTAGAATCTAAAGGACCAAGCTGGGCACCAGTGCATTATAGCTCTTCTGCGAAGAACCTGGCTGAAGGGAATGAGTGGGGAGAGAGAGGGAGATAAGAGCGAGGATGTAAGAGGAAAGTAGTGGAGATTCTGGGAAGGGGAGCAAGGAGGAGGGGCCAAAAGGGTTGAACTTTTAAAAGAAAATAGTTTTCCTCTCAGCTCACTTTGGTTTTTGTAGTTTTTCTTTTCATTTAAAGTTTTTAGTATTAAAATACAACATTCAGTTTAAAGAGGGGTATTCATAATAATTGTGTGATATTCAAACTCTGGGCCCCATTCCTCACTGTTTCCTTATTCTAATCAGCTCAGTATTCAATTAATGAGGAAATAGCTGTATTCCGGCCTGAAACATTTTCAGGCTATCACAACACACATAGAATAGTTTAGTTTTATATAAATGTTGTTACTCCTAATATCTCAAATGCACAAAACCCAGGCAAAACATTTTATTGTTTTGAGTGTACTCTGGGACACTGTCTGCCCCAGAAAATCTTGTCATGTATTACTGTGTTCATTATATTTTTCATCATTTAAAGAAAATACTTCTTAAACCAGGAAAAATGTGTTTAAAAATAGGTCTGTTTTAGAAAGGATGAGCAAACTGATTTGCAGTCTGTTGGATTAACAAAAGGTTTCTTTTGGTGATCTTATTCTTATCCAAGTCCTTAAAGGTATCAGCGAAGAAATGTTTTGGATCCATTTCTGTTGTGCCTATGAACTCCTGTCTCCTATTTGTGTGTCTCCATTTTTCTCTCCTTTTAGTGTACTGCTTTTCCCTTTTTTTAACCCATTTTTTAATATGTTGGGTTTCATGAATACATTTATATGGTCTCTCAGGTATCAAGGACATTTTGTTTTGTGTGTCCAGCCCCTGATCCACCGAACACTTGCAGTGTTCATAGATTTGCTGCTACCAAACAAACAGAACACCCCAGCTTACCAGTTCCACCTCAGATCACATCTCTCTGCTTTACTTATATGTATATAGTAAAATCAAATGTAAGTTTATTTAGCAAAGCACAGATTCAAGTAATAACAAGTAGAAATATTGGAAACAAATGGTTACATATAAAATAAAATCATAGCATGCATTCTAGAGCCTAGACTTAATTAACAAGATACTCTCATGCCTTGTAGAGTATTGTACATCCAAAATCCATGTAGCATTTTACAGACAGGTTGGCTGTGACCCTCCTTTCAAGGCAGTCCATTTCCCTCCTATGTGAAGAGTTCCATGTGTTCCCTTGCACCTCAAGATATATGAGAACAGTCATTTTTCTTTATGAATAAGCAGGACCCCTCCCTCTTGCTCTTTGTTTCCTCCTGCAAACTTCCTCTCTTGCAGATTTTGCAATCTCTCAGTTCACCTGACTTAATATGCAGATAGACCTATATTTTGAGACAAATAATACACACATGACTGGGAGAAAGGGCGATAGGTGTCGTTACCTCCTGCCTGAAAATAACGTTTCAGAGGTATATCACCTCCTGGTGATCTGCCTTAACTCCAACACCTTGAGAACATAATTTTTAGTATAAATAAATAACTCTTTAAATATCATCCAGACACATTTTGCAATGATTATGACCACCAGTGGGCTATTGGCTCTCAGTAGACACCTCACGTGCCACCCTTTGGTCAACTATTATGCAGATATCCAACCCAGGGGATCCCTTTAAAACTCTATGCTTCCTCTCAGCCAGTTGGCACCAGGAAGTCCATGGGTCATAAGAGAATCCACTGGGCCCTGGCTTTTTCCTTTCAAGGCTCTAGATTATTTGATTCCTGTCTCTGACAGGAAGATCCTTTTAGAACAGTCCCATTCCCCCCACCGCCCTTTGTGTGTTCCATTCTTTAACTCTAGAAAGGACACTGGAAATTTTGCAGTATGTTTTTTCCACATTGATCAAAACCTGCATCCTGAGGCACATAGGTGATGGAAGTTGCTTGCTCAGTAAGAATGAAAGCCCGCTCCACCTGAGTGGCTTTGGCAACTTAAGTAAAGCATCAGTTGACAAATTCTGCAAAGCAGTCACTTGACACTCTCTCCACACATTTACTTTGCATTAAATGTACATGCATTTGCTGATAAAACCTTTAGTCACATGGTACTTAGGGCTGCGTGTTCCCTCTTAAGGAGCCATTTGCTATAAGGATAGGGAGCTGGAATATACTGTCTCCCCTTCCTGTCTTTTTCATCAGTGATTCTAGTACATACTTTTTTCCTGATAGCTTGTCCACGCTCCCTTTTTCACAGCTTAGGTGCTTGCTGAAGTACTGCTGTAGCAGACCTGGTCATGGAGATGAAAAATTATGCCATTTACCTGATAATTTCTTTCTGGCAACATAGACTCTCATCCAGAGGAACTTTGTTCTGAATAAGGAGCTAATGTAGGTTTACACACATTTTCTTTCGGATTAGAAGGAATCAAATTGGAGAACTTGGTGGAGATTCCTAGAAAAAGCAAAAATTGTAAGATTTGATTGGTCCCCACACCCACTTGTCTGGCCAAGGAGAAAGGAAGAACCCAGAGTCTGTGCAAACTTGACTCGGTCTTGGAAAGGAAATTATTGGTTAAATGAAGTTGTAATTTGCTTTTGCTCATATTAAAATGCCATTGCTGAACAAATTTACTGTAGATAAACACAGTGCATTTAGTGGTTACAGTATTGTTAAAGATATATTCCATGCATTGAAGAGCTAAAAATTAGTGTAATGGGAAATCGGTTCTCCCCTGTATGAACCAGTAGATTCTGATCAGCTCCAGGGAGTTCAGAAGACAAACACTAATGTGACTTGTGACCTCCAGCTAAGCCCCAAACACAGCTCCAAATGTTACCAAGTCTGATGCGCTAGGATGACCTGACCACCACCAAAAGGGTCGTGGTGGGGAAAGGGTATCAGAAAGAATGTAGGGATATATATATAAAGGGGTGTATTGGTAATTTATCATGATCTGCACCTAAAGTTTTAGTCCCATTTCCCGTAAATTCCCTTACCTTTCTGGCAGTTCCACAATTTCCTTGGGAAGCAGTCCTACCTCTGACACGAAAATGTGAAGTGAGCTGTCAGGTGGGGGGAGAAAAGAAAAATGCAACTAGCTGACTCCAATTAACCAGCCCTCCCAGAGGATGGTGGTGAGAGGGGCCTGGAGTTTTATATAAGCGCAGACCTAGCTCATTCCAAGGGGGAGAGAGCAGAGTCAATACCCAAGGAGACTGGGAGGCTGAAGGAGTACCAAGGGGAAAAACAGCTCCAGAAAGAGGTAGGAGGGGAGAGACTGTCACCTTGGGGAAAAGGTACTGAGTTTGGATAGAGTTGAGGGCTGCCTTTCTAAGGCCTGGTCTACACTTGCCCCCCAAGTCGAAGTAAGGTACGCAAATTCAGCTACGTGAATAACGTAGCTGAATTCGACATACCTTACTTCGAACTTACCGCGGTTCAGACGCGGTCCACACGCGGCAGGCAGGCTCCCCCGTCGACTTCGCGGTACTCCTCTCGTCTAGCTGGAGTACCGCAGTCGACGGGGATCACTTCCTGGTTCGATTTATCGCGTCCACACCAGACGCGATAAATCGAACTCGGAACTTCGATCCGCAGCCGTCGAAATACCCGGTAAGTGTAGACTAGCCCTAAGAAACTGGACTTGCCTGAGAGGTAAGAGAAGTTATTGGGAAATGGGACTAAAGACAGGGTGTAGATGATGATGATGATAACCTGATGCACCCCTTTTTTTAGTTTCTAAGTATTCTTACATTCTCTCTGGTGTCCTTTTCCCTCTCGTCCTTTCTGGGGTGGTCACGTCATTCTGGCTTACCAGCCTCGGTGACATTTGTAACTGCAGAATTTGAGACTTAGCCAGAGGGCCAAGTCATGTTAGTAATTGTCTGATGAACTCCCTGGGGTTGGTGAGAATCCATCAGTTCATAACTTTATAAACACCCTGTGCCTTAATGGAGGAAGGGAAATGTTCTGTACTTTTTTCTATAATCTTATATATACACATCTTGAGCTCATCGCAAACAAGTGAGTTGCTGCAATGTGAGAACATGGGATATGATGACAAAATGGAGACATAGAATAGATGATTACCTTTACTGTGTATAAAGAATAACCTTTTCCTTTTTTTCTTTTTGATTTTGTTCACTGATAATTATTTAGAACTGCGAGTGGAGACTTCCAAATTGGTGCTTTGAATGCAGGTCCAATATTTTAATGTCCATGCTGTTGTTCTAGCATATTTTGATCTAATGAGTTATCCTCTTTAAAAGCAGGGTACTCTGTACTCTTTCATCTTGAAAAAGTATATATCCGATTTGTTACAATTTTTTTCTGTCTTATCTTAAGAAAACAACTCTTTTTTTTTGTATTCTGTTTCCTTTCTGTTGAAATCATATATAAGTTTTAAATACCCTCTATGCTGTTTCTCTTTGTAACAAAGATGGCAGCTGCCATAATTCTTCATCAATGCATAGTAACAACAGTTTGAAGGAAACTCCACATGTTATGAGATTAGTTTTCGAAAGCAGATATTCAGGTCAGCTGCATTCTGGGAGTTATCCTGAACACAGAATAGTATAGCACATCACATATTCATTATAGTATCAATTTGTACTTTATGCTGGGACACACACACACACACGTTTCTGACAGACAGCAGACTCTAGACTAGCAATGATTAATGGTGGTTAGCCTGTAGGCTTAGACCTTGTTGTTTTGTTTAATCAAAAGTGAGCAAAAAGTATTTACATCTCAATGTCATAATCTTAGTGACATTTCATTATACTTTTTTTCATTTTGGATATTACAAAATAGTCTAATTTTAGTAAATAAAATAAAATGTTGGGATTAACTTTTCTGGTTAAGAGGCTGATGTAGTAAGAGATTTCATCTCAGGTGGTATAGAGGTAGTGTTCTGTAGGTTAGGAAATACTTTTAAAATAATTAGTTTAAAGGGACATTGGTGAGCTTTTCATAGTCTTGCCACTGTTTGTAGTGCTCAGAAGTCAAAATATTTTTTTCCATTTAGCCAAACTTTGATGTTCTCCATCTCCAGTTTTCATTGCAGTCGAAATTAATGTTAATTTATCAGAAATTATGTCAGCATAATTCTGGAAGTAGGGTTTGCTGACTTGTATTCCCTTTGTTGGTCAGCTTGCCTGTTCAACGGGAGAGCACTATAAGTCACTAAAGATCTTAGATGAACAGTGGATATTTTACTGCAGTGGAAAAAAACTTGGAGGGAGTAGTGAATATTCAGAAAATATATATTTATGGTGGATTATAAAAAATGGAATAGCTGAAAGCTTACAGTGCCTCTATAATTTTAGTGAAAGCCTATGTATTAGAGGTATAATAGAACCACACAAAGAACTTTGTTAAGCAACTGTAGCTCTAAGTGCATTTCTTAACAATGCCAAAATCAAGGAACTTTAGTTAAGCCAATATTAATGTCATGCCACCTCGACTCCCATGGAAGTTATCATTCATATATCACAATACCTAAAAGCACTAACTCCTCAGCTATGCAATATATTTCCTTTCTATTGCAACATGTAACCGACCACAAAATGCATGTTCAGTTCTTCACAGTCTCATTGAAATGCACAACCTGAACTACAACCTCAGCTAGTTAAAAAGAGTTTCCCTCTAACCATGTGTACTAGTGAAGTCTGTTGTTTGTACATGGAAGACTGAACATTAAGACTGCAGTTAAAGTTGTGTGGTTCTAAGGAACTGAATGTGTGCACAAATTGTATTGTTTGTATGTTAGAAATTAAAGGACATGTGTGAAGCCAAGGAGTCTGAGAGTGAGTTTGTGTTTATTATATCTGAGTACAGAATCTAGAGCTGGGTGGGAACCAGATGTTTCATTTTGCAGGGAATTTTGTGACTTAGAAATTTCTTCCATTCTGAAACAGAACACACAAAAGTGTTGAAATGTCCTGTTAAATGAAATTCTAGGGGGTGGAATTCATTTTGGGTTCATAGAAATATTTTGTTTTTACAAAATTGAAATGTTTCCTTCCTATTTTGATTTGATAATATATAACATTTAAAAAATTGAAATAAAAATCAAAACATGTTCAGTAAAGGTTAAATGGAGCAAAACATTTATTTCAGATTTTGTTTTTAAACAAACTTTTGTCAAAACTGGCACATTGCTTCTAAATGTTTTGCTTTCAACAAATCTGCGTTTACTGGCCGAAAAAAATTCTGTTGGAAAATGTTTTGACTGTCTCTAAATCATTTGCCTTTAGGTGTTTGTGTGTGTTAATGTTGTCTTAACTGGAGATTTCTTTCATTGTTAATGAGTGTAATGATTGAGTGCATTTTCTATCAATCTCTAATCTAACAAAGTTTTTGTGTGGCAATTTTCCTGTTTTTTTCCTTTTTAAATGAGTATCCATATTTATATTTATCCACGTTTACAAGTGGAACACGGTAGGGAAAGCAAGAGTAATTGAACTAGGGCGTTATAAGGTGTGTAGTAGGGTTGGGGAGGCAGATTGGGGAGTATTTTGGAGTCATGGCTGTTTGCTTTGGTACTGGCTAAAGAACTTCTCTTTAGAGTTACATCTGGTACAGGGAAGGGATGGAACCCCAAGCACAAAGCAAGAGAGTGATTAGGTCTAGGAAAAAAAGAGTCAGAAACTGGGAGTTATACACTGGTCACATTTACTTAGTTGGACTGCAGCCAGAATCGTGGGGCCTGGGAGGTGTATGGCTGAGGCTGAAGCATAGTTGAATCTTACAGCAGGGAACAGAGAGCTAAATCCCAGGAAGATCAGGGAATGGGAAGTTTGGAGCAGAGCAGGGGTGCTGGAACAATTTGTATAATGGAGTTGCTGAAAGCCATTGAACCAAACTGTAAACCCTGTATATGATGGAAACCACTTCAACTTCAGGGGTGCGGCAGCACTCTTAGTTCCAGCACCTGTGGAGCAGAGTCTAATTGTTGTCTCTTGCAAATGTGCTACTAGCTGAAAAACAAATGCAGGGAAGAAGAGAGAGGATGTCAATTCAGTGTCTGGTCAACTCAAAGAGCAGACTATGAAGGAAGCTGTGGAAACATAGGGTTTACATTTATACAACTGTTCAAATTAGCTTGGGTAAGAAGCTTCTTAATAGTTAGAAAGCTTCTGTTTCTTTTATATGCTGTTTCTTTTCCACTGTTGCTTAATGTTATCTAACTGACAAGGTGGTGATTTCTTATTTAATTGTTAATCTATGGGTTTATTTGAGACACTACTTTAAATAAAAATATTAACTTTGTAATTACAGTATATTTTCTTACTGCTTGGCAAATTTCCCTTCACATTTTGAATTCTGTGATCTGTTTTTTGTGTTTTTAATGTAGCTCATTCAGTTGATTTTGAGTCACCTTACAGTACCAGACCTGTGTAGACTAGCACAGACTTGTAAGCTACTACATCAGCATTGCTGTGATCCTCTACAATACATTCACCTCAGTTTACAACCCTACTGGGCAAGGATAAATGACACATCTCTGGAATACCTACTGTCTCGCTGCACTCTCATCCAGTGGCTGAATTTATCTTGGACAGGAAACAGGGGAGCCATATCTGTTTCTGGATTTAGCAGGTCAGTGCTCAATATACTGAGGTATTTCAGCAGGCTCTGTTTTCTGAGCTGCCATTCAGTAGTTTCGTTATTAAATATCTAAAAGCCTTTAGACCTCATGCTTGTATCAAAAGGCAGGCATGCAGCGTCTTTTTGTTTTACCATGAAGGGCAGGATTTTTTGATGTAGGAAATCATTCACTTTAATACATTCTCCAGCTAAAACAATAAGAGAGATTGCACGCAACTATAGAAGTCAGTTTAATGTGATAGATTACATATATTTAATGACAGGTTTCAGAGTAGCAACCGTGTTAGTCTGTATCCGCAAAAAGAACAGGAGTACTTGTGGCACCTTAACAAATTCATTTGAGCATAAGCTTTTGTGGGCTACAGCCCACTTCTTCGGATGCATAAAATGGAACAGATATTGAGGATATATATATATATATATATATATATATATATATATATATATATATATATATATATATACATACAGAGAGCATGAAAAGGTGGGAGTTGTCTTACCAACTCTGAGAGGCCAATTAAGTAAGAGAAAAAACTTTTGAAGTGATAATCAAGATAGCCCAATACAGACAGTTTGATAAGAAGTGTGAGAATACTTACATGGGGAGATAGATTTAATATACCTCATCTGCGCATGCCAAATGGTACCTACAGAAAAGTTTCTCTTAATAAGAACTCATGTTAACATTCTTCTGTAATATTGAGGCTCCTATTGTAATTATGCTATAAATTTTTTTTCACAAATAATACCTTCAAAATGTCCTTGATATAGATGAAGCCATTAAATGTCAGTATTTTGGAATTGCTATGATATTGAACTGATTATATTTCTCACTGTGTACTGTATGAAAGAGAACTGTCAAAAAGCAGTCCTGTAAGTTACTAAAGCACAAACTCAGATATATTACTGAAGGTCTGCTTTCAGTGAATTGATAAGTTTAGTTTAAACTCTAGTGACTAGCTCATGGACAGCGCTAGTAAGTGATGTATGGGGTTACATTTTCAGATCATTCATTAGGCCAGGATCCAGCAAACTGCTTCATATTGGGGGTGAGTCCCTGAGCCCATGAAGAGCCCCGCTGAAGTAAATGAGTCTCCGTGTGGGCAAAGGAGTTGACCCATGTGGAGCAGCTTGCAGGAGTGGGACCCTAAGTAACCACTGGAGTGTAATGTAAATTAAAGTATCTTCACATGCACCTTCGTGCCAAATTGGAAAACATGACTATATAGTAGTTCATTAAGAACAGCTAAATTGCAGGGACACTTTTCTGTATAACCACCATGTTCCTGGCTTGCTAATGTATCGTTTTCTGCTTTTTTGCTCATTTGCCTATCAGGGCACTTCACTGTAAACAGAAAATGACTTCTTTAAACAAAAGATAACCAGCAGATGAAAGCTGAACTTCACTGATAAAACAGGAATGTTTAGTCTAATGTAACTTTTTTTCTGTATATTCTCTCCACTCACATATATTCATTTCTGATACATTTTTGCAGTATGCAACTACTTTTCCCTTTCGGAGTACAAAATACTCTGAAAATTCCTCTTTTTTTCTAAATATCATTCAAGGTGCATCTCTCCTTATATGTAGATTTGTAGGAAACAAGACATTACATAATTTAATATACAAAAGCATTTCCTAATGCTGGATGTGCGGTTAGATACATTTGTGTCTGCAGTCATATAGATGCTCAGTAGTGTCATTCCTGTTAACTCTGCCTGTTGAAAACTAGAAGTGTGTGCAAGTTCAAGCTTATATAGATATACAGTGCAACTTTCATTTTTTACATGTGCAGTCCAGATTAATCTCTGAAAAATCTAATGCATGATATTTAACTGTATTAGTTAGACATTGGTGTGATTGGTAGTGGAATAACTGCCCAAATTCAAAGGATTACAAACTCTGCAAAATAACAACATGGCATTATTGGTCTAGGATAGGGTTCATTTACTGATTGGCCCTTTTACTTGTCTGCGGAAGTGACAGCTGCAGTGATTTGTAGTCAGCATTCCCAGAATAAACACTAAGTAGTCATAACTTGATTAATGAATAATCTGAATAAGCATGTCCTATTTATGTTCATAAGTGAACAAGATTTATTTAGAACAATTTTAAGAAAAAAGTGTTCTCTCAGACCTTGGAGATGATTGCTAAATGATCTGTATTTTTAGGAATCATGCAGAAAAAGTGCATGCAGCCAGTTGGGTTTTTGGGAGTTTTTTTTGGCCGAGGCTTGTTAGTCACGCAGCTATACGATACCCTTTAGAATCAGGACTAGTGAACTAAATTATTGGGGTTTTTTTTAATATACCATTTACACAGGATTTTCACTCTTTTATATGTTTTGGCCAGTTTTTTTAAAGATTTTACTGTGAGGGCACATATCTTGAAGCGCTGTCTGTTGTATCTCTTTTGCTCTGTAGAGATGTCTTTCTGTTTTTATAAATAATTTTAAAAAGACAAAGTTTTCTGTTTCATCACTGGGCATTGACCTGTTTCTGTCATTTTCTGGCACCAAGAAAGGGAAGTCTGCTTCCCATTTGGGTATTGCTAAATGAATTTGAGTGTGTTTTAAGGGAGCATAGATGTTAGAGGAGCTCTTATTTCTCATAGGCATTAGTGTGAATTCCTTTTGTAATATGGCCACTTCCTGGATAAAGATGGACCTTCCTCAACAGAGGAAATCTATCAAGTGGCCTTTTAGCATTCCACACACAGCTTCACGTGCCTCCATTATTTGGATGTTGGACCTTCCTCTGATGCAGTTTAAAAATCATATTGTAAACAAATTACATTCTCTATCAATTATACTAACACTACCTTAGATAACTTAAAGGGAAATATATTTTAAAAATCAAATATTTTGATAACAGTGGGTGAAATTCTGGCCTCATTTCAGCCTGTGGCAAAACTCCCATCAGGGTGGATTTGATTTAAATCACTAGTCAGGAAGACTCGATTTAATCACGGATTTCTACATAAAAGTGCATTCTTGTTAGTTGTTATAACCTTAATAAATATTCTTCACAACTCCAGAGATAGATGTAGGTTTCATTTTTAGAAGGTGCACACTATACATTTTTTAAGTGATTTATTTTGAAAACTTTTCAGATTAGTTTTACAGCTATATCAGAAAATGAACGATTGGTTATTTAATTTACCAAAGGTAATTGAAGTAGATATTTATGAAGTCATTGGGAGGATTTTCTTGCCATGCTGTATTAGGAGGAGAACATCACCAGAGAGACATTTAAATTCTTTTATTTAACTAAAACAACAACATTATGTATTCTGGATTTTTTTTCTTCACTAGCAAACATGTAATATTTTAACAAAACAAGCATATGAATTTTTGAATTTAGTTAAACATTCACGTTTTTTAAAATCGGGTTGGTTTTTGTTAAAATTGTTTTTAACTAAAATAGTTAAATGAAATATTTAAAAAACAAAACAAAAATTAAATCGACTGTATCAGCCAGGTCAACATGAGGAACTTAAAATATTGGCTTCTGCAGCTAACTCAATCGTCTTCACCTTTATTTTCCTGTTTGTTCATAATCTGGAAAAGAAAAACAAGCTTTCCTGCTTTTTCAGGTCCCAAACGATTTCTCAATTTGGAATGATTAATCCAAAGGAAGAAAATATTATTTCTACACCGGCAGAAATAGCTACTGCTGTTAAAAGTGAGATTATCACTTCAACACTCTCTAAATCTAAATGCTTAACTGACTTCCACCAGTTCACTGGTGTGACTTACTTTAAAACATCATCAGCAAACATATATTTCTTGAGTGGTTCACCCTTAGCTCTGAAGTTTATTATAATTGACATTATGGAGGGATGATTGCAGGATGTCCATATCATAGCCTACTCCTCTTCTTCAGCAGTTAAGGTTTGACCCTGGTACTGAGTATTGAGAATATTTGTAAGAAAATGAGCTGGAGATAGTGCTTGTCCCATTCATTTTTTTAATACTTGTAATTTAACTCTGTCGTTGCATATTTCGCTTTTTAAGATCTCATTCAGTTCCTTCCAAATTTCAACAGCGTCAGCAATAAAACAGCTATTTCCCTGCATTTTGTTCAAGGCTACAGAAATAGGCTTCAGGGTACTCCGCATGTGTTCAACATTTCTCTTAAACCCAATGTTGAGAACTTTGGCTGTGACAGTGCCATCTATTTTTTCATTATTTTGTTCACAAACTGTCATCAGATTAGGCCAGTTCTTGATATAGTGCTCAAAACAGTCCACTACTGAGTTCCATCGCACGTCTTGTGGGATAGTTAGTTTGGTTCCTCCCACTTTTTTCAGAGCAGCTGCTGCAAAGTGGTTGTTACGGAAGTATTTTGCAATTTCAACAACATTAGCCTTTATTTCTGGAACACTGAAATCTTTGGCTAAGAGGTGCATCAAATGAGCACTGCAACCCTATGTTATTAGCTTGGGACTTGCTTCTAAATAATTTCTTCTCATCTTGGATACATTTGCATCATTGTCTGTGACCAAACGGCGTACTAGACATTTGAATTTTTTTTCACAGTTTGTTATAGCTTTTACTGCTACTTGTAAGTATTCTGCTGTGTGTGCATTTCCTGATGTCTCAATTGTTTCTGTAAGGAAGACATTCCCTTCTTCTGTTGTCACACAAGCACGTACAACAGGATCATTGTGGATATTGCTCCACCCATCAACACTCAGGTTAACAATTTTACCCTCTAGACCTTTTGCACACTGCTCAATTTCTCTTTCATATACTTTATCCAGCAATTTGCCTACGACATCTGCTCTGTTGGGTGGACTGTATTCTGGTCTTAATGACTGAACCATGTTAATGAAGTGTGGGTTCAACTTCTAAATCATATGGAAAGGAGAGTTTGTTGCATAAACAAACCAGGCAATTTTTTCATCAATTACCTCTTTTTATAATCTGCTGGCTCTTATCACAAACTTATCTATGTTTTTTTCTGAATGATGGAGATTTTTTTTCTTTTTGCTACAGGTGATATACTGTGGCTATGTGACATACATGATGTGACTGAAACACTATCATTGGCAGATAACTCTGAAACTATAGAAAATGATGGTGATCTTGAAGGTGTATAGTCTTCAGAATCCTGTATGTTGAGGATGGATTCTCCTAAACAAAATAAGTTAATGCAGTTGTTTAATTATTATTACCATACTGCTCATTTAGTATTATTCGTTGCATTCACTGACACTCAGTACTACTTTAAAGGTAAAATTGTAAAATGAAGATCTGCCTATTTCAGCTATTTGTTTTTTATCACAACTGCATCTAAAATGATAGTATCATAGAGTAACAACTATATTTTTTGCTCAAACATGAGAATTCAAGAATAGTCCAGAAGGAAGACAGGCAGTCCTTAAGAAAGAAGTATGAAATAAAAAAGTTTACCAACCTGAAGATCCTGCATGTTCAGGCATGTTCCTTTCGTCATCTTCAACGCAGCTTCTTCCTGAGAAGGAACACTTCTCGTGATTTGGTTTCATTCGGACAACTAGGCCTTGCATTTCTTTGTTGCACTGTTTGCATTTTGCACGCATGCCTGTCTTACCCACAGGTAGAGGAACTTCATTAAAATATTCCCAAACGGGGTCTCTTTTACAGCCTGCTGCCATGATAGGTTTTCCCTTCTAGTGAGAGAATGGTATGGTAGATCGCAAATCAATGAAGGCTACACTCAGAAAGACCTCAAGACTTCTGGAATATGCTGCTCAAACAGTTTCACTTTTGTTTCTACTGCCTGTCCCTCCCTTCTCACATTTATCTCCAGACTTCTTTTCCTTGTCCAGGTCTATTCCGCCTACAACAATCTTCTGTTCATTGAACTTTTTGAAACTTTGCACTTTTAGAGAGAGGTAAGGGATTGACTTTGTGTACACAAATTTGCAGAGGGACAATAGGGTTGAGGTCTGTTATTTCTCACATCTATATTTTATTTATTTATTTATTTAAAACATTTTTGCTGTTAACAAGCATGTTACCTCTGGAGACACAAATCCACAGTTTGAGAACTGCAAAACTAAGCATCTCTGATGGTATCTTCTAGACTGAGCACTGAGTCCCATTGGGTAGATAGAAACATTAACCTAAATAATCTATACAGAACCCCCTGGAATCCCATAAGATTGGGTCCCTAATCCATGAACTATTGGAACTCATTTACAAAACTTTTCTTAAACATTACATGAATATATCTCATACTATAGAATTAGAATTTATAATCCTTATTCCATGATGAGGTATCTTTGAGCTATAATGTATCATAATTAAAAATATCTTTAGTTAGGTTTTTTCCTCAAAAAGTATTTTATCAAAAATCCAATTTAAATAAAAAAACTAAGATTTTTTTTTGGGGGGGGGGATTTTTTTTTTTAAATCCTTGATTTTTATCCACCCTGACTCCCATTGACTTCAGTGGGGCCAGGATTTAATCATATGTAATTTAAATTGACAGTGTTCCTCTAAAATAACCATATATAAATGATATTTAAGAAACATTCTTTGTTTATACTTTGATCAGTTAAACAGGTAAATATTCTTGGAAATCATTATTTTAAAATGTAAGGGTCTAGAAAAAATGGAATAATTTAAGAAATCTGACTAAAGCAAACTGTATTGTCATGAGACGATAGAGTGCTTCAGGCATGTGAACATCCTGAGGCAAAGCTGACGGTAATTTAACTTACTGATAATGTCCATTAGGGTTATAGAAGAATATCATAACTGTTTCACTTCAGAGTATTACAGAAAATAACTAAACTCCTATAATTTGGGTAGAAATAAAGGGGGGACGGGAACTGAAATGGAAAAAAGGAGACACAGCAGGTATTAAAAAGTGAGATGAGTATTTGAATAATCTTAGATGTATCGTGACAAAATGACAAGTGTGGTGTGTAAGCAGGAAGAGACTATGAGATGTCTTATAACATAAACAACATTATTATTCAGTTGGTGTTAGAGACATTGTAGATTAATTCACACAACTGGAATGTCAGTGTAGATGGACATGACCTGCTCAGGAAAGTAAGGCAAGGGATCAAGTGATGCTGTGAAATATATCAAGACTCTGTACAAATGCTTTGAGGTGAAAGAGGAAAAATCCCTCTGGATTAAAGGGACCTTATCAACTAAAACTTAATTTTTGAAAATAGATTACTTTATCTTTATACATTAGATTAGAAATTTCCACTGTTTCACTTTAATAATTTATATGTTGGCCTTTATGCTCTTTGTTTACTTTTTAAATTTGTGTTGTACAATGAAAATCATTAAATTGGTTATATTTTCAGTTCTTAGTGTTGCCATATTTGCGTTTCATGCACTGAAAAAAACCACACAAAATTGCTGACCGATATAGGGACAGTTGTAGTACCTGAAATTACTTTTAACTTGCTTTTTGAATCTGTCTCGATTTCATAATGTCTAGATTTCATAATGTAATTAAAGTCCCTTAAGTTTTCTAGATATCTGTTGTAAAGCTAGCATAGCCACACGCAGAACTGTCTGTGTTCTTGAATTCTAGGGACAACTTTTTTTTGTTTCAGAGGGTAGAGGAAACATCTAAGGCTAGCTATTTTAGAGATGATATTAATAGCCTGGAAATGGTATATAATTTAGCTTAATTGTGGGGAGTGCAAGTGGGTTTTTGTTTTTTAAGGAGGAAAAAAAGATCCAATGAACTTTTTTCCACTTAATCCTGTTTTAAAACCTTAGTGACACTCTGAAGTATTTACATGAATATAAGGTATGCAAAAAAATTTTGACACTAAAAAATTCAGGATTTTAATTACATTCAGTAGGGGAAAACAGAGGACAGTCCCAACCATATATTTACTTGGTGCTTCCAAAGCTCCTAAAACTGAGGAAAATTATGAGCGAAATTGATTGGGAGGACAAATATGGACAGAAAAATGAAAATTGGGAGTTCTTTAAGAAGAGTTTATTAGATGGCTAAAATGCCATGATTTCATAACCAAGAAAGCCCAGTGGTCCAGTGGCAAAGACAGCAATTAGAAATATAAAAGCAATATCTAGTATATGGAAGAAAGGAGAAGTAGATAGCAATCAATATAAACGAAGTTAAGTGTAGAAAATTGATAAGGGAAGCTAAAGACATGCAGGGAAAAGCCCTGCCAGCCATGGATAAGGACAATAAGGCATTTTTAAGTATATTAGGAACAAAAGAAATCTTACTGCTGGTGGTATTTATTTTATATATTTATTTATTTTATTTGTATTGCTGTAGTGCCTAGGAGCCCTAGTCATTGACCAGGATCCCATTGTACTAGGCAGTGTACAAACACAGATTCAAAAGAAAGCACTTGCCCCAGGGGGCTTACAAACGAAGTACAAGATAAGAAACGGCATATGGATATACAGATGGGGGAGTAAACAGTGAGACAGTATTGGTCAGCATGAGAGAGAGTGTTCTCTGCACACTAGCAGCCTAACTGTTGTCAAGTTTTTAGTAGGCATCACAGCAAAGGAGAGTTTTGAGGATGGATTTGAAAGTGGATAATGTGGTGGCTTTGCAGATGTTTATGGGGAGCACCTCCCAATCATGTGGGATAGCATAGGAGAAAGCATGAAGGTTTTCGTTTGAAAAATTAACAAGTGAGCAGTAGAGGCTGGCATCATGGAGAGGCGAGCACTGAGAGTTCAATAGTTAATGAAAGATGATTGGTAAAAGTGCTTATTAACTGTGAAGGCCTTGAAAGTGAATACAAGTTGGTGCTGTAAAGAAGGGGGAGCTATTGGAAACATTCAACGAAGAAGGTAATGTGCTCTAAGTGACGGGCCAGAAACATGATTTTTGTAGCAGCATTGTAAATAGATATGAGCGGGGCAAGATTACAATGGTATAGACCCAGTATTACATGGAGACGGTAAAATGATTAATAATGCAGAAAAGGCAGAAGCGAAGTCTTCAATAAATAGTTCTCTTCAGTATTTGGAAAGTAGGATGAGGTACTCATATCATATGAGGACGATAAAGTATTTTTCAATCCATTAGTAAACAAGGAAAATTTTAAACATAATTTACTTAGAGATAAACATTTCTAAATCATCAGGCCAGGACAACTTGCACCCACCGTCCTAAAAGAGTTGGCTGTGGAAGTGTGAGGGGGGGTTGGTTTTATGAACTTGCCTTGGTACCAGTAAGATTTTAATGCTGAAATCTAACAAACCAGATTTGCCAATTTTATAAGCATTAAAGCCAATATTAGAATGTAGCCTAATAAGATAAACCCTCTTTAGTGAATCCAGGGAGCGTTAGTTTACTAATTTAACACTAGGTTCTTTTTAGGTCAACTTTCATGTTGCACAGTATTTCTCGGATGAGGACACTTGGCTATTCTTAACCAGTCAACAATTTATTAATTTTCCAAGAACCACATCAATATACAATCAGCAGTTCACCAGTCAAGTGTAGATACAAATCAATGTTCTAGATATGTACTGAGCATGCCAAGACAGTCCCATAAAGCAATTGTTATAGACTAGGATTGAGGCTGAGAAGTTATAGGCTCAGCAGGAACAATGCACATCACTACTGGCACTCTTAAGAGTATGGTCCCTGTCCTCAGACTTTCAGCACAATTCGTTTCTCAGAATTGCGTTGTAAGTCGAAACGGCTTTTCCCATAGGAATCAATTGTATGAAGGGGGGATTGGTTACTGAACTAAGGCTTGATACACTATTTTCACCACAATAACCCAGATTTTTGTACTAAATGAATTATAGATGACTAATGTTGCAACATCAATGTATTTACTGTACACTGTATTTTGTAAACAGCATTCAAATAAACATATAAACTCCCATACGCTACTCAGAATGCCGGCAACACAGGCTCAGAAAGCTGGGGAAATGGCATGCATGCTGAGCCTCAGCCAATTACTGTTCAAGCTTTCTGATTGGCTGAGCCCGGGGCCGGGAGCCAATCAAAAACAAGTGGCAACCCTACATGGCAACAAGCTACCCTGCTGCCTCGAAGCCAGTCAGAAGCGACTCCTTCCAGCTCCATACCAGCACGTATAACACAACCAGGAAGTGATTTCAAGCAAATTTTATGCAAATTGAGCATCATAAGGGTGAAACAAGCATTGTAGGGGTGAAACGGGCAGTCAATTGAAAAGTGTCGTAAGTCCGAGGACTCCCTGTAGTTTGATAGTTTAAATTTGTCCCTTTCCTATCAAAGGAATCACTTAAAATTGATTTCTCTCTCTCAAGCCAGTTTACTTGGACTTATAAAGGAGAGCACGCATACAGAATTAGTTAGTTCTAAAGTATGGTTACTTGAGGTCTCACTAAAGAGTGTAAATTCAGCAAGACAATCTTTAGTTATTTATATTAAAGATAGAAGGAGAAATACAGGCTTTAAAATCGGCAAAGAGTCCTGTGGCACCTTATAGACTAACAGACGTATTGGACCATGAGCTTTCATGGGTGAATACCCACTTCGTCGGATGCATCCGACGAAGTGGGTATTCACCCACGAAAGCTTATGCTCCAATACGTCTGTTAGTCTATAAGGTGCCATAGGACTCTTTGCTGCTTTTACAGATCCAGACTAACACGGCTACCCCTCTGAGTCTTTCAAATGAAATCTCACCACTTCTCCCTATCTTGGTAACCCTGCGACAGGGGAATAGTCCTCTCCGCAGGGCTTACCTGGGCATTAGTTGTACTTCTGGATTTTGCAGTTTACTCTGGGGTCCCACATGGATGGTGATCTTCGTTTTGTATACCTTGATTCCAAAGGGCAACCCTCCAATTTCTATTGGACACTTTCTGCTCTGTTTCTTTGCTGCTTCCATCAATATCCAGTAGATGGCATTGGTGTGGAACAAGTTTGTTCAATCATATTCTTATCGGAGGGTGTTTGTTTGATTCATTTCAAAGATTGTATTTCAGCACTAGCCCCCATTAATTGCAGTTTTCCCCCTTTGTAAGCAGTTTATTTTAATTCAGAGTTTTACTCTAGTCCGGTGTCCACCTCTCTTAATGTTCTCTTTCCTTCTTGCACCATACAACTCATGCCACTTCTACGGGGAAACACTCATTCAGAAAGAATACAAAGAAAGTCCCCTACTAAACCTACTGGACATGGTCCATATGTTCTTTGATTGTATTAAGCATTTCACATCATTTAGGTCTCTCAAGAGAAGATACTATCCACATAGAGAGAGAGAGAGAGAGAGATCTGACTGACAGGGCAAACGAATGCACAGTTTGGGGTGAAGGCAAGGTGGTTTGGATTTCTTGGGGTAACAAACAGTTAGACCTATGTGACCTTCCGTTTTCTGGGTTTCACAGCTGTTTTCCCCACCCATCTCTTGATCCACTTGGATTGTACAGTGGGCCACTTTGCCTAGAAAAGCAGGGTATTACTTTGTTTGGTATCCTTTTGAGACTTTTTTCAGCTACATTGGGTGGGAGAAAGAGACTTTGTCTGTATGTAAATTATGAGAAATTCTTGCTCATAGTATTCTCCTTTAGCTCGCTTTTTGGTCTCTCTTGCTGGGGAGTGGAACTCATAACCTTAGCTGATCTGTAGGTCCTTAGACAAAGTGTCTCACGTGATGTGAATCATTTTCTCACTGTCTTTACTTCTTAGGTGGAGTTCAGTAGTAGGTGGGTCCTATTTGGGGATAAACAGAGGTGGATAATTTTTCTTAATTTTGAGGGCCATAGGGAAGTAATAGTTATCAGTCATTCAAGGAATATCTGTTATCTATACTCCTTACAATTGATAAGATCTCTGGCCTGCTGATCTTAATTTTTAATAGATCTTGGAGTACCTTGGCAATACCAGGAGACTGGAAGAGTGCTAATGTTGTGCCAGTGCTCAGAAATGACAAGTAGGATGACCTGGGTAACACTAAACTGGTTAGCCTCAAATCAGTCCCAGAAAAAATACAGTTACGAACACCAGAGTTTTGAACTGACCGTCAACCACACACCTCATTTGGAACCGGAAGTATGCAATCAGGCAGCAGCAGAGACCTAAAAAAGAAAATACAGTACAGTACTGCGTTAAACATAAACTACTAAAAAAATAAAGGGAAAGTTTAAAAAAAAATTGACAAGGTAAGGAAACTGTTTCTGTGCTCATTTCTTTTAAACTAAGATGGTTAAAAGGTGCATTTTTCTTCTGCATAGTAAAGTTTCAAAGCTGTAGTAAGTCAATGTTCAGTTGTAAACTTTTGAAAGAACAATCATAACATTTTGTTCAGAGTTAGGAACTTTTCACAGTTACGAACAATCTCCATTCCCGAAGTGTTCATAACACTGAGGTTCTACTGTAGTGGAAAAGCTGATACAATATTCAATTGATAAAGAATTACAGGATAGGAATATAATTAATCACAGTCAACATGATTTTATGGAAAATAGGTCTTGTCAAACCCGGTTTCATTCTTTGATGACACTACGAGTTTGATTAATAAAGATAACTCCTTAGATGTGATATATTTAAACGTTTGTATGGCATTTGACTTAGTACTGCATGGCATTCTGATTAAACAGTTAGAACTATACAATATCAATAAAGCACTCATTAAATGGATTAAGAGCTGGCTAATGGCAGATCTCAAAGAGTAGTTGTCAGTGTGGAGTGGTCATCAAATGAAAGTGTTTCCAGTGGAGTTCTGCAGGGATTGGTACTAAACCTGATGCTATTCAACATTATCTGGAAGTAAATATAAAATCACTGCTGATAAAAATTTGTGGATGAAAAAGATTGGTGAAGTGGTAAATAATGAGGACAAGGCAGTCATACAGAGCAATCTGTATCACTTGGTAAGCTGGACTTCAAACAAAATGTATTTTAATGCAGCCAAATGCAAAGTTATACATCTAGGTACAAGGAATGCAGGCAATACCTACAGAATGGGGATTTACTGTAGGTAAAGCATTGACTCTGAAAAGGGGTTAGTGGTCATAATGGACAACATGTGCTCCCAGTGCAATTCTTTGGCAGAAAAGACTAATGTGATCCATGGATGCATAAATAGAAATAGTGAGTAGGGGTAAGAAGTTATTTTACCTCTGTCTGTGGCATTGGTGGGACTGATACTGGAATACTGCATACAATTCGGGTGTCCACATTTTAAAAAGGATGTTGAAAAATTAGAGAGAGGGTGCAGAAAAGAATCACGAAAATGATTTAAGAGTTGGAGAAAATGTCTTTCAGTGAAAGACAAAGAGCTCAATCTGTTTAGTTTATTAAGTATCTTCACAAGGAGAAAATAGTGGGTACTAAAGAGCTCTTTAGTAGAAGAAGGCATAACAAGAACCAGTGGCTGGAAGCTGAAGCTAGACAAATTCAAATAGAAAATTAAGCATTTTTTAACCATGAGGATTAAACTAGAACAAACTGCCAAAGGACGTAGTGGATGCTCCATCTTTTGATGTCTTCAGATCAAGAATGGATGCCTTTCTAGAATATATGCTTCAGTCATACAGGTTATTAGGCTCAATACAGAGGTAACTGGGTGTAATTCAATAGACTGTGATATATAGCGGAAGTCGAATGAGGTGATCTAATGGCCATTTTTGCCCTTAAACTCTATGAATCTATGACATGGTCCTAGAAAAGCCTACTTATTCTTATTTTTAAGTCATCAGTGTTGAATTTGCTAGGTGGTTGTTTCTCATTACAACTGTAGTGTATGTGAAAACTGCAAATGGGTAACAGGTGTTTACCAAAATCGGATTTTACATAACAGATGACTCTACAGAGAGGCACTGAGGTTGCTCAAAAAACAATTGAAGAGGTTTAGAAAGGGACCTAACTAGGGTTCCATCCTAAGCACCACATTTGTACAGCTACTTTGTTGACAAGCACCTCCCATAATGGTGGGGCTCCTCCTTCCTTTTAGAGGGCTGTGGTACTTCCAGTCCAAAAGGAAGGTGCCTCATTTTCCCTCTTAATCCACATATTTCTTGCACTAACTAGTTAGGGGAAAAGGAAATAGACTCTAGGGCCTCCCCTTTCGTCTTGCACGCTAATGGAAAAAATGAGGAAGAAGGGGGCATGGAATAGGGAGAAGGAGAAAGTGATGGACAATGAAAGCGAGAGTGAGGGAAAAGGAGAGGAGGGTGATAATGTAAGGTATGGAATAAATGAGGGAAAATGACTCATTGGAGAGAAAGAAAGGGAAGGAAGGGTGGGATGAATGAGTGAATGGCTAGATTAGACTTTGCCAGAAAGAGAAGGCTTGGAGATTTGATCGTTTAGACACTACATGAAGGAACCAGGGAGTTCAAGTGTCATATTGTTTAGGATGCTTGGAGCATGTCCCCCTGGATCCTGCTTCTCTTAAGTGTCCAGCTTCTTCTTAACCCTCAGCAAGTTTAGCAAAAAAAAATAATAATAATAATCCTACTTGAGCCAACACCTGTTCAGCAGCAGCAGTATGAGCCTTGCTGTAGAAAAGGCTCTGATAACTTAAAGCATTTTTCCACTATATCAATTAAACATGTTCAGGAGACTTTAATTGGCTTGATGCTAAAAATGTCTGAAGCTATGGCAGCCTTAACTGCACTAGGCTTTTCATGGTGCAACTGCATTAGTGCTACCACCAATGGGAATATTTTTTCTAAAATACTCTAAAGTAGACAAATTTCCAAAGCAGGCATCTGCCCCCTACTTACAGGGACTCCATCACTCCAGGAAGCACTGGGGTGGGCTCAGCTAGTCTCTTCTGTTGGAGAAACAGTTGAAACTTAGAGAATATTAAAATATATATGATTTTATGCAATATCAAACTTGTAAACCTTGTGATTGATTTACATTTTGAAGGTTTCCTTTGCAATGAAAAGGAACTATGAGCTTACTACTCTTTTAAAGAAAGCTTAGATTAGATGGAACAGAGCTTGTAGAACTCAACAGACCTCCAACATAAGTTGTTGTAATGCATGCGGAGACCCTCACAGTTTCTAGGTGTTTTGAATATTTAGTCTCTGATAGTTTAAACCTTTTCACACCAACCTACTCCTGTGGATTAGTTCTCCTTGAGGATTAGTATATTGTAAAACAAGCTTTAAATTTTTACATTGATCATTTGACTTATTTGTGGACAAAACGAAATAGAACAATTTTTCTAACAGTGATGAAACACTAGTTTTTCTCAGATCCCCTAGCTTTCAAATGTCTTATCCAGTTAACCTCAAACTTTCTCTCTCTCACATTTTTCTCATGGGCAGAGACTTACTTCAGGCAGAAAGTTGTAGGCCAATGTCAAAATCAGAATTACAGTGGTCATTTAAAATTGTAACAAAACAGGATCTCTGTTATATTTGGTTGCATTTGAAGTCAAGAGTAACTGGTAAGTCACAAGAAAGGAACAGAGTTCAACTTTCACTTCCTAAACTTAGTTTGCAGGGCTGGTAGTAAGAAAAAAAAAAAAAAAAAGTTTGTAATTTAAACAAACACAACACCTTTTTTCCAAACCCTTTTCCCAGTAGAGTTGTGCTTTCGGGCTGCTCTAGTAAAATTAACTTACCACTACCAGTAATTAGTATCTTCTTCTCTTCTTACCTTTGTTAAATGTAAACCTTATTGCAGGCCCGCCGACAGCAATTCCGGGCCCCAGGGCAGAACAGTCAATGGGCCCCCACTGGTGCCCAGCGAGCTGCCAGCTGTGCTGCTGGATGCACTCTTCCGACACGGCCAGGGCTTCTACATGCACCTGCCTCACCCCCGCCACGTTCTGCTGCTCTCCCTCTTGGGCAGGAGCCCAGGCAGGGAGCAGGAGGGAGCCACTTTTAACGCCGGCCCCTCTCGCTCGCTGCTCTGCAGCCTTGCCCGGCAGCTACCAGAGAGAGCCTGGCTGGGGAGGAGGTGGCTTCTGCTCCCCGCCCGGGTCGGCTGCCGGGGACCCCAACACCCGAGCCTGGGCAGGGAGCGGAATTCATCTCCCTAGCCAGGCTCTCTCAGGCAGCTGTTGCACAGGGCTGCGGAGCAGCATCTCAGCGGCTGGAAGGGGCTGGTCCCGCCCCTTCCACTCCTGGCATCTGGGCCATGCATTGCCCAGGCCCGTCCCTGCCCCGCCTCTTCTCACCCCCTCACTCCTCCCGCTTCCCCCAGTGCCTCCAGCATACCCCCAAACAGTTGGCGGCGGACGGGAGGCACTGGGGAGGATGAGGACAATCTGATTGGCGGGGCCGGAGGGACCTGCCAGTGGGTGTCCCACCCAGGCGATTTAAAAGGGCCTGGGGCTCCCAGCTGCTACCACGGCAGCAGTGGTGGCCACGGGCCCCAGGCCCTTTTAAATCGCCCGGACCCCTGGGCAATTGCCTTCTTTGCACCCCGCTGTCAGCCTTATTGTATGATTCATTGGAGAACACCAAAAACTATTCAGGATATGCAACATGTTTGAGTGAATGTTGATGGAGTAAACATAACTTTCGGAATATCTTCACTTTTGAGTGCTTGATCTCTTACCTTGACATCAAATTGACCCATGATTTTTTTTTAGTTTTTTTGCCATTTAATAGATTTCCTCAGGTCTGTTACAATCAACTTACTTTAGCCTAACCATGCATATTTTTAGTTTGCAGATTAATTTAACAGTATGTAAGTAATGCAGGTTGTACATTTTCCTTGCTAAAAAAAAACATTCTTCAACAGTATCCACTTGTTTTTGACAGTGTTCCAAAATTTCCACAGAAAACTATAATTCCCCCCCCCCCCTTTTAATTCATATAATACATGCTTTTTACAGGTTCCTGAAAGTTTGTGGCTCTGAACTAGTGCGCCTTGAGTTGGCTTGTGGCCATTTTCTCAATGAGACTTGCTTGGAGGTCATTGCTGAGATGTGTCCAAACCTTCAGGAATTAAATCTCTCCTCCTGTGATAAGCTACCACCTCAGGCTTTCAACCACATTGCCAAAGTGTGCAGTCTTAAGCGTCTCATCCTTTATCGAACAAAAGTAGAGGTAGGAACAACTATTTTTAACCTTTACAACAAGTATTTTGATTCCTGCTAAAATTGTAAGTGGTTTAATTAACAGTTAACAAATTAAAATCGTATGAATAATGCAAATAAAAAATGATATATTTTGTGTTTACCAAGGTAGTTTCTGGATTTTTAAAAAATAGTAGAAATTTACTTTTTTGGTCACTTTATAATCCATATACAAAACTGGTGGTCTTTCCTGACCTTTCCAAAAAAAAAAAAAAAAAAAAAATTAGAGTACCCTATTGAAATCTTAGTAACAACTCCTTACTGTTACAAAATATACTGGAGTGCTACTAGTACATTTCAAAATATCAGACCATTAATTACAAACTGCAATTGACAAAATAAATGAGCAAATCACATTTTGTGATGTACCAATCTTGTTTAGTAATTAATTTGCTAATTATCAAAAATCACGTATCTAGAAGGAGTTACTAATAAGTAAAGTTCTACTGTATTTTTTTATTGTCAGGTATTTAATTTAGGTATTGGACCTGAAATATTTTTAGACAGCGTTTTCACATATAATTATCCCCATTGCAGTTGAGTAGTTCTATAAAGTAAGCAACACTGCCTAATTCGTGTTAGTTCCCATAACAAAGGTAGTGTCACATTTTTTAGGGCCTATATCACTGTCTTTGTATTTGTTTTTATGTTTGTGATTCTCTAAGTCAGAACTCATTTTCTAGTCTGATTCTGACACTGTGCAGCTATGTCCCACTTCTTATTCACACCACATTGTAAGGTTATAATCTAGCTCTTTAGCAATACCCCTTAAACCTGCATGACCTTAACCCAAGAGACCAGTTTAAACAACTAAGCATGCACAGCATTCCAAGTTGCTCTATGTTTTGAGCATTGTAATGAACAAATGAGAGAAGGGAGGTGTGGGGGGGAGGGAATTTGAACACACGTATATGTTCCAACTTGACCAAATTCATCCTTGGCATTAGACAGTGGAACTCTCACTGAAGTCAGTAGGAGTGGTACCAGTTTATGGCAGGACTACATTTGACCCTAGTGTTAACTTTACACATATTGAATTGAGTTTGTTCACACTTGATTTTCTTCAATGAGAACTATAAAGCAAGCCATGCTTGAAGTTCCTAGCTTCAGTTGTTTTTTTAAATATTGCGTTTGCATAACTCCGTTTGAGGAGAGGTGATAAAGGGCCACCGAAATGGAGGAGAGTAAGGGAATGAGTTAGGAAAGGGTGGTATTGTGGCTGTGCTATTTGCATCCTGCCAGAAGTGCAAGTTTTTCACCTCTAAACTGGATCAAATACAGCTAGGCTTGGAAGGGTTAGATTTTTATTGGTAAATCTTAATTTCACCATAGACACAGACTAACAAAAATATTTATATTGATAATAATCAAAAAATGCAGATAGGCAAAGTAAGAAAAATGCTGTTTGAGAACTTATCAGAGCTGGTTTTAAGAATATTTACTTTGTATATTTTGACATGGTGTTACCAATTTGGGTTTTAATGGTTATAAGGCTTTAACTTTTTGAATCTCAGCGTCTCCTGTCAATGAATAATTGACTGACACCCCCTGTTGCCTGATAATACACATTTTTAATTATGGGGATAATACAAATAAAAAATGCTTAAAATCCATAATTTTGTGCAACTGTGAATTTAAATAGATAAAAATAGGAAAAAAATGCTTAAGAATAAACATCGATGTTATCCTTCAAAATTATATTATAACCCCCAAATTTTGCCAAGCCTAAATACAACATATTTATCTTGCATGTATGTCCAGGAACCATGGGACTTGTGTTAGTGTCCACTGCAAAGTCTCTGCATGAACTATTAATTTTCCACTAAGGTGGGGTTGGAGACACTAAGGCTAATAACGCTCAGTGACTCTAATACACCTCTACCCTGATATAACGCTGTCCTCGGGAGCCAAAAAATCTTACCGCGTTATAGGTGAAACTGCGTTGTATTGAACTTGCTTTGATCCACCGGAGCGCGCAGCCCCCCTCCCCCGCCCGGAGCGCTGCTTTACCACGTTATGTCCAAATTAGTGTTATATCGGGGTGGAGGTGTATCTTCATTGAGGATATCTCTTCTGAGATAGTTCAGGATTTCATAGCCACTATCCCAGGTAGTTTCTGGCTCAACTTATTTATCTGGCCACATTCTTCACTGGTGTTTGCATTTGGGAGTGGAAGTGGGACAACTGAAAATTTTACCCATGTCATCGGCCAGGTGTGGTATTCTGCAGTTTCAGGTTGCAGTCCTCTCCATTTAGGACTTATTTTGATGGTCCACTCTTGGAGGTTAGTTGAACTCTGAGTGTTTCTGGATGGCTGTGAGTGGAGATATTTTCCCAGCAAACTCAATATATTGATGGCTTAATGGGACAATATATTGATCTTTTGTACTCAAACATTGATGAAATGCCCCTTAAACATTGTCACCTTCTAAGATTTGTCCCCACCCCACCCCCTTATTTAAAGTACCCATGAAGAGGTATGGATTGGGGTGTCTACAGAATACTGACAAACATCCAGTTCTATAGATCCTTCATCTGACCCATCCAATGTTTTCAAATGTTCTACCTAGTATTTTCAGTAGAGATTGGAACGTGGATGAGAGTTCAGTGGCTTAAATTCCATCTGGATAAAATGAGAGATGTTGGTAAATTGGGAGAAGGAATTATATGGCAGGGGTTATATCTGCCATTTTAAAGAAAGGTATGTTTCCACTATTTATTACTATAGTCTGAGAGTAGTGTTGGACCCCTAGCTGCTGTTAGATGATCATTTAAGACTCATATATGTCTGATGAGAAGATACTAATACCTAGCTCATATATAGCACTTTTCATCCATAGAGATCTCAGTGCTTTAAATCCCCATTTTACATATGTGGAAACAGAGGTAAATTGACTTGCTTCTTGGTCACCCAGGAAGCCAGTGGCAGAGCTGAGAATAGAATCCAGGTCTTCTGAATCCCAGTTCAGTGCTGTCTGCTAGACCTCACTGCCTCTCTGAGATTGCAATAATTTATTTTGGATGCAAACCACTTGCATGATCCATACCTTTGTTACAATGCACTGCAGTAATCTAATTTTTACTGTATGTGGGACTACACCATATATCAACTCAAGAACTGAAGCTAGTGCAGAATGCGGTTGCTCACTTCTTATGTGAAATTTCTCACTCTGAGCTCATGATCTACACTGGCTGCCTGCTGGTTTCTGGGTGGAGTTTAAAGTGGTATTTTTGATTTATAAAGTTCTAATTGGCTTGGGACTGTCTGTCTGAGAGACCATCTCTCTTTCCAGACCATATTGCCACAGTTATGATCAGTGGATGTGTGTGAGCCAGAATCCCTTTTATTTAGAAGAGATGGAGCTGCTAAGAAGCCTTTAGCTTTGGAATTCATGCACCACTCTCATCTTCCATTCCAGAATAGCCCAAAGCTGTTGATCTTTGGGGCATACTTCAAGGCTTTTGGGAAGGAAGAGGTGATCTGAGGGCAGGGATCTGTGTGCCAGGAAGCTAGTATTTTGGGATGGGGTGGCTTTGTTCTTTTTCTAATTTAGGTAGGCTGATGGCTTTGCTTTTGTTTAGATTAGTGTGATTGCATTCTTAACATTTAGCAAGGTGCATTGAGTTTTGGATGGGTGCTCTTTAATAAATGGTGAATAAGTGTAGATAAGAAATTTTGTCAGGGTCTGACAAAGCGTGTTGTAGTTTAAAACTAATGTTTTGGTTCGGTGCCAGAAAGGGGCATACAATTGAAGTTGCATAGGGAGCCATAATTTGTGTTTTGGAGGTCCATCTGAATATTGTTACATCCCTATTATCAGTCAACATCCGGTGATACAGTAATCAAATCTTAGATACTTAAATAGATCTTCGTTAATTTATGGAATGAGAGCTGTGTGTTGAAGTGGTTAATTACTACTTTATATAGTCTTACTGACTCTCTTGTTCCTCGTTAGCTAACATTTAAAATCTGAGATCAGTTGCTGTGGAATTGTAAAAAGCTAAGGTATGATCTGAAAACGACAGGGAATTGTATTGTTCCTGGCTAAAGTTTTGTGGAATGTAATTCCAGATAAATTGTTAAGATTAAGTGTAGAATTGTCTGAACTAAGTATATGCTAAAAGATCACTAGAATTGTTAAGGTTAGTTTTCGTGACTGTCTTTTTCTATATGACTGTATATGTAGGTAGTTGAAAAGAAATTTAATTTAGAGGCAAACCTACCTATGTAGACTGTCCTATTTTGTGAGTAGTGTGTAGATGCTGGTCACAAACTATTTACATCACACAAGGTAAATTTTCTAATAAATTACATGAACTAATCAGGCAGGAAACTTATATGTTACTTATGGTATAGGAAGTCATTTATCAACTCAAATTTCTTAGCCTACAGGAGAAATACTTTCAAGGGGTAAATAAAATGAGGATGAAGATATAGCACTGGCACCAGTGTGCAGAGAATATCAATTTATGAATTAAACTTCAGGAAGTTTTATGACTAGCACTAGTGTGTCCAATAAAAATAAAAAAGTTTCTGTGTGTGGCAGAAGTACAGTGCTGTCTTTTTATAAAAATGGCCCCCTTTTAAACAAATCTTCTACTGCATTTACCATAAGTAAATTTTCCTTCAGTATTTCTCGAGTTTGAATTGGCGTCTCATTATACCAGCTGCTGTACAAATACACAAAAAGACATGGTTCCTGCTCTGAAAAGCTTATAGTCGAATCTAAGGCTAGGTCTACACTAGCGGGGGGTGGGGGGATCGACCTAAGATACGCAACTTCAGCTACGCGAATAGTGTAGCTGAAGTCGGCGTATCTTAGGTCGATTTACCTGGCCATGAGGACGGCGGCAAGTTGACCGCTGCTGCTCCCCCATTGACTCCGCTTCCACCTCTCGCCGCGGTGGGAGTTCTGGAGTCGACGGCAGAGCGATCGGGGATCGATTTTGTCACGTTTACACTAGACGCGATAAATCGATCCCTGATTGATCACTACCCGCCGATCCGGCGGGTAGTGTAGACGTGCCCTAAGATGCAACAAGTGAGCAAAAGGGTAAGGCGTTGTTTACATTCAAGGTTTTCTGCAATTCCCTTACTGCCACCCTAGCCGTGTTGCGGCTCCACTAGTGCTAGGAATAATTGAATGCTGGCGTTTTTACCACTGAGTCATCTAGACTTACTCTGAGATAACTGTTGAGACTATGAGGCAGACAGGAAGATATCAGTAGTATGTTGCTCCTAGTTTTTGTCAAGAAGCTTGATGTTGAGATAACAATGACGATGTTACCAAAAGTCCCGCCTTATATCCATGTCACAGAAAAGGACGTTATAAACTAAATATTTGCCCTTCCAGCATCTGGACTAACCCCTCCCAACTTCTCACCCCCAGCAGGAAGCCCCACCTTACCTAGAGAGGGAAAGAAATAGGTTTTGATGTCTGGTGTGGAACCCCTAAACCAGTGACATAAGTAGCAGCATCCCTAGAAATGATAAAGAACTGCAGCTAAAAACATGAAAAAATCCAAAATGCTGAGAGAGCAAAGAGCTGTTCAGAGAGACTTGTTAAGGAAGAGGGGATATTTGTAAATCTAAATGTTAACTAAAACACCCAATGTTCTAATTGGAGATGCTCTTACCCAAGCCGCAGCTAGCTTCCTGAGACCCTCTTTGCCTAGGAAAGGTAGGGCAGAGAGTGGTGACTAAAATGGTTAATGGAATGAGTGGAACAATATGACAAGATTGCAAAAACTAGAATAAATTATTAGAACATGTTTTTAAAAAAAGGAACTTGACTCAATTATTCAAAATTAGGAAGAGATAATAAGAGATGATCATTCCCTCTCTTACCTCATTGTACACTGTGGGACAGTCAGTAAAATTGAAGAGCAGTAAAATTAAGTCAAATGAAAGGAAATATCCTTTCATACATATGGGCAACTTACAGAATTTACTGTCGCAGAAAAAGTGAGCATTAAATATTATATGAATAACACTTGGCTATGCAAGCAAAAATGAATAAAATATTTCAGAATTCAAGCCATAAATGAATTTGCTGCAATCAGAAAGGAATCTCTCCTTACATACGGCTTTGCATAAGTGTCTAAGAACACAGTGAGAAGAGTGGTCATTTTCCACTGAAGCATCAGGTATTTGCCACTGTTGAAAGCCAAATACTGTATTAGAGAGATCAGTGGTAAGGTGCAGTATGACAAATTCTGTGTTAGTCAATGGAGATCTTGGAAATATGCTTAAATAGCACAATATACCGAAGGATTCATTGTCCTCGCTATACTTAAGTTTATGGATTTTGCATGCCATTTCATGGGTCTGGACATGGTCATTTAGCTCTGCCTGGGAATAAGTGTAGTGCAATTAGTTCTCTAGTGGTACCTGTCTTGGATTGTCTTCAATAGCATGTTTTGTTTTGTTTTTAATTTCTGTGCCTTTAAAATTAGAATAGTTGTACTCTGTTTGCTATTCTAGGTATTATTCAGCATTACACATTTATAATAATGGTCATCATAATAGTGAATAATTTGTGCGCAAAGCTGTGGGTGATGGTTCATGATTTGTTCCTAATGTAAAAGTATAGAATTTGGGGATAAGATATAATAACAATATAATAAGATTAACGATATATTATACAGTATGAATATAAATCTCAAATCTTATTCTCAGTGTTCATGTTTTTCCTTGAATGAATAATGTGTGTTTGTGTTTAAAATCTTTTCCCACTGTTTCTGAATTAAAGATTTTGTTTCTAAGGGCATCTCATCAGTTTCAGTGTAGTGGAGAAATGGTTAGCGTTGGGAGTTTATTATTTGTTTCTCATTATTTGTATTTGATCACAGTATGCTATGCAAACATATTCGAAAACAAGGTTCACGTCCAAAGGAGTTTATAATCTATGGTCCTGATCCTGCAAATACTTACAAACGTAAGTAGTCTCATTAACTACTCAGGATCAGGTCCAAAGTTTACGACGTGAAGCTCACAACACCCTTGTGTGTGTAGGCATTCTTATTTTCCACATTACTGCATAGTGAGGTTCAGTGATTTTGCCCAAGATCATACAGGAAGATATTCTCCGTCCTGTGCCTTAAGTATAAGACTATCGTTCTTCCCATCTAATGAAAAATATGATATTTCCAAAATGCCCTTTAAACTTATTGTAAATTATTTGTTCCTAAAGCCTGTTAAATTCTGAAAGTGCTTGAGTCAATTTGTAACTTTGCCCAAAGAAGCTTAACAGTAACATTTAAAAAAAAAATTATATTCTGCTAACTTAAGACCACCATTATGCTTCTGGGATTTTTGTACTGGTGGTCTTGGTATTTGCTGATACATGTCTCTTTAATGTTTATTCATTGAATACTCATTCATAGCATAATTTCAGCGCTTACTGGCACTGATGCATTTCAAGTGCACAATGAACAATGAAAGTATTATTGTGTGAAATAGTTTGACAATACACATCATTATGATTTGGGCATGAACATTATCTTGATCCAGTGAATATCTGAAGTATTCTGTAGCCAAAATTATATTTTAGTTAGATACCAAATCCACAATTACAAATTAGAAAAAATTGTGACAGCATCCTTGTTAATTAAATATTTGTAGGATGTAATGTGAGAGTATATATTTCATTTTACAAGATATTCTAAATACTTTTGTAGGTTATGAGTGGTGAGACAGCAAAAGTTTTCATTTTTACTGCGAATACAATTTTATAATAGTTGAAATATATGAATTCGCTAAATTAAAATGCCTGTACAACACACACAAACTTTTTTTTTGTTTTACATTTAATATGATTATAATACTTATGAATGGTTCTCAGTTGGCAGAAAGGCCTGGTGCAACTTGGAAGTTTCAGCAGCTTGTGGAGGGGGCAGTTTGGGCTTACGCCACTGGCATAAGGCATGAGAAACATGTTTTCTCTTGTTTTTTCTTAAATGGTGAGCAGTTAAATAGGTAATATTGACATTAAAATTTTTCTACTTACATTTCAGAGTTAACCCATTTACCTGAATGGATCAATTAATACCTCTTAGAGCTATTGTTTCAGGCTGTCTTCAGATTTAGTCAGACCTAATTAAATAGTTTGTTCACGTTTTCAAGGTTATCTTTACAGCCAAAAGGGTTGTAGACAAACAAAAATTAATAAAAGCTGCAGCATAGTTTCATAGCAAGAGGTGGATTCCATAGGAAATAAATCAATCATGGAATTCATAGGGCCTGAATCATGCCCTTGGTGTCACCCATATGACCCTACTTAAGGCTAATGGAGCTGCCCACTGTCACTAAGTCCCTAATCTGAAGAGGATAGATGGGGATTACACAGGCGTAAATAAAGATATAATTTAACCAGCAGAACAAAACCAAAACACTGATACCTGGAATATATGTAGAGATCACAACGGCTGTTGAAATAACTCAAGTGTTACCTGGCACTTCTGTGGTGCTAAGTAATTACAGAGCACGAAGGCACCTATTACGTATCACAAATATTAAGATTCAGATTATACCCAATAGCAGGCAGGCACATGTTTGGTTTTAGGGCCCTGTAACTGTGTACAGTGATAAATGTAAATGGACTAGATGACCTCCTGAGGTCCCTTTCAACCCTGATATTCTATGATATTCTATGAAACCCTCTTCCATGTTCTGTGTCCTCCCCAGTAATGTCCTTAGCTCATCCGTTCCTAAATCTGTGACCAAAGGTATTGGAAGGAAGGCCACAAAACTAACTTCTACCACAAGAGACTCCTTTCTGTCAAAAATACAACATTAATAACAAATGGCCTACTAGTCAAAGTGCACCATAAAAGGGAACTTACTTGAAATGGGAGATTGCCCATATGCGACTTTTAACTAGGGCTGCCACAAGCCCATCTTTCACCAGTGTCTCAAACATCTTCCCTTTAATCCTATGCACACTAGTATGGTCCCAAAGGGATGCTCCAGGGAAAGGCAAACCTCCCTTCCCAATACTAACTTAATCAATTTCCTGTAAAGGAAAAAGTATGGCTACTGTATTCAGCCTGAGCAAATGATTGAGAATTGTCCATAATGATCTCTAGGTCCACAAACTAATAACACACAACCCTAAAGTGCAATTTTGTATATGTTAGCCCAGGGAAAGTCACCCTCTACAAACTCTAGGGTGTACAGCAAGGGAGTAAGAGTAATTCCTATGTCCACTGGCATTGGGAGAGGTCTTCTACGTCTGGGAAGAAGGATGATCCAGTGGCGAAGGCGCTAGCTTGGGGCTTACAAGATGTGTTCTATTACCTGCTCTACCACAGACTTCCTGTGTGGCCTTGAGCAGGTCCCTTAGTCTTTCTGTGCCTCATTTCTCCATCTGTAAAATTGGGATAATAGCACTTCCCTGCCTCACAGCAGTGTTGTGAAGATAAATACATTGAAGACTGTGATGCACTTAAATACTATAATAATGGAGACATATAAGTATCATAGATAGATGTATGGATACATACTTGGAATTTCTGCTGCCCCCTTGATGCAAGCACTTCTGGGTTGCTGGAAGGCCAGTCAGTCTCCAAGAGGCCAACCTCCTCCCTCATCAAGCAGCAACAAAAAGGGGTGATTAAAGAGTGTAATTAAGATATATGGAGCAGCATATCACAAGTCACAGCAAGGCAAGAATAAAAATCATTTTGTAGAAGAAGCGCTACACAATATATGAATAACAAGTCAATCCCAAGAGAAGTGTTATCCTATTTGGTGCTTTAATACACTCATTGATATAGGCAGCTGTCTTGGTGAGGTCTAAACGTAGTTCAGCAGTGCCATCCATAGTTGTGAATGCTTTTCTTCCCACTGAAGTGAATTTAACCACAAGGATGTCAGAATGTAAAAATGAGAACTTTTTAACAGAGAACAAAAAAACGGTGTGGGGTCACAATACCAGGTAGCTCTGTAGCATGTGTCTAAAGCATTTTTGCTATATGCAATATATATAGCTTTGATTGCCCCCCCCCCCCGACTAGCCCCCTGCATGTTAGATCAGAGAATATAATGGCTTAAATGTAAAGCTGGCTTGGCCACCTCTTAGTTCTTAGTTGGCATGTGGTTCACTGCTTGCAACATGGCTACTGAAACAGCACACACAAAAGTAAAAACAGACTAAAATATATTTCAAATCCTTTCTAGTTCATGTATTCCTCACCAAAGTATAGTGCTGAAAAAGGGAGGGCAACATTGATAGCTATGCAGCAATCTAGATCCAAATTAGGTTTACAGGAACCAGGCCTAAGGGTATCTAGTTTTCATCCTTGAATATTCCTGTAGCACCCAAGACCTGCTTTTTATGTCAGAATTACTCAAGTGTTCTATCCAGGGGACACATGGTATTGAAAATAGTTTTTAATTGAATGCTGCTCTATTTTTGTTAGGCAGCCAAACACTATGTAAATTTCTCTGAAATTAAAAAAAACATGCTGAATTACTAGCTTGCTTTAAAAACAAAAATGGAACCTAGTGATTCTAATATCATTAAGGTTCTGTATGTTTCCTTTATAAAACACTCTCATTCCATCTTTAACTAGCCTACTTGTTTCTGAGTATTGTAATACGTACAAGTATGTAACTTCAAACTGACCTTTGCCTCCTACAGTATCTTGGACTCAGTAGGATGAATTAAGCTCAGACTGGAAATCTTAGTTTCCTTGCTTGAGTGGTTTTAAACTAGATCCTTATTTCACCTTTAATATTCTTTGTATGTCTATTGTTACTATATTCTTCTTTCAATCAGAGTGGAATTTCCTTTTGAGAATATCGTTAGTGCTACCAAAATTGTTCTCTTAGAAACTAAGATACAATGGTGATAGTTGCCTTAGAAATACCTATGGTATATAACAAAAGTGATATAATGTGATATAACTATACTGATTTACCCATTGTGACTTTAAAATAAAAGAGGCATTTCAGAGAAACTACACAGCATCTGCTACTCTGGTTTAGTAACTAAAAAAATTCAGACAAAAAGCCATAATTCTTTCTAAATCGTCTCTTAACATACAAGTTGTTTCATAAATTCTGCCAACTCCCTTCCCCTCTCCCAATTTTGGCATTGTGTAGTAATGAGTAGACAGCCAAAGAGTGGGAAGAAATTTAGTTCCGAATTACTAAATTTATTTAAATTAATAGATTCTGGATGGCTTCAGATAATCCCAACAAGATTAGCTTTTAGAATAATTGTCTAGATTCTTTTTGTCTAAAATTTCACTATTTGCATGTTTAAAATCATCGGAGGTATAATTGTTTCTTCATGATGATAATAATAGCACCTTTCATCTTGAAGTAGAATTGTCTACTGTCTGACCTGAGTTCCTGCACATTGGCATTTGCAATGTGGTGGAATATGTTCTTTGCTAAATCTAGGAAATAAAGATTCACTTACTTTAGATAAGGATCAGTAAAAGCATCACAGATTATGATTGTCTGTTTTCAAATTACTGTGTTTTGCTAGCTTCTTTCCCCAGAAATGCTTGTTTTAGTATTTTTGCAACTGAGATCCAAAATAGGAGAAGGATTTTTTTTTTTAATATTGTGGGATCGTGTATGGAAAGGGGTATTTGCATGTGATCTTATTGAAAACTCCCTATGTCCAGTCTTAGCTGTTCCAGATTTATATTGATTTAGTGTGGAATTATATTTTTAAAAAATGAAGCCAGAAGCTTGCTGCCATCACAGACTGCTCATCTGAGAGCTGAACTTGACATAGGAAAAGGAAAGCTGTTGCTATTCAGCAAGATACTTCTAGATGTCCAAAAAAGCTGAATTAATGCTCTTAACAGTTTGGTTAACAGATTTGGTGAGCTTTGCTGGAATTTGATTTATTGCTTCTCTGCAGTAGTATGGCAGAAATTACATACATTTGCAATAAGGCGTAGAGGTTAGAATGCCTTATAAGACAGGCCAGTGCTTCTCTCTTGAACAGAATTTTCTCAGTCCCCTCAGTGTCACATTTTCACAGTAGGGGCATTCCCCATTTTATCTGCCCCATTTGCTATAGAGATCTTTGCTCTGAGCCTGGGCTTAGGATCACCACTCAGAAAGAATACTTCAGTATTCTGTGCCTCCAAGCAGCACACATGGCAGACTCCAAGTCTTCCCTTGTAGCAGAGCTTTCACAAAATGCTCAACTAAATGTCTACGTTTCTTCATTGCCTTTGAAGTTTATCTCCTCAAAGCTGCTAAACTAAAAAAAAAAAATCATCTTTTGGCTTTCTGAGGAGGGTCTGAAGGACGGCACCTCTTTTCCTCACCCCCTTCAGAAATGGCAGACAGCAAGCCAGCTCCCAACCAGCATATGGGCAGGGTCAATGTTGAGAAAGTGGAGCAGGCTACAGGAAAGCCTGGCTTGTGCTGGTGTGTGGGTGAGATTCATGCTGAGATAGTTGAGCAGCGTGCATAGAAGCTCCCTTCACTGAGACCTGGCCAGAATCGGGGGCATTCAATTGAAGGTAAGGGTTGTTTTTTTAAGCTCCCACTCCATAGTTATGGGACTCCTATTCTCACAGCTTGTAAAACCAGGAAGGAAAATTTAACTGGAGTCTTCTGAATCTTAGGACAGAATCTCAGGGAAAGAGCTGTGACTGTCCTCTCCCCTCCCCCCCGGGTGCAACCTGGAACTGGGGTACAGCTGAGCCCTCTGTCTTAACAAACTGGGTTCCCTCTCGCACTGTGACATTGTGATAAGCTGCAAAGTCCTGCAAGCTTGCACTTACACCAACATGCATGGGTAGGGACCACACCCAGCTGTGTTCATGAATGCTCTGGACAGCCACTGCATGAACCAACAATAGAGAGACTTCAACCAAAATACCCCCCAGCTATGGACCCCGGAGCTGTATCGTCCTGCCCTGGTCAAAAGCCTGACCAGTAAAGATTATTACAGTCACCCAGTCTCCGCTCCCACTCCCACCCGGCGCGACGTGGAGAGGAATATGCACAAAACCTTTAACGGAGCTGAGATTTTTCCCAAACACTTCACTCAAAAACACACCGGTTAAGAGAAAATATAAAACAGGTTTATTAACTAATATGGCGTACAAATTGTCACAGAGCCCCGTAGCGACCCAGAGGATGAAATTCTTGCTCCCAGCCAGCACATAGGCATGGTACATGCTGAGATGGCTGAGAAGCATCCCTCCTCCCACAAGCTATTTTACCTGAAATATTTCAGATGCCCTGAAAGGTGCCAGCTCTTGTGACCTTTCTTATACTAGTGAGTTATTTTGTCTTCAGTTGCTCCAGCTCTGTCCTTGTTCTCAGCGGTCAGACCAAGCGGCAGGGATCACCTTCCCTGGGAGAATCATAGGACTGGAAGGGACCTCGAGAGGTCATCTAGTCCAGTCCCCTGCACTTGTGGCAGGACTAAGTGTTATCTAGACCATTTCTAGCCGGTGTTTGTCTAACCTGCTCTTAAAAAAATCTCCAATGATGGAGACTCCACGACCTCCCTAGGTAATTTATTCCAGTGTTTAACCACTCTGACAGTTAAGCAGTTTTTCCTAATGTCCAACTTAAACCTCCCTTGAAACGCCTGTCTCCTCTCCCTTTCCAGTTTCCAGTGATCCCCACAGGAGCTCATAAAGTTGTTACTGTTTTCCTTAGGAAGACATTCAGGAAATGTGTCGGCAGACTGTCCTTTCAACTCTCCCTCACACAGGTCCCCTCCCCACTTCTCTCAGGGTTTGGCCCAGGTACTGGTGAAGGCTGTTGCTCACAATCAGCTCTTAAAGAGACAGTGCTAATTTTAAAATCCCTCATGAGACTCTCCCTTCTACTCTAAAGAGAAGAAGAAATCTCTAAAGCTGTACTTTTGACACTGTTAAACCAAGCTTTCCAGAAATAAACTTAAGGGGAAAGGGTCTTACTTCACAGGTGCTTATGATTTTACAAAATGAATCACTAAAAAACAAAACACAAACCCCTTCCCTACCTAAAGAGTTGAAGAAATGCTGAGTAATTCCTCAGGTAGTTAATGACAGTTTGATTAAGGTGGAGTGGGAATTCTCTATCAAGGTTTACTTATACTTAAGGTAGGACTAAAAGGCCTTCATTAATCTGCATAAGGCTAAGCCTCCTTAGTAGAGGGCATAGTCGTACCAGCTGAGGGAGGATTTCCTGCCAAACCCCCATACAGGAGAATAAGATTTTCACTCAGACTGAATTTGTATACAGCAGCTTTAGCCCTGAGAATATTGGCTGCAGTCTCTGTGCATATCTATGCTCAACTGGGAGGCAATTGTGAGCATGCACATGCATGCATACACACCAAAAAAAACCCTACTACATCAAACCTACCTTACATTAGATTTCCCTAGGAGGTTTCTGAGGACTGATGCATCACCTGACTCTGATTTACTGTACGTTCAAAATGTCAAAAGACTTGCTGGGATATCCTTGAAGAAATTGGAATTGCAGACTGACATCTTATCTTTCTGAACGTTTTGTTGGTAAGTCCTTTGGAGAGCATGGAGACAAAGCTGTCACTGAGACTTTAGACAAGGGGATAAGTTCCTCCTTCCATTGAGAGAATCATCTACCTTATCTCAGCAGATGTTCCCTTTGAAGCTGCTGTTCCTCCAGATTCCAGCCGAGAGATTGCACATTAAGAGGGAGGCCATTGCTGCCTTTCCTGAGAGGTGGAAGACCAACTCTGTGATTTTCTGGAAAATGATCCAACTCCAAAAGAGTCTTTTGATTTTGAATTTTCTACATTTGGGCAGATCATCTCCTCCCACCTGTCTACGAAGATTGCCTTTTTAGATGCTATTACATCTGCTCAGGGGTCCTTTTTTAAATAATTATTTTCATTAGTCTGATTTAGTAGTCAATAGTAGACCCCTACCATGAGGTTACCCATATTTTTTTTATTTCTTTTATCTTTACCCACAGACTCTCAACTGGTCTGCTCCTTCTGGACCTCAGAACAAGTGTGTGTGTGTGTGTGTGTGTGTGTGTGTGTGTGTGTGTGTGTATACACACACACACACACACACACACACACCAAGTCTCAGTGATGCCAGTTGTCGTAATTTAGTTTATGAACTAATACTTCCAGTTCTTCCTGTTTATTACCCATACTCCTTGCATTTGTGTGTAGATATGTAAGATGTTGAGCAGATTCCCTCACTGATTTCCATCTTGTTGTTCCTATGACCCTATTGCAATTTTCCATGTCCCCTGCCCAACATCTAACCCTTTTTTAAAGTTGTCTTTTGTTTATTGTTTACTCACCCGCCCCCATTGAACCTAGTTTAAAGCTGTCCTCACTAGGTTGGTGAGTTGGTGTGTGAAGATGTTCTTCCCCTTCTTGGTCAGGTAGGCCCCATCTCTTCCCAGCAGACCACCTTCCCAGAACAGTATCCCATAATTGAGGCTTCTGATGCTTTCCCATCGACACCATCTGTGCAGCCATGCATTCATCTCCAGGACGCACATGTCCCTTCCTAAGCCCTAACACTTAACTGGGAGGAAAGATGGACAAGAACCCAGACATTTTTCTTCTAAAAGTTTAGTACAGAAAATAAATTAGACTAATTTTATATAAATTACTAATATACATACACAGATGGTAGACCAGTTCTCCTTTAGCCCTCTACTTATTAACAAGTTGTTTTGTCTTTTATATTCCGCTTGTTTTATTTTCCTCAGTGAAGAACTACTACAAATACTGTAGATTTCCAAATATTATGTTGTCAGTATGTTGTGATATTTATTCCTGTTTATGAACTCTCATAGGTTTCAGAGATTACGGCATACAAATTGTCATATCTTTAAAAGGTGATTAAAATGTTTTAAATGTAGCTCACATTTATTTGTAGTTCTGTTTATCCACAAATGTATGACAATTTTGGTTTCTTTTGCCCTTCAGCTGGAGTATATTTCAAAACTCCAGAACAAAATAAGGCAATACAGTGCAATATAGTGTAGTAGAGTGGTTTTTTTTTTTTTTTTTAGAAGCAGAAATTTTCATGAAAACACGTAGCCTCACCTTGTCGTATGGAAATAAAACTGAATATTTAAGCATATAAACATTCTGCAAGGTGCACCTGATTCTAATATAGTTTCAGATTCTTTTAGTTGTGTGGCAGTATTCTGAACAGAATGGCCATGTTAAAATGGCAGAAACATGACTGTAAAGTAAACGTTATATTCATTTCAGTCTGCATGTTGCTAGTGACAGGTGCTCAATGGTTGTCAGTACCCTTGTCAGCAAAGAGAATCCTTTGACATTAAAGTCCCCAGTTCAATCCTGGTGCTGTGTGACTCTATTGGCAGGTCCATCAGGCTGTAGCTGATCAGTGAATGTCAGAGATGCTGCTGTTCTTCTGGGATGTCACCTGTCCCTAGTGTTTTTGGTTTGGCCTTGCTTGTTGTTTGAACTTACCACACTTTCCAACAGCTCTCCTGTGGGAAATGAACTGATAGGTCATGGGAATATAGGTATCTTTAGGGCATGCAAAATCTCATCCAAAGTGACTTACATAAAGGCTTGTAATGATTACCTTGACTCTAAGCCAATCAATGGTTAGCGCGCTTAGGGACTCATTAAATGGCATTTGTGGTGTCTGTAACCTAGGTTTTGAGCTGTATTTCAGGGAAAGTGGTGACAGCCTTTAATGTCTAATTGACCTCTTCTCTTTGATTCACTTTCCATATTTGCCTATGATGTGGTCCCCAATGGCAGCAAACAGCACTGCTCAGCATTCTGAACTTCTGTTCAGAGCTTCAGCACCTCAGCCTTGGTAGCTGTGTCATGGTAAGTAATTGAAGTCGTGTTTGTGTGTGAGAGAGATGACTGAGACTGAACTTACTTTTCTTTGTTTACAAAAGTATTAAAAGATAGTTTACTTCATTTGCTTATCTAATATTATCCTCTATTCTTATAGGGCAAAAATGAATGTGTGTGTGTTTAAAGGAACACTGGCCAGTTTTGTAGGCCTAAAATTTAGCTCACCATCTCCCTGCCCCTGACTGTTTGTAAAGTGAATGCAGTTCTTTATATGTTTAGTGTTCTTTTGCTTCCAAAACTAATGATTGTTCATTTTTATTTAAAACAAATATTCATTATTGGAAGCCTGGCACTCATGAACAACCCCAACAGTAATAAATCTCTGTGTATGCAGAATGAGTTAGTTTTATGGAGATATTTTTAGTCATAGGCTTCCCAGGGCTATGGGCTTTTTGTTACTTTTTAAAAAAATAAAAAATTGGAATTGCTGATGAAGAGACCCTTCCTAAACTATGTTGTACCTGCATGCAAGAGGCAGACATAGAGGGGGGCTTATTTTGCAGCTCTCTGTGGCTATAAATACAGCAGAGTACTTAATATGCGACTTGATGGGCTTCTCTACCTAATCAGGAAGCAAAAGACAAAGGAAGAGCTGATAGACCTCCCCCAGTTGGCTCAGCAGTACCAACTAGCTCTTCCAAGAGTCTAGACTTCCTATCACTCCTTTGATAGTGGGTTATACTGCCCATACAGTGGGTCACTTCTTCATTCTCCCTAACTTCCACAGTGGGGACTGGCAGTGCTTCCCTGAAGGCTAGATCCAGGTTCAGCCCTTGTTCAACCTTGAAAAGGGATGAGACTTAATTCTTCAGTCCATATGCAGATATATGTGCACTGTTTATTTTATTAAGTGCCGTTAAACCACCAATAGCTCTGTTGTTATCCCTCCAATTGCCCCTTTATATAAGTAGGGCACACCACTGTCAATGAAACTTAATTACCCTTTGGGGGGGAAAAGGCTCTTACAAAAATTGCGTTAGCAATGCAAAAAGGAATATTGGGAAGAAAATCAGTTTTAGTTATAGATTTTAATTGGTCTTTCTTATTCAGTGTGTAAATTTAAAAACAAAAGTTTAAAAACTGATGGAAAATTTACCTTGCTGTTGTCTTTTTTTAAAAAGCAGAATGAGACCTGTCCAATGTGGTGATGAACTCCTCTCCAAATTCCTTAGAAATGAAAAACACTGAAGACAGATCAATAGATGTATTAGCAAACAAAGCTGCTTGGGTATAACTGGGAATAACGATATATAAGAAATAGTGCTTGTTCTCCTCACAGATTGAAGACTATGACCTGATAGCGAGTATGATGGGAGCAAAGTGCAAAAAACTGCGTACTCTGGATTTGTGGAGATGTAAAAACATTACTGAAAATGGAATAGCAGAACTGGCTTCGGGATGTCAGCTCTTGGAGGAGCTTGATCTTGGCTGGTGCCCTACGCTACAAAGCAGTACTGGCTGCTTCACAAGCCTTGCGCGTAAGCTCCCAAACTTGCAAAAGCTCTTTCTTACAGCCAACAGGTCTGTGTGTGACACGGACATTGAAGAACTTGCCGCTAACTGTACTCATCTTCGGCAGTTGGACATACTGGGTAAGGAAACACATGAATACTTGCATTATTGTTTTTTCATATGTTGTAGGAAGCGAGGACTAGATATTGCATAAAATAAGACTTAGTTCCAGATCTTAAATATTCTTTAAAAAAATAAGTCCCAATACAATAAAATTAAAAATGACTAAATTGCTCTAAGGTTCCATTTTGACTTAATCAGCCATATGGCTTGACTTAGTTTGATAAGCAGTTTCATAAAGGTAACATTAGTGTAATTTACTATTCTAATAAGTTGATCTTTTTTATTAGGGTTTTTAAGAGTTATAAATTCTTAATGCTTTTTTGGCTGAAAAAAATCTTTGTGGTTACTGTTGCTGGTTTTCCTACGCCTTTTTTTTCCCTTTTATGGTATTTGTATGGAGTATGATAGACTATATTTATAAAGCGTGAGTCTTTTGATCAAATAAGCAGACTTTTCTTGCAGAATACACATCAGGCAGAACAGAATAATATTCTCCATTCTTTTTGTCACTTTTACTAGAAGATAATGTCTCTTTTAAAGTTAAAAAGTACTTTACAATGCAACTTAATTGTGTTTTCCACTGATGCAGAAAGGAAAAAAAGTAACTTTTTGCAAAGCTTAAATTTCTAGCCCTTTGTAGCTCTTGCAGATGGCAGTACCTTTTGCAATCTGAAGTAAAATATGCTTTAGACTCTTGAATGAGGAATTTGTGAAGGGAAAAGTATCTCTACAGAACATTACATTAATCCTGTTAGACTGCAACACGTGGTTTCATTATTTAAAATGGTGGAAGACTGCATGCATTGCCATGAGCCAAGATTTCCTTTAGGGACAGGTTCTTGTACATTTGATGGATATTTTCATGGGTTTAGTTGAAAGAGGAAGATAGAAACCTAAAAGGAAGCAATTAAATTAATTCAATATGAGTCATGAGAAGAACAAGTTTTAAAATTGATTCTGCAAGAGGCTGACAACCCTCCGTTCACATTGCCTTCAGTAGGTGGTTAGAGCTATCATTATCTCACAGGCTTGGGCTTTACATGTGCAAGAAAATTTACAACATGGCTTCTAATTGTTAAACACCCCTATATAGCTCATACATAAATACCATAGAACATGGTTTCATGCTGTTGACCTATGGCCAACATCCAACTAGCATTAGGAAGAAAGGAAAACAGGTGCAAGTTCACTCTTTCTAGAACAAATTGATCAAAACCTAAACTTGTATGTGCTTTGTAGTCTGTGTGATGGGTTGCCCCCCTTAGGATGCAACTGAGTCAGCCTATTCTGCCAGCCTTGGTCCTCTTTACCTGGCTTTTCTGGGTTAGGCTCAGAAGCCTCTTCCAGCCAAGCACACAGGCAGGGCCACACCCAGCTACACAAAGAGACAGAGATTCGCTCTGGAAAGATTCAGCCTTAGGGGCTTGCTCCAACACGCCAGTGCCCACTCCTTTTTAGGGGTACAAACCCAAAGGTTTATGAAATTCGCCCCCCTCCCTCAATGTGGAGGGAGATATGCACAACTTCTTGCCCCCCCCAGTTAGAAATTACATAAACTGGGTTACATTATAAACAAGAAATAAGTTTATTAACTACAAAAGTGAATTTTAAGTGAATTTAAGAGATAACAGACAGAACAAAGCAGATTACTGAGCAAATAAACCAAAGTCCGCAAGCTAAGCTCAATATACTTAAGAAACAGGTTACAAAATGTAATGTCTTACCCTAAATGTTATTTTAGGCAGGTTGCAAAGTTTCTGTGGTTCAGAGTTCCAATTATATTTCTTTTGAGACTGGAGCCCTATCTCAGTCTGGACTTCCCCTCCCCCCACCCCGTCCCGCCTTCCCTTCAGGTGGCTTTAGCAGTCTTTCTTCTTGGGCAGACAGGCCATGGAGAGGAGGAGCCCCCTTTGCCTTCCTCCCCACCCTTAAATAGGATTTACATAAGGCAGGACTCCTTTGTTTCCCAAACTTGACACACACACCCCTCCCTTTCCAGTGGAAAGTTACAAGAATTCCCAGGTAATGTTTAGTATCAGGTGACAAGCCCACCTGACTCTAGTATCACAGCATCCATGAGTCAGTGGCTGTATGGAGCGACCTCAGGAAGGACTTTTCACAGTCCATTGTCCTTGCTGATGGGACATGCGTCCTGTCTGGCTTTTCCATTGTTGTACCTGAAGTGTTAGCAGTGGGCATCACCCAAAATACATTGTTGAAATACAAATACATAATCAATATTCCTAACTTCAGATACATAAATGATACAGGCATACAAATTGGATAATCACATTCAGTAAATTATAACCTTTCCAATGATACCTTACAAGACCCATCTTGCATAGAGTATCTCTGTTATGTCATATCCATATTACAAGCATATTTCCATAAAGGATATGGAGTGAAATGTCACAGTCTGTTTTAAGTTAATCTGTTTTGCAGCTAGATTAGAGAAGGCATATTTCCTGGTCATACAAACCAGATCTCCAAAAGGCTTACTGAATAAAGCATTTTATAAACATATACGTTCTTTTGGCCACCCACTCTTGTGCTTATCTATTATGATGGCATTGTGTCGGCCCACAAATCGATCTGACCTTTTCACTAGAACAGAGAGGCCGAGAAATGAATAGTACGGTTGTTTACCCGGCATAATGTCTGCAGGCTGTGCTTCCTCTTTGCCAGCAATAAGGGTTTGCTGCCACATTCTCCCTTAATATTTGAATTCACTTCTTGACACTTACATGCAAAATAATATCTGAACAGTGAAAAGAAAGGAACTAAGCTCCTGAGCACTTACTGCTGTTAACAAGTTAGATGATATTATTGCATATATTATAGAAGACCTTTCATGGTGAGACCACATGTGGTGTAATATCCAATCCACCTATTCTGAAACTGCTGTGGTGTCCTATTCATGGCAGTTGTTATGGAGACAACTTGCTAGGAGAATCTTGGAGCCCAGTTACCTAATGTAGCAAGGGATGCTTCAGCACTCTCCAAGTACACTGCATCAGCTCTCTGTGTCAAAACAGCGAACAAGTCCCTTCTATTGTAGGCATTACTGAAAATCTGGTGGTTTCCTCGGGCCAGTCCTCCCACTCCCTGCAGCAGCAAGGACCTTAAATCATATAACAAGTTGGCAGCTCAAAATTAATGAGTCAGACCCCCCCAAAATCATGGAGTTTTCTTTTTTTAATGATCAGACTGTGTTTTGGGACCTAATTTCTGAAATTTCCTTGCACATTCCCAATGTGTGTGGCAATTCTCATTGTGCTAGACACTATACATACACATAAAACGACAGTTTCTGCTCTGAAGAATTTACAATCTAATGTAAAGCATAGTGGTGAATTTGTGACATGAGAGATAAAACTGACACTCAATAAATTTATCTCATATATGGCTACCATTAGATGGGAAAACTTTTATTCTCTGCTAAACTGGGCTGGGTTCAAGCTGATGACTTACAAGTGAAGGCTCCACAGCCCACTAGCAATGCTCAGATTTACCTCATCCCCCATAAGTGCTAATGTTAACGTCTTCATGAATGAAGTTGTTTTATGGAAAGATATGTTTGTTAAATCCAGTTCTGAGCTTTTTGGAGCTTACCTCAAGTAAGGTCCTCCTCTTTGACACACAGGCAAGATCTCCCACACATTGCTCTTAGTCTCAAACACAGACCTTAGTTTTAAAGGGAAAACCTCCCATTAAGCAAAACCAAATAATAAAAATGCAACATTAAAATACGTAATAGCACAATATCCAAAATAACTTCTACATTCAATGTTTTGCGATATAAAATCATTCCAACAATTACTCCAGGGTTTTTACACTAACTTTTATACATCTATGTGTAATTTTTTTTTCATTCCTACCCGATCATCTGCAAATTTTGTATAAAAAAACCTTCAGATCCACACCAGAGACCTCTTCTATTTCATCTGTAAGAGTAACTAGTAATAGAAAGCATGTGGCTGTCTTCTGTGGACTAGCTAAATACAAAGATTCACAGCACACACATTGCCAGTGAATTACACAGGTACTTGTGACACAGCAGTGGAAACTCTGGGCATTGTGTGAGAAACAGGGCTGGCTCCAGGGTTTTTGCCGCCCCAAGCAGCCCCCTCCCCCCCCCCAAAAAAAAAAGCTGCGATCGCGATCTGCGGCACTTCGGCGGCAATTCAGCGGGAGGTCCTTCACTCTGAGCGGGAGTGAGGGACCCTCCGCCGAATAGCTGGACGTGCTGCCCCTCTCCGGTGTGGCCGCCCCAAGCACCTGCTTGCTAAGCTGGTGCCTGGAGCCGGCCCTGGTGAGAAAATCTCTTGCTCACTCCTCCAGAATTGTGGGAAGGCTGCAGCTTTCCCATTCTTGTGAGACTGTCTAAGCAGAGACCAAAATGGCATTTCTCACAATAAATTCACAAGAGTTGGCAGCATTGACTTGGTTTCATTCTGATATTGTTAAAGCCTATAAACTCAGCAGGGAAAACTCCTCCTGTTCAAATTAGAGCATTTAACTCCATGGTGGCTTTGTGGGTAGACAAAAATGAAGCCTCTTTTGAGGAGATTTGCTGGGCTGCAACCAGTTTGATTCATTCATTTACGAAGCATTATAAAATCAATATCTTGTCCAAATTGGATGCTGTTTTCAGTTTCTGGGTCCTGCAATTTTGTTCCTTACCTGCAGGGCCCCATGTATCATGCAATTATGTGACCATGTAAATTGCTGCTTAACTGTGGATTATGTTTAAATGGGTGCATAACATGCTCCAGAAAATAAATTCCCATTAAAAACAACATTAAGGCCATGATCCTTGTCTGTGGTCTAGCAATTCACAGTGCAGCTTTGGAGGAGGTGGTGATATAAAGGTAGGTTTTAGCCACCATTGTGCTTCCTCAGCAAGCTGTGTGCTGGGGCTGGTTCCCCAGTATAAGAGCACCACAAAGGGACCATTATGGGAGACGGAGATCACAGGTGCACAGGAAAGCCTCAGACACATCCCCTTTCCCTACCAGCTGCAGGGGATAGATGGTGTAGGAACCATCGCACCAGCTTTACACCACTGGAGGATCCCCCTGTACAAGGATCATCCTACTATGACTGGCTGTGTAAGCATTTGAGCTACAATGTACTTGTCTTAGTGCAGCTAGAGTCTGGCCTGAAGCCTCTAGGCCTTTTAGTTATGAAGATAGCCTCCAGAATGTGAACCATACGCTGAGCAATTGTCACATTCTGGGGTGCAATGCAGACCACTGAGGGGTTGTGGCAGCACCTGCCCCACAACATTGTGTTTGTCACAATGCTTTCCTGTTGTAGCTCCCAACCTGGACCACTCTCAAAAAGCCAGACAGCACTCAGGTCACACCCTAGTCCAGCACTCCCAGTCCTGGATTTTCCCAAAAATGTGTGCTTTGCACTATCCAGCCCTCTCCTAGGCAGTTCAGATATTAAAAGTTTGTTGCCCCTGTAAAGGATCAATATTCAACAGTTTGCTACTTTAACTGGCGTTACCAAACAGTTGAGTTGAAACACAACACTGGATTAGTTTAGATCAGGGATCGGCAACCTTTGGCCCGCGGCCCGCCAGGGTAAGCCCCCGGCAGGCCGGGTCAGTTTGTTTACCTGCCGCATCTGCAGGTTCGGCCGATCGCGGCTCCCACTGGCCGCAGTTCACCGCTCCAGGCCAATGGGGGCTGCGCGAAGCGGCGCGGGATGAAGGATGTGCTGGCTGCTGCTTCCCACAGCCCCCATTGGCCTGGAGCGGCGAACCGCGGCCAGTGGGAGCCGCGATTGGGCAAACCTGCGGACGTGGCAAGTAAACAAACCAGCCCGGCCTGCCAGGAGGCTTACCCTGGCAGGCCGCATGACAAAGGTTGCCGATTCCTGGTTTAGATTAAAAAAAAAAAAATTTATTTAACTACAAAGATATAGTTATATAGATAGATATAGTTTTCAAGCGAGCACAAGTATAGGGTCATAAATGATTACCAAAAAAAAAAAAAAAGATAAAATGCTTTCTAGTAGCTAAAACTTAACAAGCTAGACTTGGTTCAAGGTAAAAATCCTTACGGCATGTTCCCAGCAGCGTGGCTAGCCAAATTCTCAGGTCAGAATCTTTCCCCAAAGTCAAAAGACTGGTTCCTTTGTCGTCTTAGATGAAAGAGAGAGAGCGCTTGGGGTTTTTTCTTCTTTTCTTTTATAGTCCAGTTAACTTTGAAGTGGATTCTTCTGAGGGTTACCCCTCAAAGCAAAGTTTATTCAAACAGTAAAGAAGGCCAACATGGAGATGAGGTGGAGAATGAGGCTCCATGTTCTTTCTTCTCACCTGTGTTTGCTGAAATGCAAATTTGCTTGGTCTCTTGCCATCTCCTCTCCCTGCTATCTCTTTAGGACCCTGTTTACTTCTTATATACAAATTTAGGTAAATACACATTTATTTATTCAGGATACTTCTGCTCTGGCAGGGCTGTGTGGTTTTGAGCACGTGATAAGAACATCATACAGGGGGATTTTGTAACTTTACATATAAATGGTGCTACACACATTTCACCATGATAATATTGACCAGCGAGTTACTGGTTTTCAGATGATACCTCACGTGGCAAATTTTGTATAAAGATTATTACAGTAGTGTGTAGTGTCTGACTACAGGGGTACATTTGGTCGCAGCAATGCAGTGTTGTCTGCCTGAATCTGCCAACAGCCTGAAATGATAACTCTGAGAGATGGGAACTGCTCTCATTCATCTCACTGTTAACTCTGAAGTCAGTCAACAGTTTGAATGTCAACATTGCTGATGGTTTTAACAGAAGCCTCAAACTAGTATGTTTATTTTTCATTGTTGTAGGTATTGTCAGATACTGACGCAGGATGCACTGGGGCAACTATTTACTACCAAAGGTTCCTGGCAAACCCTGCTCCCCAAAATTTACAGCCACCTTTGCCCTGCGCAAAAAGGGGTGATAAAGAAAAGCTGAATACCCTCTTTAGTGCCAAAATAATCAACTCCCTCCTAGTTACCAAAACACCTCCCACACCTTCCTGTGTGCCAAAAGCCCCAACTGTCCCCTACCCAGCTGTCAAAATCTTCAGCTTTCCCCTGACAGCTTCAACATATAGTTAATCACTTAAAATACAAAAATTTGCAGCAAATTTAAATTTGAGAGCAGTGTAAAATAAATTGAATTGAATGTAAAATAAATAACAAGGAATACTGTGCAAATTGGAGTGGCCTGGGGAGTGAGGTGAGAGCATTTGTGGGAGCAGTGCCAGATAATTCCAGGGTCTCTGCTACATAACTTAAGTCTAATATGTTGCATAGGACACAGGGCTCTTTGTACATTAATTGGTCGTCTTAGTTTTGTGCTCTCTAAAATTATTGCTAATGTATCTTTGTTGTTTTATGTATTAAATAGAGGCAGATGTTTTCAATTAAACTTTTGAATCATTTTGTGGGAGTGTGTTGAAGTGTCCCCTGCCATAGAATTTTGGGCTTCAATAATTTTCTTGAATTACCTCTTTGACAACTACCATGCATGGGTCTTCCCAACAGTGCCAGGATAGGTGGATCGGATTCATGAGCACATATATGGGAATGCTGATTTACAGCTAAGGAACAAAATTGTCCAACTGAACATTTATTGCTCTTAGGCACTCTATTGAGCCAGTGCCAGAGAATTTTGCCAGGGAACAAATTGAAGAACAAAGTAAAATGACAGATTTTTAAGACACCTGCTGTGCATTTGCACTAAGCAATGGGCACTTAATCGAAGTAACAAAACTCTAGTAAATAGAGATGGGCCCAAACTAAAATCCCATGTTCAAATCCACCCTCCCGTCAAAATCTCATACCAACCTGTAAAGGTAAATATCATGATAAGACATCCCTACAGAGGAGAAAAGGTGTGCTGTACATATCCTTTTAATGTTTTTAATTTTTTGAGAAACATTCCTAATTGTACACAGCACAGGTAATGTTAAAAACATAGAAGATGTCATATCTGTCATCCCACAGTCATGTGTTGGTGGAGCTTATTCACTAAGATGACTTTTTTAGCCATAAGAAATGTATTTCTATTACAGTTCATTGTATGTAGGAAAAGTTCACAGTTCTTTAAGAATCCTGATGTGTGTTAATATTCTTTATTATCTGAATCCAGCACCCACTAAAGCCAATAAATTCCAATGACTTCAGTTAGCATTAGACTGGCCCTTAGTAGCATGCATTTGTTGCAGCATTATATTACAGTCAGTGAATGGTGTCCACAATGTAAATACATGGATTTGGCATGATCTTTTGCTACAAACTCATTCGAAAGTGGTGGCGTCAGAGCACAGAATCCAGGCAGATTGGGGGGGGGGGGGGGAGCCATCTTGCTTTTGCAATGTAGAGTCAGATCCTGCAGTCACTACTCAGAAAAAGTTCCCATTGAAATCTTAGAGTTTTTCCGGAACAAGAAGAAAACTGTGGATTTTTTTCTACACAAGTTAAGCCATGGCAATCCCACAGACTTTCTGTGGTCAAAAGTGTGCAAAAACTTTCCCTGAAAAGAGCCCTTCATTTGAAAGGTAGTCAAAATAAATGTAGTGAAATAAACTTTTAATGAGGAATAAGGTGTAGAAGATTTCTTGCTACAACATAAATTGGCAGCTTTAACAAAGGTTCAATTCACATTAACTTTTTTAAGTGATCTTTTCTTTTTTGTTTTTAAACAGGGACAAGGATGGTAAGCCCTGCATCTTTAAGAAAATTGCTGGAGTCTTGTAAAGATCTTTCTTTACTTGATGTGTCCTTCTGTTCACAAATTGATAATAGAGTTGTCCTAGAACTGAATGCCAGCTTTCCTAATGTGTTCATAAAAAAGAGTTTCACTCAGTGACTCACTACGTATGCCACTATGGAATTCATTTGACAGTGTTGTTTCCTGTGAATTTGTGATTACATTTTTCTTCAAAAAAGAAATTAAAATCTTCCATAAAATGGAGGGAAAATGTTAACGATATTCATGAAATGAGTACATACTATGTATTTGGTGGGGAGCTCTTATTCTCCTGTACCTAGTAATTGTTTTCCCTTTGTTAATTGATGGCACTGCATGTGTTTAAATAGCCACATATGTGGCCTAAATTAGAGAAGATGAAAAAAACATATTCTTGATGCCCTTTTAAAGAAAATTTTATACAATAAGATACATTAAAATCCAGGGAAAAGTGAAGTTCTAACATTTAGCAATAGAGAAATGATGGGAGTTTCTCTGTCTTATAGGTTGTAGTGTTTTAGTTTTGGCCTGTGGCATAAGACCTTGTGATCTGGTGTGTAATGTGCTGTTTGAAAAATTGTTTAAGCTAGTGTAAGATCAGACTAGTCTGAAAAGCCACTTTTTTCTCTCCTTTTGTTGACAGTGACTGGTATCTATTTTAAAAACTCTGATGTGTCTGCTAAGAGTTTTTTTCCCCCTTCAAATGGATGAAATGTGGCAATGTTTTATAGTCCAGCTTAAATGACACAACAGATAAATACAAAAACCCACCATATGAGTTTATAGCAGAAACTAAAAAGAAAGAAAATTACCTGCTTCCTCTTGTACTGGATATAAAATTTGTGTCAGATACTTCTTGTCATAACTGATAACACATAGAAAACCCAAAAGCAATTTTCTTTTCAAATTTCTGTTATGTCAAGGTGTGTTGACTTGTGGTACATCTGCCTTTCATATGAAGTACAATAATAGTGTTACTCAGGATAATGTATTAGAAACTCTTCCTTAGTTGAATACATACCTACTATCAAGTTTAAAAACAAATATTTGGTGTTCAGTAAAATCATGATGAAAATGTTGAGTTTGTAAACCAAAGGTAATGTGATTTGGCTACGTCAGGGGTAGGCAACCTGGCGTCACGCGAGCTGATTTTTCAGTGGCACTAACACTGCCCGGGTCCTGGCCACCAGTCCACGGGGTTCTGCATTTTAATTTAATTTTAAATGAAGCTTCTTAAACATTTTAAAAACCTTATTTACTTTACATACAACAATAGTTTAGTTATATATTATAGACTTATAGAAAGAGACCTTCTAAAAACGTTAAAATGTATTACTGGCACGCGAAACCTTAAATTAGAGTGAATAAATGAAGACTCGGCACACCACTTCTGAAAGATTGCAGACCCCTGGGCTACGTACTAATTTATTCTGAGATGGGTTGGGTTTTTTTCACCAAAAGAGACAATATCTTTGATAATCTAAACTCTCTTAGCTGCTGTTAATTCTTTGGAGGAGAGAGATGATGATGATGGTAGTGGATGAATGGTTTTCTTCTACTTTTTGCGCTTCTCTGAATGAGACATTCTTTCCTCCGTGATGGCACCAATGCTATTGTGAATTGGTATTTACAGCATGTACTCATATTTGCATAACTCCTGTCTCTTTAGACACTACTAGTGAACACAGACCCCCAGACATGATCTCTCATTTGGGATCAGCTCCATTATTGCCACCTTTATAGCAGATGCTGTACAATGTTTCTTCCTGTCCATTGGAAAAATAGGCATAACATTTTGCATGGAAGAAGGCCATCACTATACAGAACATCATCAGCAAATAAAATGTAAACTGATGCAGTAAATACCTGTCCACTGGAAGAGAAGTGCCTCAAAGCATCAATGAACCAGTGACCTCCATGGACCTAAATTAGCATTTCTGAACTCTCCACACCAATGCCAATGTTTTATAAATCATTTCGTGAAACAACTAAAGACCATTTTTCTGCTTTTATAAACCTCTATTCTGATTTAAATTGTACAGAATCTTGTAGAAAATTCCAAATCCAAAGAAAAGTGCACAGATGTCTGTCATTCACACACAGATGTCACCATGTGATTTTCAGCTAGGTGCCTCCATTCTATTTGTCTTTCAGGGTACTGGAGCTACTTAGACATGTTTCAGTCTAGACATCTCTTCAACTGACAGATGTCTGCCCTAGAGTCATTCTGTGCAAGATCTCATTTTATTTTGGGAGTGCTCACTTCTTTCAACAAAGTTTTTACTTTAAACTTATTTTAATATAATGTATTTACAATCTATTGAATAATGTCCAATGTATAATGTAAACTTATTTTAATATAATGTATTTACAGTGTATTCATTGTAAATGAGAATTAAACATTTATGTCCCAGTTACAGGAGAACTCAAGTTCAGATTATGGGTGTTTACAGATATTGATGTTTTAAAATAAGTATCGTTTTTGTTGTGAAATTTCACTCCTCGGGGTGCATATGAATTTTTATCTTTATTTTTCTTTTAAAAGAATGTTTTTGTTTATAATTATAACTAGAATTAGATTTGTTTAGTATAGATGTAGTGGTATATTTTATGCCTTCCAAAGTACTAAAGTAGGTGATTAGTCTAGTCTTACTTCTGCACATAGGAATCTTTTAAAAGATAACATGTAAAGGCTCAGGGGAGGTTATCAGTCTTTTTTGCTTCATTATGAAGTATAAGGAAGGTCTGATTTGATTTTTGTTTTATTTCTGTTCTGTCTAGAGGATCTATTTCTGCTTGTCCCTTACATTCAAATTTCAGTGTGTGTCTGGAACACTCTGCGGTGACTGGAGATCTCATTGGATTATGTTATCACACTTTCTGATAAAGTGGAACCTAATTAATTAAAGGGAAGTGATTTTTTTTCAGACTGTTTAAAACTTTTTGGGTTTGCTAACACATATTTAATTTAAATAATTGAGAAATACCTGGGGGAAAGGACATCTTTGTTTACAATTTGATACCCTTACTCTTCAGTTAATGGCTGAAGCACATTTTTATATCTCCAAGAAGTCTTCCAGCAAAAAGAGGGGACACCAGACTTGGCATTCCTGATATTTCTAAGGTAAAAAGCAAAAAAACACTTTCAGGCCTTCCTTATACATCATAAAAAAGCAAAAATAGACTACAATCTCAATTTTAATTGATGTTACCTCTTAGGATTTTATTACTGATCATCTTATTAAAAGTTGTTCAGCAGATTTTTATTTTAGAGTATTTCTGAAACATTGAAATTGGGTATAGAGCCTGGTAAAGCTTTTCAATCAGCTAGCTACTGAGAACAATCTAGGAATTGCTATTATAGTGTCACACTTGCATCATAATAGTTAACACTGTCAGCATTTCCATTGTAAAACATTATTTCACGACACCTGGGGACTGGAAAACACCTGGAATTCCTCTTTATCCACAAATTGAGATCAACCTGGTCAACAGTTGTGCAGACTTCCCATGCTACTTTGCCAGTGTGCTTCAGGGCCTGTCTACATGACTGCTACTCTGGAATGAATTAGGGTGTTAATTTAAAGATGAATAGCTATTCCAGAACGTATTTCTGACCTTACTGTGTGTTAAAGATCCATGCAACCAAGTGATGATGCAAACTTCTGTAAAATGCTCAAACTAAACAAACTGGAAAACATAGAAAATACTATATTTGTCTTCTAGTCTGTCATTTTGACATGTATGATTTCTATAACAATAGCAGAGATGTGATATTTAAGTTAAGTGTGTCCCTACAATCAGAAACATTAACTGTTGTAAAGTTGCAAAACCACAACTGTGTGATCCCATGACCCCCAGGACCATTGGGTTTTAGTACATAAATAACTCAGTGTAGACCTCTTAAAGGGTAACTATTCTGATCACTTCTGCAGGATCTTTAAATCTACTAAAGTAAGATAAAATGTGGCGCTTGCTGCTAATACATAAGGTTTGTCGTTTTGGTATGTGTATTCATTGCTACTCTTTTCCAGACATTAAGAGAACTTTGCTTTCAGATATACTCCAGCTCCATATTAGCATGCAAAAAGTGTTCATATTTTAATGCACATGTAAATACCACATTAAATACTTTAAACATTTTCATAAGGAAGGTGGTTGGTTTTAGGACCTCAGTAACTTTACCATTGAGTTGAAAATGATGAAGCCATCTGTGTACTTGTGTTAGTTGTCATGAGAGCATGTGCATCATATGTTCTTTTATGAGGTGGAAATCATTAAAGATGCACCTCAACTCTGCCATACATTTTACAATTTTTAAGAGAAATGTTACACCCATTTGACCTTTTTAAGGTTCTCAAGTTAATTGAAACACACTCTTAGGGTTTTGAGCTACTTTTTAGTTTTTCTTTAAATATACATCTTATCTGAAATGCTGCCATCTTGTTCTGCTGTGAAAAATATAAAATTTAAGCTTTTAATTTGTATTTAATTTAAATTCCCATTGATTGTGTCACTAAGGGTGAAGAGGGAGCCTATTAATTTGCACATCTTTTTGTGTCTAAATTTCTACCTATTTGCCAGAATTGATATTTCTCTTTATAGATGAAGTGTAAAGAGGGAGAACAGCTGCATAAAATCTTGCCTCATTGGGTTTCTTTTAATCAGAATCCTAAGAGCTTAATGATTTCAGTAATTACTTCTAAAACTAGCCACAGTTGTTAAATTAAATTGTAATAATTGTGTTACCTTGGGGTCCAATCATGGAAAAGAACCGTGGAAGACCAAATGGGAAGAAATGTTGTGGTTCCACTTTGTGGGGAATGAGAGGGTCGTTACCCTATTGCTCTCGGCTAGGGGGGAGAAAATATGGCCAGTAGTAGATTCATCACTCTGAGAATCTACTGGTCAAACACCTTTCATCCCATGGAGGATCAAAACAGAAGCTGTGTTTGCTGCTGCTATCCTGAAGCTGCTATTGAGCAGGTCCACTAGTACTTTGCAGTTTGTGAGAGAAGAATTCCATCCCTACCACCATACAGAATCTCTTCACAAAGCTCTTATCTGCAAGAAGGAACCTGCTAGTCTGGAATGAACTGTTCCTCATTTCCTTGAATACAGCTAGCTCTGCGCTTCTTGGTAGTTTGCACTCTGTTCCCCTGTGCCAGTCTGTCTCTATCTTATGGGTCAAAGAGATCTCTACTACTATGTAGATTATCATGATGGTAACACCTTTAAAGAGAGAGAGACAGTGACACAGGACCTGTGGATTTGGCATAGTCCCTTTCATGGCTAGCTTCTTCTGCTCTGTCTATTGCCTGAACTCATCCCCTATCCCAAAGAAGTGTCTTTCTTCTGTTGCGACCACCATCTCTAACCAGGCAAACTGACCACTGGTTCACAGGACCAAAACAGGAGGAGAAGGTGCACTCCGGGGGGCTGAGAACTCCTTTTTCATCCCAATTGAACCCATCTATCAGCCTGCTGACCTCTGCCTTCCAGGAGGCCTTCTGGGACATAAAAAGATCCTCTTTTCCCTTCACCCAATCTGCTCCTTCCTCAGGAGCCAGGAATGGGTAAAGATACCTTCTGTATATTTTAGGAGACTTTAGAGTACCCTACACCCTTCCTTTTGTCAAGAATGTACAAGCAAAGGTCCAGGAAGCAACACTATTCTCTCTACCCATTGTGGGTGAAGCAGGAGGTTCTCTCTCACACTGAACATCAGAAAAGATGCATCTTAAAGACCATAATGAGAACATTAGATCTGTTATCTAGTGCAATGGATTCCATGCTGAACAAAAGACAGATGGCAATGATACCTGCCCTGAGAAACTTGCAGTCTAAAAAGACAGCCCCCCAAAATCAGACTCACTTGTTGAACCTAAAGGAAGTTTCTGTTAAAGGTTTGAGGATTTTTATTTTTTTTTGGTGAGAAGCAGCACTTTTTATTGGCATAGGTTAACATGAGTAGATATTTTCTGATAGTATTATGCATAAAACAATTTGATAACAAATTACATGTTTCCAGTATACTGCTCTGTAATGTGCTAAAAATTACCATAATTATGTTGTACAGTAGGGTCATAGTGTCTCTATATAATATGAAACTTAGGCCCAGGATTTAATATAGAAATCCTTATCTTTGTATACTAGTATTTTAAACCTGATTGCGCTTTGTATGTCTACCTTAAAAACCCACTAATGCTTCATTGAGAATTTTGAAAAGTATTGGATTTTGAGACAAGTTTGGATTTTGAGACAATATCATATTTTCAGTATTTGTTTCTCTGTATTTTTTACTAGAGGCATTTGTATAAAACAGGATAACTATTGCTCTGGGTCAACTTTTTTTGCTGCTTAACCTCTCATGAAACCACAGTCATTTGTTACATTAGAAACATTCAGCTCATTGCAACCAGTGTAACCAAAGTGGTACCAGACTGAATTTGAGTTCAAATGGAAAAAAGGACTTGAGGTGTATGGGCTGCCATCCTTTGCTCTAGTAGGATCTTTTGGGGGAGATGCTATGGGTTGAGCTATTGCCAGCGAAAGGTCAGGGCTAATAAGCAGGGATATGTGGAGCAGCTGCCAATCTGTTTCCTCTTCCTTCAGTAGATGTTATCCTCTGTGAACCATTCTGCCTCCCCAGTTTTTCTTTCAATTTGATGTGACAAATTTTTGCATGTAAGCCTTGTTTTGAAGTGACATGAGCTAAATTCAAAATAATAGCTTTATGATTGTGATTGCAAATTATTACCAACTCTCCACTGTCTAGTCACCTATGTAAAATGGTTGACAGTCTCAGCCTCGTTCCTACAGGTCAGGTGCCCACATCACAAAACCACTGTTATATATGGTATTAGGATGAGATCCACAAAGGGATTTAAGCATCTAACTCCCATTGATTTCAATGGCAGTTAGGAGCCTAAATACCTGTGAGGATCTGGGCCTTTGTGGCTCCTCTCATTGACATTCTTGATAGAAAGATCAAGGAATAAATGGACATGGAGACTAAACTCATCCTTAGTGGTGGTCCTTCCAGAACACAGCTGAGGCACAGCCAGTTGCCTGGGGAATGTGGGGAAGCTCGCTGCCCATATTTATCCTGCTTTGTGGATAAAGAATTGCATCTTCAGGCTTTTCAAAGCCAACATCTGAACTGAGCACTAATTCACTTTAAAAAAGAAAGCTTAAAATAATATTTGTGATTTAATATGATTTGTTCTATTTTCTTTTGCAGCATTAATATTTGAATAATGTTACAACATTATTGTAGGGTGGGGAGGTTTGAGCATTGGCCTGCTAAACCCAGGGTTGTGAGTTCAATCCTTGAGGAGGCCACTTAGGGATCTGGGGCAAAAATCAGTACTTGGTCCTGCTAGTGCAAGGCAGGGGGCTGGACTCGATGACTTTTCGAGGTCCCTTCCAGTTCTATGAGATAGGTATAGGTATATCTCCATACTGTTTTAAGTGGACTAATTTATACAGAAAGTAGAAGAACAGCAACACAGAACAGTCCTGAGATAAGACTGCTAACTCTGCTAAAAGCTCTTTTATACACATTAGCACAAATGAAACCCTTGTGTAATAAGCAAGGGAAGGAGAAACAAGGTATAGAGGGATAATTGCTTCTAAACATTGTCTTTAGTGTTTTCCTTGCAACATGTAAAGCACATGCTGGTGGACTGCATGTTTCTTTTCCACTTTTAAGATTCAGAAGTTCAAGAATGCTTTAAAAAATATATGTATGTTTTAGATCTTGTATAACTTTTTTCAAAATACCCCACTTCTTCCCATAACCTCATATTCCATGCCCCAAAAAGTACTTGCAGACTCATATTTTTATTATTTTCATCCCAGAATGGTGATTTGTAGCCAATTTATAAAATACTATTGGGAATATGTGAGTGAGGTTCCATGCTAACTCCAGTTAGTTTTAATGGGAGTTACCTAGCAAAAAGACCCTGAATGCCCCCAAAGAAAATAGACTCTTAAAAGTTTACATGGGAAAGGTTGACAGAAACTTAAGATATGGCTGTTTCAAAAAGCTGAGCAACACTGCAGGGATGCATTTTAAGGTCTCCAACCTGCTCTTAGCAACATGAGCATATGAGGCCAGTGTCCACTTACTGTGTAAAATTGGTGCTGGTGCAAATGCAATCAGTAATCCAAAGTACATAGTCATGTATTTCTGTATATTTCTAAAAACAGTTTTACACCCTAAAATTGTTCTCCATGCCATTAATTCAACAGTATTTACTTTCCTTCAGAGGACAAATTTCATCTAAGTGGGCTAATTATTTCTAGGATGACTAGCCCATCAACTAGGGCATCTACATTCTGCCTGAAGACCCTGTTTTTCATTTTGGGGTCTGCTTTTACTAGTGCCAGTAGTCATCTCAGCATCTTCTGTATGTTTAACTTTTAATTTCCTTGAGATTTGTGCATTTTATGTAAGTCTGGAAATACCTACCTACATTTTAAAAATGTGCTTCCTTCCCTACCCCTCATATTGTGTTCCATTTCACAAATAATAAGTTGGATGCACTATATTCAATTTGTTTATTTTTTTTATTTGGCTTTGAGTATTGCAAGAATCTCTGGGCCTGATATGCAGCCTGCCAATAGCTCTGTTATGCACATATTTATAAACTTAATACACAATTCATGCTCCATCTTCTGGCCTTTGCTTATGTGAATAATCCTTGCTCATACCATTGATATGGGCACTTTTCATGCAAGTAAAGATTACTCTTGAGCAAAGGTTAGAGTCATCAGCCCTATATTTTAAATGGCTTAATTTCATCTGGGGAAGTCTTCTAATGCCTTATATTACTAGCTTGAAACTGGTTTGCTTTTGTTGTCAAGAGAAGTGAATTACATATTTATGCAATGATTGTTTTTGTTTAGTAAATTAAGTCTATTTTATTCTGACATCATTTTGGACCGGCTAATGTCTTAATACTATCAGATGTTGTACAATTGTATTTTATTAATTTCAACTTCTTTATATTGCTAATAGTTTCATCACTTTGATTTGTCAATATCTGTTAATATACAGATGACAGAAGAAATGGGTTAAAAAGAAGACATTTATTCTACTTGTGGTGTTTACCTTACTTTACAAAATTAATTCATTTCCTTTTGACTATGTATTGCAAAATACCAAGTGTGCATAAAATAAATAAATACAAATCAGAGGAAAATAATTTGTCTAAACTAATTAACTTTTGAACATTGGATTAAAATGACAGAGAAATAAAACACTAATTATGATCTGGTGTTCTGAAGAACAATTTGAACATATTCTTACCACTTTTCATTTTAAAAAAACTTCAGCTATTCCAGATGTTTTTAGATCCAGGATTGCCTGAGAGCTAAATTGCCCTGTTGCTGAGAAAAAAAAAAATATAAAATGAAATGTGGAGATTACAATTCTAAGCATTCTGAGGCTTCCTTACAAGAAAAAGTAATTGTTGAAGTTCTTACAAGGACAAAATGTAATAGCTGTTGCAGCTTGCATCTGCACTGTGATAGCATCATTTGCGTTAATGTATTCCTAAATCCCTTTAATTTAATTATGTAGAGAATATATTTTTGAAAGAGTATTGTGGAAGTTCAAATAACTGTGATTTTTACTCAGGTGCTCAAAGTAGATTATCACAATGGGCCCTTCTGGCTTTGGAATCTGTGTTAGAAGACACAATGCTAACCATAACTGTAGTCAAAGACAAATAGTGTGCATGATGTTAAACACAGTTTTGTCCTGGTCTATACTAACTGTTGACATGATGATGACCAACACTTATCTAACTCATAATCATGTTGAAACACAATAAAATGATGTGATGTAGATTAGCCATTAACTCTATAGGGAATTGAGAGTACCCACTGCCTCACAGGAAGTGCTTAGCACCTTTCAGGATCACCATAATCCCTAGAATTAAAGCCTTGTCTATACTAGGCTTTGTTGCCAAGATTTCCCTGTTCCTGTCTTCTCCACCAGTGGGAGAATGGTGAGTGTGCTAGTGCAGATAAGATGCCAGTGATCCCTGGTGTTTTAACCTTAGTTTCGTACTTATTGTGAGCAGCGTTAGAGGAAATGGTGCTTAAAATGACGACTACTGCCTGGAGCCCTGCCTACACTTGCATTTCCACTGGAGGTGAATCACTGATAGAAATAATGTGAAATTCTTAGGAGAAAAAAAACCAAGCCCAGTGTAAACACAGCTACAGGATAGGGAGAGTAAGCTAGAGCTGGTCACATTTTCGATCAAATGAAATTTCATTGAAATATACAGTTTCATCAAAGCTGAAATGTTTTGTGAAGATGTAAACGTTGTCAAAACTGATACATCAGAGAGACAGAAACTGAGCAGGCCTGGTGGTTAGGGCACTGGCCTGCAATGTGGGAGATGTAGGTTCAGGTCTCTGCTCTGCCTTAGTCAGTGATCTGGGATGAAAAACTGCTCTGAAGCAAAGCAGGAACTTGAACCTGGATCTCCCACATCCTAGGCCAGTGCAGTAAACACCGGGATGGATAGGGACACACAACATACGCACACAGTTTTGGTCAGAAAACGGAGATTTTGACAGGTCCATTTTCACTAAAACTTTTGAAAGGTTTTGCTTTTGTTCAAATGCAGAACAAAACCAAATTTGAAACCCCAAATGTTGCTGCAGAATAGAATTGTTGTCCTAGTCAACTCTAGAGCATGCCGTCACTTCCCATCCCCTTCCAAACATAGGTTACAGTGAGTTCCCACATTTCTTTAATTCACCTGTTCCTGTTAATGGCTTAGGAAAGCATTAGTGTGCGAACTGTTAAACATTAAGTTTAGAGTTGTATTCTTGTGTCTCTAAGGAAACTTCTTAAAACAACTTTTCATCTCTAACATAGCACAGAAGTGTTCAGCCTCACTTAGGTGCTTTTGTCTCACAACTTTGCCTCAGGCCAATGTCACTTCAAACATGCCAAAACTATCATCCAACACCCATCTTACTGCTGTTACTGTTTCTAATTATAAGGAAACATAAATACAAGACAGAACCCTGCTTCTGCACATCTTACTTGAACAAAACACCTGGTGATTGTAATGGGTGTTTTGCCTGGATAAGGATGATGTTTGAGAACTTGGCTTCTTCCTCTCCTATTGTTATAGACTATTTCTGAATATTTCTTCTATGTACAGTATTGAGAAATCAGCACATGTACATGAAAGTTGTTGGTGTTTCTATATTTTTTTATATGGTGTGAGTGATAATAGAAATTGTGTGACAGTAACAGAGCCAGACTAACCTATTTAAAACATTGTAATTGTTTTTAATGCCTGATGGGTTGCAGCGCCATTCCTTAAATATTTAGTATAAATGTGAAAGTAATGGTAATGTGTATCTCAGTGCTGGGTCCTTTATATTCTATCCATCTAGAAGGATGGATGAATGAATTTGAAACAATTTTAATTTACCCTTGTACTTCCATATAAAATTGGCAACCTTATTTGAATTCATTTTATAAATAGAAAAAACAATAGATTTGATACAACATGTGTTGTAGCTGTTGGTACACATAGTCTATGATGGCATGTTTGATATTATCTGGCAATTTCTGTTCTAAATATGTTTAATATTTTTCCGCAGTATACAAGAACTAGGCATTCAAAATTATTTAACATTTGAACCCTGTGATATATGAAATGGCCATGTAGTTTTAAGCTGCCAAATTCCTGTAAGAGTAAAATAACTAAGGTTTTACCCACATTTCAAGTACCACCATATTTTTGTAATGAGGTTGTGACTCTGTCTTCTGATACAGTTACACAAACACAACATGAGTTGTATTTACACTTCAGCCTTTTTGCCTCACAACAATGGATCAGCCATATTTATGCCTCCACATCTACCACACTGCCTAATGTGCTTTCCCTGGTGCTTTCTGGGGAAAAGTAACCATCTAGTTCCTCAGTTGTGGATTGTTTACGTGTCCTTCAGGCCCTCTGAATTATAGCAGCAGTATATGCAGCAATGCATACTGCGATGTCACACCTTAGAGTGCTGGGATGAAGGATAAGCAGCCAAACTAAATACACAGGTAACTCAGGAAGTCCTGTCTCTGCTTCAGAAAGCCAGTATGCTGAACCATTTGCTGGCAGAGAAGCACCCACTTGCCTTCCTAGGCCTTTGACAAAGTCAAAACATTGTTAGCTATCATGTTTGCTATGTGACTTTTAGCCACATTGTGTGTGGACTGAAATATATTTAGAAACAACCATGCCACTAACTGGTTAGGAGTTAAGGGCCTGATTCAAAGCCCTCTGCAGTCAATGGAAAACTCTTCTTGACTTCAGGTCAGGCCCTAATTTAAAAGCTGTAGTGTGAACAAGCTCTAATTTAAATAAATTGTCCCTATTAAAGAGCGCACTAACTTGGCAAAGAGACATTCGGTATTCTGGAAAAGACACTTTGTTTTTCTGACATTTGTATCCATTGGCAGTTTAATTTATTATTTTTGTAGTTGCATTTTTAACATAGGAACCCTGTTACTAAAGGATGAAAAACACCTTTGACTACATGCACAAAGGGACTTGGGCATCCAACTGCCACTTTAGACACCTAAATCCAACATTTTGGCACCACTGAGATCCTCAAAACCCTTGCTCGGCTACTGCTTAATTCTAGATATCTAAAATCCCTAGGTGCCTGAGTTTCTGCCAGTAAGCATACGCACCACTCCCTCAGTTTAGGCACCCAGGCACCAGTAGCATAGCTGGGGGGGGGGGGGGAGCAGGGCAGCGGCCGCTCTCCCACTGAGCACAAGTGGCGCCTATCTCACAACTAAACCACACTGAGTTCCTCAACTAGGCATCTCCCCACCTATCAATTTGCAAGCAGGGCCTTCTCAGTAGGCACGCTCAGAGCATGCCTAAACTCACAGAACAGGTCAGAGGAGGAAGCAGGGGTGTACCTTATGTAATCTTCAGCCCAGTGGTTAGGGTACTCACCCAGAAGGTAGAAGACTAAGGTTCATTCTCCTCCCCTGAGCCTGAGGTGGAGACAGGATTTTTGAATTTAGTTTTCCCACCTGTCTGAAAGTGCCCTAATTACTGGGCTATAGAATCATTCTCTCTCTCTGTCTCAAGCCATATTTAACGATTTATATATACTGGAACAGCTACAAGAAGAAGATTGGGAGGGACCCACACCAGAATATGCCAAACCCAATGGCTGGGGTCCTCACCTGAGAGTTCAAATCTCTTCTCCATATCAAGTAAAGGGGGGGAGGGGTAATTGAGTCCAGATCTCCTGCATTCTGGGGAGTGCGCTAACCACTGGACTAAAATGTATAAAGTGAGTCCTCCTTCCAGCATTTCTTTAAAAAAAAACAGCTTTGGTGTCTAACTCTAGGAGACTGTTTGCAGCTGAGAATCTCAAAGAGCTAGATCCTCCATCCAGCCCAGACTTAAGTGACTAACTCCCTGAGTGGGCAGGTTGTAGGCCACACCGCTCTCTTTAGCATTTCCTATTGACCACTCCCCACTCAGTTTGCTAGCATTTATGGATCCCATTCTTAGGTACCTAAATCTCTCCCTTCCCTCCTGCAGAATTGGTGCTGCAGAGCTCCTCGCCACCACTAGGGGCTACTGGAGCTCTCCAGCTCACAAATACAAGGCACTGCCAGGGGGAGGAGGAGCTGGAGCAGTGATGGGCAAACTTTTTTACCCGAGGGCCACATCGGGGTTGCAAAACTGTATGGAGGGCTGGGTAGGGAAAGCTGTGCCTCCCCAAACAGCCTGGCCCCTCCCACTTCCCGTTCCCTGATTACCCCCCTCAGAACCACCGACCCATCCAACCCCCCCCCGCTCCTTGTCCCCTGACCGCCCCCTCCTGGGACCGCACCCCCTATCCAACCCCCCCTTCTTCCTGTCCCCTGACTGCCCCGACCCCCTATCCACACCCCTGCCCCCTAACAGGCCCCCCAGGACTCCCATGCCTATCCAACCCCCCCGCTCTCTGTCCCCTGACTGCCCCCCCCCCCAGAACCTCTGCCCCATCCAACCCTCCCACTCCCTGTCCCTTGACTGCCCCCCGGGACCCCGTGCCCCTTATCCAACCCCCCAGCCCCCTTACCATGCTGCTCAGAGCAGCATGTCTGGCAGCCGCGCCGCTCGGCCGGAGCCAGACACGCTGCCGCGCTGCCCTGCAGGAGCACGCAGCTCCACCGCCCAGAGCGCTGCCCGCGCGGCGGCATAGCTGCTGGGGAGTGGGGACAGCCGCCCTGGCCAGGAGCACAAGGGCCGGGCAGGACGGTCCCGCAGGCCTGTCGTAGTTTGCTCACCTCTGAGCTGGAGGGTTCCCAGCAGCTGCAGTTCCCAGCATGTCCTGAAGGAAGGAGGCAGCATGTAGGAAATACTGTATAACCCCGGGACCCAACATCAGGATGTTTCTTTGGATTCCTGGGGTCTGAGCATAAGGGGTGCAGGTATCTGGGCTGGGGAGATGCCCTGTGGCTGGGCTCTGGGGGGGAGGGGTGCAGTGTCTAGGCTGGGGGGTATTATGGGAGATAGGAAGTGTGGGTGTCTGGGCTGGGGGGTTACCTTGTGGCTGGGCTCTGGGGGGCTATGGGGAGTTGGTGTCTGGGATGGGGGGTGCCTGAGTGCCTAAACTGAGGGAGCCCCTGAGTCAGTACTGGAAATGGTTGTGTGTGGTCTACACTTGCACTTAATACAGTTTCAGAAAGTGTGATTGGTGTAAGCAACTATCAGTCTTGCTTCACTAAAAAGTACTGAATATAGTTGTCTGGTCTACACTATCACATTTCAACACCTGTTCAAGGGGCTCTATTGCTGAAAGCGGTTCCAGTTCCTAGCATATACAGGAGTGAAATGTCAGAGAGCTAAACTGTATTTGTAGCCATGTCAGTGCAGGAGCTCTGTGTGGCTCGAAAACATGTCTCTCTCACCAACAGAAGTTGGTCCAATAAAAGATATTACCTCACTCACCGTCTCTCTCTCTCGAGAGAGAGAGAGCTAACCTGTTGAATATGGCATTTTGAAAATAGGTAAGATTAACATTTCACTGGGGTAGGTAAACTATAGTACAGAAAACTTTTTAAGATACAATATTCCTAGCTGAGATAAATACATTTCATTATGATTTTGTTTGTGTTAATAAATTCCCTAAAGTATTCATGAAATGTTTGTATACAACGTTATCTGACCCAGCTACTGGGATGACTGAGGCTCAACATGTGCTGTTTGCAGTATTTGTGTATTTTTCATTTCTATGTATTTTATTGATTCTGATGTGGTGGTATAATTATTTAGGGTGACTTGCAATTACCTAACAACCATGCCTTCTATAAGGTGTACAGCAGAACCCTATACAAAGCATAGGCCAGTTTATTTTCTATGGATTGCATACTAAAAATTATATGAACGGTTTAGTAGTTAAAATTAGAGACTGGGAACTGGAAGATCTGGAGGGTTATATTGCTGACTGTGCTCCTGGCTTTGCTGTGTAACCTCTGGGCAAATTGCTAAATCTCTGCAACTCAGATTCCCTATCTGTGAAATGGGGAAATATATCTTCTAGTAGTGTCATTAAGCTTAACTGAGAAGTTCTCAGATTAAGTATGCTATACCAGAACACAGCATAATAATTATTTTACTATCTATATTAGGCAAGGAAAATAAAGATACCGTAAATTTAGGCACTGATTAAATCTTCAGAGCTGCATTGCAGGTATCTGTTTGTTTCTTTGAATTTGCCCCTTCTACTTTTTAATAATGTAATCACTGGGGAGGGGCCAACAGCAGCCTTCAAGTTAAACTTTAACCCCAGGCATTCTGCTATTCTCAAATAAACACAGGCCTTCACATCCCTGTGTCTCCCTCATTAAAGATGGTAGATCTCCAGAAAACAGGCACAGTTTGAGAATAATTAATAATTTGTCGAAGGAGTGAGTACTTCTTCATATTCTGTCACCTGATAGCAAGAAGGAAATCTTATGCTAAAATAAAGAGCTCTTTTGAGTCTCCTCAGATAGGTGGTCAATAGGGAGCTGGCCAGCTACAAGCACTTTCACACATCTTTCAATCCAATCCAGAGTCCAAATACAAACTCCCCTAGCCCAAGATATCATATAGATTTATGGCCCCTGCATGGAGGAGTTTAGGCCCATGCACCAATTAATAGATTACATTCATCCATATATGCAGTTTATCTGTGACAAATATCCTACCTATATTTTTTAATATTAATAGCAAATCATCCAAGTATACTTTAATGGAAGTTACTTATAAAAATTGAAAATAGTATTTGCTTTCCTTAAATGTTTCAGAACATAATTTGTGAGAGATTGTGAAAATGTGCCATTTCTTCTGCACTAAGAAGGAGAATAGAACTCCCTAGTAACTTTCCTCAGGGCAGCATTTTCCCCAGAAGCCTCTCTGGGGATGGCCCTTTAAATCTGGCAGAGTCAAGCAACTGCAGCCCTAAAGTGACCATTTTGTAGCTGTTGGCTGCATCTCTCTCCCAGAGGGAAAGTACCTGTTATGTTTTCCTTTATTGCTGAAGAGATGGGCACAGTCTTGTAGACCACAGCAGAGTGGAAATTGTTTATAGAAACAGTGATGTAGTATCTGTTGGTCAAGTAAATTGTAGTGCTGGACTACATGCATTTTGTGATTGTAACAGGAAAGAGAGTCGGGCAAACACACTGTATGTACAAAAATTATTCTTGCTGTGTTGGCTAAGGTGTTAAGATCCTGCTGATCCATCAGGATTGTTTGTTCCTCACGTTAGAACATTCACTATTGTCATATTTTACTATAATGACACTTACCAATTCTGTAGTGCTTTAAACCTGAGGCTCTCTGAGCACTTTACAGACATTTAGGTCCTGATTCAGTAAAGCTCTTAAACTTATGCTTAACTTTAAGAACATGCTTTAATTTCATTGATTTAAGAACATGTGCTCCCCATCTGTGTGTCTGTAGTCTCTTGTCTTAAACTTAGATTGTAATCTCTTTGAGCAGGGACCATCTTTTAGTTCTGTGTTTGTACAGTGGGGTCCTGGTCCATGACTGGGGCTCCTAGGTGCTATAACAATACAAATAATAAATAATAAGTTACACATGTTTAAGCACTTTGCTGAATTTGACTTTTAATCATTAAGGCCCAGACCTAAAATCTCTGTGAGATAAATAAGCATTTTACATTTGAAAAAGCCTGTGACTTGCCCAAAATCAAACAGCTCTAAGCTCTGGACCATACTTTTTTTTATGCTGTTTAGTAAAAAAAATTACTAATAATTCTAGTCTGGATTGGACAGCTGAAATCAGGCATGTAGACAAAGTTACTATCACTGGACCTATACGTTGCATAGGTATGGATTAAACACTGACACTATTTGCTAAAATTGTAGGGCAGGAAAGGTCAACCACATCCAGTTCCTCAGACTCACTGTGGAAATCCAAGGGGAGAGTATGTTATGAATCCTAGTGTACTTTTATCATCCTAAATGTTCCTGAAACTCTTTTTAGGCTCTTTTATTCTGCTTCAAAAGGGTGCATAATCATAGTGGTATCCTGTCTACTGAGAACTGAGCTATATTAACAGAACACATTTAATTTAGGGCTTAGATGGACTTGAGCTATAGTCCCTTTGTACAAATCAATAATTTATTCACTTTCCCCTCTCTGTATTAGGCAATGCTTTTATATATATATAAAATAAAATAAATTATATATATAATAAAATTGGGTGGAAATAATCAGAGTTGATCAGCTCAATATCAGTTATGGGCATGCATTACATATATACATATAATTACATGCATGCCCATAACTGATATTGAACTGATCAACTCTGATTATTTCCACCCAATTTTATTTAATAGTATAGTGCTTCTCCATTTGATTCAATTACCTTGTCTAACTAATCTTTCATTTTCTCTCTCAACTACTTAATTTTTTATTCTCTGCACCTCAGTTTGCTGCTTGAATTAGAGGGAGACTGAGACACCAGACTGAATATCACTGAGAGAGGGTGTAAAGTGCAAACAGTAACTCTTTTCTACCTGCTTTGGTGAACCAAATTCTGTCATAGCATGTTTGAAAAGGTTTTTTTAACAAATACTTATAATGGAAATAAAATAAACAGCTTAGGTAGTGTAACAAAAGCAGTAAAGATATGAAACCAATGGTATTATTGACAAAAATATCTGAATGGGAATCTGTAGAAAGGCTTAATAGCCACTGTAGATACAACTTAGCTCACTGATGAATTGGTAACTCTAAGTCTAAAGTCACTTGCCATAAATACACCTCTACCTCGATATAACGCTGTCCTCGGGAGTCAAAAAATCTTACCGTGTTATAGGTGAAACCGCGTTATATCGAACTTGCTTTGATCCATCGGAGTGCGCAGCCTCCCCCCCCCCCCCCCCAGAGCACTGCTTTACCGTGTTATATCGGAATTCGTGTTATATCGGGTCGCGTTATATCGGGGTAGAGGTGTACAAGCAAGAGATGAAAACTCCTGAAGAACATTTGCGTTTTAAGAGGGAGATTTATTAAATTCTAATAGTGTTTGTGTTTCCTTCGTATTGCAGAGTAGTTGGACAGAAGAGGGCAACTTACTTGTCCCAGCACCAGTAGACATGGGATGGAATCATGGTCCTATTGAATTCCATGTGAGTTTTGCCATTAACTTTAGTGAGGCAAGAATTTCACCCAACTCCTTCTAGTGAACTTGATAAATGGACTTCAGTAGAGATAGGCCAGCCCTCAGTACATTTGAAAATCTCACTCATGGAGTCCAAACTCAGAGAGGTTGAGCAAGCAGGACCTAGCTGGAGCAGGGGTGATTTTCTTAAGTAGCCCAGGAACATATGGTTGTCAGGAGATTTTGATATATTTGGTGAAGACTTAAGACGACAGCCTGGCTCAGAACCTGAAGACAGCTGCTTACCTGAAGTTCTGTTGTACTAAATTTGTGAGTTATCAAAATTATCTCAAAATCCCAGTTGGAGAGTGTAGATTCTTGACAATAAAATTAGACTTGGATTGCAATCCTGCATATTTGTCTACTCATTTCTCTCCCAACAAGGAAATAAACCACTGGGAACTGGCCTTTGAGCTTCAACCATGTGTTCCCCAAATTCAGGAAGCACTTAGATTGTGGTGCACCGATGGGTGTTATAGAAAAACTATAAATTGAGAGAAATTTAAAGAACACTTTATTTGTGTTTAAAGTTTCTTGCCCTTTTCCGAGGACAGATGAATTTGAAAACAGAAACCTGTATAAACTAATAAGGAGAGTTGAACAGAATAAGAAGCTGGATTACATTTCTGCAGCTGGGGTTAGAGAGTGCCGAAAGATTACACATATACCAACTTTGTGTGAAAAATGAGTCAGTCACATCTGGAGGATATCTCTAAGAATCCTCTTGCTCCCCCCCACCCACAGTTTTTAAACCAACTCTGTGCATGGATGGTTGTGGTGTTGTTTCTTGAGGGGAAGGATGTAGAAGCAGAGGGAATTGTTTCATAGGGCCTGCCCAAATATGCTAAGCCTGGCTATGAGTCTGCATCTTTCCTCCCTCCCAGAAAATAGCCTCTCAGCTCTTTTTCAAGAAAATGAACTTCATTTTTGCAGGGCTCCTGAAGGGGAGATTAACAGTTTGGTGGCTCTGGCTTGCACATGGACCTGCTGTAAATGGCCATGTAGAAGCTGCAGAGAAGGAATGGCCATCAGAAACGGCCCACATTCTAGGAACCCCTGAGGTATGTCAGTCTGTTATTCCTGAAGCTTGAAAGAAAATAAATCATTCCCCTCTTTTGTACTCAGACTTATGCTATTCATACAGGGAAGTATCTTGCGAGGAGAAAGCTGACTCCAGAGTGCTCAGGCTCTGTGGGGCTGGAAAAGGCCTTAGCTAGGTAAGGGATGCTCTTTTCTTGCTCGGGGTAGTCCCTACCTGAATAGGCTGCTGCTGGCTTCCTTCATGCCCCAGCCAAATTTTCTCCCTTGTCCCTCCGTGTGGAGGGCAGCACCGCTGCTGTGTATGTTACAGCCCAAAGCCGATTGCTAGGGGCAATGTTTTGCTGCGGCCAAGGTATTGATTCAGCCCCTCTTGTTCTCGTGCTTTTCGGGGACCAACCTAGCTGGCTGGCTAAGGGCACTTGTCCCTGGTTGGGTATGGGGGCAAGGCAGCCTCGGGCACGCATGTGTCTTCCCCACTTCTGGCTCGCTGCTGCCCCTCACGTGCCTCGGCTCGTGTCCAAAGCACGTCCCCAAAAGTTGTCCTGGCTGCTGCAGCCAGGCGCGCGCGCCCATCTGTTCTGCCGCAGAACTCCACGTGAGCCATGCAAATAGAAAACAATCGCACACCGCGCCTGGAGCCTTCACTCCGGCGGGGTGTAGAGCCCCGTGTGCACTAACAACTGCGGGGGGATCTATAACATTGTACGTTACCGGTTACAGCCAGGATCTCCCTGCTCAGCAAGCAAAGGAGCGAGTCAATATTTACTGTTAGCTGGGCCCTGCTTTTTGGAAGTGTGTTCGTGTTGGGGGGCGCGGATATTTTGGGGGGCGTCATGTCAGCTCTTGTATATCCCTCTGTCAGTGCAAGCAGTTTAAGGGCACTCCAGCAAAAGAAAGAAAGGAAAGTCTGAAAGGAAAGGCAGAAATTAAAGCAATCAGAGGGGTTTTTTACATGCAGTGTTTCCACTGATTACCGAGATAATTCGCTCTAGAATTAGACCTTGGAGAAAACTTTACAACAACAGTAACAACAACAATAACAGAAAGCAAGAGACAAAAAGTCGGCATGATTACTGGGGAGACCGCATAACTTAGATTCACCCTCCAGATAAGAAGAGGAAGTGAAACTCATTAGGGCTAGTGAATAGACAGGGCTCCCGCTGAATTGTTATTTAGATGCCTTGCGAAGGGAAAGTGGAATTATTTGATCAGACTATCGAACATGTTATGGAATTGAAGGTTGATGTGAAAAGAGATAGTTCGCCTCCGCAGCTCTGATCCTGGCATAAGAAAGGGGAATCGCTAGACAGGAGTGAGGATAGGTTTGTGTAAAACGACCTCGCGAGTTTGTTTACCACCGAGGCACAAACGTTACAGGCTACAGTGGTCGCGGATGGTTAAGTAGAATATACCAGATGCTGTCTGCCCAATGAAGAGAAGTAGAGCTGTGCGCACCAGAAAGGCGCCGCTACTATCGCTATTAATGCAACGGGATTAATTCAGCAACAAAGTTGTGTCGCTTTTGGACCAGACAAACTCAAAGACCTGATCCAAAGCTTGGATCTAAGTCCAATAACCAGATATTTAAACGGACTTTGGCTCAGGCCCTAAACACTGAACTGGAAGGCAAACTATTCCTGCCGTTATGGCTGTTATAAAACTCAATGTAGTAAATATTCCCCCGCTACGTAGCTATTCAGAGATGAATTCAAACTTGCAGTTGTCTCCGACTGGGCAGTGATGCAATAATAGAGCCGGATTCTGATGTAAAATAAAACTTTACGGACCTCAACCCAACACCCCTCCCCCAAATGAACACACGTTAAGTACTTTGCTTCAGTACCACACAACGCTGCAGTGGAGCTGAGGGTTTCAATGTACTTTGCCCCCCACGCCTGTTTTCTGGCGCAGTTTTCTGAAAATAACATTCTTTTGGGAGCCATGGAATCGGTCCAGCTGGTGGGCGGTCACTGGTTATAATCGGCCCCTAGGGACAGTACCCCAGGGCCAGCCCGCAGCCGGCAGGACAGAGCCGCTGTCAGACGAACGTGTGCGTGCGGTAGTTTTACCGACCCCAAGCCCTGCGCTGACTTCAAGCCAGCCAGAGCTGGATCCACGCGCTCTGCTCCCTGGGAACAGCAGGGCCCCGCCAGCGCACGCCGGGCACAAGAGCGCAGTGGGCCCAGAGCGGGTGTCGTTCCATTTGGGATCATCGAGTTTTTTCAAATCCGCTTCAAAGCGGACCAGGAGCTTCAAAAATCTTGCCACCTGCACTAGGAGATGCAGAGCGCAAGGGGCTTTGTGACCTCGCTGGCTCGCCCTGCCTTGGCGGGTGTGTGTGGGGGGCGGGGGAAGGGGGCAGTTCCTTCGCTCTTCCTTCCACCCACTTTTTAAATCTGCAGTTAAGTTTCATGACGTTAGCCCGTCTGCAGCCACTGGCCAGCCAGGCTTGCCCGGCGCTTAGCCAAACGGACACGGGCCAATCGAGGGGTTGGCTCTGATTTGAGCCGGGGAGAAGAGGCAGAGCCAACGCGCCACTTGCAGCTGTGGCCGCTGTGGGGCGCCCAAGATCCACTTTGTGACCTCCCTGCTGCCGGGAAAGAACCCCCCTCCCCGCCCCCGACCAGATGCACCGGGCAGGGGCTAAAGGCGGGATGGGGGGAGCTTTATTCTCTAATACACTCGCGGGGGACACTTTGTTACATAACAGAGCCACCGAGCGGGAGGGGACTGCGTGGTACACTACACTCTCCGGGAAAGAATAAATCCGGGGCCGCTCCGGCTACAGCAGAGCGTCTTAATGGCCGAGGGACACGAACTGTCCCTGGGAAACGCCTCCGGCAGCCCCGGCTCCAAATGCTGCGAGTCTCTAGGGGAAACGGAAAGCAGACTGTCCCCCACCCCCTTCCTGGGACCGAACCCCCAGGGGTGCATGCCCGCCCCAACTCACAGCAGGAGCCGCCTGGCTCGCGCAGGGCGCTCTCCCGGGGATACTCCTGCCAGCAGCCGAGTCCCCCGAAGCAGCTTTGCAAGCTCCCGACGGGGGGAGTGTGTGTGTGAGGGGGGTGCTGGCTGGCTGGCCGGGGCGGCATCGCCTGGGCTAAAGAGCCGAGCAGCCAGGCTTTGGGAGGGCGCCGGAGCAGCCGGGTCCGCTCGGGGCTCTGGACTCTCCAGCCCCATCCGGAGCTTCCCCCGGCAGCCCCGTACAAAGGCGGAGACCCGCTCACCCCCAGGCCCTCCCCCCAGCGCTCGGCACAGTCAGCAGAGGAGTCGGTTTCACCCGCGCCACCGGCTCGGGGGCAGGGCTGCGGGGCGGCGGTTTTAAGGAACCTCAGCAGCCGCAGGGTCATTTGGAAAAGGCTCTTTGAGGTTCCCCCCTTTGTGCGGCGTTTCTTAGGGCCGGGCACTCGGGAAAGGGTTATGGACAGGGCTTCAGAGCCCGGGTAATCCGAGTGTAAATATAAACAGGCTAGGCCGGATAGTCCCCCAGGTAACGCCACAATTTCCCTCCACATCTGGACCGCTACGAATTTACGGGCCATTTCCCCCTGTTTATATGTACCAAACCACAGCCAGGAGGGGAAACCCACCAATAAAAGAGGCGTTTTTCTTATTCCGAAGTAGCCAGTCTCTGTTTCTGCAAACGGAGAGGGAGGCGAGTTGCATCCAAATTGCTCGCTTTGTAATATCCTCGTTTTCAATGCCTCGCAGATAAACACCAAAGGTAAAAACAAAAAAGTATATTGGATCAATAGGCAAGATGGTTATTTAGATAACGAATTAATCCCCCTGCTGGACTTGCGATGCTCAACTTTGAACCCCTTCCATTCTTTAAAAAAAAAAATTGTTTAAAGAAAAAAAGTCTCCAACGGGATTAAGGGTTTAATTACAATTCCCTATCGAAGTAACGTGTTTGATGAACTGATCTTATCAGTTAATAGTAACATTAATTTAAAGCTTATGAAATGGATTTCCAGAAAATATACTCAAGATAGCTTTTTTAAAAGTAAATGCTACGACCATGATACGCCAAAGCACTAGGGAAAGGGAGCCCGCATTGCACTGTATGGGCTACAAGGAATTATTGATGATAGTTTGAAATCTAGCGTTTAAAATATATCTGTATGATTAGGGCAAAAAGAAAAAATCCATCCGAAAAAATGGAAGCTCTTTCAAGTTGGGGGAACAGATCAAAGTTGCCGCCCACCGAGGTTGATAATGTACATTATACTTTTCGCCCGCACTATATTCAAGAGAAAAATAAAGTAATTGGAACATGCATCAACAGTTTTCCATGAAATAAGAGTTAAAAGAAGTAACAGAACTAATCACTGTCTCCTCAAATCAAGTAGAAAACATTTCAATGCACTAATTAGAGTAATTAGAATAATAAGACTGCCTATATGTGGTAAGACAATGTGTACAAACAACTTTATTTAATGTATACTGGTAATCAGCGATGCGTGCGTGCTTGAATGCTTAGTGCAATAAAACTAACCCCCGTCCGCCCAAACAATCAAATACAAATTAGTTTAATGATTGTGCCTGCTTGAATGTCTTAGAAATCCACAGGCAGAGGGAAATAAATAGCACCATCCTTGTTTGTGTGTCTCCCCTACTGACCAAGGAGCTGATGCCTCCATGGACTTGGCAATGAATGACTGTAGACATGAATGAACCAAGGAAGGAAAGAGAATTAATGAATGACTCAGGCAGCCGAAGACAAGCCCTAACTTTCATATGAGTCTCTTGCAAGTTCTGGAGTGAGGGAGAGAGGGAATCTTACAAACAGTTTTGCAGCTTGGACTCAGCCCGAGTTTCTCCCCTTAAACACTAAAGCCAGGACTGCCATCCGCTTAGAACTAGCCAAGAAATCTCTACCGCAAGCCACTGGCAGCAGAACTACGGCCTAGCATCCTTTTAATGCGCTCCGAGTCCTGATCGGCTTTTTTATTTGTTTTAAATGTCGTTGTTCCATTCATACGGGCTGTCTGACCACCTCCTCTTGCCAGTGACCTCTCTAAATTACTCAAACCCACCTACAATGCTGATAATAAATCTCGCAAACACCAGTGGGGATAAGATGCAGTTGCTTTTGTTAAATTCTGCTATTCTAACGGTCAGTTATGCCTCTGGAATCCTTGGGGGACACCGCAGAGTCTTAGCTGAGACTTGTAGAGCAGACAAATTGCATGCATCATATTTTAGTCTAACTTCATTTTGTATTCGCCTGATTATTTGCCAGCGTATCAGGAATGGGGTGCTGCAGACCCAAACCAGCGTCGCACAGTAAGGACATTTTCCTTCCCCCTTTAGGTTTCATGAAGAATAAGGTCAAATTTAGCTGGCCGAGCTGAGTCCGGGTCCTACGTTTGAGTTGTGAAAGGGGTCTATTTTAGCGTGTTTTCCATTTGTAAATTGATTTTTATATTTGATTATCCTTTTCCGGTCTGGTGTGTGGGCCGCTGTTAGCTACTGTTGTTTGCATCCTGCTTAAAAGCTCTTTGTCACACCCAGCAGAAATGATCAGTAGCATCCCATTGTGTATTTAGCGCTGTTTTGTTCGGGGTTTAAAGTCAGCAGCGATGGCTGCTCCAAAGCGCCTAATAACTGCGATCACCTTTCCGCTCCCCGTAGTTTATTTTGAACAAAGGGTACATATTTCCCCCAACAGGGATTTTAGGAGATCTTGCTCCTTTGGGCAGCACACTGCAAAACTGTCTCCATCCGCATTCAGTTTAGCCCGCAGAATTCTACATTTTTGTCCCTGTATGTACTGGATTTACCCCACCCCCCACCCCCAAAAGGGGAAACGGAACTAGCCTGTGCCATAATATTGGTAGCGAAAATCCGTTGCTATCGAGAGACTTCTGCAAATCTGGAGGCACAACATCTCCGATGGGTTTACAAGGTGTGATATAGGCTCAACTTTATGGGCTGCATATGGCATATCTAATCCCCCAGTGTTTGAAGCGCTGTATGAAAGCTGAGCACAACTGGGCGTTTATAAGACAAGAGTTAATAGACTTTGATGTTTATCTTTATGAACTTTGCAGTTAGGACTTTGTTACTGTCGAAAAGGGACTTTTAACTTAAGTTAAACTATTTTATGAAAATCCACGCAAAACAATTTAGACTAGTTTTACAGCCATGGTAACTTTTTTAATGAGAGGCATAAATTGGGAAGAAGCTTGTGCTTTTCTCTTAATCTTAATGCTTTCGAAACTACGATTACACTCCCTCCCACCCCCCAACCTGCTCTTCAAAGTACAACAAAGTGCATCAACTGCTAGGCTGAATGCTGCTGAGCTGTAATTTGATTGTTGTTGTTTAATACATTTGGAACATACTGTAGAGACGACTGTATTCTAGGGAGGCAATTGTACAAATACTCACACTTCCAAGTTATTGAATAGAACTTTGTAGGATTTTGCTTTTCCATTTACAGATTAAAAAAGGAACTTTTTCAAGAAAAAGGTATTTCTTCCAGAACAATGTAACCGAACACTTAAGAGAGGTGTGTCCCCCAAAACAGCGCTTTTGATGAGCAGATATTTCCTAGGGAACATAAAACTGCCTACGAATTAAAACACGGTCATTTAAAAATATCCGTTAAGAAAATTGTAGGCAACTTTTCCTCCTTTCCAGAATACCACTGCATCCCAATGCTTTAAAGGAGCCCATCTCTTTTAAAAGGGCGGGGGGAGATCCGTATTATAAAAGGGAGCGGAGATTTGTTTATAAACTACAGTTGATTTTCATTTAAAATATTTGCCGTAAGATCTCAGTTCACCAACTACATCCCCCCTAACCAACATATTATTCAGAGAGTCGGCTGCCAATGGGCACTTACGACTCCCCCTTCTTTCTGTGGTAAAAAAAATCTGTGACATCTGGCTCTTTTGGGGGGTATTTATTTGGGTACTTTTTAATGCACTAACTTCCATATTTTACACATACAGTTCATTCTGCTCTCAAGACGGGCTCGCCATAATGGGCAGCTGTATAAAGATAATTTTCTGTCCCTACTAGAATGGAATATGCACGTTTTTCTTTAACATCAGAACAAAGAGCTATAAACGCTCCGAAAGACGTGGGTGGAATAAACTTTAAGAAAGAGGTGGATTTCTGCTCCTCAGTTAATTGGTCTCTCTGTAGAGGATCTGTCCTTGATTTACAAATAACCCATTTTAATTATATCAAAAGCAAAAACGCCATGGACAGGAAAGAAAGAAAGCGACACAGGCTGCGACTGAATTTTTGTTGGGGGTTTCTTTGTTTTGGAGTTTACAGCTGTTTAAAATAAATGACAGAGTTAATTCAAAGAAAGTGAACTTTGTCGCTGTTAAAGCGAATCTGGAGGAGAAAGAAGAAACGACAGTGCTAACATAAATGCGTGTGTACATAACCACATATGGACATAGTCAGACACTAGTTTGCTCGCACGTGCATATGGCCTTGTAGATGTATAACCCATTTTAAATCAGTGTAATTTACATATTCACTTGTCACATGGGGCAAACAAAACGTAAACATAAAACTGCAATTTAAAAAAAAATAATAAGATTTCGGCAGAGCAAACCAGCTTTTGATTTTCTTAAAACACCAGGATAACAAGGAGGGAATAAACTCCCCTTTTTAAAATCTAGCTTTTCTGCAGGTTCCTATTCTATTGGGTTTGGGCCGCAAAAATTGTGCTAGTCTACAAGATCTCCAACAACCGTACTGTAGCTCCTTTTTCTGTTTTATTTTTAAAATAAAACTCAACTGAATACAGGGTTTGTTTTTTTAAAAGTCTGTCTATAGATCTCTTTGTGAAAAATAAATTCATGAGCAAGTTCTGCAATAGCCGGTCCTTATCATATATATACCAAGCCCCTGCCCTGCATTCCACCAAGGCTTCTGCAGCCAATTCGCTAAATATTGGACACTCTTTCTCGTTCTTTTTCTCTACAACTACCGCAGTTCTTCCCCTCGACCCCTTTCTTCAGTTAGTGCCTAGGACTCAGGCTAGATTTCTAAAGCCCCCACACAAACCAGAAGATCGAGGAATGAAATGAGAGCCAAGCCATTCTCCTCGCAGAAGTGAAACTTACTCCTCGGGGTCTGGGTTGCAACAAAATATTTGGTGTTGCTACTCAATATTGGCTGCTTCTCAGCTACCGGTGCCTTAATAGAAACGGGAAAGAAAAGGCCTTTATAATAATAAAAAAATCTAATTCTGCCTGCAGGCTTCGGCCTCCTTTAGAGGGAGTGAGCAGAGGAAATAGCATCTTGTTGTTGACATCTGATCTATAAAGCAGGGTCTCTGATAGAAATAGGTGCTTCAACCCAGCTCTAAACCGCACATAGTGTTAAGGTGCTATATTTCCTCTCCCTCTAACCTGCAGAAAATTCTGCAGCCCTAGTAATTGTTTCTTTGTAATTTTTGTTTAATTTACCAATAGCAAAATAATGATCCAAAGTTCCTAGTTGGGCTGATTGGCGTTGGGTTTTTCTTTAGGGGGTTCATTGTAGCTAGAGGGGGGAAAGTCTTTGGAAAGATGCTCATCTCCTTCCAGTGGTACTCTACTCTGTGTTTAAAAAACAGTTCCAGTATCAAACTTCGGTTAACCTGGAGCTGCTCAAACTAGAGGTGAAGGGGCTGGAGTCGGAGGCAGACTGTTGCTCAGATATGAAAGGCAGGTATCCATCAAAGTCACATCTTGTCCAGATGCCACGTGATTGTTTCGAGTTAACAAGGCCCTGTTGTCAGAAGCAAATATTTCCTCCAAGTCCACCGAAATGTCCTGCAGAGGGCAGATGCTGCTCGTTTTCTGCAGACAGTTCTCTGGAATATTGACCTAGGACTTTAAATCTATACCCAGCTTAAACACTTTACCCATCAGCATGTCTGCGGCCACAAAACACCTCGCTCCCGAGCTACGGATAAGATCATTTAGCCGAATCTGTTTGGGACGAGTGTAGGAGTTAGAAAAGATGATGAAATCTAACACGCCTAGAAACTAGCGTTAAAAGGGGGATATTGTATTTATTAAACCGAGCAAACCAAAAAGGATTTTAACACATGAGCACGTGTTAACAGTGCTCAGTTTGATTTCGCCCACTAGTAAGCTAGGCTCCAAAAGGGGCTCCTTTAACATGGAGCTCTTTCACTTGAAAGTGACCAATTTGTTACAAACAGCGCAGCTGTATCTAACCGCTTCCCATCCCCCCGCGCCCGCCATCGCCATTACTAGACTACTTGTTACTTTTTTATACAGCATTGTTCCTTTATACTCACTTCAGGGCCACTGGAACCAGCTAACACTCCGCTTTCTAAATCGATTCAAAATTCAACTCGTTTTCCCAACCCAGACAACACGGAGTTCTAGGCGTGTGCATCCCCCCGGAAGTCACTGGACAGCTCTTTTCTTTAAATCTAGTTGTTTTTAACAGGACTCCTTATAATTAAGCTCCGCCTTTGCTCTTAAATTAAGAGTTGACCAGAGAGGAGTAAGTATTCGCCACTCTCCCCCATGCTTTCAGCGAGAACGGGACTACTAGCTTCGAAAGCAGAGCTCTTTAGAGAAGCCTCAAAGGCAGGACACTCCTACAAGCATGGGATTCAATGCTTAAAAATATACTGCCGCGGTTAGATTTGGCAAGACAAAATGAAAACGGCCTCGTGTGCTAAGCTAAAAGACTCTGGACGTTATAAACGGGGGACCTGTCGATATACTCCAAAATCCCATTAAGTACAAAGGAAGTACAACTCAGTATAGGTACTAGGGTGTTCGCCTCCCCTCCAGATTTTAAGAGCTATGCAAATCAGTGCTATCTTTAAAAACAAATTACAGATATTTCAATAAGTAGAACAAACTATGAAGGTATTGTGCATTTCTGTTTTATGTAGATAATAAAATATTACTTTAACATAAATATATAAGGATCTCTGCGTTTTTATTTTTCCCCACAAGCACATCCAAATGTACCAAAACAAAGTGTTTTTAGAGACGGAAACAAAATAATAATTAAAAAAATTACATCCCATATAGATTTTGTTTACCTACTCATTTAAAGCTACAGAAAAACAGTTTCCAGAACCTGTTTGCTTTAAAAGAAATAAATATACATTGAGGCAGGCCACTTAAAAAATGATATGAAAATATTTCCCTGGGTAGCATTTTAAAAAAAAGAAACAAAGAAAAATAGACAAAGAAAACATTTAAACTATTTCTGCATTTCAAAGGACAAATATTAAACATATATACATAGTGGTAAGGTTTGCGTGGTAACTTTTTTATTATTATTATTTTAAGTAAACCTATTTAGAGTTAGAGGCTTTTTCACAAACATCCTCTGAACTCTGTTTTTCTGACCTTACCCACATATTAATGTGTCTGAAAGTTCATTTCCTCCCTTTACCACTGGATCTGCCCTGATCTGAATCATTTCACTGGGAGCTAGTCCTCAGCACTCTAAATAGCAAACAGCTGAATACATCCAAAAAAAAGCTCAGTGCCTGTATCATTATGACAATCGTTGGAAAAAACAGAATAAAGACAAATAAATATGCCTAATAGAACTCGCCATTTGCTCACCAAGAAAATAAGAGACAACCAGATGTGACAGGCGCTTAAAGAGACAATGAGAAACATATTCTAAAGCCCTACCTACTGAATTCACTGTTGAGCTGATAGTTCATCGAGAGAATGTTTCACATTTTTTTCTCCATAATTGCCAAACATTCAACTAAGCAAACTTTTCATATTATGAAAAAGCTTTTTTCCCCTATGACAGCGCCCTTTTGTGCTGATTAGATAGTTCATTTGTGAATTTGTAGCTAGCACAGTTTAAAGTCCCCCCATCTCATACACAGCCACTGTTTCAAGTTTTCTTCCCCTCCGTAGCCTTTTGTTTTTGTGTTTTTGGAAAGTTAACCGTTTCCCGTCAAGCTAATGTCAAGAAATGCACTTTAAAGCTATCAACGAAGGGGAGAAAAGAGGAATTAAAAATGGCATTTTCCCAATCCATTTGGTTCCCCCCAGTGAAAAAGATTAAGGCTGCCCAACTTAAACTAGTCCTTTCGTGCAATGAATGGAGCAGCGAGTTGAGCAAAGGGCGTGGGATTGTTATATATGAGCGGAAAAATAAATATGGAAAGTAAAGCAACAATAAATGCACTAGACATGCAGACAGAACCGTGTGTTATGTGTTACGTATATATATGCAAGTTCTCCGTTCTTTCTGTTTATATCTTTTTGTTGAAACTGCTCAATAAAACAAAGTTTAGAGGCTGACATCAGCACATCTACTCCAGTGCGATGTATTTAGGAATACTAAAAGCACACAGAGAACTTTACATATGGGGTGTCTGAAGTTAAATCTCCCCCACCCTCCAGGTTCTCTTCAAAGTGTCACTTTCTTTCTGTTAGAAAACTCTGGACACACATTTAACCTCCAAAACATTTCCTCCGAGCGCTTTCACAACGGGCCTTCCTCCCTAAAATGAAGCAATCAGTCACTATTCATTTTTTCTTTTACTGTCCCCAACCCCAAAACACTGCCTGAAAATGAAGTTTACGTCATTGGTTTTCATTATTCTCTTCCAAACTGGACTCTTGCCTCTGAAGGCACGTCTTAAGCGTTTGTGAGAGTCAGCTCTCTTGAAAGTGGAAGTTGTTTGTGTTTATATATATTTGCTATGGTAAAAGGAGAAAATAAACATTACACATATGTAAGAAGACTTGTTTATAACAAAAGTTCACATATACACATAAAGAAAGCAAGGGCTATAACACAGTAACATTTTGTAGACTGGCCAATGGTTGCCTAACGCTCACCGTGGGAAATGCAAGTCATTTGCAAAATCAAGGTAAGAAAAAATGTATTTGTTAATGTAAACTTCAATTTTCTTGCAGTGCAAATTCAAACGGTTAAATACTGTCTACATCAAAAGGGATTCGTTTTTTTATTCCTAATGGGGAGCCACATCAAATAAACACAGCAGCATGTGCCTAGACCGAGCATCATTCCAAGATTAAAGCTGCCTTTGTGTTTAGCGGGGCTCAGAGTCGATTCCATTCTTTTTTCGTAATTAATTTAGTTTTTGTGAAAGATTTCTCTCAGTGCCTGACACTGTGCGTGTATCTGTCTGTCTCGTGTCTGTGTGTGATACTCACTCCACTCCATTGCATGGGCACTCGCCTGTAAAGATCAAAACACATCATTTCACCTGCTACCGTTTACGGGATAGTCCAGTGCAGGTTTTTTTGTTCTGTTTTTAAGATAGGAGAAAACGTAAAAAATAAAAAAATAAAAAAAAAATAAGAACAATCAAAAGTTGGAGGGGTTTCCCCCCCGCCAACCCCCATGTGAGTTCACTGCACAGGCGTCTGCACCCCGTGGTGTGGTGGAGTGTCCCTACTTGCCCCATATACATCCTCGGCTCCGGGCAGAGTCCCTCCCGGGGGAGTCATGCGTTTCTCTTTCTGTCTCCTGTTACAAAACCACACTCGCACCACCTCTTTCTCCAGCTGTAGGCTGTCCGCCAGCGAGGTGATCTCCTGGGCAGAGGGCTTGGGGCACTTGAGGAAGTGGCTCTCCAGGGCGCCCTTGACGCTCACCTCGATGGAGGTGCGCTTTTTCCTCTTGCGCCCCTGGGCTGCGATCTTGTCTATGCTGGTGGGGCTGCCCGAAGACGAGTCCGCCTCCTCCAACCACTTGTTCAACAAAGGCTTCAGCTTGCACATGTTCTTGAAGCTCAGCTGCAGGGCCTCGAACCTGCAGATGGTGGTCTGCGAGAAGACGTTCCCGTACAGGGTGCCCAGGGCCAAGCCCACGTCCGCTTGGGTAAATCCCAGTTTGATCCGGCGCTGCTTGAACTGCTTGGCGAACTGCTCCAGGTCGTCCGAGGTCGGCGTGTCCTCGTCCGAGTGGGGGTCGTGGTGGCCCCCGCCGCCGCCCCCGGGGTGCTGCTGCTGCTGGTGCGGAGGGTGCTGCTGCGGGTGCCCCCCGGGGTGCTCTCCGCCGTGGTGCTGCTGCTCATCGTGGGCATCCCTCAGGCCGTGGTGGTGCAAGCCCGGCTGGCCGGAGCTCAGCATCCCGTTGACCGTGAAGCCCGGCGGCTGGGAGTACAGCAGCCCCGCTTGCCCCCCGTTGGAGGAGGCCATGCTGGGCGGCAGGTGAGCCGAGGCGCCCGTCCTCCATGCCCCGGCGGCGGCGTGGTGGCTGCCGGCGTGGTGCACCAGGTGGGGCGGTCTCCCCTGCTGCTGCTGGTGCTGCTGCTGCTGGTGCTGCTGCAGCTCGTCCCCCCGGCCCCCGGACTGCACCACCGAGGGCTTGATGTCCTGCTGGCCCAGGGGGCTGGTGGACCAGGGCGAGTCCCCGCCGCCGCCGCCTCCCCCACCGTGGGACAGCGCCGTGATCCACTGGTGAGCGTGGCTGAGCGGGTGCCCGTTGCTCTGCAGCGTGTAGTCCGGCTGCACCAGCGTCTGTGCATCCCTGTAGCCGGCGCCCGGCTGCATGCTCCCCGGCGGCTCCGCATGCACCATGGAAGAGCTGGAGGTGAGCAGGCTGTAGTGGTTAGACGCTGTGGTCGCCATGACTCTCCGAGCCGGACTGATCGCTCTGGTTAAAGGAGCCGCGCATTTGACAGCTACTTTTTCGCCTCGGGCTCCTCTCTCCTTTCGCTCCCCCCCAAGTCCTCTTGGCAGAGCCCACTGCAAAGGCACGCGTCCCGGCTCCTCCCTCCCGCGCCCACCCATTGGCTCCCACCGCTTTGATTTACGTGGAGACCTCTAGCAACCGGCTCCGGGGGAACCACCGATTGGCCCCAGCCGCGGCGCCGACACCCCGCCCCACAACCGCTCGCTCCCTTTTTGTAACCAAACTCTAAAGGGGGGAAAGGAGCTTGGCTGCTTGCAACCACATGGACCGGGGAAGAAAGGGGGAGATGCGGGGGAGGGGATGATTCTCAGCGCACCGACCCTGCTAAACCCTCTGAACACAGGAGAAGCAAGTACACTCTACTCTAGCCATACACAATGCAAGTCCTGGAGGAGATGCATGTTGTTCTCCTGTTGCTTGCATCATTGCAAACCTGGCTGGCTCGTTGCATGCTTTAAACGCTGTTTGCTTTTGTGCACGCACACGCTGCGCAGAGCGCGAGCTGTTGACTGGAATATCTTTAAGCACGGGCTGGATTGCAAGGATGGCACTGGTACAAGAGTGAGATCACTTTACCACAGTAATTTGTTCGCTCTGTAAGTCACACTAGCGCTTCATCAATGCTGCTCTGTTGACTCGTGGTGAATTTCCTCCCCTCCCCCCTTCCATCCACGCGCCGACTCCTTACGATTTTTTTAAAATGCAACTTTGTTAGCCACACTTTAAAAAAGAACCAGAGCCTGCTGGTTTGTAGATATAGGGATGGGTTGGAAAGATCCGAGCGGGTGGGCGAATGCGATTCCGCTATAGTCTTTACACCCAGAAGCCCCGGGGAAACTCGCTGCTCCCGGGCCACAATGCAAGAGGGTGATGACGGGTGCTGCTGCACTCTGGGGAGGACAAGAGGCTCTGGCAATTCCCAAACTGCCCCAGCAGCAGGTGCTATCCGGGACAAAACACCCAGCAAAGAATTTCAGGGCTTAATACCTTGCAAATCACAAAACCACGGCAGTCCGGCAGTGTTAGGCTTCCCCAGGCACTGGGGGACAGGAATGTTTACAGATCAGCTTCAGCGACTCCGTTTTCTGCGCGCTAACAAAAAGATAAACAAGTTGCTGCTCGAACAGGAAAGAAGGACATTGTGGAACTGGATGCGGATCTCTTAGGAATGAGCGGTACTCGGGTTAGCCGTGGTAAAGAGTTCGTTTCCCATTTTTAAGTGGTAACCAAAGCTTTATCTTGAAAATAAACTACTGGGGGAAGGGGGTTGCGCTGTAGACTCAAAGTATCTTAATCAAAATAGTACAATAGGGCAGACTGGAGAATTTATTACTACTAACAAGAACCAGCTTTCTTCTGAGAGTTGTTTATAAATCACCATACTTAACATACAGACCTTGAAAGTCTGTTTGGCTGGAAATGGTCCTCTGTGTGAGTGTGTGGACGGGCTGGTGCACACAAACATATACAGAGAGACAGCATAAACAGGTTATTTAGTGTTAGCAAGATACTCCTGCGGGGGCCGTTGTTTCCTTAGTTAGTTTAACGGCATATTAAGAGATTATTCAACCAGGAGTCAATTTAGCCCGTGTGAAAATCATTTAAGCAGCAAGGAAGGGGAGATTCTGCTCGAAATTTTTCCTCTCCTGTGGTGTGAGGAAGACAAGCAAAGAGCAATGCTGTCTGTTCTGCAGGTATCTATGAAAAGTCAGTTTATACTTTTTGTCTCTGAATTGTTTCCACGATAGAAATCATATTTTTGGTCATGTTTTAAGGACATTTACAGTTTGATGCTGAAATGCTGGTGCAGTTTGTCAAATCAGGTATAGTCCATTCCGTGGGAATAAAAAAAAAGCAAAACCTACAACAAACTTCCACTAAAACAACCAACAGCGCCTGAATAGAACCACAGCATAGCATACACCAGGAGAAAAGCACTGGTCTTATTTACTATTGGGCGGAAATCCTTTTTCAAGGCTGAATTTGAACTGGCTTTTCTTCAAATACCGAATGAAAGTACTTCAGGACCCAGGCTACAGAATGGCTTATTTGCAAGTCCAGTTTTTAAAGCGTATGTATGTGCCTCGGGGTGGTTACAAGTGTTATCCTTAGAAAGTCAACGAGAAAGTCACTTCTGCCATAACCTAAGGCAGGTGTATCTCACATATTTATCCCCAACTAATATTTCTATTTGGCGAAACTTACCTCTCAACTGGACAAAACACACAAGAGACTGAGCAGAGAGCAGGCACCAGACATTAGAATTTCTGTATACGGTGAAGCAATCTGAAATCAGCCTTATGCAACTTAAAAGTTCCCTGCGTCTCTCTCGCTCTCCCCCTCCCCTCCAGTTATGCACAGACGAAGAGCCAGGGACGACGTATACAATCGCTGTTCCGCGTGTTTAATACCCCTAATAAATCACCGGCAGATATCAAAGGCTCCTGGTAATCACACAATTGCAAAAGTATGAACACGGTGTAAAAACCCCTTTCCCCCTACTGCTCCCCCTCCCCCAGTGACATTAACATCTATACGTTCACAGCTGGAAAGAGCGCAGAGTGCGAACGGTGAATTCAGAGGCGATGCAAACTCCGCCTCCTCGTCCCCATCATCATCATCATTGTTATCCTTGTCATTAATACTGTTTCTTAAGCATCCTTAACTCCCAGCTCCCCCTGTGGAGGAAACCGCTATCGGAGAGCTCATGAGCGGGGAGAGCTCTTGATTGTCTGCTCCTCTGTGGTTCCTGTGTGACTGGTGCTGATTTCAGTTTGAGCCCCCAAATTGGGGCTGGTTTAGGTCCAAGGAGCTCGGGATGTGAAAGAGACAGTCATGTGTCCCCTTTCTTTGGTAACTGACCCTGCTGGATTAGAGGGCTCTGCAGCCTTTATTTCCTTTCTCTGCCCGTATAAAAGCAGGTTGAAGGTGATGCAGTGTCTTGGGCAGACACTGCAGTGTTTTGATTCAGCTCAGCCCTTTTCACTGTTCAAAGCAGCTGTTCAAATACTAGGGCTGCTTACTTTGACGTGAAGAGGATTTTCAAACAACCCTAAAAAGCTTTGAACTGACAGGCCTCCTTGATATCTCCTTCATTCCAATACAGCTACCCGAGAATATTCTCTATAAAACACATATAGGCTCATCTTAACTGGAGCTTTCCCCTGTATGGGAGGTGAGCTGCTGCACACTCGCAAGGTACATTGCATAAGGAACGGTGGTGGGTTCAAAGTATTGATCCTGCTGGGACGTTTAAAATCCAGGCGAGCTACCGCATTTCCTCTGGATATAGTTTGTGGACTCTAGCCCTTTATTGTTAAATATCTTGGATTGTTGAATCATCCTTTTACTTGCAAAACGTTGAGTTGTCTTAACGCTTACACTCTTAGCAAATCCAAGCCTTGCGGAGAGAAAGCTACATCTACTCGGTCAAAATACAAACCCTGATCCTTTCTAACAAGATTTTATTTCTAACGACCCCTTAATGCTCGGGGTTTTAAGAGTGCTCTTTTAAAAAAAAAGGTTCCTCTATTTAGAGGCGAAAAGTCTATTTTAAACTGTGCACTCAGTGGCTCGAAATCGACTCACGCAGCTAAAGAAAAAAAAATTCTTCCAAACTTCGATTTTTTCTCATTTATAGCTAGTTTTAGGGTGAAATCATCATCAAGAAGAAGAAATGCACTCTGCGATTTGCTAATATACTTTTTCTGGTGCAATAGACACAGATCCATGCAACCGAGCCTGCTGCTCCATTTAAAGGCCAAGTTGTGAGATTTGGGCACATTACTAGGACGCATTTAATGTAACTATTGTGAGATGCGACTGTTTTGATCTCTTGTTCCCTTTTTAACCTTTCTGTATGAACTATTCAATCCTGCGCTTTCTGTAGCTCTTCCCAGTGTGGCTCGAAGGAGCCTGATCTCGTGGAGAGACCCAACACATGAATGGAACTTCAACTTTAAGGGCCTTCAGAGGGACAAAACTGAGGCCGAGGCTTCACAAGTGATTGCTTTAAAAAAATCCAATCTACACAAAGAGGCAGCTGGCTGCTTTAATGAAAACTGCCTTAAAGCTGCAAGAACTGCAGCCTCAGGGATGTATTTATAAGATGACTCAAAAGCTACACTTTCAAGTTGCTTTTCCTCAGGGTAGGTATAACAAACATATTTAACTAGGATATCTAAACAAAATGGACAGAAACTGATAACTTTGATTGCACAGGATCACATTACCCACTGAAATTAAAACCCATAGTTTAAATTGATTTCTCCACCTAGCTGCATCAGACAAAAGAATATATTTTTTCCTGCTAGAATATCGATTCGCCTAGAAGATAGAAAGGTATAGAATAATAATGATAAAAAAGTTTCTGAAAAGTTTGTATTAGTGTTCATTTCCAACATTCTCTGCAACTCTATTCTTCTGGCCACTTCATTCATATGTGGCTATTCTGTTTTATCTGCATCACTGTTTAAACTAGTAGGATGTAATGTTCTAAGTTCAGTATTTGAAATTAAATAATTTGAATTCCCGGATATTAATCTTTTCCCTTCATCCTCCAGTTCTGAATCTTTGTCATTAAAAATGATCCACCCTTTGTAGTCCGCAAGTGAATATTTTATAGACAGATACCGCTATGAAGACTTCTAACACAACGTCAACCAGTCAAGCTTAGCTGTTGCAGGGATTACTTTGAGTCATTTATCAAAGGAACGCTGCTAAATTTGGAGTGGTGAATATGAGGCCTGGAGGGGAAAAGAAGCAAAAAGGACAAATTCCATCAGTCTGTGAGATAAATTCTACTTGGAGTTAATACAGCTTGTTTATATTGAAGTCTTAGAGCTAGAACAAGATGCGATTGGCAGAGTTTGCCTTCATGCAATTTACTTTTCAGAAGGCTTGCTATTAAATGACCTCCCAACAACGCAGCTTAAAGGGGGGTTCTTTTAACATTAAAACAGGTGAATTGGTAGCAGACAGGAGGGGCTCAAACATCTTTGATATATTAAAGTGTTTTCAATTGAGACCTTTCAGAAACTAAACTGGAGATTTACAGGGGGGAAACAGTCTGCTTCACTGACAAATAAAATACTGTAGTTCCTTTCTCCCCCCCCCCCTCCGCCCCTAATGATCAAATACGATTAAGCAGAATACATACACTAGGAAGAGCCCAAATATATTATTATTCCACTTAACTCAGGGAAATTATGTTTTCTTACATAAGTTGCATTTTCGGTATGTTTTTAAGGAAAAGAGGAACACAATTAAAGCTTCTATTCTGAAATACATTGGTGAAGTGATCTCTAATGCCATGTTAACTTTCACAGGGTGGAAAAGAAGCCGGAGTTGACTATTTGTGGTGCATATGCTTACAATAGAAAAATCTAATCAGTCTTGAAAACCTGAGCATGCCCTGCACTTCTAGACCTCAGTTGCTGCAGGTGATGGCAATAATGCATGCCACAAAGCTTTAGCCATAATAAAAAGTTGAAATGGAGGAAGAAACGGTCTCCGAGGTTGCCCGTGGGAATATCTGGGGGGGAGAAAGAAATCTTGCCATAGAATCAGCCCAATATTGACCCCTTAGCCCTCCCCAGGGAGTTTTATATTATAACCCGCAGCCAAATGCAAAGGATGAAAACTTGACGCTACAGATTTCACAGGCCCGGTCCCATTACTGCTGTGGGCTAGCAGAGGAAGAATGAATAGACGGCATCGTCCAGTCTTGGCTCGGAACTTCATTGACCTTTTAAGAGCTCCCAGTTGTTGACAATGGACCCGATCCTGCTCCTATCGAAATGGGAGTAGGATCGGGGTCGCTTGTTTCAGAAGGGAAACCAGCTTAGTGTTTTCCACCTATTATTTTCTTTAGTAAGATAGAGGCAAGATTCCCCCTATCCCCCAGCCCGCAATGTTTTTCGGTGCGTCTTATACGCTCTATAAGGCAAGGCTAGAAGCGGCGACCCTCGCAAGCGGTGGGTGCGCGCAATAGAGTTTGGCTCGGCCTGTGCGCAGAGAGTTGCCGCTGCAGCTTAGCATGTGCTGCAGGGAGAAGCCGGGCGTTGAGTTTCTTCCCTTGGCGGAGGCAGCTGAACGGTTAGGAAGTTTCTCTGGCCGGGCTTCGAAGAGGAGGAAGAAGAGGGAGGCAAACAAGGAGGCCGGGCCATTGTCCACAGAGGGCGCATTTTTGCCGGGCTGCCGTTGGTTGCTATAGTGAGGAGGGAAAAGAAAGCCCACACAGAGCAGCATAGTTCGGCTCCCTCTGCTCTCGCCAGCCCCAGTGAACAGCGCTCACCACCCCCAACCAAAATAAAAGCGCCCCCCCCCGTATCCCAGGCCCCTCCCTGGGTACTAGCCTAGTGCTCAAAGGCTGGAGGTGAGGGCGCACTGCTAGGTAGAAGTAGAAAGGGAGATGCCTTGGTTACACAGCTGGGTCATGAGCAGGCAAACAGGCTGTTGTAGTCTGCGCCTACAAGCAAAGCAACTCCTTATTTCTGTTTTATTCACCATATCGGTTTCTCATGCTTTAGTGAAAAGCAGAAATCATGGTCACTGCAAGTCCTATTGGGATTCAATAGCTTCTGACAGTGGAGCACAAACGTGCAACGGTGAAGAATGTTAGATTCATAGAAAGGAACATTACACCTGATACAGCCCCTATTCATTCGATCGCAGCGGCTTCCCATCCTGCAAATCATCAGTGTCACTGATCCTGAAGCGAGCTTCTTTTTATTTAAATAATTAAGCGGGGGTGGGAGAGGAGAACTTTACTTCTTCGATGCAAATGACCTGCTCTTTAATTTTAAAAGAGACTTTTATTTTGCAGCAGTGTTGTTTTTGTTGCCTTGCTATTGAACTTTGAAAACAGTGTGGAGTGGGAAGGCAATAATGAAGTGTCTCCAAGGCTGAAGATTTAGTTAAGTGTGTGCCTCAAGATGGCAAGAAGAAAGTTAGTTACTTAGTTAATTGAGAATTATTCAACTTCTGAGATCGTCACAGAAGCTTGGTGAACTGGGGTGAGGCAAATTTTCAGTTGTTTTTTGCCAGGACAAGTTATACTGCAGCTGAAGGAGAGAGGTCAGTATCTTTTCAAATCAATCTGTCTGCTCTGTACCCATATATTCCCTGTAAAGGGAAAATCTCCAACTTTGTTCCTTCATCTGTTCTGCATCATCTGAAGTAGACAGTTCTTTAGATTGCATGTACTTTTGCTCTCGACCAAGTGAAACTTTACAGTTATATAGAGTTATCTGACATGAGAAAAAAAATAAAAGTCGTCTGTTCTAATCACATAGGAGAATTGTTCTCTTCTTGTCCCATTGTTATTTTTATCTCATTTTCGACTTTGTGGTTGATACGTTTTTATTAAAAAAAAAAACTTTACAAGCCATCACTTAATGAATTATTCACATTTTAAAAAATGCTTGAAAGAAATCACGCTAATGAAGAGAACATTTGTAGTAATTTGGTGATAATTATCAGAATCACCAAATATTCGCAAAGGCTTTAACATTACGTGTTGGAAGAAAAGCAAAACACATTATTTTAATAGTCTGATATGCAAACTATGGACCATTCAATTACATGGCTTAATAATGCATACATGATGTGATCTTGTTATTGGGATAGGAAGGTCTGCAATAATTCACTCCAAAGACCAAGTGTGCTCTTACATCCAGTAAAATCCATTGCCATGGATCAGGGGCCCCTGCCAAACTACATTTAAGAGAATAAAAATTAATGACTGAGAATTTGAGCGTTAAATTAACATTAATTATATGACCTGCCTGCTGGAAAGATTAAATTTCTTACGCCCTAATTAGATAACGTCTCCTCATACATCAAACAATTTCCATTTCCAGATTTCGGTATTAAAATGCAGAATGGGACACCAGTGTTGTTTTCTCTTAGTCTCTTTCAGCGCTAGCACGTAAGATCTAAATACTGTACCAAGCTTCTCCTGGAGTGTGGGGTTTGCAAAGGTGAAACAGAGTCCAGGGAATAAGTTTGGGTCAATGTGTTCTTCAAGTTGAATTTCTTTAACTAATTCCACTGAACGTGTCTAACAAATTAGCTAGAGAACTTATGAACAAGCCGGCAGACTGATCTTAGCAGCTCTAGAAACACCGTGCCCTGCGACTGCTTAAGAAGTGGCGCTGGGAGTCCAAACACTTCGGTGTTTCAGCAACTGGATTTACAGCGGGGTCTTTGGGCAGCTGAACTCCTTAGTTTGTTTTATTAGCAACATCCCCTCTTTCGCCTAGCCCCCACGCTGTATGTAGAGCTGATAGCACCAGTAGAGTTAAAACGGAGATTAGAGAGCGAGATCGATCTCTCCTCCGGGATGTGCACGGGACACATCATTTGGAGGATTCTTTTCTTTAAATTGACACTTCAGAGAATACGGCCCTGCGCTCCCCCCCGCGCCACCTCATCAAACGCACCAACAATATTTTCTGCCTTTATCAGCAGTTCATTTAAATACCATCTCCGCTCTGTCTCCAGCGGCAGGCTGCGGCGCCTGACCTCACCGCCCGCGCACGCACTTGCTGTGAAAGGGGGGTGATAGTCCTGATATTGGACTCCTCTCAAAGTTCAGCGAATGCTGGGTGTCGCCCTGCACTGGTCGCAGTGGCAGGGACACGTGTCCTTCAGCGTTGGGGCGGTTAGCTAGCTTTGGTTAATGCGTTCTCGGGTGGAAAGAAGTCTGGAGATCTCTGCGGGCTAAAGGAAATAGCTCTTGTCTGTTTGTTAACTCATTCAGCTCCGAGGGTAAGGAGCATTTCAAAACGATCGCCGCACAGAAATGCCGGAAAAAGCCCCCCCCCCCTTTTTTTGGCCATGAAAGTTCCAGAGAAGAAAGTTTCCTTGCAGACTTTCGTGCACGCGTTACATTTCTGCTCCGATGTCAAGTTTAAAGCGGGCCTTCACATTCCCTGGGCGGAACTCAAAATGACCAAAGAACAGACACCTTTGTTACGTTAAGTGTAATCTAGCTGGGAAGAGCCGGCAGCTAGATTACAGGGGTTCGGGTTTCCCGTCAGTAAGAGGGGGTTTAACCTGGCAGATCTCCAGCTTCTCCAGGAAAACGACAAGGATCATTTTCTCCTTTCCAGGAAAAAGGGGGCTGCAGGACAGAGGGGATGCAGGGTGTGTGTGGGGAGGGGAAGGAGAAGGGGAAGGGGGCCCGCGCAGGGGAGAGCGGATGCAGGGTGTGTGGGCACAGGGCAGAGGGGATCGGGTGCATGCCAGGGAGAAGGAACGCGTGTGTGTGTGTGCGGGCAGAGCAGAGACAGTGCAGGTGTTTGTGTGTGTGCAGGGCCAAGGGGCTACACGATGTGTTTGTGCAGAAGACAGGGAGTGCAGGTGATTGTGCGTGTGCAGTAGACACCGGACAGAGTGTAGTATGTGCGCAAGGGGAAGGGGGGAGAGTGTGGTGTGTGTGCGTGGGGGGAGGGGGCAGAGTGTGATGTGCGTGCGTGAGTAGAGGGGGCAAAGTGTCGTGGCTGTGCGAGTAGAAGGGACAGGGTGGTGGTGTGTGTGTGTGTGCGGAGGGAGGGAGTAGAGTGTCGTGTCTGTGCGCGGGGAGGGGGCAAAGTGGGGTGTGCGCGGGGGGAGGGAGAAGAGTGGTGTGTTTTTGTGGGGGGAGAGGGCAGAGTGGGGTGTGCGCGGGGGACGGGGCAGTGTGTGGTGTTTTTGTGGGGGACGGCGCAGAGTGGGGTGTGTGCGCGAGGGGAGGAGGCAGCGTGGGGTGTGCGGGGGGACGGGGCACTGTGGTGTGTTTTTGTGGGGGGAGGGGGCAGAGTGGGGTGTGCGGGGGGACGGGGCACTGTGGTGTGTTTTTGTGGGGGGAGGGGGCAGAGTGGTGTGTGCGCGGGAGGAGGGGGCAGAGTGGTGTGTTTTTGTGGGGGAAGGTGGCAGAGTGGGGTGTGTACAGAACAGAGCGCTCGGGGTGTGTATAGAGGAGGGGCGGTAGGGAGCTCGGTACTGGGCTGACAGGTGGAGCGTGTGCGGGCAGGGATCTGTGTGCAGGAGCATGAGCAGGGACGCAGCTGGGGAGCGGAGGGAGGGGCGCTCGGGTCTCCGCAGGAGCGGGGGATCTACACCAGGGATTAGAGTTCAGGTCGGAATGCGCGCCTGGAAGCCGCGGCGGGCGGGAGGCGCCGGGCAGACTGTGCAGGGTTGGTGCGCGGGGCGCGCAGCAGCGGGCGGGGAGCTGGGCGTGGCTGTAGCAGAGCGGGTGTTTCGGGGAGTGGTGAAGGGGTTCAGGGGCGGGAGGTGCAGGGAGTGGATCTGCAGAGGGGCAGCGAGCATGTGTGAATACAGGCGGACGTCGGGGTGTCCGCAGGGGCCTGCCTGTGCTCCCATCCCGGCGCAGAGCGGGAGTTTACTCCCTTGAACCCAAGGATGTGTCTGGGGGCAGCAGCAGGCCCGGGGCGCAGAGGAGAGGCAGGCATGGGCAGGCACGGGGGTGTCCAGGGGAGAAGTGGGGGGGACGTATGTGGCTGTGCAGGGGATGACACAGTTTATTGCTGACCAGGCTGCAGAGCCCTGGGGGCGTGCACGGGGTGTCCTAGCGCCCACCGCAGGATGGGTCCAGGGGAGAAATTACAGTAGTGTCGCTACCGGGATGGGCAGCTGAAGCCGGGTGATTGGCGCTGGAGGAAGGCTGCTGCTGACTCGGAGCCAACGTTCCCGAGCTCAGGAAAGCACGATGCAGGGGAAATGAGCTGCGGGATTTCCCGATCCCTCAGAGAAGTTGGGTCTCCACTTCTTCAGCGCCCTTCCGGGGCGGTGTAGGAGACACTTGCCTGCCGCTTTCCCTCCCCGCACGCTGACTTTTCTGTCGGTTTCCTTCCAGACTTGCTTGGCAGCAGAGATCAAAATGAATCCGGACATTCCCCTGTAGTGGACGATCGACGGCTGCCTAACCCCTCCCTGTACGCTGATGACCCCGTGCTCTCACGGACTAGATACAGAAACAATCACTCCTAAATCCGCAGTATGGACGCTGCCTATATACTCACTTCGAATCCAAGCAGTGGGATAGTTACTCATACATAATGTCTTCCTGGGCGTGGCGGTGTCAGCAATTGAAGACTGCATTACACCTGCCTCCACTTTGGGCTAATGCTCGATTTAACGACGTGTCACTGATCAGCTGTGTAGTTCATTGGTGCTTATCCCAGTAGGGACCTTAATAGATTTCGAAGGTGGGGATGGGGGTACCTTAGTGAAGTTGGAATACTTTTCTCAGCATATATAATTGCAGTTTTGGTGCTACTACAGAGGAGCTCAGTTGATCCCTGAAGCACCTGCATATCCCAGGTCACATCAGCATCATACATTTCCTGTTGAATTTATGGCTAAATCCTCACTTGAGTAATCCGTACAACAATTAGCTCAATTTTTCTTGAACGGGACTATTCCGGGAGCAGGGACTACTCAAATGAATAAAGATTGGTAGGCAAGGCCCTTCATTGAGTTTCCATTTAGACAGGCACTTTAAAGCAAAAGTTGATGGAAGCTGTGAAATAAATATAATTAAAGCAATACAATTAAATAGATGCCAGCTATAAAAAGAAAGGAGAAACAGAACCACATGTCAATTTCACCCTGCATTGTAATCTTGCAATTCAATAAGAGCATAAGAATGGCCATACTGGGTCAGAAAAAGGTGCATCTAACATAGTAACCTGTCTTCCAACAGTGGCCAATGCCAGGTGCCCCAGAGGGAATGAACAGAACAGGTAATCATCAAGTGATCCATCCCATTGCCCATTCCCAGCTTCTGGAAAAAAAGATGCAAGGGATACCATCCCTGCCCATCCTGGCTAATAGCCATTGATGGACCTAGCCTCCATTAATTTATCTAGTTCTTTTTTGAACCCTGTTATAGTCTTGGCTTTCACAACATCCTCTGGCAAAGACTGTGCATTGTATGAAAAAAATACTTCCTTTTGTTTGTTTTAAACCTGCTGCCTATTAATTTCACTTGGTGACCTCTAGTTCTGGTGTTATGAGGAGTAAACAACACCTCCTTATTTACTTTCTCCACACCAGTCATGATTTTATAGACCTCAATCATATCCCCCCTTAGTCGTCTCTTTTCTAAGCTGAAAAGTCACAGTCTTATTAATCTCTCCTCATACGGAAGCTGTTCCATACCCCTAATCATTTTTGTTGCCCTTTTCTGAACCTTTTCCAATTCCAATATATCTTTTTGAGATAGGGCGACCACATCTACACACAGTATTCAAGATGTGGGCGTACCATGGATTTATATAGAGGCAATATGATATTTTCTGTCTTATTATCTATCCCTTTCTTAATGATTCCCAACATTCTGTTCACTTTTTTGACTGCCGCTGCACATTGAGTGGATGTTTTCAGAGAACTATCCACAATGACTCCAAGATCTCTTTCTTGAGTGGTAACAGCTAATATAGACCCCATCATTTTATATATATAGTTGGGATTATGTTTTCCAATGTCCATTACTTTGCATTTATCAACATTGAATTTCATCTGCCAATTTGTTGCCCAGTCACCCAGTTTTGTGAGCTCTTCGCAGTCTGCATGGGACTTTACTATCTTGAGTAGTTTTGTATCATCTGCCCACCACCTCACTGTTTACCCCTTTTTCTGGATCATTTATGAATATGTTAAATAGGGCTGGTCCCAGAACAGACCCCTGGGGGACATCACTATTTACCTCTCTCCTTTCTGAAATCTGACCATTTATTCCTACCCTTTGTTTCCTATCTTTTAACCAGTTACCAATCCATGAGAGTACCTTCCCTCTTATCCCGTGGCAGCTTACTTTGCTTAAGAGCCTTGGGTGAGGGACCTTGTTAAAGGTTTTCTGAAAAATCTAAGTACACTATATCTACTGGATCCCCTATGTCCACATGTTTGTTGACCCTCTCAAAGAATTCTAGTAGATTGGTGAGGCATGATTTCCCTTTACAAAAACCATGTTGACTCATCTCCAATAAATTGTGTTCATCTATATGTCTGACAATTTTGTTCTTTGCTATAGTTTCAACCTGTTTGCCTGGTACTGAAGTCAGACTTACCGGCCTGTGTTTGCCAGGGTCACCTCTGGAGCCCTTTTTAAAAATTGGCATCACATTAGCTATCCTCCAGACATTTGGTACAGAAGCTGATTTAAATGATAGGTTACAAACTATGGTTAGTAGTTATGCAATTTCACATTTGAGTTCATTCAGAACTCTTGGGTGAATAGCATCTGCTCCTGGTGACTTATTACTGTTTAGTTTATCAATTTGTTCCAAAACCTCCTCCAATGACACCTCAATCTGGGACAGTTCCTCAGATTTGTCACCTAAAAAGAATGGCTCAGGTTTGGGAATCTCCCTCACATCCTCAGCCGTTAAGACCGATGCAAAGAATTAATTTAGTTTCTCCGCAATGTCCTTATCGTCCTTGAGTGCTCCTTTAGCATCTCAATCGTCCAGTGGAACCACTGGTTGTTTAACTTCTGATGTACTTAAATTTTTTTGTTGCTATTACTTTTTGAATGTTTGGCTAGCTGTTCTTCAAATTCTTTTTTGGCCTTCCTAATAATATTTTTACACTTCATTTGCCAGAGTTTATGCTCCTTTCTATTTCCCTCACTAGGATTTAACTTCCACTTTTTAAAGGATGCCTTTTTGTGTCTCACTCCATCTTCTACTTTTTTGTTTAGCCATGGTGGCTCCTTTTAAGTTGAACCTCTATTATGGTGTCTTTAAAAAGTTTCCATGCTGTTTGCAGGGATTTCACTTTTGGCACTGTACCTTTTCAATTTAATATAAAGGTGGTAGCCAAAAATTGAAACATAGCATCACTTTACCTTGGGAACCTTCACTTCACGTCACCTGATCATTGGCTTTTAGATTCAGTTTAAATGAAGTTTATATCTATGTTATTGTTCTTTCTAAGAGCTTCAGACTTTATCTAAAACATTCACCTTTTGCCTGTTACTGTCTCTTTCTCACTCTCTGGACTGAACTGATAACAAATGAGGTTTACTCCTATGTTAAATGACAGCTCAAGGGACCCAACCTCCTCTGAGCAGACAGTGACTATATGCACTGTTTCACTATGGGCTGTGTGCTGAACTCCACGCATCCCCATCTGCGACCTTCTAAGCTTGAACCTGGCAGCAACGCCCCTCTTTGTGTCCAAAAGTTGATGGCTAATACACAAGACAATCTCTCAAGAGCCAGTCACCCCCTCTCAGGCAAAGGACAGATGCTTTGTCTTTTAAAGTGTATAACAAATATGAATAAAATTTAGTTAGTGAACCAGGGGAAGAGAGAGAGAGAGAGAGAGACATGCACTAGTAGATGGAATATTAAATTCAAGAGGTTTATAAAATTCACTAGCGCATCCAACCATCCAACCCCTCTCCCCAATAACAGCCAGTCCCCCTAGCTTCTCCCCAGCAATAGTTAACAAACAACATTCCTTGTTTAAGGAGCAGGAATTCGCCCCTCAAACAAGAACGTGGCAAGCAGTACAAAAAGTTAGATATAAACAAAAATCAATCTAATCTAATCTAGTTCAGGAGTGGGAGAGAATTGCAGTCCTGCTGAGATGATTCCTCCTTGCAGATGCCCTGAGTATGCTGGTTTCTTTTCTTTTGAATATGGTGATGCGCCATGTTTTATATGGTTGGTTGTGAGAGGCGGATAGAGTTTTTAGGCTGTTATCATTTTAAATTAATCCAGCACGGCACAGTCACTGAACTCCACCATGACCCTAATCCTCCTTGACCTTTGTGGAGCTCTTTTGTGGGAAAGTAAGGTCGGCACTAAAAACCCTGGCTCTAGAGTCACTGCAAATGGCCTGCCAGGGGGCCTGATTTGGGCTATAACAGTCAGGGTTCCTTCACCTCTCCCCCATAGAGACCTTGAAAGGCAATCAGTCTTCAAGTGAAACAGCTCAAATAATTCATGCACCATAATAATTGTATAGTCCCATTAAAGTGACACAGAATAGTCAATTCTTCAAGTATAATAATTGCACATCACAAACAAAACATATACTAAAAACATTAAGATAAACAAAAAAATGTATAATAAAATGACATGCATTTAGGAGTAAACACTATTGTTGGAGACAACAGTATCTAGACCGCCTGGCTGAAAGCATATGGATCTCTATACCTGAGTTGGGCAGCAGAAATCAATTTGAATCCCTTTTCTGCCTGCAATGCCCATCACATTGCATGAATCTGACTGTGGGAGAATTTCCAGTTCTCCACTGCTCATACACGCGTCAGTGTCTAATCAATAGCCAGCCTCACAACCGAGACTGCACTTCAGCATAAATTGGTTCAAGGTGTCTTGTTCCAAATGCCAGACATAGAGAATTGGCTCCTTAGTTATTCTGTAACCTGAAGGTATACAAAATAGCTTCCTAACTGGGAATAACATTATCATAAACACATTTATGCCTGTGCTGAAAGGACAAGGTCATAACACATATTCCATAATGTCAACGGACTAGTCCATGATGGACTGTCCCAGACAATGCTTTCCAATGTCATATATCACAAAAAGGTCAAAGATCATGTAATTGTTGTGCTAGACTCTTTGTCAATTTATATTAGATCCCAAAGAATGGCAAGAGCAGCAGCAATATTTTGTGCCACGTGGCACATTTGGTGCTATACGGCATGCATGTGAAGTGGAAAACATGCAAAACATCCGTTTTTCCCCCCAGCATGTCTCTTAAGCTGTAGCATGGCTCACAGTAACTTTTTATATTTGGTTATGACACTTCAGCTTGTGTTTCTCTGCTTTCCACAACAGCTGTTGCCCCTCTGGAAAATGAGAATCTCTTTTTATTCAGCCAGCGTTGTTTTGGTCAGTTCCTAGGCTTTGGCCCTGCTTGTCCAGACCAGTTCAGTCAGCTCTGCAGGAGCCCCAGACTTCTCAGATCCAGTCTGCCATTGTATTGTAACAACCCTCAAGTGTTTACAGTGGGGTGGCACAGGGCCGCCCAGAGGATTCAGGGGGCCTGGGGTCTTTGGCGGCGGGGGGCCCCGCCGCCGAATTGCCGCCAAAGACCCAGCACTTCGGCGGCGGGTCCCGGGGCGGAAGGACCCCCCGCCGCAGGTCTTCGGGGCACCTCGGCGGCAGGTCCCGGGGTGGAAGGACCCCCCACCGCCGAATTGCCGCTGAAGACCCGGAGCGGAAGAAGCTCCGGGGACCCGGAGCGAGGGAAGGACCCTGCTTCAGGGGCCCTGAAAAACTCTCGTGGGGGCCCCTGTGGGGCCTGGGGCCTGGGGCAAATTGCCCCACTTGCCCCCCCCCTCTGGGCGGCCCTGGGGTGGCATATATAGAACCATTGTTGCCTTCCTGGTTGCTTTTCCTTACAGCTCCTATCAAACTAAACCAATGTTTCCTTCAGTAAAGATCCTAATAACCCCATCAACACAGAGTATTAATAAATTATTACAGAGCAGCTCCATGCCCATCACGATTAGTTTATGCCCTGAAGCATGACAGCTTTATATTTAAATGTACATTCTTGGTTTTGGGTGCCTTACTTCCACTGGCAGGCAAAGACTTCCCTCCTTCATTCACCTCTGACCTGAATACAGCCAGATTACCATAGGCAGGCTGGTAGTCCCAGACCGGTCCCATTATAAGACCCTATTTTCCATTGCTTATAACTTTGCCAAACTTTAACTGTTTGGGCTGCAATTTTCCATGCCAGGTGTCTGCTTCAAGCTGAATGGGTTTTTGGATGATGTCAGCCAAAACAGCTCAACCATTTGTGAGAATGATGAGAGGAAAAAAAGATACATCATTTTGCAATTTAATAATATCCTGGAGACCTTTTCTTTGAAAGGTTCTAGCTCCTTCATGCTTTGGCGCAGGGAATTTAAATTTGGCAGGAAGGTGGCCGTTGTGTCAGAAATGTGCCTTTTGCCATGATGATGAAAATTTGCCCAAAGTTATGAGCCTTTGACAAAATCACAGTTTGCACATGCTCAGTAGAGACTTCTTACATTTTAGCAGCTCAAATCTCCAAAGAGTCCATGTACACTGAGCATGCTCCATCCTCTCACAGCTCCGAGTGCTGATCAGACTGCACATGGGCCATCTGAGCAACTGAGTGTGCTCCATTCAGGCCAAAGCTATGGGGTGAAGCTGGACTTTCTCTGTAACGGCTGCTCTGATGAGGGTGGGGCTGGGCACTGTAACCGAGCAGGGATCCTATGTCTCATGTGCTCTCAGTGACCCCCTGCTGGTGCCCAGGCAGCTTGGAGAAGGGAACCATCTGATTTAAGAACTGCCATACTGGGTCAGACCAGGGGCGTGCGCAGGATTTTAAATTTGACCCCCTGAGCTTGTTCTCCTCCTTCCCCAGCTGGCCCCACCGCCTTGGGCCCAGAAGGAGCTCGGTCTTTCCCCAGCCCTGGCAGGAGCTCACTCTTCCTCCCCCCACCCACCCCTGCCCAGTGGCTCTGGAACATTTTTAGTAGTGGGGTGCTGAAACCCAGCCCCCTTACCCTGTCCCCTCCCGAGGCTGGGAGCAGGGCTGTGTCTCCGGGAGGGGGGGACCCAGACAGAGGTCACAGCTGGGGGTGGGTGTGGGGCCCCAGGAGCAGAGCCAGGCCCCGGGAGTGGAGGCCTGGGAGTGGGGATGGGGCTGGCGTGGGGCCCCAGGCATGGGGCCAGCAGCCGGGACCCGAGCCCCAGGTGAGGTGAAGGGTTGGGGGCAGAGGGCCGGGAGCAGGGCACCCCCCCGCACTCCTACTTCCCACACCTATGCCCCTGCCCTGGCAGGAGCTCACTTTTCCCTACAGCCATGGCCCTGGGGCCAGAGAAGTTCTATGCCCCCCAACAATTATTGTGGGGCTCATGCCCCTGCTTGTCCTCCCATGTGCACACCTCTGGGTCAGCCCAAAGGTCCATCTAGCCCAGTATCCTGTCTTCCAACAGTGGCCAATACCAGGTGCCCCAGAGGGAATGAACAGAACAGGTAATCATCAAGTGATTTGAATCCAGATAGGACAAAAGCCAGTCCAGGGGGAGGGAAAAGAATAAACTGGGACAGGGAGCCTCTTGAGACTGGGACTGGAGTGGGAGGAGAGAGAAACTGTAATTTGTACTTTGAGTGCGGGCACAGGCACGGGTAATGCAAGAAGATGGGGACTGGGAGATGCAGATGGGTGGTGGTGGTAGGAGTCTGGGACTGGTTGGGTAAAGAGGCTAGGACTGGGTATCAGAGGGAGGATACTGGGACTGGGAGCTGTTGAGGGAAACGAGTGGTGGCGAGAGAGACTGGTAGACAGTGTGGGAGGGGCACACAGTGAGATCAGGTGTAAAGTAATGCACGCTCCAAAACATAATCCCAACTATATATACAAAATGATGGGATCTAAATTATCTGTTAACATTCAAGAAAGAGCTCTCGGAGTCATTTCAGATAGTTCTCTGAAAAAAATCCATTCAGTGTGCAGCAGCAATCAAAAAAGCTAACAGAAAGTTAGGAACCATTAGGAAAGGAATAGATAATAAGACAGTAAATATGCCACATTATAAATTCATGATACGCCCACATCTTGAATACTGCATGCAGTTCTGATTACCCCATCTCAAAAAAGAGGTATTAGAATTAGAAAAGGTACAGAGAAGAGCAGCAAAAATGATGAAGGGCCTGGAACAGCTTACATATGAAGAGAGATTAAAAAGACTGGGTCTTTTCAGCTAGGAGAAGAGATGGCAAAGGGGGGGATATGATAAAGGTGTGGAGAAAGTAAATAAGAAAGTGTTATTTACTGTTTCATATAACACAAGAACTAGGGTCACCCAATGAAATTAATAGGCAGCAAATTTAAAACAAAAGGAAGTATTTCTTCACACAATGTACAGTCAACCTGTGAACTTGTTGCCAGGGGATGTGATGAAGGCCAAAACTATAACTGGGTCAAAAAAAGAATTATATCAGTTTCTTTAGGATAGGTCCATCAATGGCTATTAGCCAAGATGGTCAGGGATGCAATCCCATGCTCTGGGTGTCCCTAGCCTTTGACTGCCAGAAGCTGGGAGTGGACAACAGGGGATGGATCACTTGATAATTGCCCTATTCTGTTAATTCCTTCTGAAGCATCTGGTGTTGGCCACTGTCATAAGACAGGATACTGGGCTAGATGGACCATTGGTCTGACCCAATATGGCCATTCTTATGAGTAGCTCAGAGGGGTGTGTGTGTGTGTGGGGGGGGAGGGGGCTGACGAGTACTGGCTGGACTAGGAGGCTGGTACTGGGAACCAACCGGGGGAAGTGGAGGGAAATGGACAGCTCTGATGAGGAGCTGGGGTGCACAGGCAACTTTAATTCCAGCATTTTCTAACCTTTGAGTGCTTGACTTTTCAATCTTAATTATGTTCTTTTACTGTGTTGTTTTGTGTAATGTATCCCAAATGGGACTGGGTATTATCTGAAGATCATTTAGGTTAATGATGGAAGTTCAGTGTCACAACAATTACTATGGAAGATTGCTCCATGGTTCCAGATGTTTTCTAAAAATGTTATAACTTTGTCGCTGGACTTAGGTCATATTTATTGCCATCCAGAGGTTAGGTTCTAAAAAAGAAGAGTAGAGACTGTACTGTTTTTTGCCACTATGTCACTGAAGTAAAAAGCATGTGGCACACCTAATGTTTATCTCCTTTATGTATCACAGTGATATATCAACCAGGTTGTTGTCTGCAACAAGTGATCTATGATGTGGTAAAGATAACAGGTAGGTTGCATTGAGCAGCCACAAGTCAGGTGTATCATAGTCCTCTTCCAGATTTACCAGAAGTGGGACAAGAATTGCGTTACATGTCTAGAATTTTGGAATGATGTGTTTTTTCCCCTCACGTGGTTTTTTATAGCAGTTAGCAGACCATAGATCCCATTTGTCTCTTCATGGAGTTCCTACATTTATAAGGGATATCGGTAAGTCATCATGTTCTGTTCTTTTTAATTTCTTCAAACTGAAAGATGAGTCTTTGGTTATTTTTGAGTAAAAGCATTAGGAACAAGGTTGCAGTTTTCCTTGGATTTATCTTTTGTGAGGCACGTGGGAACATTATCACTATCTTCATTGTTGACAACCCATTTTTATGGGATCTTGTAAAAGTTGCACTGTACGGCAATGTCCACATGCAATCTGATCTGGTTGTTAATGTGGCCCTGGTACCCTTTACATAACCAGATATATATGTGGGAATAATTATAACATGTCAATCCATCCACCTAGTTTTTCCACACCCATCTTTTCTGTATTAGTTACATGGCTAAGGGATGGAATGTCTTTTCTGCCTGACATTGCTGTCATTTCAATACTTTTTGGGACAGGGGGATCCATGTCTATGGTGCCCTTGGATAAAAATGTCCCTTTGCAGCCAGACTCACTGTTGCCAATTCTCATGATTATATCACAGGACTTGAGATATTTGATGTGATTCTTATAGACCCAGGTCCTGGATGCATGTGATTAGGTAAGAATCTCAGCTTTCATTTGTTTAAAAAAGTAAGTTTCTAGCCCTCGTGGTTCCAGAGAAAAGCTTGAAAACATGCCCCGGATACACCCAAAAGGCACAGAAACTGGGAAACAAATAAAACAAGCCACACATTTATTATTATTTCAAAACTGATGAATTTTCAGCCAAGCTCATGACTTTTTGAAGCCTGACTCATAAGATTCCAATGTTTGGGTTGGCAACACTGCGAGACTGCACCAGCCTTGGAGCTCTGTTGGGGTTAAGGCAGAAGTTGTATGCATGTCCAGACAGTGGAAATCTTTAGCAGTGTGCTAGCTGTAGTGAAAGTTGCTGTGTGTCTGTTTCCCTGATGACACAATGTTAGCATCTGAAGAATCTATATTTCCTCCATCACAACAGAGAGAGGTTATCATTCCAGCTGCTTATCGCAGACCTGCCCTGTGGATGCAGTGAGAGGATTTCCCATTTAGTGTGTAACAACAGGTATTTTATATTTGCTTTGCAAACATTCCCTTTGGGGAAAAAAAGATTTTAAGTTCTTGCTCTTTCCCTCTTTGTATCTCTCTTTCTATCATTGTGTCCACATACTTACCTTTATCATTTAATATTTACTAATGAAGTAATTGATCCATATCCTGGTTTCAGTTATATCAAATCCATTCAACATATGCCCTAGGAAGTTTAGGGTTGTGGGAGAAGCATTGCTGGTATTTACTTGCCAGACCTGAGGTGGCTTTTGAAAGATGACGTAAAAAGGAATTACAGTAGAACCTTAGGCTATGTCTACACTACTGCGGTAAGTTGACCTAAGTTACGCAACTCCAGCTACATGAATAATGTAGCTGGAGTTGATGTAGCTTAAGTCAACTTATTGCAGTGTCTTCATCGCACTGGGTCGACGGGAGACAGTCTCCCGTCAACTTACCTTATTCCTCTAGTTCCTGGCAGAGTACTGGAGTCAACTGCCATTGATTCACTGGACCCACTAAATCAACCCCCGGTACATGATCGCCGCAGTGTCGATCCCACGGTAGCATAGACATAACCTTAGGGTTACGAACACCTTGGGAATGGAGGTTGTTCGTAACTCTGAAATATTTGTAACAAAACATTATGGTTGTTCTTTCAAAAGTTTACAGCTGAACATTGACTTAATACAGCTTTGAAACTTTACTATGGAGAAGTAAAATGCTGCTTGTAACCATCTTAATTTAAATGAAACAAGCACAGAAACAGTTTCTTTACCTTCTCATATAGTATTTTTAAACTTTCCCTTTCTTTTTTTAGTAGTTTACGTTTAACACAGTACTGTACTCTATTTGCTGCCCCCCACTCTCTACTGCTGCCTGATTGTGTACTTCTGGTTCCAAATGAGCTGTGTGGTTGACCAATCAGATTGTAACTCTGGTGTTCATAACTCTGAGGTTCTGTATCTCCATGTTGAGGAACACTGTTGGAAGCTTCTAAGAAGGAGGAACAGTGGAATGAGTATCTCCTCAACTGTCTTTTTATTTCTCTTTATTTCTTTTAATATCTATATGTTGATTTTATATTGGCACACCTTGTGTTATGCAAAATATGATTACTTTCTGGGGAAAGTGTTGGCAGGAGCAAGGTTCTGTAACAATAGGGATTATAGTCTCAGATGGGAGGAGGGCTGTCTATGGGATATTTGATCCTTCTTGACATAATGGACACAATAGATGTCCATTTTTCAGTCCCTTTTCCCCTGTGTTTCATTTGGGAGCTGATATAAATATAATTGTAACCCTTCTGCCAGGTGGAGCCAGTGACAAAGGCCAGGTTCAGTATCTAGGGGTTCCTTTTCAACAATACCACACAAAACAGTCTCGAGCCACCACTCAGTCACCTGGGACCCTCTGGGTGCCTCTAAGAGGCAATACTTCCCCTCTCGCAAGCACAGAATCTGAGTGTAGCAAAAACTTTTAATAAAAGGAGGGAAGTAACTCAGCATTAATTTGGGAAAACACCACAACTAGGGTTTATAAACATTAACCATGAGCAAAAGACCCACCCCCAAGTAAGTTGGGCAGTGTCCTTTTCCCCTCAGGTTCTTAAGTTCAGCAACCCAAAAGTCCCTTTAACGTGCTCATCCCTTCTCTGCACCCCACTCACAGTTGCCGTCCTTGGCCAGTGCAGCCTGAGTTCAGAGTTCGCCTCCCACCCTGTGTGGAGGGGACGGGGGGTAAGGAGGCATCTTACACGCTCTGTTGCTCGGGCACTCGCTCATTGCCCCAATGGGCCAATTGCTGTGCCTCTCCATGGGGCTCTGCTCTGGCCATCCCCCACCAGCTGCCCTGCTGTCCACTTGCTGTGCCTCTCCACCAGCCACCCAGCTGGCCACTCACCAAGTTGTCATCAGGGCCCCCCACTTAACACAGCTCTTAGTGATTTAAGCTGTTAGTGGGGAAACCTCACTGCTAGTGCACACTGGGCAGTCTCTTGCAATAGAGACACTGTCCCAGAGTAGGTCTAATACTTAGACCTAGGTATCAGTGATTTCAGCTCTGCAGCACATAACAAGGAGAGATGAAGGGTTAACTGGTATCTAAGACCCTTAAACAAGGCCCCACCCACTACATACAAGTACCTGTCCACACCCTTTCTCAACTCATTGGGCTTTGGAACCCATGTCCGCTGCCTAGCGAGTGCCATTCAGTTGAGGGTGAGTCCCTCCATCAGGGTATGCTAGGTACAATTCTGCTGCCCTCTGTTCACACAACAAGGATAACAACCCTTTATTACTCCTGCTCCAATGACCAGGAGACTGGGGATCCAACACGAGCCACAAGGGATCATTTGGGCAGGCAATCCCATCATGCTGAGCACCTAGGCAGGGTGGGTGTGTCCATGCTCCTGAGGTCTTTTTCCGCAGCTCATCACTAGATGTCAGGGGAGAGCTCATTCAGACTCTCTTACATAATAATAAAGATAAGTGCAAATTACTTCATGTAGGAAGGAAAAATCACATGCACAACCACAAAAACCTGGTAACAGTCTTCAAATATGTTAAGGGTTGTTATAAAGAGGACTGTGATCAATTATTCTCCATGTCCACTGAAGATAGGACAAGAAGTCATGGGCTTAATTTGCAGCAAGGGAGCTTTAGGTTAAATATTAGGTAAAGCGTTGAGTATAAGGGTAATTAAGCATTGGAAGAGGCTTCCAAGGGAGGGTGTGGATTCTCCATCACTGGAGGTTTATAAGAATTGGTTGGATAAACACCTGTCAAGGATGGTCTAGGTGCTGGTCCCTTAGATCTCCTTGACACAAATTAGGAAGGCAACAAGCTGGTCCCTGGTATCAAAAAGGTTGAGAAACACTGGTCCAGGTTGACCTGGTCCTGCCTCAGCACAGGAGACTGGACTTGATGACCTCTCGAGGTCCCTTCCAGTTTCTATGACTGTATGTTAATTGAAGAGACTGCTGGGAAGGGAAGCCAGCTGGAGCCTATTAACTGGGAGAAAAGTGCTGTTCAACAGTAAAATGGGTGGTTGTTTCATCTCTAATTGTTTTTGCTTCTGGAGATAAGGGAGTGTAGGGAAAGGTTAAAAACGGGCATATATAGAGAGGACAGCTCCTTGTACGAAATACTTTGTAGAGCCTAATATCATGGTAAGCCCAAGGGATTTACAATCTAGGCCCTCATCCTGCAAGCTGCTCCCTGTGGGTGGACCAGCACCCATTGATTTTTTTAGGATTCTGTAGGGGTTTGCCTGTGTAATATTGCTTGTAGTTTCTGGACCTTTGCATATAACAAGAGACAGCAGGCTGAGAAAACAAATAAACTTGGAGGGAGGGAGAGGGGCAAGGTAACAGTGAAAACAAATTATTTGCTATAATAAGTGGTGGTGTCAGCATGCCAATTGCCTAGCCATTGTCAAGTTTTATCACAGAAATCATATCATAAGCAGTCTAGTTTTCCAATGGAAATGAGCGCAAGCTAATCACAGGGGTCCAGAATACTTTGGCCTGAATTCCACCATAAGAGTTACTAGGCCTCAATCAGTACAGGGCTTTAAGCACAAGCAATTAAAAAAAATGGCAATTGTCATGGGTTCATGTAAAATTGTAAGTATCAAAGACCCCACCAATAATAAGGACAGCACTGGACACTGTCTTGAACTACCAGGGTTTGACCAAATTAGAGTATTGTATATTCCAAATGCTGGTTTGGACTTGGGAACATTTTCAGAGAAACTCGAATAAAATAATTATACTTGATTTATCTTTAAAAAGAAAATATGAAAATACCACCTCCCATTCAAATAACTTAAAACAAACAAACAACTTTCCTACAAAACCCACCTCACTCAGACTGACACATGATTGAGAGGGAAAAAGAAAAAAATATAATTATTTTCAGATACACTGACTATTTAAAATCTACACAAAATCAATGAAATGCAAGGAATGGAGGCCCGTTAACTTAATTTCAGTTTGTTTTGTGTGATAAATAATTTTAGAAAGTGCACGTGGTGACACCTATAGATAAGGTTGCTTGGCACTTTTCACTATAAGACCTTGTTTTCAGTTGCTTATACAATGTTGCTAATTTCCTTGATTTTGATGTGATTCCAGCAATATAAAATGCTTTACTGTAAGACCCCATCTCCTGGAGACAAGTGCATATGTGAGAATCTCAGCTTTCAGTTTAAAAATAAAATAAGTTTCTAGCCCTCATGACTGCAGAGAAAAGCTTGAAAATGCATTCCATGGTCAACCAGAAAGCTAAAAAAAAGTTATTGCAAATAAAAAGAACCCCAAGTTTATTATTATTTTTTAAAATAATAAAAGGATTATTCTTTTATTAAAGGTCTGTAGCCTGACCTTACATAGACCACAGTGGGAGCAAGCCAGAAATAGTTCAGGGTTTTCACAGGTCCAGTAGCCCCAATGCTTTGTACAATGGGTGCAGAGGGGCTACAATAGCCTTGAACCCCATGGCGTGGGTCTGGATTTCACCTCCCCAAGCTCTTTGCACTCCAGGCCCAGGAATGCCAATTCTATGTGCATGGATTGGATTTTATCCAAAAGGAATAGATTTGTCTTACTTGTGTAATACTTTTAACTGAGGACTCAGCAAAGGCAGAATTGTTAGTTACAGGCTGAATATTCAATATTCTGCATTTACTGATTCCTAAGTGGAAATGAATCAGTGCAGCAGGCAAGAAAAATCAGCAGATTGGTCCACCCACATTTTAGAAACATGCCACAAAAATGCATCCTTCCGACTCCATCACCAAAAGTCTCTCCAACATCTAAATCTATACACAGAATGAACCATAACTTAGCTGTCCCATCTCCCAATATACAAAGAATATGAGGGAATCTGCACAATCTATAAATCATTATAATGAATGCATTCCCAATATTTCCTATCCAGAAACAAGCATGAATGATATATAAGAAAGGAAAATAATTTGTTTGCAGATTTTTACAAATGATTCCGCCATGCTTTGGGATACTGTCTATGCACCATGAAAGATGGATTAGAATGTGAAGGCCCTGATCCCGCAAAGCTTTATGCATGTGCTTAATATTAAGCTTGTGCATAATTCTATTGTACTCACTGGATTAACATATATGCTTAAAATTAAATCCATATGTAGGTCTTTTCTAGGTTGGGATCTAAAGTAATGTTATGTCGAGTCTGGCATTGACTTTGATTGGCTTTGTATCTTGCAATAAATGCCAAAACCTTGAACTATTATATAACATCATATAAGGTTCAGTGTCCACTGAATTGCCATCTAATTCAGACTTGTGTGGCTTATAGGAGGAGTTTTTGTTCCTCTCCAGTAACACTGCTCTACAGCCAAAATGCTTCTGAAATAAATGTAGTCAAACTTTACTAATTCTGGGTCACTGAGAATGAAAATTGTTGATTGGCTCTAGTTTTCAAGATATGCTATTGGGTCAGTATATACGACCCTTGACTTGGGAATGGCGGAGGATAAGTGAGTTATAAAGGGAAGGGATCTCAATTTAAACCAGAAATGACTAAAATACATCTTTGACTGGATCTATGAATAAATCTATGACTGGGTTTGGACAGTACTTGCTTTTTAGGCAAAACAATGAATGATGCAATCTGAAGCTGGTATTGCGTCATACATGATATGAATTGCATCATGCTATTCCTAGAAGTCATGGATGATGCAATCATAACGAAGCTTACATCACTCTGCTGAACAAATTGCCCTATATTAGCTCTAGAAATCATACAGTGTCGTGCTCTCTTATTTGTCAGTGTTTGATTTTGCAAAGGGACACATTTCTGTTTAGCCAAAGTGAGCAGAGATGCCCCGTACTTGTGTGAACAGTGCAGATAACTTCTGCTATGTTTGTGGTGAAGTGACTTTTGCATCACAAAAGCGCAGTATAACCACTATGGTTAAGAAAGCCTATCCCCTTTATTTTGGCTGCAAAATTGGAGATCAGGACAAGAGGTGGGCCCCACACATATGCTGCAACACTTGTGCAACAAATCTTCGCCAGTGGTTGAACAGGAAAAGGAAATCTATGCCTTTTGCAGTGCCAATGATTTGGAGAGAGCCAACAGATCATACCAGCAATTGTTACTTCTGCATGGTGCCTCCAGTTGGGAAAGGTGTGTCAAAGAAGAAAAAGTGGACTGTGCATTATCCAAACATTCCATCAGCTATACGCCCAGTACCCCACGGAGAAGGACTGCCGGTTCCTGATGCACCAGAATCATTCTCACTTGAGTCAGACGAGGAAGAGGAAGAGGATGAAACTTCTGGTCCTGAACCATCAATGTCACAGGACCCACATTTTCTCCCATCCTCCTCCTCTGAACCACACCTCATAACACAAGGTGAACTGAATGACCTTGTCAGGGATTTGGAACTACCCAAGAGTAAGGCAGAGCTGTTGGGCTCCAGACTACAGCAGTGGAATCTCCTGGCAGGTGATGTTCGGGTTTCCATGTTCCGTGACCGTCAAAAGGATCTTGTCCCATTCTTCTTCATGGAAGGTGATCTTGTAGCCTGCAACAACATCGATGGTGTGATGGCAGCCCTCAACATCGTTCATGATCCAGATGAGTGGAGACTGTTCATTGATTCATCGAAGACGAGTCTTAAAGCTGTTTTACTGCATAATGGCAATGTTTTGCCATCAATTCCAGTTGGTCATGCAGTCCATATGAAGGAAACCTATGACAACATGAAACAACTTTTGAGGTGCATAAACTATGACCAACATCAGTGGCAGCTTTGTGGCGATTTGAAGGTTGTTGCTCTCTTGCTTGGTCTGCAGACTGGATACACAAAGTACTGCTGTTTTCTCTGCGAATGGGATAGTCGTGCAAGAGATTCCCACTACATCAAGAAAGATTGGCCACTCCGACAGTCATTGGAGCCTGGGAGGAAAAGTGTTCAGCATCCACCACTTGTTGAATCAAGGAAGATTTTGTTACCACCCTTACACATCAAGCTGGCTCTGATGAAGAACTTTGTCAAGGCCATTGACAAAACACAAGCAGCTTTCAAGTACCTCCGTGGAAAATTTCCAAGGTTAAGTGAAGCTAAGATAAAGGAAGGTGTCTTTGTTGGTCCTCAGATTCGTGAACTTCTTCGAGATGATGCATTTGACCATGCACTGCGTGGCAAGGAAAAGACGGCATGGAAAGCCTTCCAGTTAGTGGCAATAAATTTTCTCGGAAACAACAAGGCAGACAACTACAGGTTGTTGGTGGAAAACCTCCTCAAGGCATATAAAAGCCTTGGTTGCAACATGTCACTAAAGATACATTTTTTGCACTCTCATCTAGACTTTTTTCCACCAAACTGCGGAGCAGTGAGCGACGAGCACGGCGAGCGATTTCACCAGGACATTGCAACAATGGAGAAACGCTACCAGGGCAAATGGAGCCCATCAATGCTTGCAGACTATTGCTGGACAGTGACAAGAGATGCTCCATTTAATGAATACAAGAGACAAGCCAAGAAGCGCCGAGTAGACACTGAATAGGACTAAACTATGTACATAATAGTTTTTTGCCTTTTGTTTCATAATACATTTTATTTATATAACCCTTTTGCTGATTTTTAAAGTGTTACATAAACAGGACAGGTGAACTATTATCATGTAAAGCAACCATAAACACATGAAAAGACCTAGGTTTACAATTTATGATTAAAACTCTACTATCTACACAATATACATAGACATAAAATGTAAAAACTTAAATATCTTAGAAACAGTAGCCAATCAGTTGTTTTAATTGTCATATTTGAATTCAGCACATCAAAATACATAATAAATAGCACATTTTATCTCTGAAGCAGACGACTTCTCAAAAATTGTAGACCAGTGTAACTTATCAGCATGCTACATAGCATTAGAAATTATAAAAAAGCCAAATAGTAACTTCAGCATAAACCATAATATTATGGCTATCTGTTTCCAGCTCTCTCTCTCTTTTATTTACGTAAAACTTTTCCCTGTAAAAATAAAAATCAGTTCATTTTAAGAAAATGCTTATGCAGGCAAAACATGTTTGCTATCTTTTACAGTGATGTTTTATGCATCAGTCAGGGTGTGGATTGTATGTGTGAATGAAAAAAAGAAAAATTGAAGTGTTATGTTGACAGATATGGATGGGGTTTGCGTGAATGAGGATTACATACCAAAATCTAATATGACCATAGGGTACACTGATCCACTGCCAAAATTAAAAGAAAAAGACTGATCACAGGGTTGACAGCTGAGTTTGACCCAGATGCTTTATGGAATAAAGGAGTATTTTATTTGCTTCATCTGGCTTTCCCACAGTCTCAAATCAGCAATAAAATGGTTTAATGGAAAAGAGATGCCAAATGTAACTTTTCATTTTTAAACTATCTTTATATGAATCCACTTTTAAAAAAATCAGAGTAAGAAACTGAAGGAAAATGTTTGTGTTCAACAAATAAAAAAGCTTATAAAATGAGCTTTAAGATTTAACAGTGTTGCCAGTTTATGTACATATATTTTCCCTCCAACAATTGTAAAATACACAAAAGATTATGAAATGCTATTATAATTTTAGTTTCCCTAATATATTGTTTATGCATGTTCCTTTATGAAGATGTTCAGTGTCAGAAATCACATGTAATATATATGATACAGGGGCTTCTGTGATAAATATGCACTTTAATTACATGACAGAAGACTAAATTAAACCTTTTGTATTGTATTGCTTTGTGTATTGAGGAAAAGTAAGATTGAATCCATTTAGTTCTGGCAGTGACATTTGCCTGCCTTCATGAAATGGTTAAATATTTTTTCCATTGGCTACACAGAGCACTTAATCTGCTGGAGTTTGGCTTAACCTTGTTTTGGCTGACTCTCTCTTTTTGAGAATTGTTTGTATCTCCATACTGGACAGAATTTTCAGAAAGCTTTGGCATGCCCAGCTGGGGCCAGATTTTCAAAAGAAACCTACATACACGTACACACCTAAGTAAGCGGCTAGATTTTCAATGGAGCTCAGGTGCTGGATGCTGCACTGTTTTGAAAATCTGGCCACTTCATTTAGGCGTCTAAATGGGAATTTCTCTCTTCTGAAAATCTGGCCCAAGGTATGCAATGAAGAGATGGTCACGTACAAGCTGTGGAATAAAGAAAGTGCTGCAAAACAATGGGCTTTACTTGGAAAAACAAAGCCACACACTTTTCTGAAGAGAATATAAATGTTTTTCCACCGTGATTATGGCTGCAGTAACTTCCTCCACACACAAGTTGTAATTTATAAGTAAAGGTGACAGTGCCTGGGGAAAGATGCCAAACTAACGTCTCTTTAGACCTGTTCCATGGCCCATTGAAGTCAATGGGAGTTTTTCCATTGACCTCAATGGACTGTGGATCAGGCGTTTTATGCCAGCTTCCTCACATTGTTCTATCAATATGCTGGAGTCATCTGCTACAGGAACAAATCTAAGGATGAGAAAATAGGTCCAGTCTTCATGCTTACTCAGTCCTTGGTCTATCTCTTGGGATTGCCAATGAGTGCCAGTTGTGATGTGGATGAAGGCCAGTGATAGAGTGAGAACATCAAATCATTTCACAATCACTTTTTGTCACTACCGGACTGGGCCAGGTCACCAGGAGTGATCTAGAGGCCCTATAGCTCCATTGTCTCAGCCCTCCAGCCCCGCTTCAGGCAGCATTATGGAAAACTTCAGACTACCTGAAGGAAGCAAAGGTATTAAAAAGAAAAGAAAAGAAAAAAGAAAAAAAGAGCCTCTAGGGTGAAATTGTGGCCCCAATGAAGTCAATGGGAGTTTTGCCATTGATTTGAATGGAATAGGGGTTTCACCTTTAGACTAAAGGAAAAGAGTCAAAGCTTGTAACTGAAACCTTTGAATAAACCTTTCAATAACGCTTAGTATGTCCACAGCCACGAGCTAGATATCCATCTAGCTACAACACTTCTGTTCATGTAAAATGATGAAAAAGTGCACTCTTAAGGATACTTGCAGATTGTACAATGCTGCGTTGAAGCTTTTATTACATTGATTCAACTACTTTCCATAGGTTATGAAAAGTAATCTTTCTGTATCTCACTGAATTTGCATCTTGGGGGTGATTGATACTCTGCGAGAGATGAAGCTGACTTCTGTTCCCCACAACATAGGTGCGAGATGAATCCTAGTTTGAGATAGGCTATTATTTACTGCCAACGTTATTTCATAAATTCAGTTTCACACTTCTAATTCAGAATCGTGTGCTTTGTATGAGGAGGGCTCTGTTATTAAGTCAGACATTTCTCAAGAAAACTAAACCAAACTAGAAGACACGAGTAGTAGATTGGTTTTCCACCACTCCAGAAATGTGTGAAGTATTATTTTATTATACATTAAACTGTGATTAAGTGTGAAGATGTCTTCTGATCATGTCAATGGATAAGTACCACTTTTCATTTAATTTAATCTGGGAATAGATCACTATAAGTGATCCAGGGGATTTGTTAACAAGATTATAGAAGCATTTAACATACAAACTGAAAGACCCCTCTCCCCTGCTAAACATAGAGAGAGAAGAGTATTCAGTAATCAACACTTACCATGCAGCAGTATCTGAGACATCACCAATTATGTCTCCTTCTAAGTATACGGAGGTACTGTGGTATATCAGATATCATGGTGTGATTACTGTTGATTTTTTTAATGGTGGCCACTGCACTATGAAAATTAACTGCATGTACTGGGATCACTTGACTTGTTTTATAACCAAAAAAGTGCATGCTGTCTGTCGGGTAGCTGCCTGACTTATACCCGTGATCTTCACAGCATACACACAGTGAAGTTAGATGAAACCACACCATACTCTTGCTGGAAGATTGTAATGTATCATTACTTTATTTCTTAGAATTCAGAACAACAACACACAAGAACCCCAAATCAGAGAAAGACAAAGCAGGTTGCTCCCTAAAACAGAGAGCCGCAACTCACCCCACCTTACCTTAGGTTGTCTGCAGACTGACTTTGATCGCGTACTTCCCTACAGAGCCTCCTAACCTGCAAGCAGGACCAGCAGCTCCCTTACAAAGTTAAGAGAGAGTTTTTAATTGTAACCCAGTTTTCAATATACCACAATACCAAGCTTAGGAACACAGAAATTGCTTTCAGAAGTAGTGTTACAAGCACTTGGAAGCAGTTGTGGTCTCTGGCCTTGCCTACAGGCAGTCTGAAAGGATAGAGATGCAGGAAACCCTCTAGCTGAGGAGTTTAGCAGTCATGGAACATCTTTCTTTTTCTTTTTTTTTTGGTATGCATTACCCTTCAGCTCCCCTTGGAATAAAATGCCTACATATTTTTCATCTGGTATTTGGGATTCTTTCATAGTTCTGAATGGCAGAGTCATGCTCAGAGCCTCATCCTGTGAGGTGTAAATTACAGATGTACAATCTAAGAAATTTTCCAAAATGCTGTGTTAAAAACCTGAGGTGCTCAAGCTCATGCACATTATATCTGGGTCTTCCTATCTATAAAAATTCAGTTCCTATGCTCCTGTTACCACACCATGGAATGCCTCTGAAGAAAGTTCTCTGACCCCACAGGCTCACTCTTCTTTTCGTTTGTTTTCGCCTACTTCGGCACTGCCATATTCCTTGCCAAACAGCACTACTTTCCCCACACTCACTGACTCCCACACCCACAGCCTCCATAATGTATTTGGAACCTTAGACCCCCACCCCCCCCGGCCTCCTTAGACCATTTTTCCCAAATGCTCCTGTCTCCCTTTCTATGCAGGATCTTTCCAACATTTTAAAGATAGGATCAACATGATCTCCCTTTCCTCCCAGTTCCTCCTCCCCCTTGAATACCTTTTCTGTAATCTCCCCTGTCAATAACACAGAAGTTTCTCACCTCTTCTACATCTCTGAATCATCCACCTTTCCTCTCAGCATTTCCTGTCCCTCCTCCTTAACCTTTCACTTTTCTCTGGCTCCTTTCCTTCCAAATACAGGATGGCCTTTTATCCACCATCCTCGGAAAGCTATCCCTCAGCCCTAAGTGTCTCTCCACCTACCAGCCCATCTCCAGACTCATCAACTGTGCAGTCTACAGTCTTTGCCATACGTTCCTCTCCTTATCTATCTTGGGGCCCCTTCAATTTGGCTTCCACCTTAACTTCTTCAACAAAACTGCACCCACTGAGATTTTTAATTTGGCTCTTCCTGGCCAAGTTTCAGGGCCTGTGCTTCATCTTTGCCCTCATTTTCTCAACTGAGTTTGACACTGTCCATCACACCCTCTTCCTCCACATATTGCCATCCCTGGGCTTTCACAATACTGTTATTTCCTGGTTTCTGCTACTACCTATCTGGTTGTTCCTTCATTTTTTTGGTAGTTCCTCCACCTGCCCTTTTTCCATGGGGTTCCACAGGGCTCTCTTCTTGGTTATCTCCTCTTATTTCTGATGCCCTCTCTCGGGGTGATCACATTTGCTCACACCACTTGAGTTACCATTTCTAGGCTAATGACTCATAAGAACATAAGAAGCCATACTGGGTCAGACCAAAGGTCCATCTAGCCCATATCCTGTCTTCTGACAGTGGCCAATGCCAGGTCCCAGAGGGAATGAATAGAACAGTGAAATGGCCAGAGACTTGCAGGTACACTCCACTCTGGCAGTAGGTTGTCTGTAATGTACTGTGGTCTGTTCCAAAGTTATTCCCATACAGTGCTGCAATTTTCCTTGTTACACTTGGTTTGGAGGCACAGCAGCAAAAGGTAGATTGGGCAAATTAGGAAACTGATCAAGTGATCCATCCCCTATCACCCATTCCCAGCTTCAGGCAAACAGAGGCTAGGGACACGATCCCTGCCCATCCTGGCTAATAGCCATCGATTGACCTATCCTCCACGAACTTATCTAGTTCTTTTTTGAACCCAGTTATAGTCTTGTTCCTCACAACATCCTCTGGCAAAGAGTTCGGCAGGTTGACTGTGAATTATGTGAAGAAATACTTCCTTTTGTTGGTTTTAAACCTGCTGCCTATTAATTTCATTTGGTGACCTCTAGTTCTTGTGTTATGAGAAGGAGTAAATAACACTTCCTTATTTACTTTCTCAAATCTACCTGTCTCCCTCCCTCCAATCCCACATTTCAGCCTCTCTCTGATATCAAGATTTTTTGACCTTTACAATCTCATGTACTGTAAATGAAAACATGTCATTGGTAGTGTATGGTTATGCTGTAGCATACATGTTTAAACAGGGGCAGTATATGGTATTGCCACTGGCACTTACCTTACTGTTGACTGATGGAAGATAGCATGGGTGAGTAGCATGACATCGAGAAGCCTTGGTTTCCTGTGGTTTTCAAAACCATCTTAAAGTTAATATCATTTAACACTTATACTGTCATGGGTTAACATTTTCAAAAGCACCTAAGTCCCATTGACTTTCAAGGAGACTTAGAAGTCACTTAGGGCTTGCTTACCTGGGGGCATTTACTAATATAATTATACTGCTATAGTATCAGAGGGGTAGCCGTGTTAGTCTGGATCTGTAAAAAGCAACAGAGAGTCCTGTGGCACCTTTAAGACTAACAGATGTATTGGAGCATAAGCTTTCGTGGGTGAATGCCCACTTCGTCGGATGCATGCATGCATCCGACGAAGTGGGCATTCACCCACGAAAGCTTATGCTCCAATACATCTGTTAGTCTTAAAGGTGCCACAGGACTCTCTGTTGCTTTATACTGCTATAGTTATACTGGTATAACTGCCTGTGTGGACAAGAGTATCCACATGGGCAATATAATAATTCCAGTATAATTAGGCTGGTGAATTTTCCCATGTAGACAATCTTTTAGATACTTTTGAAAATTTTCCTATGGTGCTTAGAGGCCTCAAGCACATCTGGGTCCTGTTGTGCTAGGCACTGAACAAACATATAATAAATGATAGTCATTGCCCTGGAGGTCTTGCACTCTACAAGACAAGCCATAACATGATGTGGATGAGACAAACAAGTGGGTAGACAAACAAGAGAAACAAGCCTGGCTCTGCTGAATGTGGCAACCTATGATCAACTCCCTCCACCTACTCTTACCATGGTCTCATTCTCTTTTTTAATTCTTTCTTCATTATTTGTAGCACTAGACAGGGCCGGTGCTACCATTAAGGCAAACTAGGTGGTTGCCTAGGGCGCCAAGATTTGGGGGCGCCAAAAAGCGGTGCCCCCCAATTTTTTTTTACAGCATTCCTGGGCTGGGCTGCCGGTGGCGCGCTGACACGTGTGGCTTAGACTCCCTCTCCCAGCTCAGCGGCCGCTCCACTTCTCCCGCCTCCCAGGCTTGTGGCGCCAATCAGCTGTTTGGCGCCGCAAGCCTGGGAGGGGAGGAGAATTAGAGCAGGGGAGGAGTGCTCGGGGAGGAGGCGGAGCAGAGGTGAGCTGGGGTGGGGAGCTGCCACACGGCTCCCCGGGGGGGGGAGCCGTTGCGGGGGGGGGCGCCTCAGGGTGGAGGGGGTGCGGGGAGCTGCCGCAGGGCTGGGGGGAGGCGGGGGCGGGGGCACAAGGTGGAAGTTTCGCCTAGGGCGCGAAACTTCCTTGCACTGGCCCTGGCTCTAGATAAACTTTCACTTTCTAGCATCCTTCCATTTGTGCAGGGGGATGGTTTCTGTAAGGGCGGTTGATATTGCTTGAGCGCTTTATGTCATGCTGCTGTAGTTGACAGAGTGCTTTACTTTTTTAAGAAGAAGAAAAAGATACACAATCAGTGAAATAGCCAGAGACTTGCAGTACACTCCACTCTGGCAGTAGGTTGTCTGTAATGTACTGTGGTCTGTTCCAAAGTTATTCCCATACAGCGCTGCAATTTTCCTTATTACACTTAGTTTGGAGGAGCAGCAGCAAAAGGTAGATTGGGCAAACTAGGAAATTGACCAGTGACCGATATGTAGTCCACTGGCCACTGGTGCACAAAATTTGTGGTGAGGAGTGAGAAAAAGAAGCCACAGAAAATAGGAAAGATCTGAATAGGAACTAACTCTGTATCTGTGCCTCTTCTGCACAGAAATAAATATGGAAATATGTATGAATAATAAAAATGCTTTACTATCTTACTTTCAAGATATATTATTAGCCTCCCAGGTGATGCATAAGCACATTGTCCTATTTTGTCCCTTCCTTTGCCACGTTATCATCTCATGTTGTTCACATCTTAATTTAGGCCCCACGTCTGTAGAGGACTCCATCAGCATGGACCTTGAATCCCATGTAGATTCCTACTGAAGCTAAGGGGACTCAGTGTCTGTGTGGACAAATGCATTTCCTGGATAGAGCTCTTAATGTGTAAGTTCTCTGGGGTGGGGAATCAATATTGGTCCCTATTGTAAAGGGTCATGTACATTTTATGGTGCTCTACTGACTGTAAGATATAATAAAATAACTAGATTTTTCTCAACTTGTTACTGCTCCTCTGCATAAAGCTTCATGAAAAGTAGAGTAATATTTTTTTCCAAAAATGAATGGGCAACAAAGGAACACAGTCATGGGGTCAGCAGCAGTCATGCATTTTCTGAACAGCTGATAGGAAACCACATGGTAGAGCAGTGTAAAGATCACTTATTTCAAACCTGTGCAGATAACTGATTCGCTATGTACTTTAAACCGTCTCATGAAGGGTTCCATGTACCATCACTAGTTTAGAATGGACACTTGTATTTATACCAGAGTGAGTCCATATAGTTCCCTTGTATTATGTCGCTATTTTATTTCAGGGAAGCTACGTAAACTGGAAGCTGGAGGGAAAATGTGTATCATCTTCCAAACTGCTCTTCTTTGACAGTATCTTCTGACACTCGGTCACTGTGTTCTTTGTTGTCAGGATCTTTCAACATCAGACCCAATGTTTCCATCTAAACATATCATCACCAAGGTTAGAATGTCCAGTCTTGTTCCTGTGTTTGACACTGTGCAGCATATATTCTTTGAATCAGTATTTTCTGGCATTTTGTGCACCAATGTAAACAAACCACGCCACCCCTCTAGCCTACTGCCTTCAGTGGCAAACTGCTTAAAAATAACTCACAATGTAATAGTGGAAGGAGGCTTGTCTTGACTTTTTTGTGGTTTGTTGGGCTTTGGACAGTGACCTGCCACAGATTCCTGCTCAGCAAAGCTAAAGCACTTTTTAGTACCCCTTCGTTTATCAATGCAAATCCTCCATAATAGTAAAAATCACCTGAGGAAAAGCATGTATCAAGCCCAGGCTAGAGTGGCAGCATAAATACTTGGAGGGAAATTATTTCTCATTTTCACCAATGTTTTGGCACTGCAAACTACTACAAGAAACTCCAGATTTTCTGCAGAACTGGAAAATTTGAACTGATATAGTATCACACAACTCAATGATTCACTGTCACTGTAAATATAATTAGCAAACTGGTTATCCGATTAGAGGTCATAAAGCTAAAGTTAATTGCTAACCTGTTTATCCTAGTCTAGGGATAAAGCACACAAATACAGTTAGAATCAGCTTAAAACGTAAGACATTTTACTGAGTCCATCATAGACCAAGGGGAAAATTTTCAAAAGTGCGTAAGTGATTTAAGAGCTGAAGTGCCTACTTCACTTTTGAAAACTTAGGTGCTATAGAAAATGTTACCTCTCATCCTTTTTAACAGCTGCGGTATATGGGTCCAAACTCCAAATCCTTCCTTCCCCAAATAGTCTTTACTGTTATGAGTAATTCCACTAAAATCAATGGGCAAGGGTTTGCAGGCTTGTGCTTTATTGTGTATCTTTGTCTTTAAATGGCAGGCAGCTACAAAACCCTTACTCACACAAGTAGTTTGATTCCTCCGCCCCTGATCTGTTACCTTTTAAAAAAAAATTATTAGGTACCAAAATCCAACATGCCTGTAGAGTGCACTCCACTTTCAGCTGGAGGATTATTACATACTATTGTTATTAAAACATTTCACACATGTGCAGATTTTGATTTTCAAAGCCATATAACTTAGCCAAATCAAAACAGATTTTCACTGGGACAGTGAAAGTCACTTTTCCTGCCCCAGGACTATCTGCTTGTCAAATTTCTACCCTCTCTTTTTTCTGTGCTACAGTGGTTCAAAATAAAATTCACAAGATTGATTGATTTTATAATGGGAAAAGTGTAGGGTTTTTTCATATACTGAAAATGGCTGGATTACTTTCCCTCAAATTTTCCAGAAACTCCTGCCATCTGCCAGGGACTCACTGACTGTAGTACCCTGGAAAATTAAAATTTATGAGCAACTGAAAAAGAGAATTTATAATGGAAACACTTGTGTAACCTTAACTATGGCACTGACTTAGGAAAGCACCTATGGACAAACTTAAATCCATCCGTATTCAAAACAGTGCTTTAACATGTGCTTAACTCTAAGAATGTGCTGAAGTTCCATTGAAATCACATGCTTAAGCACATGCTTAGGTACTGTCCTGAATTGGGGCTCATAGATGTAGCTAACACTCCATTTATAATATATTATCGTAAGGAACATCATTTTCTATTCCTCAATAAAAACATGCTTGAGTGGTTTATTCATATTATTTACTAAGCATATGACTGACTGATCTTACAGGAAAGATTTCAAAATAAGAGTAATTTAATGGTATCATTTTATTAATCATGATCTAAACAGACAATGCATCCAACTGTTGTGTTACTTTGATTTGAATAAGTGATTTCCCCCCACCCCCAACAACAACTATTTTTGGTCCAGAGAAGACTCAGATACTTCTGTTAATGGGTCAGAACAGTGGTCCCCAATCTTTTTCGTCTGGCGGGCACCAGACGATGAGCCACGGAGGACCGTGGCAGTGGATGAGCATCTGCCGAAATGCTGCCGACAAGCAGCAACGTCAATAGGCGTCGCCGCCGAAATGCCACGGAAAATCGGCGGCATTTCGGCGGCGACACCTCTGGATGACGCTGCTTGTCGGCAGCATTTCGGTGGATGCTCGTCCGCCGGCCAGTATGCGGGCGCACTTAGACACCCCGGTGGGAACCATGGTGCCCGCGGGCACCGCATTGGGGACCCCTGGGTCAGAATTACAAGATGTATCACTTAGGTAAAGATTCTTTTTGTAGGGTATACCATTATGTAATAGATTGAATATCAGAATAATGATACGTTATTTCATTATTTTATTTTGGGGAAGCATTTTCCCCTGTAACAGCAAAAATGGTGATTCAGACATATAGCTATGAACTGTACTGTAGGTGGGAGTAAAGACATAATGCGGCTGGATAGTGGTGTTGAGTATTAATTGTTTGATAATGCATAAAGTATTTCTCTAACCCAAGACCCGGTTAATCACAGCCTTTCCATGACAATTTCCTTGTTCTGATTCTCAGGCATTTAATAGTGTTAGTGGGGGGGAGGGCCCAGACAATATAGCTCACCGCTGTAAGCTGCTTATGTTTGTGTACGTTTTTCTTTTTGAATGTCATGTCTTTAGCAAGCTGTTTGCATTCATGTGAGTTTTTCGCTTCTTAATTCTTGTCTGTCTACTGGCTTTATTATCAGAAGGTGGACACATGGATTCCAGCTGATGGCTCCACTGCCTTTATTCCTGCTGCTTCTTGTCAATGCTGTACCTTGGATGTTCTCTTTACCTACGCCATCTCATCTTGCACGCAGGCTCTCTTCAGATCTTCTCACTTCTTCCTCTAGAATATCTTTAAGTCCTTTCCTCTGGCCGTGCCACTAAAACTCTTGTCATCTTCCAGTTTGACTAACGCAGCCGCCTCCTGTGGGGACAGCATGGCAACTCCTCACCTCACCTAATGTTTATCATCCGGACACTCAGGAAGAAAGGCAAGACGCAAGATATGTGGTCTAACTAGGCCTCAGCTATATTAACTGTATTCTTCTGGCAATAACTCACACAGTGCAGGTCAATCTATTGCATTTGATGGAGAGTTGCTGTCAGCCCCTCCCCCCCAGCTCCTTGTGGAGACCAACTGCCCTCCCCTTGCATGAGGGATAAAGGATTACAGAAAGGGGGTTGTCTCCTTGTTGTACCAGACATGAGAAGCCCCAACCCTATTCCTCACCTTCTTTAGGAGATGCCTGCCCAATTTTTAGTTCTGGAATATCCAGCAACTGGAGTCCTATTGAATTAATTCTTGCACTGGATATTGGCTGGTCTAGTGTGTAATGGCACCTGGACTATAGGGAGGACAATGGGTCTTCAAGGAGCTGCTGCACCCCCTCCCCAAACCACAAAGAATCTGGCTCTCCGGGGACAGGGGAAGAAGGTGAGGTGGGGAAACCCCTGCTTAAAGAAGCAACAGCCCTGTTCGCCATTTGGGTTAAGACAATGGTCCCATCTTTGTGGCTGCAGGGATGCATTCAAAACACTTCTGTTAAAATCCTCTTCCTCGTCTGTCATCCGCAACATATCTCTTCCCTCTTTCCCAGACTTTGAGTCTCTCCATTGGCTCTCCCTTCTCCACCCCATCAAACACAGGCCACTTTGCCTTCCCTTTAAGGCCCTTAACAACTCATCCCACCTTACTTACATTCTGTTATACCTTGCTGTGTCACCCCTCCTGTCAGTAAACGAGACATGGATGGTCATGCCTAGTGGTCAGAGCTGGGAGGAGGTGTCAGAACTGGAATCAGGAGTCTACAGCGGGGTGAAAACAAGGCAGTAGTAGGGCTAAGAACAAGACCAGAGGAACAACATGGCTAGAGCAGGACTGGGAGCAAGGCTGTAGCAGGCTAAGGCCTATGGAATCTGTTACCACTTACCAGATCAGCTCCTGGTTTATGGATTGGCTGGAGCCTAGTGCAGGAATGACTTATCACTTCCTGTGGTTTAATTTGTCTCTAGTTCAGGGATGACTCATCATCTCCCTCATTGCCAGTGATGCTAGCCTTAGCTGCACATTTGTCCTTCTCTCCCACACATGCCTTCGTAGCCTTCTTTGCCTATCTTCATGCATAGAACACCTGCCTGAACTAGCCTGTGAAACTACTACCCTCTCCTCCCCCAATCCCTCCTTAAGACCATTTCAATTGCAAGACCTACAAGAAACTGCCAAGTGATAATGGCTAGGCCAGTAAGGATGTTCACATCTATCTTATTTAAATGTTTGTTTTTATCTTTTTAATACATTTAAATTTTAAATAAATTGTAGCTGACTTGAAACCATCCAACTGCACACACAGTGAATCTATCTAACCATGTTTCCTATCATCATTACCCATATGCTCTCTTCTCCTAGCCTGTTTGTTTATTACACCCATTTGTTGCGACTTGTCTTAAATTAGACTGTAAGCTCTTCAGGGCAAGGATCGTCTCTTGCAATACATTTGTACAGTGCTTAGCACTGCACAGGGCCTCGATCCTGATTGCCATGTCTACTTGCTATCGCACCACAAATAATAAATAACAATAACCAGATTGGACAAAATGCATAGGGCCCATGTATCAGGCTACAGACACTTCTACCGCCATGAGGTTGAAGTAGTGGATTTAAAGGGGCAGTGCAGGTACCCTAGACTGCCCAAGGATGCTGTCCCACCTACCACCCCAATGTAATTCTCTCTGACTGTAATTCTCTTGTGCACAGATTGTCTACTTGGGCAGTGTGCAGATATTTACCGTTGGCCCTAAATTTTCAATGCTTTTCATCATCAGTTGCTAAATATATTACACCACACTATTTGCTACAGTGAGTAGTTTTAAAACTTTTGTGTGGCTTGCCTCACCTCCTCAACCAGAAATTTTGCAAATAAATCACTGTCTTTCAAACCTATTTGTAGGTTGCATCTGTCTAAAGTGTGTGCGCTTCAATAAGTGTGGCTGACAGAGAAATTAAAAAGAAAAATCATCTCCCAAACAGAAACTAGGAGAGGCAAGCTGAGCTAAACACCACTGCACGTTATTACAATGAAAATATGCTTTGAGAAAGTATGACTGAAAGCAAAGGGGACATTTGTGTTTCTTTTCTGGATTCATTGGTTCATATTCTCAGCTGCTGTAAATTGACATAGGTTCACCAAAGTCAATACAACTATACTGATTTACAGCAGCTGAGAATCTGTCCTACTGAATTTTAGCCATCAATCATTGGAGTGTGTTGTTTTTATAGGCAGCAACTGCTGGTTTACAGTAATATATCTTGATACTGCAGTTCATTCACAATATACCAGGAGAAATAGGTAGGGAGGTGAAAATTTTTCTTTTGACACTGTTTTTCAATGGAAAATAGAATTTTCAACTAAATGATTTTTTGTGTGAAAAAGGTCTGTTTTTCTACAAAAATTTTAACTGTGCTGAAAAATTGAACATCCAAAAAGTTTTCCATTTTCACTGAAAAACTTTAGCCAACAGCAAGCAAATAGACAAAAAAAAAAAAAAAAAAAAGATTTGAAAGTGCTACTGCAATGCCTTATGTGAGTTGTAGTTTGGGTGCCTCTTGTCCCTATTCTCCTCTTTAGGTAGGGTTCCCCCACTGTCTATATCTCCCATGATACACCGTGGCCAAGGACTGCCATGATACATCATAGTGTCTCAGCAGGAGACTGTGAAGCATCTTGGGAGCTATAATCTGCCTAAGGAGCCCAATCCATAGAAGAGAACAGGGGCATGAAGCACTGAACTATAGCTTCCATAAGGTTCTGTGGTGGTATATCCTAATCCAAGGTTTCAGTTTCAACTACAACTTTTTTGTTTTTAGCTAAAAATTTTCAGTTTAAAATTTTTTTTGCTGTAAAGTTGAACTTTGCATGGACAACTTTGAGGATCATAATTTTGTTTTGTTTTGTTTTTTACATCAAAATTTTCTATGGGGGGAGAAGTTCATTTTCTAACCAGCTCTAGTAATCACATCAAAGTTTGTAGGATAGGCAGTTGCATCACTTTAATAGAAACTTTTAAGGACAAAGCCCATGTTTTCAGTTAATCTAAAGTGTAGATCCAAGAACGGACATGAAACTAAATATAACTAAGGGGAAGATTTCCAAGGCACAAGTGGCTGTTAGCCACCTAAGTGTACCTTTGAAAATCTCCCTCTCATTTCTTATAGTACATTTACTTTTTTCCAGATCCTGCTCTCTTTGGAGAAGGCCCAAAATAGTGTGCAGCTGGTGTGGCTCTCCTGTGTAGGGGCAAGAGGGACAGGACAGGAAAGAATCATCAATCCTAGGCTAGAATCCAGGGATATGTTACCGGCTGTTTGCAGGTTGTTAGCGGTCTGTGGTTTTATCCCATTCCCAGTACTGTAAAAGTATTGCTGTGTCATCTTTTCATGAAAGGAAAAATCCTCATCATAACACACAGCCTGACAAAGCAGGTTGTGCACCAGGGACCTGACTTCCTTTCGGAGGTGCTAAGCATCCACAACTTCATTTGAAATCATGGTGGGTGCTCAACACCTAGGAAAGTCAAACAGTTCTTTCGGGGCTAGGAGTGAAGGAATCCTACAATCCAGCCCCCAAAGCTGCAACACAATAGCTTTATGGCTGCTACTAAAGCCTCAGGGGAGCAATCAATCCCCTGCATCCCTTCATTATCTTGGAGGATTTGGGCAATGACTAAAGGTACTTGTATATATGGTGACTCTTCTCTACCCCAAAATACACCTCCATGACAGGCTGGAGGAAGTAGAGGAGAAGAATCGTGAATCGGAACCGTGGATCGGTGAGTACCTTTATTCACTGGACAGCTCCCCTGCAGAAGTGGTGTCTGCTGGAGGAATGAGAGGCACACTGTGGGTGGGCCTGTTCTGCCTCATTCCCCCCTCCCTCCCTCCCTCCCCCCCGTGTAGCAAGCTGCACCTGTTTTCCTGCCTTTCAGACAGGTTCTATGTGTCTGGCTTTCAACATCCCCTCTATACAGATTGTTCTAGCACCTCTGTCATACAGTTGAATTTTTCTAAAATGTAAAACAATTGATACAAAATAAAGGACAGACTTGGTATTTTCACTTAACAAAAAATACCCTTTTAGGTCATTCCTTTCTTAGTTCTAGCATTACAGATTATCTGATAGTCTACACTGGACTTGGTTCTCATTTGCACTAAGGCCACTTTACACCATTCTGGCAGTGTAAAGGGGTCTTAAAATGGACATAAATTACATTTGCACTCACTTTAAAGTCTCTTTGTACTGCCAGATGGGACTGGCAGTAAAGCAGCCTTTGTGAAAATGATTCAGGTTAATTGATTTCAAAGGCAGTTTTACTTAAGTTTGTAGTAACAGGACTTCTTTTAGCTGATTTTAGTATGTACAGTTTTATGATTAGGTTATGATCTTCAATACAGTTCAAATAGTAACAACATACCTAAGATGCATAGCCATTCACTCTGCTTTTCTGCTACATACAACACACCCGTATTGGGTGCTTTTGAAGTTTGGCTTAATTGTCCATCTATCAACTTGTTTTCAGTTGTGCAAAAGGGACAATTCTTCATTAGCAAAAACCCTGTGATGTTAAAGATAGCATTTTCAAATTTGAATAGAGCTTTATACCATTTTTATCTATACTGTATATCCTTTAACTTTTAAATATATGTTCAACAATAGAATCAATTTCAAACTTTCTTTATTTGATTTTAAAATCAACCTTTTTTTCTAATCTAATCACAAAAAAACTAAATTGTAATCATGTGTTGGAAGCTGGTACACCTCTACCTCGATATAACGCTGTCCTCGGGAGCCAAAAAATCTTACCGCGTTATAGGTGAAACCGCGTTATATTGAACTTGCTTTGATCCACCGGAGTGTGCAGCCCCGCCCCCCTCGGAGCACTGCTTTACCGCGTTATATCCGAATTCGTGTTATATCGGGTCTCGTTATATTGAGGTAGCGGTGTATATTCTTTTGTGTAAAAGATTTTCCACGTTACCTTAGGGGGGTCTTCCCCGATAGGTCAGTAAGAAGAAAATTCATTTTTATACCAGCCTGCCATTTGTCCTTTATGATTGGACCATCTACCATTAGACAGCCACAAATAATGACAAAAGCTTTTACTACTGAGGAATCTTCTTTGTTTGCACTGGTTTGCAAAAATTCAGGGGTTCATACTGTGCTAGGCAACTTGGAAAAAATATTACAGAGAATAACTCATGTGCAGTCATGTAACTCAGGATAATGAAAAAGTTATGATTAGTTTATATGATTCATTATTTTAAAGGTTGCTTCTATTTCATTATAATATCATCCAGATTTTAAGGACAGCATTTGTTTTTAACTAAATACTTTAAAAAAGCAGAATAATGAATCAAGTTCCTTCCCCAATCTAGTCAAATCCCTTTGAGCTGAAAGCAACTAACCATCATCTATGTGCCTGAATCTGCATCCCTTACATAGGCAAAATTCCCTTTGGAGTCAGTGGGAGTATTGGGTGCACTAGGGATGCAGGATCAGCTCTTGAAAACAAAATGTCTGTACTGGCACTATGGCAAATCGTATATAATATTAACTTTACAAAAGGCTACAGAAAATAAAAAAGAACTCTTGTAAATAGAAGATATATGCTATATATGCTCAAACCTGTAGTAGTTTCCCGACACACAAAGATAAACAAAGATCTTTTATATAATCCACTGTCCTATAACATTCTGTGCAAGTGTATTGCAAATGAATTAGCTCACCATTGTGAATGTTAACTAAGAATATTGCATTTATTTGAGCAATCCAAACATAGTAATTTATGAGTTTTAAAACTTGCTTAGGAGCCAGGTGGTCTGGTCCAAAGCCCATTGAAGTCAATAGGATATTTGACTAAGATTATTTTTTAAATAATAACAGTTAAAAAGGATATTGTGTTTCTGATTTATGTCATATTGTATTGAAAGTTCTATTTGTAAGAATACTAAAATAGCTTGTTACAATAAAACTTGCTTAAGGTTTCATTATGAAATTATTGGTAAAACTATTAGAGATATTTGATCAAGACAATTTTAAGTGATACATACTTCAAAAGATAATTTACATTAACAATTACATTTCTTGATTAAATATCTGACAAAAATGTACACACCTTTGGGGATCCAATTCTGCTGTCCTTGCTCAGGAAAAAGTCCCAATGAGTGTTTTTCTGAAATGCATCAATTGCAGCAAAACGGAGGCTTTGAAAATTGGACCAGTATATAATTAAAAAAAAAAAAAAAACCCCACAGTACAACTAATACTCTTAACTCAATATTACATACTAACCATTTTCTTACCAGACCAGCAATTTTTTCCCATCAGATCTTGACAGGATACTGACATAAAAAGTGATTGTATTTGAAGTTCTTTCAAATGATTTTCTTTGTCTATAGCTATACTAGTTTGAAGTGTGTCCCGTAACTGATTTGTTGTCTCTCATTGCATTTTTATTGCCTTTCAAAAACAAGCAGTGAAAAATGCTATGTTATGTAGGTGCTGTGTTAAAGCGTTTAGGTGATTAACACTTACCCTGCATGCTTCCAACATTCATCATTTTCATTTGTAGCAATAGCAGCTGAAGTCATCTAATCTATCTAATCTATCTATTCCAAAAAGTTAGTTTATTTTTGAGGGGGCTCTCAGGATTGGAGGGGAGGGAGAGGATGGGATTGTTGAAGTTAGAGAGGGAGGGCTGAATGGAAGGGTGGCAGAAATGGGAGAGATGAGAGGATGGTGAGAAACCTAGTGGAGAGAGAGTGAGGTTGCAGTGGTAGGAGAGGGGTGGGATGAAGGGGAAACATCTACCAGTAGAAATACAGCAAACCAGAAAAAGTCCAGAGCTTGGGTTTCTGAGCTGAGGGTGGTAATGATGTCAGGAGGCTGTGACGACTCTGCCCAACTGTTCTTGCTCCTGCTCCAGCATCCCCTCCTCCTGAGATGGGGAGGGGATGCTGCTGGGCACTTGCCTTAGGGGTTCTGCTGAAGTCCTGGGGTGGAGGCATAGAGGATTTCACTTACCTCCTGTGCTTTCAGCTGCAGCTGATGCTGGCTGCGTTGGGGAAGAAGAACAGAGGGTCTGAAGATTTCCAAAGCCTGGTGAGGCCTTCCTGGCTACAGCTGCTGGTGCAGGAGTCTGGGAGCAGGTCCTCTATTTTCCTGAAATCTGTTGGTTGGTGACTTCTGTAGCACCATATTCTGGGGATGATTCTGCATTTCTTGCGCACACAAAATTAGAATGGACTTCCATGTATGCAGTGTAGTTGTAGCCATGTCAGTCACAGGATATTAGAGAGACAAGGTGGGAGGGAATATTTTTTATTGGATGAACTTCTTTTGGTAGGAGAGACAAGCTTTCGAGCCACACAGAGCTCTTTTCAGGTCTGGGAAAGTTTCTTTCCTGAAGAAGAGCTCTGTGTGGCTTGAAAGCTTGTCTCTTTCTCACCAACAGATGTTGGACCAATAAAAGATATTACCTCACCCACCTTGTCTCCCTAACAGACTTCCATGGCAGCACAAATAAGACATTATGGAGTCCCTCATTAACAAAGATAGAAAGAAGTGTTTCCGGCTTCCTAATGGGTCCTATAGACATCATGGCAATAGGGTTTGAGAGAATTTACACTAAAAGCGTAGAGAATTTAATAGAGAATTATGTCTTTTCTGTACTGTTTTTCCATTGACCTCAATGGACTGTGGATCAGGCGTTTTATGCCAGCTTCCTCACATTGTTCTATCAATATGCTGGAGTCATCTGCTACAGGAACAAATCTAAGGATGAGAAAATAGGTCCAGTCTTCATGCTTACTCAGTCCTTGGTCTATCTCTTGGGATTGCCAATGAGTGCCAGTTGTGATGTGGATGAAGGCCAGTGATAGAGTGAGAACATCAAATCATTTCACAATCACTTTTTGTCACTACCGGACTGGGCCAGGTCACCAGGAGTGATCTAGAGGCCCTATAGCTCCATTGTCTCAGCCCTCCAGCCCCGCTTCAGGCAGCATTATGGAAAACTTCAGACTACCTGAAGGAAGCAAAGGTATTAAAAAGAAAAGAAAAGAAAAAAGAAAAAAAGAGCCTCTAGGGTGAAATTGTGGCCCCAATGAAGTCAATGGGAGTTTTGCCATTGATTTGAATGGAATAGGGGTTTCACCTTTAGACTAAAGGAAAAGAGTCAAAGCTTGTAACTGAAACCTTTGAATAAACCTTTCAATAACGCTTAGTATGTCCACAGCCACGAGCTAGATATCCATCTAGCTACAACACTTCTGTTCATGTAAAATGATGAAAAAGTGCACTCTTAAGGATACTTGCAGATTGTACAATGCTGCGTTGAAGCTTTTATTACATTGATTCAACTACTTTCCATAGGTTATGAAAAGTAATCTTTCTGTATCTCACTGAATTTGCATCTTGGGGGTGATTGATACTCTGCGAGAGATGAAGCTGACTTCTGTTCCCCACAACATAGGTGCGAGATGAATCCTAGTTTGAGATAGGCTATTATTTACTGCCAACGTTATTTCATAAATTCAGTTTCACACTTCTAATTCAGAATCGTGTGCTTTGTATGAGGAGGGCTCTGTTATTAAGTCAGACATTTCTCAAGAAAACTAAACCAAACTAGAAGACACGAGTAGTAGATTGGTTTTCCACCACTCCAGAAATGTGTGAAGTATTATTTTATTATACATTAAACTGTGATTAAGTGTGAAGATGTCTTCTGATCATGTCAATGGATAAGTACCACTTTTCATTTAATTTAATCTGGGAATAGATCACTATAAGTGATCCAGGGGATTTGTTAACAAGATTATAGAAGCATTTAACATACAAACTGAAAGACCCCTCTCCCCTGCTAAACATAGAGAGAGAAGAGTATTCAGTAATCAACACTTACCATGCAGCAGTATCTGAGACATCACCAATTATGTCTCCTTCTAAGTATACGGAGGTACTGTGGTATATCAGATATCATGGTGTGATTACTGTTGATTTTTTTAATGGTGGCCACTGCACTATGAAAATTAACTGCATGTACTGGGATCACTTGACTTGTTTTATAACCAAAAAAGTGCATGCTGTCTGTCGGGTAGCTGCCTGACTTATACCCGTGATCTTCACAGCATACACACAGTGAAGTTAGATGAAACCACACCATACTCTTGCTGGAAGATTGTAATGTATCATTACTTTATTTCTTAGAATTCAGAACAACAACACACAAGAACCCCAAATCAGAGAAAGACAAAGCAGGTTGCTCCCTAAAACAGAGAGCCGCAACTCACCCCACCTTACCTTAGGTTGTCTGCAGACTGACTTTGATCGCGTACTTCCCTACAGAGCCTCCTAACCTGCAAGCAGGACCAGCAGCTCCCTTACAAAGTTAAGAGAGAGTTTTTAATTGTAACCCAGTTTTCAATATACCACAATACCAAGCTTAGGAACACAGAAATTGCTTTCAGAAGTAGTGTTACAAGCACTTGGAAGCAGTTGTGGTCTCTGGCCTTGCCTACAGGCAGTCTGAAAGGATAGAGATGCAGGAAACCCTCTAGCTGAGGAGTTTAGCAGTCATGGAACATCTTTCTTTTTCTTTTTTTTTTGGTATGCATTACCCTTCAGCTCCCCTTGGAATAAAATGCCTACATATTTTTCATCTGGTATTTGGGATTCTTTCATAGTTCTGAATGGCAGAGTCATGCTCAGAGCCTCATCCTGTGAGGTGTAAATTACAGATGTACAATCTAAGAAATTTTCCAAAATGCTGTGTTAAAAACCTGAGGTGCTCAAGCTCATGCACATTATATCTGGGTCTTCCTATCTATAAAAATTCAGTTCCTATGCTCCTGTTACCACACCATGGAATGCCTCTGAAGAAAGTTCTCTGACCCCACAGGCTCACTCTTCTTTTCGTTTGTTTTCGCCTACTTCGGCACTGCCATATTCCTTGCCAAACAGCACTACTTTCCCCACACTCACTGACTCCCACACCCACAGCCTCCATAATGTATTTGGAACCTTAGACCCCCACCCCCCCCGGCCTCCTTAGACCATTTTTCCCAAATGCTCCTGTCTCCCTTTCTATGCAGGATCTTTCCAACATTTTAAAGATAGGATCAACATGATCTCCCTTTCCTCCCAGTTCCTCCTCCCCCTTGAATACCTTTTCTGTAATCTCCCCTGTCAATAACACAGAAGTTTCTCACCTCTTCTACATCTCTGAATCATCCACCTTTCCTCTCAGCATTTCCTGTCCCTCCTCCTTAACCTTTCACTTTTCTCTGGCTCCTTTCCTTCCAAATACAGGATGGCCTTTTATCCACCATCCTCGGAAAGCTATCCCTCAGCCCTAAGTGTCTCTCCACCTACCAGCCCATCTCCAGACTCATCAACTGTGCAGTCTACAGTCTTTGCCATACGTTCCTCTCCTTATCTATCTTGGGGCCCCTTCAATTTGGCTTCCACCTTAACTTCTTCAACAAAACTGCACCCACTGAGATTTTTAATTTGGCTCTTCCTGGCCAAGTTTCAGGGCCTGTGCTTCATCTTTGCCCTCATTTTCTCAACTGAGTTTGACACTGTCCATCACACCCTCTTCCTCCACATATTGCCATCCCTGGGCTTTCACAATACTGTTATTTCCTGGTTTCTGCTACTACCTATCTGGTTGTTCCTTCATTTTTTTGGTAGTTCCTCCACCTGCCCTTTTTCCATGGGGTTCCACAGGGCTCTCTTCTTGGTTATCTCCTCTTATTTCTGATGCCCTCTCTCGGGGTGATCACATTTGCTCACACCACTTGAGTTACCATTTCTAGGCTAATGACTCATAAGAACATAAGAAGCCATACTGGGTCAGACCAAAGGTCCATCTAGCCCATATCCTGTCTTCTGACAGTGGCCAATGCCAGGTCCCAGAGGGAATGAATAGAACAGTGAAATGGCCAGAGACTTGCAGGTACACTCCACTCTGGCAGTAGGTTGTCTGTAATGTACTGTGGTCTGTTCCAAAGTTATTCCCATACAGTGCTGCAATTTTCCTTGTTACACTTGGTTTGGAGGCACAGCAGCAAAAGGTAGATTGGGCAAATTAGGAAACTGATCAAGTGATCCATCCCCTATCACCCATTCCCAGCTTCAGGCAAACAGAGGCTAGGGACACGATCCCTGCCCATCCTGGCTAATAGCCATCGATTGACCTATCCTCCACGAACTTATCTAGTTCTTTTTTGAACCCAGTTATAGTCTTGTTCCTCACAACATCCTCTGGCAAAGAGTTCGGCAGGTTGACTGTGAATTATGTGAAGAAATACTTCCTTTTGTTGGTTTTAAACCTGCTGCCTATTAATTTCATTTGGTGACCTCTAGTTCTTGTGTTATGAGAAGGAGTAAATAACACTTCCTTATTTACTTTCTCAAATCTACCTGTCTCCCTCCCTCCAATCCCACATTTCAGCCTCTCTCTGATATCAAGATTTTTTGACCTTTACAATCTCATGTACTGTAAATGAAAACATGTCATTGGTAGTGTATGGTTATGCTGTAGCATACATGTTTAAACAGGGGCAGTATATGGTATTGCCACTGGCACTTACCTTACTGTTGACTGATGGAAGATAGCATGGGTGAGTAGCATGACATCGAGAAGCCTTGGTTTCCTGTGGTTTTCAAAACCATCTTAAAGTTAATATCATTTAACACTTATACTGTCATGGGTTAACATTTTCAAAAGCACCTAAGTCCCATTGACTTTCAAGGAGACTTAGAAGTCACTTAGGGCTTGCTTACCTGGGGGCATTTACTAATATAATTATACTGCTATAGTATCAGAGGGGTAGCCGTGTTAGTCTGGATCTGTAAAAAGCAACAGAGAGTCCTGTGGCACCTTTAAGACTAACAGATGTATTGGAGCATAAGCTTTCGTGGGTGAATGCCCACTTCGTCGGATGCATGCATGCATCCGACGAAGTGGGCATTCACCCACGAAAGCTTATGCTCCAATACATCTGTTAGTCTTAAAGGTGCCACAGGACTCTCTGTTGCTTTATACTGCTATAGTTATACTGGTATAACTGCCTGTGTGGACAAGAGTATCCACATGGGCAATATAATAATTCCAGTATAATTAGGCTGGTGAATTTTCCCATGTAGACAATCTTTTAGATACTTTTGAAAATTTTCCTATGGTGCTTAGAGGCCTCAAGCACATCTGGGTCCTGTTGTGCTAGGCACTGAACAAACATATAATAAATGATAGTCATTGCCCTGGAGGTCTTGCACTCTACAAGACAAGCCATAACATGATGTGGATGAGACAAACAAGTGGGTAGACAAACAAGAGAAACAAGCCTGGCTCTGCTGAATGTGGCAACCTATGATCAACTCCCTCCACCTACTCTTACCATGGTCTCATTCTCTTTTTTAATTCTTTCTTCATTATTTGTAGCACTAGACAGGGCCGGTGCTACCATTAAGGCAAACTAGGTGGTTGCCTAGGGCGCCAAGATTTGGGGGCGCCAAAAAGCGGTGCCCCCCAATTTTTTTTTACAGCATTCCTGGGCTGGGCTGCCGGTGGCGCGCTGACACGTGTGGCTTAGACTCCCTCTCCCAGCTCAGCGGCCGCTCCACTTCTCCCGCCTCCCAGGCTTGTGGCGCCAATCAGCTGTTTGGCGCCGCAAGCCTGGGAGGGGAGGAGAATTAGAGCAGGGGAGGAGTGCTCGGGGAGGAGGCGGAGCAGAGGTGAGCTGGGGTGGGGAGCTGCCACACGGCTCCCCGGGGGGGGGAGCCGTTGCGGGGGGGGGCGCCTCAGGGTGGAGGGGGTGCGGGGAGCTGCCGCAGGGCTGGGGGGAGGCGGGGGCGGGGGCACAAGGTGGAAGTTTCGCCTAGGGCGCGAAACTTCCTTGCACTGGCCCTGGCTCTAGATAAACTTTCACTTTCTAGCATCCTTCCATTTGTGCAGGGGGATGGTTTCTGTAAGGGCGGTTGATATTGCTTGAGCGCTTTATGTCATGCTGCTGTAGTTGACAGAGTGCTTTACTTTTTTAAGAAGAAGAAAAAGATACACAATCAGTGAAATAGCCAGAGACTTGCAGTACACTCCACTCTGGCAGTAGGTTGTCTGTAATGTACTGTGGTCTGTTCCAAAGTTATTCCCATACAGCGCTGCAATTTTCCTTATTACACTTAGTTTGGAGGAGCAGCAGCAAAAGGTAGATTGGGCAAACTAGGAAATTGACCAGTGACCGATATGTAGTCCACTGGCCACTGGTGCACAAAATTTGTGGTGAGGAGTGAGAAAAAGAAGCCACAGAAAATAGGAAAGATCTGAATAGGAACTAACTCTGTATCTGTGCCTCTTCTGCACAGAAATAAATATGGAAATATGTATGAATAATAAAAATGCTTTACTATCTTACTTTCAAGATATATTATTAGCCTCCCAGGTGATGCATAAGCACATTGTCCTATTTTGTCCCTTCCTTTGCCACGTTATCATCTCATGTTGTTCACATCTTAATTTAGGCCCCACGTCTGTAGAGGACTCCATCAGCATGGACCTTGAATCCCATGTAGATTCCTACTGAAGCTAAGGGGACTCAGTGTCTGTGTGGACAAATGCATTTCCTGGATAGAGCTCTTAATGTGTAAGTTCTCTGGGGTGGGGAATCAATATTGGTCCCTATTGTAAAGGGTCATGTACATTTTATGGTGCTCTACTGACTGTAAGATATAATAAAATAACTAGATTTTTCTCAACTTGTTACTGCTCCTCTGCATAAAGCTTCATGAAAAGTAGAGTAATATTTTTTTCCAAAAATGAATGGGCAACAAAGGAACACAGTCATGGGGTCAGCAGCAGTCATGCATTTTCTGAACAGCTGATAGGAAACCACATGGTAGAGCAGTGTAAAGATCACTTATTTCAAACCTGTGCAGATAACTGATTCGCTATGTACTTTAAACCGTCTCATGAAGGGTTCCATGTACCATCACTAGTTTAGAATGGACACTTGTATTTATACCAGAGTGAGTCCATATAGTTCCCTTGTATTATGTCGCTATTTTATTTCAGGGAAGCTACGTAAACTGGAAGCTGGAGGGAAAATGTGTATCATCTTCCAAACTGCTCTTCTTTGACAGTATCTTCTGACACTCGGTCACTGTGTTCTTTGTTGTCAGGATCTTTCAACATCAGACCCAATGTTTCCATCTAAACATATCATCACCAAGGTTAGAATGTCCAGTCTTGTTCCTGTGTTTGACACTGTGCAGCATATATTCTTTGAATCAGTATTTTCTGGCATTTTGTGCACCAATGTAAACAAACCACGCCACCCCTCTAGCCTACTGCCTTCAGTGGCAAACTGCTTAAAAATAACTCACAATGTAATAGTGGAAGGAGGCTTGTCTTGACTTTTTTGTGGTTTGTTGGGCTTTGGACAGTGACCTGCCACAGATTCCTGCTCAGCAAAGCTAAAGCACTTTTTAGTACCCCTTCGTTTATCAATGCAAATCCTCCATAATAGTAAAAATCACCTGAGGAAAAGCATGTATCAAGCCCAGGCTAGAGTGGCAGCATAAATACTTGGAGGGAAATTATTTCTCATTTTCACCAATGTTTTGGCACTGCAAACTACTACAAGAAACTCCAGATTTTCTGCAGAACTGGAAAATTTGAACTGATATAGTATCACACAACTCAATGATTCACTGTCACTGTAAATATAATTAGCAAACTGGTTATCCGATTAGAGGTCATAAAGCTAAAGTTAATTGCTAACCTGTTTATCCTAGTCTAGGGATAAAGCACACAAATACAGTTAGAATCAGCTTAAAACGTAAGACATTTTACTGAGTCCATCATAGACCAAGGGGAAAATTTTCAAAAGTGCGTAAGTGATTTAAGAGCTGAAGTGCCTACTTCACTTTTGAAAACTTAGGTGCTATAGAAAATGTTACCTCTCATCCTTTTTAACAGCTGCGGTATATGGGTCCAAACTCCAAATCCTTCCTTCCCCAAATAGTCTTTACTGTTATGAGTAATTCCACTAAAATCAATGGGCAAGGGTTTGCAGGCTTGTGCTTTATTGTGTATCTTTGTCTTTAAATGGCAGGCAGCTACAAAACCCTTACTCACACAAGTAGTTTGATTCCTCCGCCCCTGATCTGTTACCTTTTAAAAAAAAATTATTAGGTACCAAAATCCAACATGCCTGTAGAGTGCACTCCACTTTCAGCTGGAGGATTATTACATACTATTGTTATTAAAACATTTCACACATGTGCAGATTTTGATTTTCAAAGCCATATAACTTAGCCAAATCAAAACAGATTTTCACTGGGACAGTGAAAGTCACTTTTCCTGCCCCAGGACTATCTGCTTGTCAAATTTCTACCCTCTCTTTTTTCTGTGCTACAGTGGTTCAAAATAAAATTCACAAGATTGATTGATTTTATAATGGGAAAAGTGTAGGGTTTTTTCATATACTGAAAATGGCTGGATTACTTTCCCTCAAATTTTCCAGAAACTCCTGCCATCTGCCAGGGACTCACTGACTGTAGTACCCTGGAAAATTAAAATTTATGAGCAACTGAAAAAGAGAATTTATAATGGAAACACTTGTGTAACCTTAACTATGGCACTGACTTAGGAAAGCACCTATGGACAAACTTAAATCCATCCGTATTCAAAACAGTGCTTTAACATGTGCTTAACTCTAAGAATGTGCTGAAGTTCCATTGAAATCACATGCTTAAGCACATGCTTAGGTACTGTCCTGAATTGGGGCTCATAGATGTAGCTAACACTCCATTTATAATATATTATCGTAAGGAACATCATTTTCTATTCCTCAATAAAAACATGCTTGAGTGGTTTATTCATATTATTTACTAAGCATATGACTGACTGATCTTACAGGAAAGATTTCAAAATAAGAGTAATTTAATGGTATCATTTTATTAATCATGATCTAAACAGACAATGCATCCAACTGTTGTGTTACTTTGATTTGAATAAGTGATTTCCCCCCACCCCCAACAACAACTATTTTTGGTCCAGAGAAGACTCAGATACTTCTGTTAATGGGTCAGAACAGTGGTCCCCAATCTTTTTCGTCTGGCGGGCACCAGACGATGAGCCACGGAGGACCGTGGCAGTGGATGAGCATCTGCCGAAATGCTGCCGACAAGCAGCAACGTCAATAGGCGTCGCCGCCGAAATGCCACGGAAAATCGGCGGCATTTCGGCGGCGACACCTCTGGATGACGCTGCTTGTCGGCAGCATTTCGGTGGATGCTCGTCCGCCGGCCAGTATGCGGGCGCACTTAGACACCCCGGTGGGAACCATGGTGCCCGCGGGCACCGCATTGGGGACCCCTGGGTCAGAATTACAAGATGTATCACTTAGGTAAAGATTCTTTTTGTAGGGTATACCATTATGTAATAGATTGAATATCAGAATAATGATACGTTATTTCATTATTTTATTTTGGGGAAGCATTTTCCCCTGTAACAGCAAAAATGGTGATTCAGACATATAGCTATGAACTGTACTGTAGGTGGGAGTAAAGACATAATGCGGCTGGATAGTGGTGTTGAGTATTAATTGTTTGATAATGCATAAAGTATTTCTCTAACCCAAGACCCGGTTAATCACAGCCTTTCCATGACAATTTCCTTGTTCTGATTCTCAGGCATTTAATAGTGTTAGTGGGGGGGAGGGCCCAGACAATATAGCTCACCGCTGTAAGCTGCTTATGTTTGTGTACGTTTTTCTTTTTGAATGTCATGTCTTTAGCAAGCTGTTTGCATTCATGTGAGTTTTTCGCTTCTTAATTCTTGTCTGTCTACTGGCTTTATTATCAGAAGGTGGACACATGGATTCCAGCTGATGGCTCCACTGCCTTTATTCCTGCTGCTTCTTGTCAATGCTGTACCTTGGATGTTCTCTTTACCTACGCCATCTCATCTTGCACGCAGGCTCTCTTCAGATCTTCTCACTTCTTCCTCTAGAATATCTTTAAGTCCTTTCCTCTGGCCGTGCCACTAAAACTCTTGTCATCTTCCAGTTTGACTAACGCAGCCGCCTCCTGTGGGGACAGCATGGCAACTCCTCACCTCACCTAATGTTTATCATCCGGACACTCAGGAAGAAAGGCAAGACGCAAGATATGTGGTCTAACTAGGCCTCAGCTATATTAACTGTATTCTTCTGGCAATAACTCACACAGTGCAGGTCAATCTATTGCATTTGATGGAGAGTTGCTGTCAGCCCCTCCCCCCCAGCTCCTTGTGGAGACCAACTGCCCTCCCCTTGCATGAGGGATAAAGGATTACAGAAAGGGGGTTGTCTCCTTGTTGTACCAGACATGAGAAGCCCCAACCCTATTCCTCACCTTCTTTAGGAGATGCCTGCCCAATTTTTAGTTCTGGAATATCCAGCAACTGGAGTCCTATTGAATTAATTCTTGCACTGGATATTGGCTGGTCTAGTGTGTAATGGCACCTGGACTATAGGGAGGACAATGGGTCTTCAAGGAGCTGCTGCACCCCCTCCCCAAACCACAAAGAATCTGGCTCTCCGGGGACAGGGGAAGAAGGTGAGGTGGGGAAACCCCTGCTTAAAGAAGCAACAGCCCTGTTCGCCATTTGGGTTAAGACAATGGTCCCATCTTTGTGGCTGCAGGGATGCATTCAAAACACTTCTGTTAAAATCCTCTTCCTCGTCTGTCATCCGCAACATATCTCTTCCCTCTTTCCCAGACTTTGAGTCTCTCCATTGGCTCTCCCTTCTCCACCCCATCAAACACAGGCCACTTTGCCTTCCCTTTAAGGCCCTTAACAACTCATCCCACCTTACTTACATTCTGTTATACCTTGCTGTGTCACCCCTCCTGTCAGTAAACGAGACATGGATGGTCATGCCTAGTGGTCAGAGCTGGGAGGAGGTGTCAGAACTGGAATCAGGAGTCTACAGCGGGGTGAAAACAAGGCAGTAGTAGGGCTAAGAACAAGACCAGAGGAACAACATGGCTAGAGCAGGACTGGGAGCAAGGCTGTAGCAGGCTAAGGCCTATGGAATCTGTTACCACTTACCAGATCAGCTCCTGGTTTATGGATTGGCTGGAGCCTAGTGCAGGAATGACTTATCACTTCCTGTGGTTTAATTTGTCTCTAGTTCAGGGATGACTCATCATCTCCCTCATTGCCAGTGATGCTAGCCTTAGCTGCACATTTGTCCTTCTCTCCCACACATGCCTTCGTAGCCTTCTTTGCCTATCTTCATGCATAGAACACCTGCCTGAACTAGCCTGTGAAACTACTACCCTCTCCTCCCCCAATCCCTCCTTAAGACCATTTCAATTGCAAGACCTACAAGAAACTGCCAAGTGATAATGGCTAGGCCAGTAAGGATGTTCACATCTATCTTATTTAAATGTTTGTTTTTATCTTTTTAATACATTTAAATTTTAAATAAATTGTAGCTGACTTGAAACCATCCAACTGCACACACAGTGAATCTATCTAACCATGTTTCCTATCATCATTACCCATATGCTCTCTTCTCCTAGCCTGTTTGTTTATTACACCCATTTGTTGCGACTTGTCTTAAATTAGACTGTAAGCTCTTCAGGGCAAGGATCGTCTCTTGCAATACATTTGTACAGTGCTTAGCACTGCACAGGGCCTCGATCCTGATTGCCATGTCTACTTGCTATCGCACCACAAATAATAAATAACAATAACCAGATTGGACAAAATGCATAGGGCCCATGTATCAGGCTACAGACACTTCTACCGCCATGAGGTTGAAGTAGTGGATTTAAAGGGGCAGTGCAGGTACCCTAGACTGCCCAAGGATGCTGTCCCACCTACCACCCCAATGTAATTCTCTCTGACTGTAATTCTCTTGTGCACAGATTGTCTACTTGGGCAGTGTGCAGATATTTACCGTTGGCCCTAAATTTTCAATGCTTTTCATCATCAGTTGCTAAATATATTACACCACACTATTTGCTACAGTGAGTAGTTTTAAAACTTTTGTGTGGCTTGCCTCACCTCCTCAACCAGAAATTTTGCAAATAAATCACTGTCTTTCAAACCTATTTGTAGGTTGCATCTGTCTAAAGTGTGTGCGCTTCAATAAGTGTGGCTGACAGAGAAATTAAAAAGAAAAATCATCTCCCAAACAGAAACTAGGAGAGGCAAGCTGAGCTAAACACCACTGCACGTTATTACAATGAAAATATGCTTTGAGAAAGTATGACTGAAAGCAAAGGGGACATTTGTGTTTCTTTTCTGGATTCATTGGTTCATATTCTCAGCTGCTGTAAATTGACATAGGTTCACCAAAGTCAATACAACTATACTGATTTACAGCAGCTGAGAATCTGTCCTACTGAATTTTAGCCATCAATCATTGGAGTGTGTTGTTTTTATAGGCAGCAACTGCTGGTTTACAGTAATATATCTTGATACTGCAGTTCATTCACAATATACCAGGAGAAATAGGTAGGGAGGTGAAAATTTTTCTTTTGACACTGTTTTTCAATGGAAAATAGAATTTTCAACTAAATGATTTTTTGTGTGAAAAAGGTCTGTTTTTCTACAAAAATTTTAACTGTGCTGAAAAATTGAACATCCAAAAAGTTTTCCATTTTCACTGAAAAACTTTAGCCAACAGCAAGCAAATAGACAAAAAAAAAAAAAAAAAAAAGATTTGAAAGTGCTACTGCAATGCCTTATGTGAGTTGTAGTTTGGGTGCCTCTTGTCCCTATTCTCCTCTTTAGGTAGGGTTCCCCCACTGTCTATATCTCCCATGATACACCGTGGCCAAGGACTGCCATGATACATCATAGTGTCTCAGCAGGAGACTGTGAAGCATCTTGGGAGCTATAATCTGCCTAAGGAGCCCAATCCATAGAAGAGAACAGGGGCATGAAGCACTGAACTATAGCTTCCATAAGGTTCTGTGGTGGTATATCCTAATCCAAGGTTTCAGTTTCAACTACAACTTTTTTGTTTTTAGCTAAAAATTTTCAGTTTAAAATTTTTTTTGCTGTAAAGTTGAACTTTGCATGGACAACTTTGAGGATCATAATTTTGTTTTGTTTTGTTTTTTACATCAAAATTTTCTATGGGGGGAGAAGTTCATTTTCTAACCAGCTCTAGTAATCACATCAAAGTTTGTAGGATAGGCAGTTGCATCACTTTAATAGAAACTTTTAAGGACAAAGCCCATGTTTTCAGTTAATCTAAAGTGTAGATCCAAGAACGGACATGAAACTAAATATAACTAAGGGGAAGATTTCCAAGGCACAAGTGGCTGTTAGCCACCTAAGTGTACCTTTGAAAATCTCCCTCTCATTTCTTATAGTACATTTACTTTTTTCCAGATCCTGCTCTCTTTGGAGAAGGCCCAAAATAGTGTGCAGCTGGTGTGGCTCTCCTGTGTAGGGGCAAGAGGGACAGGACAGGAAAGAATCATCAATCCTAGGCTAGAATCCAGGGATATGTTACCGGCTGTTTGCAGGTTGTTAGCGGTCTGTGGTTTTATCCCATTCCCAGTACTGTAAAAGTATTGCTGTGTCATCTTTTCATGAAAGGAAAAATCCTCATCATAACACACAGCCTGACAAAGCAGGTTGTGCACCAGGGACCTGACTTCCTTTCGGAGGTGCTAAGCATCCACAACTTCATTTGAAATCATGGTGGGTGCTCAACACCTAGGAAAGTCAAACAGTTCTTTCGGGGCTAGGAGTGAAGGAATCCTACAATCCAGCCCCCAAAGCTGCAACACAATAGCTTTATGGCTGCTACTAAAGCCTCAGGGGAGCAATCAATCCCCTGCATCCCTTCATTATCTTGGAGGATTTGGGCAATGACTAAAGGTACTTGTATATATGGTGACTCTTCTCTACCCCAAAATACACCTCCATGACAGGCTGGAGGAAGTAGAGGAGAAGAATCGTGAATCGGAACCGTGGATCGGTGAGTACCTTTATTCACTGGACAGCTCCCCTGCAGAAGTGGTGTCTGCTGGAGGAATGAGAGGCACACTGTGGGTGGGCCTGTTCTGCCTCATTCCCCCCTCCCTCCCTCCCTCCCCCCCGTGTAGCAAGCTGCACCTGTTTTCCTGCCTTTCAGACAGGTTCTATGTGTCTGGCTTTCAACATCCCCTCTATACAGATTGTTCTAGCACCTCTGTCATACAGTTGAATTTTTCTAAAATGTAAAACAATTGATACAAAATAAAGGACAGACTTGGTATTTTCACTTAACAAAAAATACCCTTTTAGGTCATTCCTTTCTTAGTTCTAGCATTACAGATTATCTGATAGTCTACACTGGACTTGGTTCTCATTTGCACTAAGGCCACTTTACACCATTCTGGCAGTGTAAAGGGGTCTTAAAATGGACATAAATTACATTTGCACTCACTTTAAAGTCTCTTTGTACTGCCAGATGGGACTGGCAGTAAAGCAGCCTTTGTGAAAATGATTCAGGTTAATTGATTTCAAAGGCAGTTTTACTTAAGTTTGTAGTAACAGGACTTCTTTTAGCTGATTTTAGTATGTACAGTTTTATGATTAGGTTATGATCTTCAATACAGTTCAAATAGTAACAACATACCTAAGATGCATAGCCATTCACTCTGCTTTTCTGCTACATACAACACACCCGTATTGGGTGCTTTTGAAGTTTGGCTTAATTGTCCATCTATCAACTTGTTTTCAGTTGTGCAAAAGGGACAATTCTTCATTAGCAAAAACCCTGTGATGTTAAAGATAGCATTTTCAAATTTGAATAGAGCTTTATACCATTTTTATCTATACTGTATATCCTTTAACTTTTAAATATATGTTCAACAATAGAATCAATTTCAAACTTTCTTTATTTGATTTTAAAATCAACCTTTTTTTCTAATCTAATCACAAAAAAACTAAATTGTAATCATGTGTTGGAAGCTGGTACACCTCTACCTCGATATAACGCTGTCCTCGGGAGCCAAAAAATCTTACCGCGTTATAGGTGAAACCGCGTTATATTGAACTTGCTTTGATCCACCGGAGTGTGCAGCCCCGCCCCCCTCGGAGCACTGCTTTACCGCGTTATATCCGAATTCGTGTTATATCGGGTCTCGTTATATTGAGGTAGCGGTGTATATTCTTTTGTGTAAAAGATTTTCCACGTTACCTTAGGGGGGTCTTCCCCGATAGGTCAGTAAGAAGAAAATTCATTTTTATACCAGCCTGCCATTTGTCCTTTATGATTGGACCATCTACCATTAGACAGCCACAAATAATGACAAAAGCTTTTACTACTGAGGAATCTTCTTTGTTTGCACTGGTTTGCAAAAATTCAGGGGTTCATACTGTGCTAGGCAACTTGGAAAAAATATTACAGAGAATAACTCATGTGCAGTCATGTAACTCAGGATAATGAAAAAGTTATGATTAGTTTATATGATTCATTATTTTAAAGGTTGCTTCTATTTCATTATAATATCATCCAGATTTTAAGGACAGCATTTGTTTTTAACTAAATACTTTAAAAAAGCAGAATAATGAATCAAGTTCCTTCCCCAATCTAGTCAAATCCCTTTGAGCTGAAAGCAACTAACCATCATCTATGTGCCTGAATCTGCATCCCTTACATAGGCAAAATTCCCTTTGGAGTCAGTGGGAGTATTGGGTGCACTAGGGATGCAGGATCAGCTCTTGAAAACAAAATGTCTGTACTGGCACTATGGCAAATCGTATATAATATTAACTTTACAAAAGGCTACAGAAAATAAAAAAGAACTCTTGTAAATAGAAGATATATGCTATATATGCTCAAACCTGTAGTAGTTTCCCGACACACAAAGATAAACAAAGATCTTTTATATAATCCACTGTCCTATAACATTCTGTGCAAGTGTATTGCAAATGAATTAGCTCACCATTGTGAATGTTAACTAAGAATATTGCATTTATTTGAGCAATCCAAACATAGTAATTTATGAGTTTTAAAACTTGCTTAGGAGCCAGGTGGTCTGGTCCAAAGCCCATTGAAGTCAATAGGATATTTGACTAAGATTATTTTTTAAATAATAACAGTTAAAAAGGATATTGTGTTTCTGATTTATGTCATATTGTATTGAAAGTTCTATTTGTAAGAATACTAAAATAGCTTGTTACAATAAAACTTGCTTAAGGTTTCATTATGAAATTATTGGTAAAACTATTAGAGATATTTGATCAAGACAATTTTAAGTGATACATACTTCAAAAGATAATTTACATTAACAATTACATTTCTTGATTAAATATCTGACAAAAATGTACACACCTTTGGGGATCCAATTCTGCTGTCCTTGCTCAGGAAAAAGTCCCAATGAGTGTTTTTCTGAAATGCATCAATTGCAGCAAAACGGAGGCTTTGAAAATTGGACCAGTATATAATTAAAAAAAAAAAAAAAAACCCCACAGTACAACTAATACTCTTAACTCAATATTACATACTAACCATTTTCTTACCAGACCAGCAATTTTTTCCCATCAGATCTTGACAGGATACTGACATAAAAAGTGATTGTATTTGAAGTTCTTTCAAATGATTTTCTTTGTCTATAGCTATACTAGTTTGAAGTGTGTCCCGTAACTGATTTGTTGTCTCTCATTGCATTTTTATTGCCTTTCAAAAACAAGCAGTGAAAAATGCTATGTTATGTAGGTGCTGTGTTAAAGCGTTTAGGTGATTAACACTTACCCTGCATGCTTCCAACATTCATCATTTTCATTTGTAGCAATAGCAGCTGAAGTCATCTAATCTATCTAATCTATCTATTCCAAAAAGTTAGTTTATTTTTGAGGGGGCTCTCAGGATTGGAGGGGAGGGAGAGGATGGGATTGTTGAAGTTAGAGAGGGAGGGCTGAATGGAAGGGTGGCAGAAATGGGAGAGATGAGAGGATGGTGAGAAACCTAGTGGAGAGAGAGTGAGGTTGCAGTGGTAGGAGAGGGGTGGGATGAAGGGGAAACATCTACCAGTAGAAATACAGCAAACCAGAAAAAGTCCAGAGCTTGGGTTTCTGAGCTGAGGGTGGTAATGATGTCAGGAGGCTGTGACGACTCTGCCCAACTGTTCTTGCTCCTGCTCCAGCATCCCCTCCTCCTGAGATGGGGAGGGGATGCTGCTGGGCACTTGCCTTAGGGGTTCTGCTGAAGTCCTGGGGTGGAGGCATAGAGGATTTCACTTACCTCCTGTGCTTTCAGCTGCAGCTGATGCTGGCTGCGTTGGGGAAGAAGAACAGAGGGTCTGAAGATTTCCAAAGCCTGGTGAGGCCTTCCTGGCTACAGCTGCTGGTGCAGGAGTCTGGGAGCAGGTCCTCTATTTTCCTGAAATCTGTTGGTTGGTGACTTCTGTAGCACCATATTCTGGGGATGATTCTGCATTTCTTGCGCACACAAAATTAGAATGGACTTCCATGTATGCAGTGTAGTTGTAGCCATGTCAGTCACAGGATATTAGAGAGACAAGGTGGGAGGGAATATTTTTTATTGGATGAACTTCTTTTGGTAGGAGAGACAAGCTTTCGAGCCACACAGAGCTCTTTTCAGGTCTGGGAAAGTTTCTTTCCTGAAGAAGAGCTCTGTGTGGCTTGAAAGCTTGTCTCTTTCTCACCAACAGATGTTGGACCAATAAAAGATATTACCTCACCCACCTTGTCTCCCTAACAGACTTCCATGGCAGCACAAATAAGACATTATGGAGTCCCTCATTAACAAAGATAGAAAGAAGTGTTTCCGGCTTCCTAATGGGTCCTATAGACATCATGGCAATAGGGTTTGAGAGAATTTACACTAAAAGCGTAGAGAATTTAATAGAGAATTATGTCTTTTCTGTACTGTTTTAAAACCAGCCTGTGGAATTGAAGAGATTATTATTCTTTGTATAGAATGGTATAGGTTGGTTTAACATTCTATAGAAAGTCTATCATTCTCTATTAAAATAAAGGATGTTGAATTGAACCAAAACATTAAGCAAAAGAAAGCAGAGATCAGTGCCTGCAAGGAATTAGCAGGGACAAAGCTACTGCTGGGAATGTAGCTGCGCTGACATCTCAGTATTTGACTTTAATAATTGTGTATAACGTACACCTGAGGGCAATATTATTAATTTGGACTTATCATATAGTAAGGCCCTCTATAGACCTAAGACCTTGAAACCAATGGAGTTTTGTATATGATCAGGCTGCAGGATCATGCTTCAGCCAGATAATTTCAACTGAGATTTTCTTTATAAATAGGTATCATGGGTAGAGCTAACATTGATGCCTGTAGTTAAATTGACTAACGTTTTCTTTAAGTGTGTGTGTGTGTGTATATAAATGTATATAAATATATATACATTTGAGTGCCAGATTTATAGCATGGTGTTTAAAGTGTAAAGCATTAAAACAAATTTTAGAGGTTGAGTTATAGCATTGCTGTATGGAGGAGGATCTCAAGAGCATCCTTGTTAAAATTCTGCCACCTAGCTGAAGGGAAGGTTGGGATAGTGCCACTGCCTCTAGTGGAGTTCCCTCTCTTGCTGCATACAGATCATGCAGACTATTATCCAGCAAAGTGCGTAAGCACATGCTTAAGTATGTGATTGGTCTCATTGACTAAGTGTACAAGGATGTCACTGGATCAGAGGTTTACCCCTGTCAGAAATGACTTATACATTTGTTGCTTCCCTTGCTGGATGTGGTTGTGAGAGAGTTTTTTTTTTTTTTTTAAATGAGAAAACAGAGATTTCCCAGCCCCTTCCACAATCTCCCATCCCCCACTCTCTGCAAGCACATACTCCCCGGTTGTTAGGGTTTAATCAGACCTGGTAGGGGATATTTTTTTTAATCAGAGCCCAATGTCGAAATATTGGCAGCACATCACTAAGTTGTAGCACTTTTATATTTTCATTGTTTGAAAGCGATTCAGTGAGCTGCTTCAGGTTGAACCCGGATTGCAAATTTGCTCTAAAATTTTTAGTATCCTGTGAAGAAATGAATGGGCCAGACATAGGAAAGCAGATCGCCTTCATTCAAGGGCCCCATTAATGTCAGAGGGAGTCTTGCCATTGCCATTAACTTATAGGACGATCGGGCCCTGATGCTGCAAGCAAGGATGAAATGGGATTTGGTTACCTGTCTAAATCCGAGTCAGGGTTGCGTATTTTAGGAATTGATCTAATTTTAGGTGTTTATCTAATTTATTAACTTATCTAAATAACCCTTTTTGAAATTGAGCAGCCTTTGAACTTATGTTTATTGGAAGTTGATAAATTTTTACTTTACAAGCTGAACTCAAATGCAGCACCTTTTCAGCCAGGCTAGTTTTGACTGTCTTACAAGTGGGCTGAGTGGGGCAGATAGAGGTCAAGTGACTTGCCTGGGGTCAGACAGGAAGTCAATGGCTCAACTTGCGTAAGAAATCAGGTCACTTTTTTCTTTTAGGGCCATATGCTCCCCTCTGTTATATCCTCTGAGGGCAGCAGATGGGCATAAGTTACACCCCATAGAAACTAAGAAGGCTGCACACAGGGGAAATGCTGCTACACTGGTAGCACATGACTGCTTCTACCTTCTGTACCACTAACACTACACAGCGTAGCCATAGGAGCTATGGCTGGTAGGCAGGAGAAAGTTACTGGGGAACATCCACTTAACTTCCTTTTTAAATACCCCAGAGACTATACAGCTGAAGCTAATGCAGCATGAATTCCTCTTTCTGCAGTGTGAGCCACTGTGGAGGGTTTGTTTGAGCAAATCTGTCAGCAGAGCCAATGGCAGTCAGCCATCCTGTTGCAGAACCTGGAGCATGTGTGGAAGGGATAAGCAGTGGGATTTATACTGTTGGACCCTTAAATCCTCAGTATGTTTTGTTGGCATACTTGCTGCTGCTTGGTCCCACTTCACCAACCATAGGTTGAGGTGGCAAAGCTCCAGGGATAGAATCTACAGAAGACTGCAGAGAAGGGAAAGCTATAGTCCTAAAAACCTTTGCTGGGGTCTCTGCTATGATCACTTGGCCACTGCTTCTTTGCACAGGAACCCACAGCTCACTATTTCAGATTTCAGATTTGAATCATTCTCAGGGCAGGAAGGATCCATATGCAAAATGGAGTGTTGGTGTACCTTTGAAGAAGCAGGAAGCCCTATTGACTTCTGTAACACAACAGTAACTTTTCCTGAGAGTTTAGTATTTTATAGTAAGCTCATCAACTTGCCATCATGATTATACAGCTGCTAGTTTAGTTCTAGAATATGAGTGCATTCTAATAAGGTTCTAAGATAGTGAACTTCCTAGGGCTTTCCCTACTTGCTTAGCAAAGGGAGAATTATTGAGTTGTGATCATATAATGCAAATGACTTGAAGGAAATTCATCCTTCTGTCCTGGATTCTGTGCTCATATGGGTTCCTCTATTTCACTCTTCAACCAGAGTCTAGGATGATCTTTCCAATGTAACATAAAACCTACAATGTGCATGTCATAACTATAAAAGGAAGGGTAACAGCTCTCTGTGTACAGTACTAAAATCCCTCCTGGTCAGAGACTCCAAAATCCTTTTACCTGTAAAGGGTTAAGAAGCTCGGGTAACCTGGCTGACACCTGACCCAGAGGACCAATGAGGGGACAAGATACTTTCAAATCTTGGGGGGGGAAAGGCTTTTGTGTGTGTCCTTTGTTTAAGGGGTTGTTCGCTCTTGGGACTGAGAGGGACCAGACATCAATCCAGGCTCTCCCCATCTTTCTAAACAAGTCTCTCTTATTTCAAAATTGTAAGTAAAAGCCAGGCAAGGCGTCTTAGATTTACTTTGTTTTCTCAACTTGTAAATGTACCTTTTACCAGAGTGCTTATCTTGTTTGCTATACTTTGAACCTAAGACAGAGGGGATTCCTCTGAGCTCTTTAAGTTTGATTACCCTGTAAAGTTATTTTCCATACTGATTTTGCAGAGATGATTTTTACCTTTTGCTTTAATTAAAAGCCTTCTTTTTAAAAACCTGATTAATTTCTCCTTGTTTTAAGATCCAAAGGGGGTTTGGATCTGTATTCACCAGGAGTGGTGAAAGGAAGGGGGGGGAAGGGTCAATTTCTCCTTGTTTAAAATCCAAGGAGTTTGGATCTGTATTCACCAGGGAATTGGTGAAAGGTTTCTCAAGGCTTCCCAGGGAGGGAATTCTTAAGATGGTGGCAGCGGACCAGAGCTAAGCTGGTAGATAAGCTTAGAAGTTTTCATGCAGGCCCCTACATTTGTACCCTAAAGTTCAAAGTAGGGATACAGCCTTGACATGCACCCTTACTAATACATTATCATGCAATTAGTTCACACAAAAGGCTTGTTAAATTTGCAGTATCTGCTTTCACCTTTGCCATAGTTGCTGGTGATCCCAAACCAAAAATGTGGGTCATTCTGCAGTGCTTCCTTACTGTAAAAAAAATGGAAAGTTTATTTGATAAAGCCTCACTGTCCCATCCCCCCACAGCAAACTTGCGCTAGAGGTTTTAGTGAAATAGTTTATCTCAAGAAAGAGGGTCAAACGAAAAGACATAAACCACTGTGAGCTGTTATATTAGTAACATGTAGCACTGTGGGTCTTGGGGCAGGGGCAGAGAAGAAGTGCTAGAGATAGGGGGAGGTGTTGGGTCTTCCAACATTGCTATGTAGTGGCTCGATTTTTCTAAAGAAATAAAGAGACGTTCTCCTTCCCCACTTTGTTTATCACACTGCAATCCATTCTAAGTAGTTTTGTCACACAGAGAAACCCGAGAATAATTACCTATTTATATCTCTTGAATCTTTCAGGAAAGTTGCCATCCCAAATAAACATCCACTGTGGCACTAAGCTGTCTTGTTACAAAGTTCTAACAGCTTCCTGAAGAATGTGACATTTCAGATGGCAGGACGATATTATAAGCTAGTCTGTGCAATCTATTAACCAAACTGAACTCAGCAGATCTCTGGTGGTGGAAAATCCCACCCAGAGTGGGACTATAATGGTGCAAGCAGCCCCAGATGCCTGCTCCTTCAGGAGACTCAGACAACCACTACAGTTTCGATAGTGAGTGGGGCTGGTCAGGGAGGGGTGAGGTCAGAGCACCCGAAAGAGGCACTAATTTGTTGATACGGCTGCCTGCAATCTCTTGGAGCTGACTGCCCCCAAAGGGGCAGGGGTAGCAATTGGCATCCCACATCACTCCTGATCTGAATTGTTACTATTATATAAATCATTACTATTATTGTAGTCCTTCTATATGTCATTTTTGTCACAGAATAATTTTGCTTCAAGCAAATGGTCACTGCAATGCACTAAAACAATCTTGTACCTTTCTTCCCCCTGCACTAAAGACCAAAAGCTGCTCTCCACTCCGTCACCAATGCAAAGTCCAAGTAAATGGGCTTTTCATAGGGATATATGAGGGTTTGGGGGAAGCAATTCTCTTTCCAACTCAGCAGCTTGGAGTGTACAGCTGCTCTGCTGCCACCGCTACAGATCAGCTGCTGTCCCCTATGCTCCTCAATATTCTGTTGGTCTTTGTAGTGGCAGATCCACCTCTCAACCCTCCCCTGATCCCTCTCCCCCTAATCATGATGGAGAGGCAGGCACTGTGAAGCAGAGTTCTGAGAACCCACCCTGTACAGCTGCTCTATGGCCTGGTGTCCTGCATCCATCTATCTATCTAAGCTATTTAACTGGCCCCAATCACCACAGTAGCTGAGCACCTCTCTGTCTTTAGTGTATTTATCCTCACAACACTTCTGTAAAGGAGGGCAGTGCTATAATCCCTATTTAACAGCTGAGGAACTGAAGCACAGAGAGGCTAAGGGTTAGATCTGCAAAAGGGACTTAGATTCATCTTTGCAAAGCCTAACTTTTAGGTGCCCTGCTGCCTAGTAGAATCCACAGCCCCAAGTTAGGTGCCCAGGTCCCCTACATAATTCATGGGGAGAGTTCAGTGCCTAAGAATGGAACTCACAAAAGCCAGCAAGCTGAGTGGGGCATGTCCTAAGGTAGCCAATAGGAAATGCTGAGGAAAGGGGGGTGGCCTAAGCATTATCACAAATCAAACATGCATAGTCTACTGAGGACCATTGCACTACCAGAGTGACCAGGCATCAGGTAGTTAAGTTCCCAGTTCTGGCTCCGTCCTGCAAATCCACAGATCTCTGTGGGGGCCATGAAGATGGTGCAAAGTAGGGTCAGGATGTAAACTTTACGTATTGATAGAGAGTTTGCGTGCATGGTGTGTTTTTGTCCATCCTGATAACATGGCTGAAGAGCATACATGCTGTTTTTGAATATAATGAGCAATTGAAGAAAGGCCAGATCTCTGTGAAACTGTGACATTTTGTACAAAATCAAACCACTTTATGCTCAGGATTTGGCACTGACAGTGCATATGGAATGCCTCTAGCTACTCTAAGTCTGCCTTTGAGAGAGTCCAGGTTTCTGACCCATAGCACAATACAGGTAGTACACAAGTTTGAACTTTGTCTCAGAGATGTTTTTGCATCCATAAGCAAGAACAGTGGACAGTGTTCATTCATGCAAGAGGTGGCAAGACCTATTCATCGAAGAACATTCAGTTTGCTGCGGCTGTTTGAACTCTGTTTGCAGCCTAGGTAGATGAACTTGTCAATACTCTCCTTGATATTTGACCCCACCTGCACCGGGGGTTCTGGTGGCCCAGCTCTGAAGTTCTAGACCTTGGTCTTCTGCCATGAAATGTACAATCTCAAAGTGTGGGCAGTGTCTTGGAGACACTGGAGTGTAGGGCTGAAATTCTCTCCTTCTACACAAGCAAGGCAGCATTGTGGGTGTAGTCTTGACCAACCTGGATTGTGAGGTGTGGAGCAGCAAGTCCTAATATCCAGTCAATAGCTCAATAGAATAGTGCTGGGGCAAGAATGCATCCCTGCCACACACTTGAGGTTTTGTAGAAATGCGGAGAGAGCTGTGACCCAACGCACACTCTTGCACTGGTACCAGTAAGAAGATCACTCACCAGATTTAGCAGAACATCTGGAACCACCAACTCCTTTCCGCATGAGCCAATGTGCTGACCCAATGACCAAATCAAAAGCCAATTTGATTTGTTATATGCCTGTGAAGCAGGCAGTTAAATTCTTGATGCAGCTCAGCCAGAAGCTGGAGGGTAAGGAAGGCATCCATTGTTGATTGCCCAACAGTGAAACCTAATTGCTGTGGATGACAATGTTTGTTAAGGAGCAGCTGCATCCTTCCAAGGCGAATGTGACTGAAGACTTTTCCAGGGACAGATAACAATGAGATCTGCCTGAAATTGCCCCACTTGGTGCAAGATCCTTTGCCCTTGTACAGGGACACTATGATGCCGTCTTTCCATTCTACTGGTACTTTGCCTGATGGCTTTTAAGAACAACTGATGAAGGCTGATGCTCACTGGTTTCAAGTGACCTTTGAGTAAGTTGGGTGGAATACCATCAGGTCCAGGAGCACATCCGTGCCATAACTTTTGGAAAGTCTTTCATACTTCCTTGAGTGATGGAGGATCAGTGTTCATTCCTGGGTCTGCCGCTGTACAGTTTGCTAGGTCACATAGCTCTAGACAATCATCAGAAGGTGCGTGGTTCAGCACACTTTCAGAATGCAGTTTCCATCTGTCCAAGACCTCATCCATTGATAAACAGGGAGAGCCATCTGGTTTTGTGATGGGGATGTTAGAAGGCTGCCAGCTGTTCATAGCTGCCAGACAGTCGCGTGATGGCAGGACACATATTGTTGTACTTTAGGCTGTCCTCTGTTTTGTCAGCCTAGGAGTTGATGTAGATCTTATGGTCACATTTTCCCATGGCCCAGAAAATGCCTTTTAGCTGTTTACATTCTTGGACCTCTCCCTGCTTGCATGCTTCTGCTTTTCTTGCTAATATATCAAAGACCTCTTCAGAAAACCAAGGTTTCTTGCACAACCATCTGAAGCCGATTGTTTCAGCAGCAGGCTGTAATATAGCATTACATATACCACTCCAGGCAATCTCCACGTCATCTGACAGGGTATCAAGATTATGTACGTGATCCTTGACCACCTATGTGTATTTCACAGCTTCAACAGAGTCCTCAGATAGGCACTGTACATTGTACTATTGGGGGATGTCTGGCTTGTGAGGAGTTAGAAAATGCCATGACAACAACTTGTCTATGGTCTGAGTTTGTTGGAGCATCTGTGCTGACAAAGACCTAGTGTGGCCTAGGCCCCAACCCTCCAAAGGACTTAGGTGCCTAACTCTTGGTCAGAGGGAGGTTCTTCCCTCCACTTGGGCTTCACAGCTGTGAACCTCTCCTGGAGTTAGATGCCTAAGCCAGGTCAGCCCTTTTTTGCAACCCCCACCCCCCATGATGGTATTAGTGTGCCCTCTCCATACCCTAGAGCCCAGTAGTTAGAGCATATATGCAGGATGTGGAGACCTGGGTTCAAATCCCCACTGTGTCTGATTTGAAGCAGGAACTTAAACCCAATTTTTCCACCTCCCCGGTGAGTGCTCTAGTCATTGGGCTAGATATTCTGGGGGCTGGCTCATTCTCTCCTGTTGAATCTGTTCTATTCTCTATATTTCATACATATTCATATTCTTAAATATTCACTGAAGCAGGGACTGGACCCTGGGTCTCCCAGGATAGCGCCCTAACCACTGGTTAGACCTCTGGTTCCAAAACCTTTTGCTAGGGTGACCTGTCAACCACATCGCATCTTTTTTTGTGACTCACCGTTACATATATGCACCCTCCACCCCAGCACTGCAACCCTAGCCCTGGCCCTGTGTGGAAGCAAGGTAACAGGGCAGGGTGGGGGACTAGACAGCAAGCCCACCCTCCCAGCCCCTGCAGTGGCAGCTTTGGTCATGCAGGACTGAGTCCAGTTAACTGCTCAGGGTGTTGTGACCTGGCACACAGGGTCAGGTTTGGCCTGGCTGCCCCTCCAAGGGATGGCTGGGTCAAACCTGCATGGTGCTGTGACCCCATGCACCCAGTCGCAACATATGGAGGAGGTCTTGTGGGACATGAGTCACCACTGCAGGATGAGTGTTACATAGGCTCACTGTCCAATGTCCCCAGGGGCTTCCCCTCTGCACGGGATGGGAGAAGTGTATGTTTGCCTAGGCTAGGGCCCAGTGATGGGTTAATGTGGCCCTGGACATGGCAACCCTTCTAGAACCTTCTCACAAACCACTGGTGGGGTGGGACTAACTGTTTGGGAAACACTGCTATAGACATTCTCTCTCTGGCCCAGTGAATATTTCAGTATTTGATACAAAGTGGAACAGCTTCAGCAGGTGAGATTGAGAAAGACTCACCTGTGACACCCCAGGGTATAATCCAGACTAATGAGTAGCTGTGTTACCCCTGCCCCCTAACCTGGGGTACTTTTACAATGACTTGCTGCTATAGCCTCCAGTCTGGACTGCTCACAAACGGCCTCCAGCACGTAAGTCACTCCCAGCTATACCCCCTGTGTGTGCTGCAGTCAGCCAGCCACACCTTGGCTATTACCAGCCTTAAAGATTACAGCAGAGTGACCTCAACACAATCCCAGTCCCAGATTTCCCTCCAGAAACGTATGTCCTGTACTACCCAGCCCTCTCCTGGCCAGTACAAATATACTGAGTCTGTTATTCCTTTAAGGGAATAATATGAACACAACTTGTTACTCCAAATGGGGTTACCCAGACACTTCAATTTGAACACACTAGATTAGATAAAACAATAAAACAAAAGTTTATTAACTATAAAGAGGTAGATTTTAAGTGAGTACAAGTAATGGGACATAAAAGTCCAAAGTGATTACAAGAAAAATAAAGATAAAATGCTCACTGGAGCCTAACTTAAACTATATTAGATTCAAAGTAAAATTTTCTTACCATGTGCTTTCAGCAGTCTTACTGACCAAACTCTTTAGGTCAGAACCCCACCAATGGCTGAGTCCTGTCTCTTCAGGTGCAGCGATGGGCAAGGGGGGGAGGTTTCCTTGGAATGTCTCCCCTTCTTTTTATAGTTCTGTCCCCCATTTGAGAAACATTTCCAGCTGGGAGCAAGGTGACAGGCAGTCCATGTGGAAGGGAACTCCATGCTGTTTCTTTGCTAAGATGTAGATTTTTTTGCTCCTGCTCCCTTTCCTGGCAGAGAATGGCCACTTAGTAGGTAATGGTCCATCAGCCTCGTTTACACCTGTCTGAGGCATCAGCTTGCCCTTTGTTTCTGAGGAACTGGTTTGGCCACTCCCCAGACTTATCTGGAAAACATACCGCTAGTCATGATTTCAGCTTATGTTTATAACTTCACATATAACCCTGCTTACCTGCATTTTGCCAGGATATTACTGATCAGCAAATTATGAGTTTTTAAATGATACCACATAAGACATGCATTGTACAAACATTATTACAATTGTCACACCACACCAGAATATCCTCTAGCCCAGTTGTTAGGGCACGCATCAGGGAGGTGGGAGATCTGGGTTCAAGTTAAAATTCAGAATCAGGCAGAGTTAAGATTATGAACCTGGGTCTCTCAACACCACCACCACTTAGGTATGCTCTGAGCGTGTCTACTGAATCGAGCCCTGCAGGGGAATGCCTAGTTTGAGGATCCTGCCAGGGCTTAGGCATGTGTTGAGTGCTGAGCTGGTTTGTGTCATCAGGATTTAGGTGGCTTTGCACATGCCCATAGGCATAAGAACATAAAAATGGCCATTCTGGGTCACACCAAAGGTCCATCTAGCCCAGTATCCTGTCTTCCAATAGTGGCCAATGCCAGGTGCTTCAGAGGGAATGACTAGAACAGATAATCATCAAGTGATCTATCCCCTGTTGCCCATTCCCAGCTTCTGGCAAACAGAGGCTAGGGACACCATTCCTGCCCATCCAGGCTAACAGGATGGACCTATCCTCCATTAACTTATCTAGTTCTAGGCAGAAATATGGGGGACTTTACCAGCAGAACTTTAGGGGTTAGGTAGTAGTTGAGCAAGGTTTTGAGGATCTAAATATTGGACTTAGGTACCTATAACACTTTGAGGAACTAGCCCTAAGTGACTTGCCCAACGTCCCACAGAAGTCTATAGCAGAACAAGTAACTGAATCCAGGTTTCCTGTGTCCCAGGCTAGCACCCTAACCACTGGACCATGGCTCTGCTGTATTTAGTGCCTACTGACAACCTCTGTTCCAATTACAAGAGTTAAGTAGCTGTGGTGCTGGAGTTCACTATCCGGCCCCTAGCAGGGGTTTCACTATGTCTGTGGTCAGAATCTGCAGGGTCTGCTAAGTATCAAAGCATTTGTGGAGCTTTTTTATCAAAATTATTTTTGTTAGTTCTCAGTTATATAGAAATAAGATTAATACAGTAAACTCATGATGGGGTAGTTTACACAGCACTCTAGGGCCGATCCTTCGCAATTATAATCTCTCTCTCTCTCTCACACACACACACATGTTGTCGAGAGTAACACAGCTTTCTGTAAACGATCCGAAGAAGGCATTGTCAATAGCTGGAAATCTGATTTTGATTTTTGAACACTGGTATGTAATTATAGGTGGTACTCACAATCACAACCCATTGCTCATTAAATAAATGAATAACGGAAGTCATTACTGTGGCAAACCTTCCATTGAAATCAATGGGACTTGTCCCTATGTAAGGACTTTAAATTGGCACAATAAAAATATTATTGGTTGAACACTTTTCATCTGAGCTTGTCAAAGGGCTGCTTTTATACAGTTATTCACACAGCAATGTCAAAACATTTGAAGCAGCTGGACCAGATCAGTGACTGGTGTAAACTGACATAGCTTTAGAGAAGTTACTAGAGCTATGCTGATTTACACTAGCTGAGGATCTGTTCTTTGTTCTTTGAGCTAATGCGACTTAAATTTTTTTTTGGTCCTCGCACCAAGAATGGTGCTGATGGCACCAGAGCTGCGCATCCTCATGCTACCTTTGCAGTAACTTGTTTTGCCATCCAGAATTGATGTAATATGGACACCTTCTACTAGGCAACAAGAAGAGTCCACAAACTCACTGAAGGTAAGTGGTTAGATAGGACCCTAGGGTAAGGCAAATCTTAGAGTAAGCACTGTTGAAGCAGCACACATTGCTGGATTCCACTGTAGGGAAGCCTGGGCTGGCTTCATTGCAGACACTTAGCACCCAGTGGATGTTGCTGCAGGCACACCAGAATGTCTTAATATAGTGAAGAAGAAACGGGGAGAGGACAGCAGGGAACAGAAATTGGGGGAAAACTGTATAAAAATTCACTTACATAAATTAGCTGTGCTTCTTGCAGCAAAACTAACAGTTTCTTTTGAGTGTGAATGCTGTTGCTTCGCTTTGCTAAATGCCTCAAGGAATTGTATCACATAATATACAAGGGTAATTATTAAAAATGCATAAATAGTCTTGTAGGTACAAAAAGTTGCAACTTGTCTCCAGCAAAACATTAAAAGGTTTGCATATGTCAATGAATTGCAGGCTGTTTGCTTTTAACAGCTGCTATTTTGGGACTTGTAAGGATGTTGGTTAGAAAAAACAAGTTTTGTAATTGGAGGAGGCTGCCCCATTGTAGTGGACAGTTGAAACCCAAAGGAGGCCTGGTGGGGATTATGCAGGGTGTCTAACGGTTTTGGCAGTGGCTTTGGGTGTTAAGTATCAGTTAACATGCTTATGCCTGGCCTTCAGATGTCCATGCACAAAGACCCTTTTCTTCTGCTCCTGGCATGAATCCAGGCCAATCTTGGAATATTTGCCCCTGTATCCCGGACCCATCATTAACGACAGTGTTTATCTTGGAGCTTCATCTGAAAAGCACCAAAGCAGAAGAATGCTCACTGACCCGTAACCCGCAAATGGCTGTAAGTGGGAATTATATGTGTATGAATGTATGTCTTTTTTAAAGCATGGAATAAGAACTGAAATCATTCCAAGTTTCTTTCCACATGAAAACACCTGGATTTAAAAAAAAATTCAGATGTGATGGGACTCCTATCCTGCTCTGGTAATTTTTAAGATGATATTTATGCCAGAAAATCCTTCTTCCTACTACAGCTCTGAAATGTAAAGCATACAAAGTGCACATTTTTGTTCCACAACAAAGGTATCAGTTTAGATTGACACACTGAGATTATCCTGAGCTAGAATAATATATGTATTATTGAAGGCAATAGGACTATTCACATGAATAAGACTTTGCAGGATCAAGTCCTGCTACTTACAGGTAAATAGACAAGAACACATAATAAAGTGGTACGAAAACATGTTTTTCTTCAGATTGTTGTTTTTTCTTGCAACTTGTATATGAAATTCCTTTGTATCTGTGGTGATCATAAAAGCTTTTTATGCAGTTCTTTAATATTGGTCAGTATTTTCCCTTCTAATTCATGTTTCCTGGACCTGATCCTGCAATTCTTCCTCACACGAGTATTATTTTCTCTTGCAAGTAGTCCCAGGGAAGTCAATGGAACTAAGTATCATTATTACTCACAAGAGAAAGAAATACCCATGTGAAGGTTGCAGAAACACCTCTACTAGATATATTCACTGCTCACATCCTTACATTATCATTATTTTTAAAGAAAAGATACAGAAAGTATCTGTAACACGTGTCCTTTTAATTTGAATTCTGATGTGCTATTTTGAATGATGACTATAGAGTACAAGAAGTATATTTTGCTGGGTAAAAAGAGGTGAGCTAAAATGAAGGGTAATCTTATATCTTAATCACTGGCGTTTGTATGTAGATGGTTTCAAGAAGCACAATCCATCAATTACTTACAAGAAATATTCAGATATTCCAACTATTTGTACGCTTCCTTGATGTCTTTCTAGTGTACTTAATATATTTGTTTTTATGACTCGTAAAGGAGCCTTGAATGTTTTGAAATAGATATTTTTTTTTATACATCTCCTGGAAGTACATCTACTTCGATCAGTACAGATGTCCAATTAACATACTCACCTCCAGCTTTGGGGCAAGGAAGAACAGTGAAAGCAAAGTTAATCTGATAGGTACTTTAGGAAAGAACTAGAAAACAATCTGGTCTAATTGTTCAGGTAGCATTTTCTATACTATACTGCTGTGATTGCAGGAAAGTATAGATTTTGCAGGAAAGAAGGATTTTGAATGGGTTAGAAAAAATGAAGAAATAGGCATCTTTAATGCTTTTTCAAGACTTGATCCTGCTCTCGTTGAAGTGATTGGCAAAGCTCTCATTGACTTCAAGAGGAGCAGAATCGGGCCCTTAGGCTGTACACAAGAATATATGTTGGAAAAAAGAATGTACAATGCTGTCTGCTTCTGACGACTTGTGATTAGATCAAATCCTTTCAATGCCCTGAAGCTTTTTACCTTAATGCTGGGCTACCTATGGCAGACAGCAAGTTGATGTCTGTCACTGTGGCTCATCCTTGCAGTATTCACTAATAATGTGCTCTTCTCATTTGCCAAGGCCTATACACTGTAGCATTTGAGAGCTTTCTTTTTAAACACAGTCTATTGGGAATAGGTTAAAACATCAAGGAAGGTAGCTTCATTTACAGCAGATAATTGGCATATTCAGTGCTTTTATATACAATGAAATGTGACTTAGGCAGTCAATGGAGAGCAACACAATCAGCTAGTTAATGGCAGAGGTGGTCATCATCTCACAAAAGTGGAGCAGAATTATACTCAGCATGTTTAGGGAACAAAGTCTATAGACACAAACTAATATCTTCAACTAAGGAAAAAATGTGATCATACTTAACAGGTGAGTGGTTTTGTTCTTGTGCCATCTCTAATCTGCCTTTCTAGGCAACTTACTTTCTGAAGCTTCATTTTCTCTATTTCTCATTGGTACTTGGTGATGGGCAGCATCTTTCTTTTCCATTAACTTTCTTTCCTTATGCCATGCTGCGCCACAGTTTATGGCTGCCATCTTCTAGTTAGCAGAAAATCCCCTATGATCCATAGCCTGGCTTTATGGCTACGGCTATGGTCCTTTGACCTTTACTAGTAACATCTGATAAACTAGAGAAACAGTGGCCTAATTAAAGGAAGCGGCAGTCTAATATAGGAAGCTGTTTAGATTTGATTCATCTCCTTCTGTGGTTTCAGACTGAATGTTTAAGAATACCTACTTATTAACGTGTGCTGTCTGTTACTAAATGTGAACTTTTAAAGGCCCTTGATTTCAGTGGATGTTAGGAGCCTAAATTCTTGTGCTGAAAGTCTGAATCCTATAAACTTTGTTTCAATGTTAATTTTAATAAAGTTACTCCAGACATACAAGTGTAGGTGAGACCAGAGTCTTGCCCGGTCTGTACTATTTTACAGGACAAAATAAAGTGAATGGACAAACTGTAGAACTTTCAATCTGTCCAGAAAACAGGTGCTTGTTTATACTACAAATTTTAGCCAGTCCTGTCCCCCTTAACAGGTTACTTGCTTCCAGGAAAGGACTAATCTGTGCTGGAGAGTGGAGTGTATGGGGCCATAGCTGTGTAAGGCAGAGTACGTGTTAAACTGTGAGGACCTTTCCTGTAACTCTACATCCCACATTTTAACCCTCCTTAAGAAGCACTTGCTTCTCTGCAGATGTTGGAGGGAGCCAGACTGAGGCAAAACACTTCTGCCCCACACTCCCTCATCTGCACATGACCTTTTGGGCATATCCGTATAAACAATCCAGAGCCAGGATTTGGTGCAATCTATTCTCTAGAATCAAGAATGACTCTGTGCATAAAGTAAATACAATCATTCAGTGAACACCAATTAAAAGTATATTTCACAAGAATTACACTTTCAGTTGCCTGTTCTATTGACTATCAGCTGGTAATAAGCTTTGCTCATTTCCCTGAGCATGTACATTTCCCCCCCTGAGTTCCTGAGTCACAGCTTTGATCACTTGATTGCTTAAAGGCTGTGAGTCAGTAATATTTCCCAGTTTTGCTGTCACATCAAAGTTCTTTGAGGGGCTTTCTCCAACAGAAGGCAGCCAAGGATCTCTTTTAACAGAGTTCATCACCACGGTGTGGGTATGCTGCACAAATGAAAATAGGGAATAATGCACCACCTTTAGCCATTTGTGTAATCATTTTTATAACATGCATCACCTTCTGAAATGGACCAGCTGCTCTACAGCACCATTTTTGCTATAAATAAAATAAATTATAAATTAATGGAGATATCCCATCTCCTAGAACTGGAAGGGACCTTGAAAGGTCATTGAGTCCAGCCCCCTGCCTTCACTAGCAGGACCAATTTTGATTTTGCCCCAGATCCCTAAGTGGCCCCCTCAAGGATTGAACTCACAACCCTGGGTTTAGCAGGCCAATGCTCAAACCACTGAGCTATCCCTCCCCCCTAGAATTTTTATACTTGAAAATATGGAGGGCAAACATTAAACAGGAAAGGTGATTTTAATATAGACGGGCTGAGGAGTAGAAGCAAATAAATGCAGTTGCTTTTACCCGTTTACAGAATCTCACAGTTGCTTTACTCAGGTTTTCTGACACGAACAATTCCAGCACTCAGAAGTTTTTTATACAAACAATATTTAATGTGATAATATGCAAAGTATGACAAAATCTCTGAGCAGTATAAACAATTTGCAAATAACTCAGAGCTGTAACTGCATCTTGAAATAAGCAATTGACATTATTCTGTGGCTGCTGAGCAGTATAAAGGATTGATTTACCTCTTACCCTCATTAAGCCCAATCCTGATGTCTTTATTCAGTTTTTATCCAGTCTTCTCTGGCAAAACTCACATTGACTTCAAAAAGAAGCTTGGTCCAAGTAAGGACTGAGTAAAATGTGAAGGCCAAACTCTGGTCTCAGTTTGCACTGGTGTAAATCCAGCGTAACCTGAGCAAAGTCAGTGGGCCGGATCATCTCCTCCTGTGGTAACACCGACGGTGGGATGTAGGAGAGGAAATTCCAGTGAGGCTCCCTTTGTTACAATGGGGTGGGTGGCTGGTTGGGCAGGGTTTGCCCCTACCTGTGGAAAAGGCAAAGGGAGCCAGTCACAGCGCAGGGCCTGTGATTCTCACTGCCTCTGGCTGCTGGGCAGCCCACTTCATTAGAGCTGTGCTACCAGAGACACTGGGGTGGCAGGAGAGAGGCTATATAGTGTTTTCCCATGAAACCCTGCAATCTTGAAGAAAAAAAATATGCATCCTCTCCCCCAACCCACCAATTCCTCTCCCCATCCAGCCCAATCTCTGCCTCCTTCCCCTAGCACAGGGCCTGGACCAGCAAAGTATCCTCTCCAAGGGGCCTGACGGGAGGGGGAAGAATCCCTCTCACGCAGGAAGAGAGAGATCAGTGTGAGGTGGGTCCCCTCTGTGCACAGACCTCAGGGATGATCTGGCCCAGTGAGTTATAATACCATGAATCTACACGAATATAGCTGAAAATAAAATCTGGCTCTAAGCAAGGTCTCAGGATTTAGCCCTGCGTGTGCAGTGATTGGTCAATTTTAGCTTACTCTATAGATAATTGCAGATACTATGTGTGCTTAGATGTCAATAATCTTGGAGTAAATGAGTTACAACTTGAAGATAATTAAAGGAACACTGTCACCTTAAAAATCCTTTCCTCTAACATTATTAAAAGATTTTTAAAAATTCAATTAACTTGTTGCTCTTTATTTACCATTTGTTTTTTCTCTCACCTTAGACAATGAAAATCAATGAAGTCAGTTTCACATTTGTTTATAGTCAGTTTCACTTTCAGGTTTTTAGTGTTGTAATGTTTGGGTCAGAAACAGCATGGGGAATAATTATTTGTTCAAGTACAACTGTTTTCACCTTCAGTTAAAAAAATGGAAACATTTCTGTTGGACTTATGTTTTAGAAAAGCTTGTTTATACAGTATTTCAATGCTGGGTTAAATTTGACAGTGTCCTTTTAAATATAAGGTTTTGCTTAATCGTACTTTGATCAGAGGTTACTTCATTTTACTAAATATGAGTCTAGGTGGTATGGGGCTCCTTTTAGCTTCTAATAAAAGCTAGAGTTATAAAATGTGTTCAGTTATAAAATGTGGCCCAGAGAGTGAGAGCTTCCGGCCCTAGGAATTACATTCAGGAGTTCTTGCAGGATTAGGGCCACATATTGGTAAGTGCTAGTCTAAATCTACACTATGGAAATTGTACGTAAGGGACACAATTCTGCAGTCTTTCCCCATGTGAGAAAGGATTTCTGAACTGGCCCCTAGGAGTGTCTGTGTACCAGGAAGTGTCTCCATTTATATAGGATTCATGTTTCCAACATACTGCATAATCCTTCAGTATTTTGTAAAACATACTTATCACAGTATTTGACTAGGGCCAGCAACATTAATCAGTTTAGTACTTAAATGTCTGTTTAATTAGAGATGAGATGAAACCACAACATTGACCTCCAGACTCAGTTTTCTACCACCCAAATTTCATGTTTGCCTACAGTGATTTGGTGCTACATAGTATGAAGATAGGGGCCATCTGAACAAAAACTGAGTCCAGTTTTCAAACGTTCCCAAAGTTAGAGAGTGTTTGCATCAATGTTTTGGTTTAAGTTCATCCTGGAGTTTCTCTATAGCTGAGGGTCTCATTCACAACTTGAGAAAAGCTGGATTTTGTTTCAAACTGCTGAGGACATGCTAATGTTTTCATTAAGTGTATTCTACAGCATCATCAAGTGGTTATCTCAATTCATTTCAGTCACGGGGAGAGATCTGACTTATTCTGAGGAGTTTAATGGTCTTGAAAATGGAAAGAAAACAGGCAGTTGTTATTGACAAACTGTGTTGCAGATGTTTAACTACTGGTGTTCCTTCATTAAAGAAAGACTGCCCCCATTTTTCTGGCATTTCTAAATGTATGCACCTACTGCTCGCAATGACAGTCTTACTGAAAATATATTCCTTATGTGGCCTTTAAGTGGCACTTGTTGGTGAGATCTAACTGGCTCCAACTAAACTGGCAACTCCAATGGGATAGCTGCACTGAGGGTTGCAATTGGCCAGGTCCATAAAGGACTCTGGGTTCCATGGGAAAAAAGGCTGCCATGGCTCCTTAGGGAACAGGAATTGTCCTTACTTTGCCAGACATGTGGGTTTGAAGTTGTTCTAAAATGGGGGAATTGCTTGTAGAAGAGACCAGTTTCTAAGCATAAGAATGGTCAGATGAAAAAAATACTCCATGTGTGTTATGATGCAGCAATTTGAATCAAAGCATGTGGTCTTGTGGCCTGTTCTTGAAATTGATCTGCTGACCAACTATGGACTTTCAAACCCAGTGGGAGGTTTTTGGTTTATTCACCAGTACTCTGGATAGCATCCAGTTTGAAAAGACTCGCTGCTTATGTAATGGTCTGTGAGTGGGTGTGCACTGAGGTAATAAGCTTCATTCATTTTATATTCACTTTTGAAAATAAGGCTGTTATTTTTTTCCATTGGTACATAACTTCTACTAAACGCTAAATTTCCCTTGATTATTAAACTGATATTAAAAGCAGAATAAAGATGGTGCTCACTCTTTTGTACTGGATTGTCCTCTTAAAAATGTTGCTTTTCAGCAAGATGCCACCATTGTAAATTGCAAAATCATGGAAGATGTGCTTCAGTGCCAGATCACACTTTATACATGGATGTGATTCATTTTCAACATATGAATTTTATAGTGCTATGAACAGCAGGTGTGGTTTTTATTTTAACCATCTGTAGATACTGTATAGTCTCATGATCTTATTCCTTTCAAAATTCAGACCATGAGCTGTATATTCCTTTTAAGTGCACCATTTATTCTAAATATCAGTTACAAAAGTAGGTGAATAGATGAATGAAAAAATGATGATGACATTTGGCATTGCTGCACTGCTGTTCACCTGGGCATCTATAAAAGAGTCTTTTTTTACATGTAATCCAATTTGTCCAAAATTATTTAAAAATATTCAATACTATTATTTTAGCAAGTAATTTGTTGCATTAAACTAAAGAAAGCGAAGGTTATGTCAGATATCAAAAGAAACTTCCCAAGGGCTGAAGTAATTAAACATTGGAACAGCTTTCCCACACGCATTCACTGAGGCATCATCCAGTAAAATTGTTTAAAGATTGCTGGATCTTATCATATTTGCTCAGGTTAAACTCCCACTGAGCACTGGGTGTGAAATCCTGGCACAGTGAAATCAATGGCAAAACTCCCATTGATGTTGTTGGGACCAAATTTGGTCCTAGTTGCAAGGGCGTGGTAGAAAGGAGCTTTACAGCTATACTCTCTGTGATCAGATTACACTAGCACTGAGGAACTGTGCTTTAGCAGCCAAAGATTTTCTACATTCTTCTGATGTGAACATTACATCACTGAGTTTATAATGATGTTATCAGCCCAGTGGTCTGTCAGGCATAGCTATGCATTCTAGACAGTCATTCTGTAAGAAAGCATAGTATTCTGAAGTATAGTTGGAGTAAAAATAAAATACAATCATTTACCTATAGTACTGAACAGTTAGTGCCAACATCTTGATTTTGCTAGGTCATTCTTAGGGAGTTTTAATAATCTGAATAGTAGGAATGTAGAAAAATAAGAATTCGAGTACTTACATCCATTGTTTTGGAATTTAATTTGGACCCAACCTTTATCTTATGGTTATGAAATGTTCAGAGAGTTTTATTCCATGTCCAGGTTCCACCAGTAATCAAAAGAGCTGAAATACAGAGACATGCTATTCCAGTAATATTTCAGCCATGACCACAAGTCCATGTGCCAAAAATCCATCTCCCCCCCTCCAAAAAAAGACTGTTCTTGCTGTGCTGGTGGGCAGCTAAAGGGTTAATCAGGAAGGTCTTGTTACATCCAGGACTAGAGCTATCTGTATCACTTCCAGGTGATCTGTATCAAAGACCACATTGGAAACACACATGTATCTGCATCCTCCTTCTTTCTTCTTGCAACACGGCATGACACTTATAAGATTGCCATCTCACAATTGTAGACTGTTGTACTCAGTGTAGTAGTAGCCGTGTTGGTCCCAGGATATTAGAGAAATAAGGCAGGTGAGGTAATATCTTTTATTGGACCAACTTCTGCTGGTGAGAGAGACAAGCTTCCGAGCCACACAAAGCTCTTCTTCAACTATGGCTCAAAATCACCAACAGAAGTTGGTCCTATAAAAGATATTATGTCACCCACCTTGTCTCTCTAATTGTAGACTCAGAAAGTCCTGCTACTTCTGACAAGGTTTCTGTGAACATTTAGAGGTTTACCCATCACTAGGAATACACATGCGTTTGGTAGCTATTTTTGGACACCCAAAAAGAGGTAGAGACATTTTACCCTTTGGGAGTGGGATGCATCTACTAGTACTTATAAAATGTTTCAGATGGAAAAAAAGAAATATTATTTTAGTTATCTAGGATTTACAATGGGCCTACTTGTCTTAGGGAGGATTGCAGGATCAGGTCCCTAAGCAATATCTTCTTGAAAATGAGCTGGGAAGCTTATATTGAGCTTATGTCTGCACATATTCAATGCCATTTTGTAAAGACCATAGGGGGGAAAAAATCCTTGGCTTGGTAGTTCTGATGAAGTTTCTCCAGAATCCTTCTCCAGTAATTTTTAAGAGACTAAAATTTTGTTTCTATGTAGAGGGTTGCATGCTTTGGTGCTTCTGTAGGTCAAGCTCATTGCATAGAAAGCGGCTTCTGGGATTCCTCCAGTTCATGCCCCCAAGTTCCCTGTGTGTCATTTTCCCATTCTCCTCTACTTCAGGGACTCCTTGTAACTCCCCAGTCCACCCTTTCCCTCAGGGTCTCCAATTCTCTCCCCATGCCAGGGTCTCCGGGTGTCTGCCATTTCCCATGTGACCAGTCCTATGCTGGAGGGCTCTAGGGCCCCCCTTCACTCAGCCAGTAAATGTATTTGTTTTAGGAAAGTACTCAAATAAACCTCTGCTTTGACGATTTAATTTAGTTAAAGGGGTTGCCCTCCTACAGACCGCAGGATATGATCTTAAAATAGCAACCAGATGCAGGATGATGATCTTACATTTATATGGCACCTTTCATCCAGATGGATGCCGAAAGTGGGGACAGGTACTTGTACCTGGTGGTGTGGGCCCTGTCCAAAGGTTCTAGTTACCATTTGACGCTTCCTCTCTCTACTAGGTAATAACAGAGCTGATTAAGACTCAATTGAGAGTGCTGTCACACACCACAGAGCTGAAACCACTGATAACCAGGTCTAAGCATAAGACCTGCTTTGGGACAGTGTCTCTGATGCAAGTGACTGCTCAGTGTGCGTTAGTAATGAGGCTCCCCCACTAACAGCTGAAATCACAAAGCTGAAATCACTGAGAGCTGTGTTAAGTGGTGGAACCTCAAGACATCGGCGAGCAGGCAGTTGATGGAGAGGAGAGGAGTGATGAAGTGAGTGGCCGACTGGCCGAGTGGAACAGCAAATGGGAGGCCAGTGGAGTGGCAAGCAGCCAGCGAAGACAAGAGGAGTGGCTGGCAGAGTGGCTGGTGGAGCAGAATGGCAAGCAAGCGCCTGGACAGCGGAGCAAGCAAGGTGCCTTCTTGTACCCCCACACAGCCAGGATGGGAGGTGAACTCTGCAGATGCAAGTCTGAACTCTGGGTCTGCACTGACCAAGGACAACAACTGTGAGTGAGTTATGGAGAAGATAGGGGCACGTAAAAGGGATTTTTGGTTGCTGGACTTAAGAACCTGAGGCAAAAGGCCACTACCCAACTAACTGGGGTGAGTGGCTTGTTCGTGGGTTTATGCTTATGAATCTTCTTTGTGGCATTTTCCCAATGTAATGCTGGGTTACTTCCCTTTTTTTTTTCTTCTTTCTACACTCAGACTCTGTGCTTGCGAGAGGGGAAGTATTGCCTTTTAGAGGCACCCAGGGGTGGTGTGTAATTGTCCCAGGTTACTGGGTCGGGGCTGGAGCCGGTTTTGTGTTGTATTGTTGAAAAGGAACCCCTAGATATTGAACCTGATTACAACTGGCAGAAAGGTTACATGCACACACATATCTGTATCTAAAGTATATAATTAATATGTTTGCATGTGTGTTAAAAGGATGTTAAGATTGCAGAATGAAGCAGTCAAAAACCATAAAATGTCAAAGTTACCCCCAGTTACCCCAAAATAATAATTCCATCCCATCCCCTACCAAAGGCTGCAAATATTCAAATGGCTAGTACTGACCAATAGGATTGTATTAAGTACACACACTAAGTCAAGCAACATGTCTGTGACTCTGACACATGATTGCTTTCTAATCAATATGTGCATCAGCCAGTCAGGTGAAGGGAACAGTACTAGACTTGGTATTTGTGATACACAGCATCTGATTGCAAATAGAGGGATAAAGGAGAATCTGGGAAGTAGTGATCGCAGTCATTATGTTTGGGCTCAGGATGAAAATGAAGGTATAAGAAGAAAGCATAAAAACAAGAGACCTTTGGAATAGCTATGGTTACTATACTTGGTATGGTTTAATTTGAACAAGACAGAAGTAGATGTTCCAACACAATTATAGAGGTATATATGCCAGCTTGTCATGTTTTGAATACACATGGTAGATAACTTATAAGTTTTGCAAAGTCAAGGGAGAGAGGCTTACTGGGTGAAGTTTTAAATATACAATTTGGGACAGGAATTACTGAAGCTGACTGTGTGTGTGATGACTCTCCCAATCTGTCTTCTGATGAAATGATTCAGTATATTTGTTTCCTGTCTCTGAGTTTCATCACTTTACCTTTTCTTTAGTGACTGGTGTAATGTCATCTGCATTAGCTTTTTCTTTCTTCCTCCAGTGTAACATCAATGCTAACTTTCTCCTATTTAAAAATAAACATGACAATGAATAACTTTGTCATGTTTATTTTTAATGGGATACTAGTATTCTTCGAGGTTCCTATGTTTAATCATCTAAAAAAAAAAAAAACCAACAACATTGTGTAACATCATTTTACATGGATGCATTACATTACAGAATAAGAACTACTGTACATATTCAGTAACATTTTAACATTATTTTGGCACTCACTCCTACCTGTAGAAATAGCAGCAATAGAAAAGATTCACAGGAAACAACTAGAAGATTTGACTGATCCTGTCACGGGGACCACTCACTGCTAGGGCACCTCCTCCAGGCAGTTTGGGGATTAGTTCCCTGCAGGTGCTGCGCCCTCCTCTGGCAGTCTCTCCATCCATCTTCTTCTCTCACCCTGCAGCCTCTCTTGCTCCAGGAATGCAGATTCCTGTTTGTGACTTGGCCTTCTGGTCAGGTCACTATAACCCTCCCCTTCCGGGGTATTAAAATCTTCCAAGGCAAACTGTCTCAGGCAGTCCACTCTCCACTGTCTGGTCTGTATCACTTCCCCAGTGGCTGCTAAGGGAACCTGCAGCTGCCCTCTACTCTGGGGTCCCGCTAAGGGGCTCTCTCATCAGCAGCCAAGGTCTCATCAACCAGTGGGAGCCGCGATCGGCCAAACCTGCGGACGCGGCAGGTAAACAAACCAGCCCAGTGCTTACCCTGGCGGGCCGTGTGCCAAAGGTTGCCGATCCCTGATATAGATGATCAGCATTTAAAAAAAAATGTATATAAAGTTGTATTTATTTTGATTATAACCCAGTTTCTCTCCCCAATCTTCCTATACCACTTCTCATTGAGGGGTCAGAAAAATGAAGATTGAACTTGCCAGACTTGTGACTCATCACCCTGATCATTTGTCTGTATTTTGTATCCTCTTTCCCTTCTTTGTTATCTTTGTTTTTTAGACTGTAAGCTCTGGGGGTGGGAGGACAGGGAATGCAATTTACTGAGTAAGGCCTAGCAAAAGGTCAAATCACTATCATACAAACACACCTTCTAAGAACACAAAACACAGACCAAATAAACACAGAGATGTTCAAAGATGCAAAGGAGGAGTTAGGTGCCTATTTCTCATTGACTGACTGTCTTTAAAAATCTCCCATCCCCATTTTGAACTAAAATTGAAGGTGAAGTTTTAGTATCATTCAAAGTGGGATGCAGGATTCTTTTTAATAAGAGATGCTGCACATAATAAACGTTGATCTTGCTAACACTCCTATGTTGAAATGATCACTCATTCAGTTTCACCTGCCCGCAGAACAATTTCTAAAAAATACAAATCTTTGCTAGTGCCCTAAATCTACAAACCATCAGCATAAAGACAAAAATTCAAACCAAAGCTCTTAACTGTACACCTCTCCAGGAGAGGAAAAGGACCAAATTCTGTGGTCCACCCATTTCCAAAGTCCATTAGACAGAAGATATTCCTTTAAAAAGAAGCGATCTGAGTTTCTTTTGACAGAGATGGACACAGTCACTGCGTGATTTTGGAGACAAAGCTAAAGGAGGAATCTAACTAGGTCAGCAAAATGTCATACTTAATAGTATCAAAAGCAGCTGAAAGAATTAAAAAGCAATAGGTCCGTCACATTGCCACAATTGAATCACTTTAATAATTAATAATTCAAAACAATGCAGTCATAGTATTATGGAAATCAAATGGGAGTTTGGGGATTTTTTTACTATGAGATAAACAGTCAGACAAATGACTCCCTAAAACGCTCTCTAAGGTCTTTGAGAGGAAGGGAAGGTGAGCAGGGAGGTGATAATTTAAAATGATTAGGAGATAATGGTAACTTATTTATGATAACTGAATAACACCACCACTTTTCACAGCAGATTAAACAAAGTCAACAAACAAGACACAGGACCACCAAGGTAATTTGTGAATTGATTGCACCTGGGGGTGATTTGGACCCTGATTGTGCAAAGATTTATGCATGCACTTAACTTTTTGCTCATGAGTAGTTCCATTAACGTCAATGGAACTATTCATGCATGCAAAGTTATGCACGTGTAGATCTCTGCAATATTACGGCCTTAGGTTTTAAGATAACAAATTGAATCTGACCAAGACTATCAGGAACAAACAATTAAAAGAGGATCAGATCAGGAAGACAGGAGATACACATGATTAAAGAAGACAGAAAAAGGCAAGCACATTTTTCAGCAGAACTTTCAAAAGCTAGTTTTGCTTTATAACAGGAAAAAGGGCTTAACCAGTTTTAAAACTCAATGGAATTTGAAGGATACCTCAGTGACTCTCCTTTGGTTTCTTGAAAGGACACTGTCAAGTAGCTTAAGCCTATAGATTTTGTATTATGTTTTATAAAACAAAATTAAAATGAAAAATTCCCTTGCAATGGTAGAAACACATACACAAATGTACTCCATTAGGGTGAAATATTGGCCCCTTCAAATCAAAGGGAGTGATACCGTTGACTTGAATGGAGCCAGGATTTCACCCTTAGGGCAAGAGAAATAGAAAATTAAACGGATGAGTCTGGTTTCACTGTCCAATTTGTAAGTGAAATGCACAAAGCAAGAATCAGCAAAGGACCGCATTAATCTCTGGTGTTAATTCCTTGACTTCAGTTTCATGCAGCCTTATGACATTTGAAAATAGTTTAGAAACACTGTTACAAGTGATAAATTATATATTAGGTTTGTAAAATTGTTTCATTTCTGATAATCCAAGGTGTTAACAACATGAATGAAACAATTAATTTTTATAAGGCAGTTTCTTTAAAACAAAACAAACAAACAAAGGATAGAAAACTCCCTGACAAATGCATCAAGCTAGGTAGACACCTTATTGAATCTTTGCTATGTGCCTATCACCTTGTTAATCCTGTTCTCAATTCACCCCTCCAGGGACTGGACATTACACTGTGTAGGGATATGTATATGTTAAGGGGCGTGAATGCAATTTACATTGATTTGTATAAATATTTTCATATTATCAGTAATATTCTCTAACCCTTTCTTAATGCAACCTAACATCTTGATTGCTTAGGTCACGTCTCCTTTTTAAGATATTTTCAATGAGCTCACCATGAGGCCTGTAATATTTTTCTAAGTGGTAACAGATAATTTAAACCTCATCAGAGGGTGCATGGGTAGAGGAGCAAAGAACTAATTCCAGAGTGCCTCACCTTTCAGTCATCTATATAACATTTCATCTGCCAGCATGTTGCACAATCACCTTTTTGTAGCTAGGTCCTTCTTTAATTCCTTACAGTCTTGGCCCAGACTTGACTAATTTAAATATTTTTTTCTCATTAATCATTAAAAAGGGGATAGAGAATAAGACGGAGAATATATTATTGCCCTTATATAAATCAATGGTACGCCCACATCTTGAATACTGCGTACAGATGTGGTCTCCTCATCGCAAAAAAGATATACTGGCACTAGAAAAGGTTCAGAGAAGAACAACTAAAATGATTAGGGGTTTGGAACGGGTCCCCTATGAGGAGAGATTAAAGAGGGTAGGACTTTTTAGCTTGGAAAAGAGGAGACTAAGGGGGGATATGATAGAGGTATATAAAATCATGAGTGATGTGGAGAAAGTACATAAGGAAAAGTTATTTACTTATTCCTATAATACAAGAACTAGGGTCACCAAATGAAATTAATAGGCAGCAGGTTTAAAACAAATACAAGGAAGTTTTTCTTCACACAGCGCACAGTCAACTTGTGGAACTCCTTACCTGAGGAGGTTGTGAAGGCTAGGACTATAACAGCGTTTAAAAGAGAACTGGATAAATTCATGGAGGTTAAGTCCATTGATGGCTATTACCAGGATGGGTAAGGAATGGTGTCCCTAGACTCTGTTTGTCAGAGGGTGGAGATGGATGGCAGGAGAGAGATCACGTGATCATTACCTGTTAGGTACACTCCCTCTGGGGAACCTAGCATTGGCCACTGTCGGTAGACAGGATATTGGGCTAGATGGACCTTTGGTCTGACCCAGTACGGCCGTTCTTATGTTCTTATCTGAAAATTTTACCACTTTATTGTTCATCCTCTTCTCCAGACCATCAATAGATGTGTTAACTCTTCTCCTTGGCTACACAGAACTTTGAGACACTCACTTGCCGATAACCTGCTGAAAATTGACCATTTATTATTTGTTATTTATATACTGTAGCACCTAGGAGCCATGGTCATGGATCAGGACCCACTGTTACTATTTTTATTTCTCTCTCTTACCCAATTTTATATCTCACTCTGAGACTACTTTGATTCTTTAAGAGCCTCATGTGATGGGCTTTGTTGAAGGCTCTTTGAAAATGTAGGTAAATGATATTAACTGCTTCATCTTTCTTCACTTTTCTCTTCACACCACCACAAAGAATTCCAATAGACTAGAGCAATATGATTTTCTTTTCCAGACACCTGATTTTTCTCTATAGAACCCTTTGTGGTTAATTTCTATCATACTATGTTGGCCTACCTGTTCTTTAACTATTTATAATTATTGTTTCAACCAGCTTCCCTGATACTGGTGTAAAAAAAACAAAACCAAAACTTCCTGGGTGTGTATTTCCCAGCTCCTAGTTCCTTTTTTTAAAGATAGATACAGCATTGGATAACCTCTGGTTTCCTGATAATATAGCTGGTTTTAATTATGGATTGTTTCTATTAGCAGTTCAGTCACTTAATTCTTAATTCACTTCAGAACTTCAGGTAAATACCATCTGGTCCTGGTGATCTGTTGTTAATTTAGAAATGTGTTCCAGCACTTCCTCCATTAGCATCTCAGTTTCTGACAGTGCCTCAATTTCTAGTATTCAGAAGAGTAGGCTGAGGGTAGGTAGCTCCCCAACAAACTGATGAAAAGAGGTTATTTAGTTTCTCCATTGCACAGTGGACCTACTCACTCTCTTACAGGCGTCTTGCTTCTTCTATATTTAAATAATGAATTTCTTTTTTATGTATTTGGTTGTTTATTCTTCAAATTTCCTCTCAACCTTCCTATTTTCTGCCTTACTTCTTGCCATAATCTATGTCTTTTTCTGTTGTCTTCGTGGGGTTGGATTTCTACTTTTGGAAGGATTTGCATTTTTGGGCTTGAATTCTCTCTTTTACATTTCAGTTTAATCACACTGTTTTTATTCTTGCCTTCTTTACTTAGAGGTATGCATAGGAGCCTTACAGGCATAGGCTGCCTATCAGATGTGTTAAGTCAGCATATCTTCCAGATTCCTCAGTCCTCACCCCTTCTGTAGCTGGTCTCACTATTTTTCTGAGCCCTGGTCTACACTGGGGGGCAGAGGGAAGAAATCGATCTAAGTTACGCAACTTCAGCTACGTGAATAACATAGCTGAAGTCGATGTACTTAGATTGATTTACCGTGGTGTCTTCACTGTGGTGAGTCTACTGCTGCTGCTCCCCCGTCGAGTCTGCCTGTGTCTCTCATGGCGCTGGAGTACAGGAGTTGATGGGAGAGCGCTCGGGGGTCGATTTATCGCATCTAGACTAGATGCGATAAATCGATCCCCGCTTGATCGATCGCTGCCCGCCGATCCGGCTGTAGTGTAGACATACCCTCAGTCATCCAGGCCTCCTGGTGAATCAGGGGTTGCAAGTGGTTTATGCCACTCTGACTTCCTTGGGGACTTCCTATCACCAGGAGCCTGTACCCTGATTTCCATTGTTTCTGCTGACAAAACCCAGGCTGTGGATCAAAACCAATAGATAACTACATCATAATCATAAAATGATGTCCTAATGAGGCATAGAAGGTATCTTATGGCAATACAGTATCCATAGAACAGGAACTTTGATTCACAACAAGGATCTGATTCACAAAGCAAAGTTAGTGAAGCATATCTGAGCATTTCTACTAACTGCCTGGAGGCTACAAGCCTGGGGAAACCCTTTAGGCTTTCAGTCAGGAAGAGAAAGCAAGATTATCTGATAGGTAGAGATTTCTCAGATGTGCTAATGAAGACTAAATGTGACCATAGAACATAGGGTTAGAAGGGGCTGCAAGCGTCATCTAGTCAACCCCCCCTGCCAAGATACAGGATTTGTTGTGTCTAAACCATCCAAGACAGATGGCTTTCCAGCCTCCTTTTGAAAACCTCCAGTGAAGAAGCTTCCACAACCTCCCTACGCAGTCTGTTCCATTGTCCTATTGTTCTTACAGTTAAGAAGTTTTTCCTGAGATTTAATCTAAATCTGCGTTGCTGTAGTTTGAACCCATTGCCTCTTATCCTGCCCTCTGTGGCAAAAGAGAGCAACTTTTCTCCATCTTTTTTGCGGCAGCCTTTCAAGTATCTGAAAACAGCTATCATAGCCGCCCCCCCTTAATCTCCTCCTTTCCAAACTAGACATACCCAGTTCCTTCAGCCTTTGCTCATATGGTTTGCATTCCATCCCTTTGATCATCTTTGTCGCTCGCCTCTGGATCCTTTCCAGTTTCCCCACATCCTGTCTATACATTGGTGACCACAATTGGACACAGTACTCTAGCTGAGGCCTAACCAGCTTTGAGTAGAGCAGTACTACCACCTCCCATAACTTGCATGCTATGCCTCTGTTAATGTGACCTAAAATTGCATTTGCTTTTTTTGCAATAGCATTGCATTGCTGACGCATGTTGAGGCTGTGACGTACCACAACTCCCAGATTCTTTTCATCAGTGCTGCTGCCAAGCCAGTTATCCCCCATTCGGTATTTGTGCATTTGGTTTTTCTTCTCCTAAGTGTAGCATGTTACATTTGTCTTTGTTGAATTTCATTTTGTTGCGTATAGCCCAGTTCTCCAATTTATCAAGATCCCTCTGAATTTTAGTTCTATCTTCCAAAACATTGGCACCCCCGCCCCGCTTTGTATCTTCTGCAGACTTGATCAGTATGCGCTCTATACCTACATTCAGGCCATCAATAAAGATGTTAAACAACACTGGACCCAGAACAGATCCTTGTGGAACCCCACTTGAGCCCTCCTTCCAATATGACATCAGTCCATTAATAGTTGCTCTGTGGTTGTTTAACCAATTCTGTTTAACTTAATGGTAGTTCTGTCGAGCCTGCGTTTCTTCAGCTTACTTATCAGAATGTCATGTGGGACTGTGTCAAAAGCCTTGCTGAAGTCCAGGTATATTGTGTACACTGCATTCCCCCTATCCACCAAATCAGTTACCCTGTCAAAGAAGGAAATCAGGTTGGTTTGGCATGATTTATTCTTGGTAAATCCATGCTGGCTGCTAGTGATTACCCCTTCATCCTCCAGGTATTCACAAATTGAAAGTTTTATCCATTGCTCTAGTAGCTTCCCAGGTATCAAAGTCAGGCTGACTAGTCTCTGCTGATGTGTAGGTAGAAACAGTCACAGGTAAAAATCTTCAGGAGCAGTGATGATGATTATTAATGAACCCCAATCATGGTTTAAGGCCCCATTGTGCTAGGCACTGTACAAACATGTAAAAAAAAAGATGGTCCCTGCCCCACAGATCTTACAATCCAAGTACATGCAGATTCTGAGTGTAATTATCGGGATTATTAATAATGAGAAATTAGCCCGACAAAGTATTGGATTGTGATAATTTGAAATATTCAGGGCCAAGCAGCTTTTCTTGGACCTACAGTTAGAAGAGAGGTTGTGAAAACGGTGAAGAGAAGACTATTCAAAGAACACTAAGGCTTGGTCTACACTTACCCCCCAATTCGAACTAAGGTACGCAACTTCAGCTACGTGAATAACGTAGCTGAAGTTCGAAGTACCTTAGTTCGAACTTACCTCGGTCCACACGCGGCAGGCAGGCTCCCCCATCGACGCCGCGGTTCCCCCGTCGACGCCGCGGTACTCCTCTCGTCTAGCTGGAGTACCGCAGTCGACGGCGATCACTTCCTGGTTCGACTTATCGCGTCCAGACAAGACGCGATAAGTCGAACCCAGAACTTCGATTCCCAGCCGCCGAACTAGCGGCTGGGTGTAGACATACCCTAAGATAAAGCCTCAGAAATACTCAATGCTCATTTGATTAAAGCAGTTATCCTACACCTCATTTTGATTTACATGCTTGTGTGAACTCGTAATGCATACGGATGATTTCATTAGCCATAAAAGTATTATCAGGTGACACTGACAACCAAGTTTCACTGAGAGAAAAAATATTAAAGTCATTAAACTACCAATAAAATCATAGCTTAAAACCACCCCTTCAACAATAATCAACTATGAAACAAAGGGACCGACAATTTGACGTGAATCTGAGTCTCTGTGACTAAGGATTCTTTAGGAGAAAACTAAGGCCTGTCTAGTCTAGAAAATACATCCATCAATCCACTTCCTGACAAATCAATCATTAAAATACAATGGGCTACTCAACACTGATGGGTAAACCAAATTTAAAAGTTGGGCATTTGGATGAAAGCATTAAAATCTTTTAACCAAAATTATGACTATATATAATTATTGATATTGAATTAAAATTAAAAAAATGGCAGAGAACAAAAATTACAAGAATAATTTCTGATCTCACTCAAGTGTAAAAAACAAATCTGCAGTTACTCCACTGGAGCCAATGGAGTAATTACACTGGTGTGAATTTGAATTAATGCTATTGATTTTGGCTGAGTTACTCTATATTTACACTTCTGTGAATGCCAGATTTAGTCAATGATGGGCTAGTTAGGAACCACCACAACATTTCTTTACTACTACTACTTCTTATATAGAACGTTTCATTTACAGATTCCAAAGCACATAACTGAGGTTCAAGAGCATGATTGCAACTCAGATGGCAGAAAGTTTGTAAAAACACCAAGACATTTAGAGCTGTAGACAATCATACTATGGCCTCAAAGACCCAAGTGATACCCACCAAAAACTTGAAGTAGAGGACCCCTGACTTAGCCACAGTGGGCCAAATTCACGGTGTTGTAAATAACAGTTGTGCATACTGTAAGTTGGTCAGGAAAGTGGTGTAACTGGTAAAGCAGTATAACACACTGATTTTGCATTCAACTTCATAACTTATACACTGAACAGGTACACGTATTGCATGGATGGCAGCTAACAAAGGCCTTCCCACACCAAGATCTTACACTCCTGGAGCCTTAGAATTCCACCTATGCTGCAGGAAGAGAGGATTTATTTTTAAATACCAAAGCGGGGTGTTATTTGGTGGAATTCGTCTTGCAGAGCAGGAAAGCTCCAGTGGACAGATGCAATTTTAATTTTAAGACTCCAGGAGCACACATCATCCTGTTAACTGTTTTTCTTGCTATACTCCTTCTGCCCTTCATTGTGTAAGTTACTCACTTTGCAGATCCAAAGTAGGGCAGGTTACAGTGCTTTATGGATTACATCTGTCATTTTACCAACTTGTATAACAACTTATACCAACACAAGATTTGGTGCAGAGACTGATCCGCTTATGCCATGTCTGGATTTTGCCCAAGAAGATAATTAGGGGGAAGATATATAGGCTTCTCATACATAAGCTGACAGTATTATCAACCTACTATTGCATTTAGATGATTGTATTTGTGATGTAGGTACAAGTAAAACTGGCACAATAGGGTGAAATTTACAGTACATTCAGTTAAGCATCAATTATCACTACAGCAATGTAAATGTAATCATACAAGACAAAGTGTCATATTATCACCTGACGTTTACCATACAAATAATTGTAGCAATAAAGTATCATTCTCAGCCCAGAGGTTCTAAGCCAGGTCTGATTCTTAGCAGATTTATTGCATGCAGCCATTACAAAGAGTAATCTTAAAACCACTCAATAACAAACTCCCACTGAATTTTAGACATCTCTAAACTGGGAGCTCTATTGGAACAGGTGTCAGTGGAGGTCAGTCTGAATGATGTCAGCATTAGTTTGAAAGTCTATGTATAAAGTTTTGAATACTAGCTTTGATGAGGCATTATAAAATACATGTGTGTGTGTTGGGGCTGTGCTGTGAACATACAGCACAGTGAACATACAGTGCACTGCCAAGGTGCGATGGGGGGTGAAAAAGCTGTGTTTGGATGAGGACATTCTGGGTCCGATTCATATCTCACTTTTAGCAGTTTAGCTCCATGGACTTCAATGGGGTCACTCTTGAGTAACATCAACGTGAGATAAGAATCTGGCTGGCTGGCTCAGTGGGTGTGAGAGAGAATGCATGACCCAAAGGGTCAGTAGTTAACTAGAGACTGGATGTTGTCATGTGACCGTATCCCTCCTCTAGGCTCCAGAAATATGGTTCCATTCTCAGCTCCCCCACCTCCGGCTGCTTAAGGAGGAAAGAGAGCAGCAGGAAATCCTTTCCTGCGGTGAGATAACTGCACACAGTAACAAGATGCCTCCTGCACAGTAGCAGACCTTCTGACCATCTATTAAATTATGCTTCATTGTTGTACATTTTGTAAGACAGCTGCAATGAGTGCATAGGAAAAAACTCTGGTTTTACTTATTTTTTTAATTGAGGAAGAATAGGATTTAATTTAGAAAGACTTTGTGAATGCAACATGGGCCAGATATCCCAAAAGTGGCCTCTACTCCTGTGTGCCCAAAACAGGAGACTGGATTGAGGCCTCTCTAGAAGTTTGGCTCCTCTATCTCTTTATAATAAAAAGAATTCATAAAATGACTAGAGCGGGTCAGAAAAGGGTGTTGAAATTAAAAACATTTTTCGCAGATGATGCGATTTGAATGAAGTTCGGACAGAACCATGCCTACCAGTCATATTTCAAAACCTGCCTGGTTTCCAACCAGCTCACTTGCCTGGCTCCTCAGCAGCCCACATGCCAGACTGCAGTGGAGGACCCCCAAGGCTTCTAGAGTCCATGGCTCTGGGGCAATGTCAGACCAGCAGGTCATAGGTGGTCAGGCCTAGTGATCGGAGTCTGAATACCAGAGCCAGGGTCAAGGCAGGGCCAGAACCAAGAAGCCGGGGCAGAGGTCAGAGCCAGAATGCAAGAGCCGAGGGTTGAACCAGAGCCAGAATCAGAGCTGAGGGTCACAATAGAAGTTAGTGAAGGCAGGAGCAGGGCTGGTTCTGAGACAGTAGCAAGGCTGGGTGCAGGGTAGGATTCAGGCTGGAAGAGGAGCAGAGCTTGGTCAGAGATGAGCACAGGGGGGCAGAGTCCATGGGAATATGCACTGAGCAGCCCGTGAGCTGCTGCTGAGCTTAAGAACAGGTCTGCTAGCTTCATTAGTCAACCAGGAAGGGCAGTCCATCAGGCAGCCTAGCTTGCTCATTAGGGTGTCAGACATACTGAGTGGGAGCAGCTGCAGGGCCTTACTCCTAACAGACAGGTTGCCAGGTAGACAGCCCCAGATCCAGGGCTCCATTTTCTTTCATGGAGAGTTTCAGACTTTGTGGTTTTGTTCTGAATCAGAACAAAACCAAATTTCAAAATATTGGGAATCCTCTGTGACATGGAATCTCCTTTCTCTGCACAGGTGTAAAGATGACAGTTATACTTTCCTAGTGCTTTAAGCTGAGGATCTCAACATACTTTATAAACATTCATGAGGTAAGCCAGGTAAACACCCCTGTGATGCAGGTAGGTATTATTATCCCCATTTTACAGATAGGGAGACTGAGGTGCAATGAAGTTGACTCATTTGCCCAAGATCACACCCAGGAAGTCTATGACAGGGGCAGGAAACCAGGTATCTTGACTCACCATCTTGTGCTTTTATAAAACATCATTTCTCTTTATGCCATGCAATTTCAGTGATTTGCACTCCAACAGCTTTCATTTAGGGCCAGATATTGACAGCCTTACTCATGAACAGTATCTTACTCTATGGAAGGCCCCACTGACGTCAACGAGACAAAAGTGCTATTCACTGTGAGAAAAGGTATCAGAACTTGGTTCATCATCAATAGCACAGTTAAATATCTGTCCAAGAGATTGGAGTGTAAGTTAAATTCCCTCCTGAACAATTTAAAGTTGCTAATCAGCACTACAGAAAGGGCTTATACATTCTGCAAAAATCAATCACTTTTTTCATTATTATTTCATCCATTTCCTGACCATTCTTTTATCTCTTCTCATTCCTTTTTCTGGGAAAAAGGGGGCTTAGCAAACAGGACACTAATGAAATTTATTTCACTCTAGTGCATTCCATGTTTTTCCCTGGTAAATCATCTAGAAATCTGCTGTCAGAGCTGCACAATTCCTTTAAAATAGACCATTGTTTTTCTTTCATAGGAAGGGTCTGAGTGGAGTTGGGTGATTGACAGTGTGGCATGCTGGCTAACAACTAATCATACTAAGTATGCTTCATGGGCAGTAACATTGTTTAAGGGGTGACTCCTGGAGTTTCAGAGGACTGTGTGTGAGCTATTGCTGAGTGCTTAATGGCTGCCACATTTTCTTGCACAGCCCCTGTATTACCAGTATCCAAGTCATTGTTTGTAAAGCGCTTTGGGAATGAAAGGTGCCGTATAAAACCAATTTTTATTCTGTATTCTTCCCCCCCACCCCCAGATTGACACAGGGGTGCATTTTCAACACAGTGTGCCAGGAATTAAGCAATCAACTCCCATTAACAATAGCAAGCGCTGCAGACCTACTGCCCCCCCCACACCATGTGGAAAATGGAGCCCACCATGATCAGTAAAGTAAGTTCACACAGAAAGAGAATAAAAGTCTCAGATACAGTTTAATCTGCTGACAGGTTTCTGGGGAACATAGCTATGATTATTAGCATTAAAGGTTTGATTAGGAGTTCCATGGAGCTGGAGATTGAAGTATCCTTTTAAATCATGCAGGGCTAAGTCCTCTTCTCAGAGGCACATTCGTGGCTCGTATTGACTTCAATGGAAGACACATCTGTGCCCCTCAAGGTAGGATTTGGCATATAAGCTTTTCCAGAAGGAACTATAACTAGTAATTTAGGTAATATAGTGACTGAGGGTCTGAGCTTGTGGTGTGCTGGCCCCCTATCTTTTATTCCCATAGGGCTAGATTCTGATACCCTTGCTCCAGTGTAGTAGCCCTTTTCGCCTCAAATAGCCCTATTGACACTCATGGACAAAGGTTCTATTCAATGTGAATAAGACGGTCAGACTCTAGCCTATAGGGACACATTCACTCTGGACTTGAGAAGGGGCAGCTTCACTAAAGACAAGGGAGCTTTTCCTGTTTACACTAGAGACAAATTTGGCCCACCAGGTTTATTTCTGTCACAAATAAATAAATCTTACCAGATTTTTGGGGGGAAGTATACAGTGATTGAGTCCTAGGCATTTCTGAAATCCAAACATATTTTTAAACTTCACCTCAAAGGGGTGAAAAACTCAGGTGTATCTTAAGTGTTAGTCTCCCAGCAATTCCTCCTAAGAGATCTAACTTTATCTCAACTGAAAAGAGAAAGCAGAAAACAGAACTGGTTTTTTTTTTTGTTCTATCATGTTTGCAACACGACGAAAATGTGGAATTCTTCTGTCTCTTGCTTTTCACCTTTCTGAACTACTGTCAGACTTCTGTAAATTGTTTGCACTATAAACATGCTCTGTAAGTGAAAGGCCAAGTGTTAAGAAAAGCCAAAGCCAGCGATATGGTATTGAGTCTTTTTTATATATATAACTGACATTAGATGGGGACCAGCTGGATCTAACTCCACTAAGAAAAGCCAGGAATCATTTGAAACAGTGGCATGATGTAGCTGAAACACCAGCAGAATGGATTTACACATTAATATGAATGATATATTTTTTAACAAATAGTATTATAGTTAATTACAAACAAGAGGGAATGTTTTTGATCAAAAACAGTTGACTTGTTTCTCTGCAACATCTTCAGCTATACAAAGAGCAAACAAGCTTTGGAAAGAGTGACATTTTTAACAGAGGGGTACCACCCAGATACCATCTATTGAAAAGAGCCTGTCACTATTACTCTTAATAATGTGGAATCTGTAAGACTCCCTTTTCTCCATTCCCCAGCCCATAGGTGCTGGAACTAGGGGTGCTGGGGGTGCTGCCGTACCCCCTTGCTTGAAGTGGTTTCCATCATATACAGGGTTTAGGGTTTGGTTCAATGGCTCTCAGCACCCCCACTATACAAATTGTTCCAGCACCCCTGCCCCAGCCCTGAGGATCCTATAAGAGAAGGAATTTTGTTCACTCATAGAGACTATTATAATGCCATTGTCTAACACTAGCGGAAAGTCTACACTTCAAAGTAGTGTGTTTGAATATGGCTGCTTTAGCTCAAGGAAAGTCAAGAGAATAGCAACCAAAATGTCTTAAAACCTGGAGATGACAACGATTGGGATTATTTCAGGCTTAATCCTGCAGAGCACAGCTATGGAGTGTTGTATGTAACAGAACAAGGTAAAGTATGATGTGCAGTCCAGGAGATGCCAATCTTGCATTAATGAGAGTACGGCTGTGCTGTTATCATGGTAGTCCTGCCTGATAGATGGAGTAAGACCAATGAGTATGAAGCACATAGCTAGGTGTCTCATTAGCTTGCTGAAGATTTTGTGTCCTTGTCTCCTCAGATACACATGTTCTCTGCCCATGCTTTGCTCCTTTCTTACCGTGCACACTTGTGAGTATGGGAGCAGGGGGATTGAGACTTACTGCTGCCCAGCGAGAAGGATTAACTTTGCACTTAGCTTTACTTGCACCTGTGCATAGTCCCCAGTTACACTTGTGCTGGAGCACAACAACCCTGAAAACTCTGCTGTAAATCATACAAAGACTTCAGGATCAAGGTCAACCTGAGAATCTGAGCAAGAGAATCTTGGTTCTTTCCCTCTTTAATAATAATAATCATAGTAGTTCAAAAGTGCACATCCAGTTACTGCAAATTTGGAATAATCATCCCATCACATACAGACATTTACACATGTTCTTGGTGTATCCATCTGTAACGTTCTGGCAATGCACGTGATTTCAGTGCAAGGTTCCACAGCACATACAAGAGTAGTTTTCTTTATTCCTTTCTATATAGTTTTCCCCTTGTATCTCTATGGCTTATACAGAGTGTGTTTTAATATAATGATGTACATTTAAAAATACTTTAAATTTCTAAATCTGAAAAATAGAAATCAAACAGAAGTAATACATATTACATAAGCAACACAGAAATAAAGTGGGTAAGGTCATATCTTTTACCGCACCAACTTCTATTGGTGAGAGAGACAAATTTTTGAGCTACACAGAGCTCTTCTTCAGGAGGACCTGAAGCTCAAAAGTTTGTCTCTCTCACCAATAGAAGTTGGTGTGGTAAGATATATTACCTCTCCCACCTTGTCTCTCTAACATCCTGGGACGGACACGGCTACAACTAAGTTGCATAAGTAATACAAGCAGACATGTAGCTTGTAGGTAGAGTAAAAAACAAAACAAATTTAACCCACTACCCCAACATGCTCTATATCTCATTTAATTTGCAATCACTGGAACACCCACCACAGAGATTAAATGAGAGCACTGTATATTTTCCACAGTGTATAATGTACACAATTGTTTAGAACAGGTGTTTCTGTAATTGTGATAGATTAAGAAAATAGAGACTGTTCTATTAATCCTCACACTTCCATGTGTACTGGCTGTAGGAAGGAATATCGGTCAACTCAAAATTTGATACCTGTTTTCACACTGTGCTTTTCATTTTAGAATCTAGTTTAAATACACTAGTTAACACACAAATGTATATTCATGGCTCTTGTATAAAAAAAGCTCATTTAAATAATATTCAAACCAGCATAACTAAGGGACATTCTGTTGCCATGTGTTCTATCAGGCATGTGAAATCAGCATGGTTAGACCTGTAGGTATAATGTAGAAAGGGCTGGCTCCAGGCACCAGCGCAGGAAGCAGGTGCTTGGGGTGGCCAATGGAAAGGGGTGGCACACCCGGGTCTTCGGCGGCAATTCGGCAGTGGGTCCCTCAGTCCCTCTCGAATTGCCGCCGAAGAATGAAGCGGCGCGGTAGAAGAGCCGCCAAAGTGCCGCCGATCATGGCGTTTTGTCCCCCCCCCCCCCTTCACCGCTTAGGGTGGCAAAAAGGCTGGAGCCGGCCCTGAATGTAGAGAAGACGGGAAGCAGAGTCTTCTTGACTGAAGGCCCATACCACCTCTGGAATCCTACAGGCTAAGGCAAATATCTTTAATTCCTTCAACTAAGATTGTTTTTTGGTGAAATAGGAAAGTCCCTATGAAACAGTGAGAAAATGGGGCCTGTGGACAAGAAGGTCTATTAACCAAAGATAATAAAAAGAAGAAACAGATACAACATAAATCTTCTGAAGTGTTGGGAAATTAAGGAAGTCTCCGTAATTGCCCCATATTCCTGCAAACCCAAGTTGGGGCTCCAGGGTTTCCCTCCCCAGGTGGGGAGGAGGTATGTGATGGTGGAATCTCATGCAAGCAACAAATTCAAGCTCTCTAGTTGATAGCTCAGTTTTTCTCAATATTTCAATAGATAAACTGCCTGGGCAGGTAGTTCAGGAAGTAGCTCAGCAGCTTGCTTGAGTATGCAGGGAATGATAAGAGCTGCACATAAGGAGCTGCCCAAAGGAAGCCATTTATAGACCACACAACAACCTGTATAACTCAGGAATTGTGTTACATATTCTTTGAATGCCATCTACTAACTAACTATTTACATTTGTAAAGATATAGAACAATCTCATTAAAGGCAACAGTAAAGGAAGCGCTAGAGAAAATGAAAGGGCTTGAGATAAATGCTAAATCACAAGCCTGCTGGCGGGCCATTTCTTCTTGTGTCTCCACATATAGTCCCAGCCCTTCCAGGGTAAACCAAAAGTCCAGTAAACAACAGCCCACTGACCTAACTTTGGGTCTTCAGCCCAACTCTGGACTCATTAGTCCTTATCTCAGGTATCAGGAAGTTTCAACAGTCCTTACCCTTGTGTCAGGGGTTTTCTATTCCCCCTTCCTCAGTGGGCCAGTAGGGGAACTGATGCCCTGTCACTACTTTGGGTTTTGGTTCGGGGACGCTCTACTAAGCAAAGAAGGCCTGGCTACACCAACCCCTTGCTTCCTCCATGGACCATTTCCTACCTTGACCTGTCCTAGGCCTTTCCCACAGCCTCTCCCTGGGCTCAGAGGGTATTTGCATTTCTTTCTAGACCTCTTCTGTAGGCTCACTGCAGAGCTTTTTAGCACTTTCAGACATCCAGCTGATTCTGCTGCAAGAGAGTTTTCTCCCCTCCCCTCCAGGGCAGTCCCTGACCCTGCAGGAAGTTTCCTGCTCCCTGCTGGCCCATCCACCAACACAGAGAACCCTGAGTGCAGGCACTTCCCCAGCTTTCCTTCCCAGCTGCCGTGGGCTCCCTGTTGCTGCGTACCTTCCTTCAGGGAGACTCTGTCTGCCAGCAGTCCAACAGAGCTCCCTGACTCAGACAGCCTTCTCTCCCTGATTGAGATCCAGCAAACCACTCTCCTTCCTGGTCAGCTCCCAGCTGAGTTGCATTCAGCCCTTTTCAGCTCCTTGTTCCTCCAAGCTTAACACCTACTGCAGGGCAGGTGTAGCACAGCAGGGCTGAGTGAACCCAATGGCTCTCATTAACCCCTTCTTTCCCAATGTGAGGTTTGCACGCCACATCACAAAGGCCCTTATTCAACAAAGCAATTAGGCCCAGATCCTCAAAGATATTTAAATGCTAACTCAATGGGAGTTAGGCACCTAAATACCTATGAGGATCTGGGCCTTAATGACTACTTAAGTGTTTTGGTGTCTAGGGATGGACATAAGCAAATGCTTAGGTATTTGCTGATTTGGGGCATAATTGCCATGTACTAGGATTAAAGACAAAGGATACAATTTTCAGTCCATGATCTTAGTTATGAGGAACGTGATGGGATATTAATAATATGGATTTTGTTAAAAAGCCAATCTGTTCACACATATACAATTTCCTACAAAGGAACACTCTTTCTTCAGAAGCTTCGCAAATGTGTAGCTAGCAAGGACATAGTGGAAGTCCTTACAAATGAGGATACAAACACATCAGATAGTTGGCATTTAAATTATAATTTGGCAATAACTATCTTTAGTTCCCAGCAGGCCCAAGAGTTCTCTGTGCAGTAGTGTACTGACATGACGGGCCAGTTCTTTCAAGCCAGCATCAGAAATATCATTACATCTTGCCTCCAGAAGTTGTGACTTTGTTCCACAGGGAGAGACCAGGTCAACTCTGGGGTCACCTCTGCAGCCACTGGTAACGCTAACAACAGGCTGGCAGGAGATTAGAGAGAAACACTCATTCAATAAAGTCAAAAGGATTTTGTCTCCCTAAAGCACTGAGAAAAATGAGTTTATAGATAACTCAACTATTGCTTGCCCTATGGACATTATCCTTTAACTTTCAATGAGGCAGCACATGCTGTTATCCTGCCGGTATCATGTGAAGCTGAACCTCTTCCAGCCTTAGAAAGAAACAGAGACTCCTGCTGGCCAGTTTGCAAGCACATTAAACACATTATTAAAGGTACAAGATCTACAAAATTGTCCCATGTCAGAGCCTATTTTTAGTGGTGGTTTTAAAATTTGCCAGTTGCTGACAATGCTCCTTTACCATTGGATGCTTCCGAGTCTACCGTTCATTGAATTGCCCTGTCTGGATAGATCATTTGCAGCTTTGAGGGAAACCTCCTTCAGCTTTTAATCTTTCCATTGACTCCTGCTTCATGTTCAGGCTTGTCACATACATGCAAACAATGGGGAATTACATCAATTTTCTCACTTTCTTTTTAAAAACAGGATAATTTGTTAACTTTCTATATAGGCTGAAGACTCATTTGACCATGCAGGCATCTTTCTTTACTAAATTAAAGCTAGAGGATGAAATAAAAGTTAGAGGCACTTGGAGGTGAATGGGCTCATGACATTACCTTTCTAGAAACTTTGCTGGAAAATATTTTTTAAGAAGCCAGAGCAGTTCCTTTTAAAAAACAACATTCTACACTACACACCATTGTCTGTGGTATACTTGGAGCTCAGATACATTTTGAGAGGAAGATACCAAAGTAGCAACTATTTTTTTTCTAGTAGCGAAACTTTCAGAGAGTTTCAGGCCTTTAATTTTAAACACTGATTTGCAAATTGTATTTTGTGTTAGAAATGCTGAATGCATTTCCCCAAAGTTGCCATCTATCACTACTGACAGATTATTGGTTAATTCTCCTTTGAAAAGACATTCCTCCCGCACCCAAAAAACCCCTCTAATATTTTGTATCACTTTCAAGAATAGATTTCATACTCATGCAGCCCCTCCACGGTGGCCTGGCTCAAGCCTCCACCATGGCACTTGCTAATCCAAGTGGCTTCTGCCCCCTCCTCACATGGGTTGGGTCCTGAGTTCTTTGTTGCAATGCCTGGTGTCTCCACCCACGGTGACTCCTCTCTGTGCCCAAGACGCAAGGGAAAATGTCTAACACTAACACGCTTAACAAGGAGTATAACCCAGTACACAATCAACATATATTAATACAAACCCCAACAAATGAAATAACACCCCCCAAAATGACAATTTAACAAAGGGGACTTTATTGGGGACAGAAAGAAAAGAAAAGGTTCTAGGGAGGGTGTGACACTTCCCAGGGATAGCCAGGATTGTAGACATCTCGATATCACCTGCTCTTAGTGTGAGGAAGCCTGTCTGTACCTGACATGGACAAGCTTCCCAACTCAACTGGCCACTGGCAACACAAGCACTCCCTGCCATCACTCTGCAGGTTAGTGATTGGGACACCCCAACCCTCGAGCCCTCTGAGCATCTCCCTGAAGTGTCTGGCTTCTGGTCCACTGGACACTTGCAGTATTCACAGATTTACTGTTTCCAAAGAAACAGAACAGCCCAACTTACCAGTTCCACCTCAGATCACCGCTCTGCTTAACACACAGCACTTAGATACGATTATAGTGAGATCAAGTATAACCTTATTTAACAAAGCAGAGATTCAAGTAACAGCAACTAGAAGTATTGGAAAGAAATGGTTACATATGAAATAAAATCATAACATACATTCTAGAACTAGATATTCATGGCTTGTAGAGTAATGATCACACAAAATCCTTGCTAGCACTTCATAGCCTGGTTGGCTGTGACTCTCCGTTCATGAGACAAACACACTGTCAGTTTGCCTCCTAGGTGAAGGATCCAGTATGTTTCTTTGCCCCTGCTTCTTGTAGATTTGTTGCTTCTTGTAGATTTCTCTCATTTTGCAACTGGCTTAGTATGCAAACAGGCATACAGTGTGAGGCATACAACACAACAGCCAAATGGCCAGACAGGGAGATAGGCATCTGTTACCTCCTGCCTGAAAGGAACACCTTAAGGTGTCACCTCCTGGTGACCTCACTTCACTTCAAGACCGTACAAACATAATTTTCAGTATAGATACATTACTACTTAAATATTATCCGTACATACCTTTCTCAATTATTATGATGATGGGTGGGCTACTGGCTCTCAGTAGAGATCTTACATGGCACCTCTTTGGTGAACTATTATGTATATATCCAACCCAGTAGATCTCTGTAAAACCCTATGCACCCCTATGCTCTGCGTGGTGGCACCAAAGGCTACCTAGTTCATAGAGGGACAGGGTTAAGAGTAACTAAAAGGCTATAACATCAATAATATAACACATTTCTCACCTCCCACCATTCACAATTATAGCACAGCCCCCAGCTCCCTCCTTGGCATCTTTCCAGGCAGATGGCATGCCTAGGACGAGACCAGAGATGAGCTGCAAACATTGGCCACCTTAAAGAAAATGCAAGGCACCCTCTTACAATGTTTTCACCCCTGAATGGGACAGGGTCCTCTCCTGACTCCCTGGTCTGGAGTCCTCTGGAAGTCTTGGCTGACTCTAGGTAGCCAGAGCCAGGTCAGATCTCTGCCCTCTGGACGCTTGTCTCCACTGGGATGGCACTGTCTGACCACACACTAGATTCTACTTTCTACAACAGTTCAGAGTCTCCCTTTATGGGAACTGGGACTTTTGGGAGCTAAGCAGAGACCCCCCTGAGCTGTTCTGCTCCTCTCTCTCAGCTCCAAACTCAAAAGCTCCCAAAGTGAAACAAAAACTAGTCTCTTAGGATATGTCTACATCAGTGTTTCCCAAACTTGGGACGCCGCTTGTGTAGGGAAAGCCCCTGGTGGGCCGGGCCGGTTTGTTTACCTGCCGCATCCACAGGTCTGGCCGATCGCGGCTCCCACTGGCCGCGGTTTGCCGCTCCAGGCCAATGGGGGCTGCGGGAAGTGGCGCGGGCTGAGGGACGTACTGGCCGCTGCTTCCAGCAGCTCCCATTGGCCTGGAGCAGCGAACTGCGGCCAGTGGGAGCCGCGATTGGCCGGACCTGCGGACACGCAGGTAAACAAACCGGCCCGGCCCACCAGGGGCTTTCCCTACACAAGCGGTGTCCCAAGTTTGGGAAACACTGGTCTACACTGTAATTAAAAACCTGTGGCTGGTCCATGCCAGCTGACTTGGGCTCCCGGAGCTGGGACTAAGAGGTGGTTTAGTTCCAGTATAAATGTTAGGGCTTGGGGCTGCAGCCCAAGCTCTGGGACCCTCCCACTTCTGAGGGTCTTAGAACCTGGGCTCCAGCCTGAGCCCAAACATTTAGGCTATGGCTACACTGGCGCTTTACAGCGCTGCAACTTTCTCGCTCAGGGGTGAGAAAAAACACCCCCCTGAGTGCAGCAAGTTACAGTCTCTCTCATGTCTCGGTGCCACTAAATGGGACAGAACACCACACCCAGGAGGTGTGTGGGTTACACAACAACTCAAAGGACCACTCAAAAATCAGTTGCTTCACTACTCAGTAGAAAGGAACCTTACTGCATGTGTAAATCTAATGTACATCCACTTTTAGGCCCCACGTTGCCAGAACAGTGTAAAAAGGGGCATACATGTAAGTGAAAATCTGACTCAGTATGTCTGGGGATATGCTAGGGCAGTCACTTAAGACAGGATGCTGCTTAATAAGGATGGTCTCTTACACGTTTCACTACACTTTCAAAGCCCAAACGAGATTTCCAGATGGTCATGTGAACATAGGGCAAATAGTTGTGCATCACTGGTGCACTTGGCACAAATACTAATGTAAACTCATATTTTCACAAGTATTTGTGATGCTTTAAGCTTGGTTTTCCTCTCATGCTGATGTAAATCTGGAGTTACTTCTCTGAAGTCAGCAGAGCTACATCAGTGGTAAACTGGCATCAGGAGAAGCAGGCCCTTTCCCTTTCTACAAACACTCTTGTGCACAGTAATTTGCTGGTATGAATGCTCACAGAAAGTGAATACAAGGATCTTTAATACTATCAAGGCAAACACATTTTTTAAAACAAATTCACAAATAATTTTGCAGCATGCACCCAATTCTACTTATGAGCACGTTTTTTCCCTTCTGCTTTGTCCTTTAGTGTAACAAAAACATCTGAATTAATATGCCTAGCCATCGTTAATATGAACTCCATTATCATGTTTCAATCACTCAAATTACTAGCATTAGCCTTTAGACTGACTTCCGAATTACAGATGAGAGGGTTACACAATAGACATTGGAGAATCACTTTAAAAAAAAAAAAAGAAGAGTATTACACAATCCTTCATTGAAATACCATCCTGCAATTCAGAGAACCAAATCTAGTCAGACTGAGAAGCAGTCACATGCATATACAATAAAATAAACACACACTGTAGAAAAGCAGAGGCCATTGAACTTTATTTCACTTCCCAACTGCAGCGTTACTCATAATTCATGGGTATACTCGCCTTTCAACCTTCAAAACCTTTCCCCAAGTATTTGCAGGAGTCTCACATAAATATTGCTACAGTAAGTAACATCAACACTTAGCTGTTTTTCAGGAAGAGCTGTATGATATTATTATGGCATTCCATTAAGCTAGCTGCAATGTGTAGGAGGTCTAAATCAAATCATATCGACTAAAGGTAACAATTACATTAAAGGTAACAATTAGACATGTACAAAAGAACAATGGCAGGGAAAAGTTTATTCCAACCCGCCCACGTTTCGAGATGTAAATGACAGTGTAGTTCCTTCGTAGGCTTTAATGGCCAAGTGATACATCATGTTTGTATCTGCAAAATGACTCTGAGTGAACACAGAATGGAGCACATGTTAATATATTGTTTAGCTACAGCTGAAAAAAAAGAATGGATCTACAAACTGCTTTATTTTGTAAGGATGGTAACCTCATTCCAAAGCATCAGGGAAAACTGCCATTTAATTAAAACAATCAAATGTTGTGAAATAATTAATACAAAATCCTTCCCTCAATTTGTTTTAAAACCCCACTGTCAAAAAAAAAATTAGAATGACTAAATTTAAATGACAGGGAGTTAAGAGAACCAACTTATACCATAGCACATGCTTAAGTACTTTCATCCATCCCTCTTCAGGGACACACTTAAATGTGTGCTCAACTATAAGCATGTGCTTGAATCCCATTAACTTCAATACAATTTAAGCATGTGCTTAAATGCATTTCTTGACTGTGAATACTTTTCTGAGTCAAGGCCTAAGAAACAGCCTTTTCATGATGGCCCAGATCCATGAAAGGCATTTAGTTATTTGATTTCAATAAGCATTAGGCACCTAAATACTTCTGAGGATCTGGGCAACCTGCCTACAACTCTAACTACTTTTACAGAGCACTGACCATCATATTTTGTGAGATACAGTTCACTCAGACTTCAGCAAAAGGATTGAGGGAGTTGCTCACACATCCTTCGAAGAGTTAACCTCGTTATGCATTAGAGTGAGATGCGCAAAACTGCATGTAGGGAGGAGGGAGGCAAGCTTCACTGAAGAATTCAAAGCCTAATTTCACTCCAGAAGTGAGAGAATAAACAGAAATAACAATTCGTTAGTCTGAGCTGAGAGAGATAGGGAGAGACTAACCAATAGTGATGGGCTCAGACACATTCTACTAGCCTATTTACACGGAAAAATGGTCGAAATTTCAATATATGTACAATATACCTATCTAAATGACCCACTACAGAATATCACACTGCAATCTGCATCTCTGAATTAAGCAGCCAGCATAACCTGCTGATTTGGAATTGCTTTGCTTTCAACTTTACCTGGGTTCTCTATCCTACATTCAGTATTATAGCAATCTAGGATCTCTTTCCACTCTGCTGCAGAGCAATCTTTTTGTTTTTTTCCCCTGGACTGGAGAATTCTGCTTGCCGTTTTATGTGGGTACTTTGTTGCAGACATCTGAAGACTGGCTTTGTGGTTGTGTGGGCTCCCTGTGGGAGAACCCTGAAACTGGATGGCACAGTCTAAACCATCTCAGAAAGCTGCACTTACACGGGGCTCTACTTTATTTGTTTCCTACAGTTGAGCTGCAGTCTATCCACATGACTATCTGCTATTACAGCTGACCTCCTTGAAGGGTGATAAAAAGCTTGTACTACCTAACGCTAGAGAGAGGCTGTGATTGTTTGGTGATGTTTTCAGATGCACTTGGGAACTGTATCTGTTGTGTGTTATCATCAGCTTAATTAAGATAAGGATATGGAGTTTGTTACAGGGAAAAGGATACAAATGATTTATATGGCATTAATTGTACTGATGAAGTGCAGGTTTATCAATATGCATAAATACAAATGTACTATGAATTCAAATAAGATGATAAAATGAAGTGCTAGAGTTCCTTTCAACAACTTCCCATAATTCTCAAAGTTTCCTAAACAATAAAATGTGCTGTCTGCTAGGAAGAAAGTTTGAAGTGAGATAGGGACCAAGGCAGAGGGCAGGACTGACTGCACAGATAAAAATAAAATGTAAAGCTGACTTTAGATGAGTAAATTTGATCCAGTGGAAGAAAATTCACTCTGCTCCCTGCCATGCAGGTAGCATGTTTGCCTGTGACGGCAGCAGATTATTTGTTCTTTTTCCCTGACACTGAACTAAAGAATGCATTGTGGGAAAACCATCATGACACATGACACAGTGCAAAGGGGGATCACAGCGTGAAGCAGCATCAAGGGGCTTACTTGGCCTTGATGCACTCTTGCACAGCATGGGGCGCCACAGATGAGTGTCTCTTCCAACTCAAGCAGTGGTGCAATTTGCACAACTCTCATGAGAGCGCATGGTGAAGCCGCTCTCAAAGCCCTCATGTAAACAGGCCCCCCCCAAAAAAGAGTAAAGCCCCAGCACCATGCACAGAAAAAAGCACAAAAGGAGATAGTTCAAAAGAGGTTTTGCCCAAGGGGAAGAGGGGGAGAGAGAAATGAAATACAAATATTAGAAGCAAATGAAAAAGGCTTAAAAATAGAAGCTGGCAGTTAGCACAGTTGGGAGAGGAGTGGTCAGAAGAACTAAAGTACAGCAAGACACTGGATGGCAAGCCACAAATGGAGATTTATGTGCCAAGGGAAAACTGTAATTGAAATAAAGATACTAATATTTTTCTGTGGCACAAATACTCAGGCCCGGAAACTTCTTCAGAATTGCCTAAGTTCAGATAATAAGTTTGCATAAAAGGAGAGAAATAAAGCCCTGCTATAAGTGTTCCTCGCTAGCCTGTCTCTGAGCAACAGGCCCTCCTGTGTTCCCACTCCCTTGTTGCTCCTGCTTATCATAATACGCCACTTTTGCACATCAAATTTACATTTCAAAAATGCTGTATCCCGGCTCTAAAATTAATTATTAATCTTTCATCAGTCCCTTCCACAGATACATTTTTAACTTTGATTTTGCTACCCATTCAGAAGGGGGGGAGTGAAGGGGGAAGAAGCTTTAATCTTGTCACTTTTCTTTTGGGTTCTGTTCTCGTCTGTTACCACTTCTAGCCCCATAAGTGCTCCGAAGGTAGAACTTCAACTTTTGTTCTTACTTTTAAAAGACATTTAAAACAGTCGGGAGAAGAGGGAATTTTTACCCTACGGGCATCACTCATAGAAGGTCAGAAAAGCTCATTTGGCCTTGAATTTTTGTCCTCATGAGGGTATATTGTACCACTTTGCCAGCTCTGGACTGGATTGTTACTTGAACTATATGCCTGTGCAGGATAGTAAGAATGCTCACTTGCACTCCTGCATGTCCTATCCAAAACATTGGTCCAGGCGGTGCCTGCTTCCTCCCCTGTCCAGAGGTTGGTGGGTGGGGCCAGGTAGGAAATGGGCAAAACATTGGCTACACCCCTCCAATGTATCAGCCAGCACAGCGGAGTCAGTCAGATGAGGAGCAGCAAAATTATTATTACCAAAAGTCAATTATTACCCTCCCAGAGCAAGTGGGGAGCAGGGAGGAAATTGAGCATCAGAGAGGTGTTTGAGGCACAATGCTTGCTGTTATTAGACCTGGGATAATGCTTCATATCCTTCACCCCTTGCTTGTGACTATGCCTAATGGCACAACCTAGCCCATTGGATGGGCCAAACAAATACCTATGAAATAACCAGCAAGAAAGGAGACAGTTTCTAAAGGATTACTGAAAATGGATTCCTATTTGCCTTTACACTGCAAAATTTACTAGGCATTAGATTAGCAACTAATCACACACATGCACACAGCACTGGTGTACAACCTGTGCTAACACAGAACTAAAATGCTTTGTGCAGGCTGCATGCTGAATTAAGAATTAAAAAAACTAGCAATGCTCCATTAGGTGCACTGTTTTAAAATAATATTCTGCTTAAAGGGAAAAAAATAAATACATTAATTAAATAAAATAACCAGCCTCTTTGGAAGACATATGCCAATACAACATGGTATCTATTTAAAGGCCAAAGACATCAATTTATAAGAAACCCTACTTTACATTTTTATTCACATGTATAGGCTAAGAAATATATACTACTTCCAACAGTTCCTTTGCTGTTATTTTAAGTGAGCTTTACTGGGTGCATGTTTGGATGACTGTGTCTCAGAATGTTGTACTTAATCAGAGGTGAATTTGAATCAATAGACTATAACTTACAAGAAATCAGATAAAGTACAAGGGAAAAATAAAGCAGAAAATCCAGTGCAAAACATAGCATGGTTGGATTTTTTCCCTCCACATATTATCAGGAAAGTAGACCTGCCTATGATATAAATATATCCTCTCAATTTGTCACTGTGTTCACTCACTCATGATTGTGTTTGAGTTGTATCACTTCCTGTTTTAGCAGTAGTGTCAACAAGCAAGTCTGGTATAAACTGCATATACTGCTCCTTACGTTTAGCACCTTAATTAAGGTTGTAGTTCAACAACAATAATAAATTATCATTTGCATAATGTGCAAAGCACTGTACAGACATTAACTATCACAGCACAGTAGCGGGTAAGTATTATTATCATCCTCCTTTTGCAGCTGGAGAAACTGAGATAGCAAAGTGACATGACTTGCCCAAGGTCATAGAGGATTCAGTGGCAAAGCAAAGGTTAGAAATCAGGATCTCCTGAATTGCAGCCTGCTGGCTGTTCCTCCAGAGCAGTGGTTCTCAACCAGGGGTCTGGGGCCCCCTAGGGGGGGCCTTGAGCAGGTTTCAGGGGGTCTCAAAGCAGGGCCAGCATTAGACTTGCTGGGGCCCAGGGCAGAAAGCCGAAGCCCCACCGCTTGGGGCTGAAGCCCAGGTCCCTGAGCCCTGCCACCCGGGGCTGAAGCTGAAGCCTGAGCAATGTAGCTTCGTGGGGGCCCCTGTGGCATGGGGCACGAGGCAACTGCCCTGCTTGCTACCCCCTAATGCCGACTCTGGCTTATATCTGCAGAAAACCAGTTATTGCGGCACAGATGGGCCATGGAGGTTTTTATAGCATGTTGGGGGAGGCCTCAGAAAGAAAAACGTTGAGAACCTCTGCTCCAGAGCACACAGCCCTATGTCAGTGTGTATTGTTTGGTCCCTTTATAGTACATGTGACTCTAGCACCATAATTTCCTATTTTTAAAAGCAGATTTTGGTTTCAGTTTGTTGATGCTAAGTGTGTATGGACACATAACTGTGTATGGATGATCAGTGAATACCCATTTCCAGAGGGAACGCATGGAGGGGCATGCAGGGTCATGTGCCCCTCCCTCCCCCCCGAGCATGCTCACATGGACTGAGCATACTCAGTAACACTGCTGAAGCTGTCTGCCCTCAGTCCGCCCCTCCATTCACGCCCCCCCCCCCCACTATTGGCAGGCATGGGTCGTCTCTGCCCATTTCTACTGTATGCCACCATAATGCACTGGAGATAAGGTGCAATGAATAATCCCACAGTCTCATTCTGGGGATGCAAAGCAAGAGCAAATAACGATAACAACGGGGCTTGTTTCCTAAAAATAAGCAGGGCTTATGTGCTGGTGTCACAGAGGTTACACCCCGTGGAGTGCATTGAATTCCTTATAGCTAAATAAAAATAGCCAGATCACGTAGCTGCAGAGTAAGATGTGAGTATGGTTTCAGCAGGAACGTAGCTCCATGCAAAAATCCAATATTGGCCTTGGGACACATCCCTTTTTGCCCATATAATATTGAATAATGTGTGTGTCTGACAATGCTAATAGTTCTTAACTGTGCACAGACTCTTCTCACTCAAAACATAAGCTCCATTTTTTAATGTCTGTGGTTGTCCTTGCCCTCTCCCCCTGCCCAGCTGGTGAACTGGCGGTGATGGAGGAGGAAGGCAGCACTTTGCCTCTGCATTCTCTCCCCTTCAGTTTGTAGAGCCGGTGTGGTTCCTTCCACCCCAAGTAACACCTGAAGGAAGTTAAACACTTATCAGTTACATTAGTCATCCTTTTAAACAGGCCCAGAGGATCATCCTGACCTTTCTCTGCATGGGATGGGATCTCTGTACTGGAACCAACACAGAAATTACGCTCCCCTGCGCAACCCCCCCAAAATAGCAGGGGGTGGGGTGGAGGTGGAGAAGATGGCTCTCCAACTGTTGGGAGGAATAACCCTCCTGACTGAAATTATACCACCAAGCAGCAGATCCCATGTTAACTCCAACATGAATTTGAGAGGAGAGGTTGAAGGAGAACCTATTCCTGTGCAAGTTCTGTGCCCTGCTAAGCAAGGATCAGCTCATTAGCTGGGGGAGCATCTGTGATGGGTTTGGACAGACAAGAATGGCTGGGACAGTGCTACACACACTCTCCCTCGTTCCCCTTCCCTCTCCCAACAGCCTGCAGCATGTGTGTTTCAGAGGGGGGGGGGGGAGTGCTGCTTCTTTTTTGTTCCCTCCCCAAGCACTCTGTGCTGCAACACGGTGGTGGTGGTGGTGGTGGGGGGATTTCATGTGGCACCAAGGTACTGAAGCTGTCCTGCCCACTCCTGAAATACCCCCATCTAATCACCTGGGAAGTAAGTTAACTAAAATCTTCCCACCCCCCACTAGGTAGGTAACAGAAGACTAGAGAGGGGAAGTCTTCGAAAACAAACAGTAAATTTATTAAAAGGGCTACTAACAATGTCAGGAAGCAGGGGAGAGAATAAAACAGATTAAAACCATAAAACGGCAATGTGGTTGCCCAAAGATGGGCCTGAAGCCCGGTCCCCAATACAACCCTTAGCAATTTACACTTCTAACAAAACAAACTAACCAAGGTACCCCAGAACCATACTGTATCTCAAAGGATGGATCTCAAGTGGGATCAGCTGCGGGTGTTAAGTGACAGTTTCTCCATTGGGATCATTGTCCAAAATGCCTTATAACTATATATTATTTTTTTATAATATTTTATATTAAAATATAATTATTTTCATACAAATACAATACATTCAAATGTGAACAGTGAAACAAGCATAAGTAAGCATGAATAAACATATACAGGGAACTCCGCCCTACATGTCCTATCCTTGACTATCCTTTGGCATATATGCCATATGGATGTGATTACAAACAGGTGTTAACGTGCAAGGGGGGTGGAGCAGTGCAATTGATAAAACATATATACACAGTGCATAGGTGTGATACATTTAAGCTCAGGGCAAAAGTTGAAATGGCTTGAAATGCTTAGCCAATTTCCTTCTGAGCCACACATTAAGATTACGCCGATATGCTCTCACTTTGAACATGAAAGTGCTTCCAGTGCGTTTTTCAGCCAAGTCCCAGGCATACAGCAAGTAACCAGCATAGGCTATGGGCTATGAAACAAAGAGACACAATACTCTAAAGATGTTTTATTGAGCTGCTGTGTCCAATCCGATAGTCCGAAGACCTTTTCCATTGCTGGTGGTTGACTCACCACCAACCAGTACAGTCCCAAATAGGTAGCTCCCTAGCAGGCCCACCACGCTGCTTACGGTCGGGGTTTTCGCTGTCAACTCCCTGGGCCCTGTTGAGGACCCTTGTTGCAGCCACGTCCCTCGGACCCCCTTGGACCGGGATGTGTTAATGGCACTAAGTGGGGGCCTCACTTAATCTGTGCTTCTGTTCGCAAGCTCCTACAGGCAGACAGGCCGACCATGCCTTCTCTCTGGAACCCGAGCCTTCACTTAAAAAAAACGGACCAATGCCCACTTGTCAGCCATCTAGGCCAATGGGATTGCTTGCTCAACACCTAGTGAGATTAGCCAGATCCCTAGGACTGCTCCCCAGCCAAGGGGTCACAGCGCCCAATTGTCACACTGTGGGAGGGTGGCAGCAACCTTAGTCACCTGGCAGTCTGTCTTTGACTGCTGAACCCCTCTTGGGATTTCCCTCCCTGAGTCACTGGACCAATGCAACCACAAAGCAAATAACGAAGGGACAAAACAAAATCAAGCAGACTGGCAGATTCTAGGACTTACTCCTCTGCCAGTCCTGCCGCAGTCGCCACATCTGTTACACGGTCTCAGGTAACAGGGCCAGGTTCTTTGACTGGAAATACCCCTGTCTAATCACCTGGGGAGTAAGTTAACTAAAATCTTCCCACTGACAACCAGGTAGGTAACAGAAGACTAGAGAGGGGAATTCTTTGAAAACAAACAGTAAATTTATTAAAAGGACTACTAACAATGTCAGGGAGCAGGGGAGGGAGAATAAAACAGATTAAAACCATAAAACAGCAATGTGGTTGCCCAAAGATGGGCCTGAAGCCCGGTCTCCAATACAACACGTGGCAATTTACAATTTTAACAAAACAAACTAAACCAAGGTACCCCAGAACCGTACTGTATCTTGAAGGATGGATCTCAAGTGGGATCAGCTACAGGTGTTAAATGACAGTTTCTCTGTTGCTTGGGTTTGTAGGGACCTGGACCTGCAACTGTGCACCCAGTGGTTACCGGGGACAGGAGGAGCTCAAGACCTTCACCGCATTGGAACCAGGAGACTCCTGGCGTTGGCAATCACTGGAACCAGGAACAAGGTAAGTGGATTCAGGTGGAATATACCCAGATTGGTGGGATAGATCAGATAAGATGGTGAAGGAAGTCCTCGATGCCCGTGCAAACGTGACAGTCACTGGCGCCTCTCAGATGGACAGCCTCATTGACAGGGTGTGCAGCCTTTTTATGCCTTTTGTGTCGCGAAAGTTCTAGTCCAGACCGGTTTGATCCAGTCTCTTCAGAGGCAGTTTCTGCGGCAAACCCTGTTTCCCGCCAAACGAAAAGTGGGAAAGTGAGTTGTAAACAACCAAAACTCCCTTTTAAAAGATAGATTCCATTGTCCAAAATGCCTTATAACTAATTATTTTCATACAAATACAATAAATTCAAATATGAACATGAAATAAGCATACGTAAGCATGAATAAACATATATAGGGAACTCTGCCCTACACTGCCATTGGACAATGGGGGTTGGGATGGGCCAACTGATTAGCTTTGATCTGTTGCGGTGGGGGCTGTTTCTGTTTGCTGCTGGCAAGTAGCCATTTTGGGCTCTTGGGCATAGCTCCCGAGCACGGCATTGCATGATGAGGGAATTTGCCTCTATGTCTCACACAGCGTGTGGCTCCCCACATTTTATATCACTTACCTCCTGTGTGGAGAAGGGGAACAGGTTGGAACTCTGGCTTCCAGCCAGGGTCCCAGGCAGGCCTGGAGGTGTAGAGGGGGTATTGCCCTCAGACCACACTTAGGTTTGTAGAATCTCCCGGGGTGGGGCATTGGAGCTCAGTGGAAATTGACACCAGAGCAGCCCTGATGGGTAGTTTGAGGGGTTTGTGTGTGTTTCCCCCTTGATAAATAGTTTTAATAAAGTTGAGGCCTCCACATTTAATTATACTATGGTGTTCATGTCTTGTTGTTTCTTGGTTGCATCAAGGTCACTTGAATCAACATACATGCCAAAAAAAAAGCTGGTTGCCTTTTCTGATGAATGGACCATTCTGCTTCAGAGCTGAACTTACCACACAATTCTCTAGCTCACTACAGAACGCTTTGATGTCATTAGCTACCCCTTTGCAGAAGTCCTAAATATTTAAAAAGCAGAATAAACAGTGTTTATGGGACGAAGCCTACTTCTTTTTTAATCTTTTCCTTAAATTACTTACCTTCTCTATCCTTCCGCCATGAATAGAGCTGTCCTTTTGTACCACTTAAATTAAATTATGATGCAACAGTTCTCAAAGAGAAGGAAAAACTAGTGCATGAAACAGAACCGAGCTGTGGAACTTGTTGCTGCAGGTGATTTTTGAGGCAAATAGCTTTGTAAAAGTAAAAAAAAAAAAAGATATATACACTTTAGAGCTAAAGCCTCAGAGCCAGTAACCAGGGCGGTAGGGGGTTTGCCAGCCCCTCACTCCTCATATGCTGTCTCTCCCCCTGCACGACTAGTCCTGATGGAAGAGATCCAACTGGCCTGTGGTGGGATCTGAGTGTGCAAATAAGCTCTTCTCTCTTTCCTCAGCAGCCTCCTTTCCCCTGGCATTGGGCTATGGACATTACTGCGGCCTTGTGCGAGAGAGGCAGACCTGGCCAGGTCCCTAAATATAGTTCCCATCCCCAAAATACCTATTAGGATAGGGAGGGGGTTGGGTATGCCTTTCCCCTCACTGAATCGCCTTATCCCTGCTGGATTCTGCTCCACTGTGGAGCCTGTAGCCGGCTATAATTTCCAGGCTGCTCAGAGGGTTGGGGATACAGTACACCAGTGCATCCCAGATGGTTTGAAAGCTTAGAGACCCCCACCATCCCCTGTCAGGAGATTGAAACACGTTCCTTTCCCCTTCAGTCCTGCCATGTGTTGTTAAAGGCTTGCACAGCTTAATCTGCACATGGCTCCCACCCTGGCTAGTCTGACTTGCTCCCCACTTTGGGAAATGCACATGCACACGCACAAGGCTTCCCCACCCACATTCCTGAAGGCCTGTAGGAAAGCTATCCTGGATCACCTCCCCTGGGCTAATTCTGCTGTAGGATTTCAGTTCTGCTTTCTGGCTGTGTAATCAGCCTGGGCTGCAGTGCTCTAGTTCCAGGCTGCAGAGCACTTTGGAGCCAGGATTTAGCCAAATATGAGTCAGAGTAGCATCTGCAGACACAGAGCTAAGATAACAGTTACAAGGGCTATCAATCCTCTTGCTGGAGGGCATAAACTGCTCTTGCTTGAGGGCATAAGATGAGGTCATGAAAGAATTTCTGCCAAAGGTATAGGACTGAAAAATTACAGTATGTGCTTTAACAAGGGCATTACAATTTAGAAAGCCTCTGGCATCGGAGGCCCAATATCAGAGTAGGTGGATCATTATTTCAGTACAATTCTTATGCTCATCACATCTTTTTATAAATACATTTATTTATGTTAACCTAAAGCAATCTTCAAAGAGGCCCAGAAGGATTTTAAAGCTAAATACAGATGTGGGCATATGTTCATTCCTTCTGAAGCATCTGGCCCTGGCCACTGGATACTATTGGTCTGACCCAGTAGGGCCATTCTTATGGTGTTATGTTCTTAGAAGACAACCGTGCAATACAACAGTAGTGAATACAGATGAGCCAAGGAAAGAGAGAGAGAAACAGTAAAAGGAGATTTATTCCAACGCATTTCTTAACATTTTGTAAAAACAGAATTTCCCACTTGTGTGCATGTGGCTGAAGGAAAGCAGTGCATTTCAGACCCAGGAGTTTATCACATGATGGGAAGCAGTGTGGCCTGGTGGCATGAACACAAGGTGGGAGGTAGGAGTCCTTAGTTCTCATCACATCTCTGCCACTGACTCACTACGTAACCTTGTGGGAGCTTCTGCACTTTTCTTTCTCATTTCTCAATGCAAGATAGGGGGAGTGATACTCATTTACCTCACCCATAGCGTGGCTGGTGAGAATTAATTAGTTAATGTCTGTTATTGGACATATAATAAACTAGCAAGGGTAATAACCTTTACAAAACAAGCATCAAGAGGAGGGGGTTTTCAGAGCTCTTCTAAGAGTTCTTTGGACATCACTGTAAGCCTCTGTGTAAGATGCACATGGGGAAAAATAGCACAACACCCATCAACTTGGATCAGGCCTGCTAATTGAGAAGTGTGGAAAGCATCCTATATGCAGACATCCTCGCTCATTGGCCACTCCTTACAGCACATTGGAAATTAGGAAATAAATTGTAATTTAAATATCCAAGAAAACAGTCAGCAAACAAATAATATCTGAGTCCATCTGGGTCGCAGCTAGACACGAAAAAAGGTTTCCTGTACCTATGTCCCCCACAAATCAGACTTTGCTGGTTCCTTAAATCTGAAGACAACCTGGGGCTTTGTTTTGTTTTAAATGTGCATTGAATGGTGTGGGCTGTAGCTGGAAGACACTATTTAACAAAAGGCAAAACTACAGAATTAGCTCTGGTGACTCTATATTCATATACTATATTGTCTATTTTCGTCCATTGAACAATAATTTCACTGTAATGTCAAGTTCTGACCTGCTCTAACTCTCAAGTCCACTGCATCTGAATGCAGAATGAAAGAAATCCTGTTGCCTTGTGAGCTGCTGGATTAAGCTGTGTGTTGGCCTCTTTTATACAGAAATAAACTTGTCTTATTTTCTTTTGTCCCTGCTGTACAATGCCACATTCTTGCTAATTACATTATTCTCAGTGGTCTCAAGAACCCTTTGAATAACAAGTCAAGCCAATGTTGCTGGGACCTATGCATTTACGCTTTATTGGCCACTATTTTCCAAGGGCATAACACTAAAGCTGAACAATTAGTCTGCATCTGAATGTGCACAAATGCTTGCCATCAGCTGAGCTGAAATGCCAGAATTGGTTCTGCCTAGAGCAGCGGTTCTCAAACTTTAGCAACCCGAGGACCCCCATTTTGATTTAAAAATTTTCACAGACCCCCCCAGTCACCTGCTTAACCCCACCCCCCACTCCACCCCTTCCCCCAGGGCCCCACTCCCGCCCCACCTCTTTCCACCCCTGCTCCACCCCTGCCCCTCCTCTTCCCCACCTCGTTCTGCCTTCTCCCCCTCGCCCCATTCCCACTCCTCCCGCTCCCTCCCAGCGCCTCTTGCACGATGCTGAACAGCTGTTCCCTGGCATGCAGGAGGCACTGGGAGGGAGGGGGAGGAGTTCAAGGAGGCAGGGGGAGGAGTTGATCAGCGGGGCCCGTGGACCCCTTGGAGTACTCTCGTGGACCCCCAGAGGTCCGCGGACCCCAGTTTGAGAACCATTGGCCTAGAGTATGTGATAGGAAGTCTCTGGAGTCCCCCTTTGGCATATTAGGAGGAAAGCTTCCTTTGATTCCAGTAGGTGTCTAGTGGTTACAAGCAGAACTTTCATTTATAAACAACCTCCACCTTCACCACCAACTTCTAGTATTTTACTGTAAAGGTCCAAAAGACTATACGTTAGTTGTGAAACAATCCTGGGCAGGTTATCCAACTTCTCTGTGGCTCAGGGCCGCCCAGAGGATTCAGGGGGCCTGGGGTCTTCGGCGGCGGGAGGCCCCCGCCGCCGAATTGCTGCCAAAGACCTGGCGCTTCGGTGGCGGGCCCCGGGGCGGAATGACCCCCTGCCACGGGTCTTCAGGGCACTTCGGCGGTGGGTCCCGGAGCGGAAGGACCCCCCGCTGCCGAAGACCCAGAGCTGAAGAAGCGAGTGAAGGACCCCGCTCCAGGGTCCCCAAAAAACTCTCGTGGGGGCCCCTGCGGGGTCTGGGGCAAATTGCCCCACTTGCCTCCCCCTCTGGGTGGCCCTGCTGTGGCTCAGTATCCCCTCTGTGATAAGGTGCTAGGAGTGCTCACCCACCTTTGTGCTGTGTGAGCCACAGACAGAAAGCACAGCGTAAATGCTAAATATTATTATTACTGCTGCCTCTGTAAAATGTTGCTGTACTGTGCACACCTGACCTCTGAGAGAGCATAACAGGAACCAGCCTTTCAGACACAAGACTTAATACAACTAGATTGGGAAAACGACTCTTAGGTCCAATATTTGCCTTCTGTACCAAGCACAAGTAGCCATGCTTGGCACAGGCGGGTTTTTGCAGAGGCTGGGAAGCTGCAGAAGCCTTTGCTGCTTCAGCTTTGCTCTGAAGAGAGCCATAGCATCATAGCATAAGAATAGAGCCTCAGCCATGCCCTAGTGCATGGTGACATGAAGGGAACACCTGTGGTGCTGGACACATGGCTATGGATTCCTTGCATGGGGACCCAAATCCATCTATCTATTGCACTTTTATGTCTCCATATTACTACAATAACTGAGCACCTCAAGATTGTTGATGTATTTAACCTCACAACATCTCTGTGAGGAAAGGATGTGCTAATATTCCCATTTTACAGAGGGGGATGGCAGCTTCTCTGTCCCTAAGGAGACTAAATTAGTAGCCTAACGTTCAGTGCTGGCACTGGGCATAAGCAGACTAAGCAATTGCTTAGGGCCCTGAGCAGCTCAAGGGGGCCCCCATTTGCCTTTTTAGTATGTGTTGTGTGTGTGTGTGTGTGTGTGTGTGTGTGGGCAAAATATTCCTGCGTGGGCCTCCCAATGGGTCAGGCTCACCTCTGCTAATGTTACAGAGGAAGTCTGGTAGTGCAGCAGGAAACTGAACGTGGGTCTCCCAAGTCCCAGGTTAATGCTGAACCCCCTGGCCCATCCTTCATCTCTCCCAAACCCTGCCTTCCTTCTCACACTGTAAAACCATACTTGATCCGCTTCAGGCACAGCTCTCTCTTAGGCCATAGGCTAGGGGTCGTTATTTCCCCCTTCACTAGACAGGAAAAACTACTTGGAAAGGCACATAAAAACATAGCTAGAAAGGAAAGAAAATGGAGTTTACTTGACCATACAAATTGACAAAGAAGTACTACTTGGACAGCAGCAATGGTGTTTGAAACAAATTTTGGAGCATTCAATGCACTGCCTCCTCACTCTTGGTAGAAAAGAGTGTATCTTCTCACTGTGTTTATTTTTATAAATAAAGACCTACACCAATGGAGCTGTCCTGCTGACCTCATATTGTATTGTATTGTATTGGTCTCTCCTACTAACAATTATCAGCTGGAATAACATTATAGCAGCATTTAGTCCTGAACAGTGTATGTAATGGTCTCACAGAACATGGGGGGAAAATGCACTTCTTTATTTGTTTTAAGAAACAGCGAGGAAGATGAAGCAAGGAGAAAAAGCCAGCAGAGGTCTTCTAATTGGAGCCAGATTTTCCTGTTGACCAGAGGCTAGATACTGACAGGCCATGGATTCACAAGGGCTCCAAGCTATCTAGTTCTGGCCTTTCCTGGCTACAGCGGGTGTCAGTGTTTGATGCAGGTAGAGTTCCTGTGAGGGGTACAGCGAACACACAAAAGATAAAATACAATTGGAGACTATAAGAAGCAATTGTGGCAGTGTCCATTTTTAAAATTCATTATTAACTAGGAAATACTCTCCTTTTGTTTATTTTGCCACACAAAGTTAAACCATTTGGAGGCCTGAAAATACACACTGTCAAGTTTTTATTAAACAAATACTAGGAACCAGATTCTATCCTCTACCCATGCAACCTATAGTCAGGCCCCCATGCAGAAGCCTGAGCAGGAGAAGATAAAACTGTGATTATATCCAAATAGAGCCCAATCCTCCAAGTCCTTACGCCTGTGAGTATTAAATTAAAGAAATGTATGGGACTAGTCATGCCAGTGTGGGTTTGGGATTGCAGGAATATCAGTGGGGGTGGAATACTGACTTTGAGCAATGTAGTTGGTTTGGCCCTTCATCACAGTTTTACTGCTTCATGCTATTAAAGATAAAGTTGTAGGGAAAAGCATGGAGTGATCCTACTTATGATTAATTAAAAAAACAAACTTAGACATCAGTACAGAGGATGGCCTCCCATTCATCTCTAACTGTAACCTAAGTAAGGATGCAAATTACAAATATGCAAATAGCTCAATATTCTATTGGCTGGGTAACTGAGCAGCTGTCCTGAAAAATTAGGGTGTAAGTGCTTTCACAGGGGAAGCAGCAGAGGCTGCTGTAGCTATAGGCAAACCAGGCAGCTGCCTGGCGTGGCAGATTCTGCCTAGGGTGGCAGAGGCAGCTGGGCCACTTCTGAGTGGTGCTGTGACCCAGCTGTGTCAGGGTGCAACACCACTCACTCAAATTTGGCCAAGCTACTCCTCCATCATGACAGAGGGGCAGCTGGGCCAAGCCTGAGTGAGTGGTGCTGCCACCTCCACTTGGACCCACCACTTCTACCATAAATACCATGCCATTAGAATAGCTTGTCACACCCCCTCCAGAAATTCCAATGTGCACCTCATTCCTCCCCCCCCCAGTCTAGAACCTCTGTTCTAGGTTGTGTGTGTGTGGGGGGGGTTGGGGAGGGGGGGCACTCTGAGTGGCAAATTGCCTAGAGTGGCAGATTGTCTTGAGCACTTTCTGGGCAGCAGCTACAAATGTACTGGATCCAGGCACTGCAGTTTGTTGGGCCCTGTGGACCATTACGGGTTTTCTACAGAGCAGTTGGTGCAAATGACTGCAGGGCCGCCTGGGGGGGGGGGGGGCGCAAATAGGGCAATTTGCCCCAGGCCCCGGGCCCGGCAGGGGCCCCCACAAGAATATAGTATTCTATAGTATTGCAACTTTTTTTTACGGAAGGGGCCCCCGAAATTGCATTGCCCCAGGCCCCGAATGACTGTTCCATAGTTTACCACCAGAGGTGCTTAAAAACAGAAAATCTGTCAATCAGATTCTGAAATCATGCAAGGACAATGAATCAAGTAGAGAAGGAAATAACTGAAGGATGGTGCACTGGAAACATAATAAAACTGCGATGATAGTGGTTCGCTTGCACTTCTCAGCCACATGTGAATCCTTTTGGAGTAAGACCTGAAGCATTTTATATGATGCCTGTAAGCAAAGTCACAGCATTAACACCTGCCTTTAAAAGGAAGAAGTGGGAATGTGGGCTGAGTTTAACCAAAAAACAGCGCTGTCCAGTAAACAAAAGAGATCGCTCAAATCAAAGGACATGAACACCCAGATCTAGCAAAATGCTTAAGAATGTATTTAACCTGACTGGCTTCAATAAAACTACTTGCATGCTTAAGTGCTTTGCTGAATCAGGGTCACAGTGTTGTTTTGGGAGAAAAATGAGATACCCCGATGTAGTTTCCATTGGTTTGCAAAGGCATCTAAAGAGTAAAGTGGGCTTTTATCCAGACAGGTGCTCTAAGGAGCACACTAAACATTGACCAATTGCCAAAGAGACCCTTCCCCTTGCCAGCTTCAGCTTTCTAGACTTATAAATGGCCAGTTTGCCCAGTGTTAGAACTGCAGAAATATGGTAGGCTGAGCAAGGGAGAGAGACATTTGCGGCTCTGTCTAGAGTGCAAGTCCCAAGTGCCATAGACCACAAATAGTGGGCGTAGAAAATGTACAGTTTAGAATAAAAACATATGTTGTATTGAGCCATCAGGAAGACCTGTCCAGCATTCAGTTTACTATTTCCCAACGGATAGAGATTTTTCCATTAAATATTTCATTTATTTATTTTTTCAGAGCCCGAACCTAAAGGTATTAATTACCATTTTTTTAGACAAAAGAATTGAAACAAAACTCATGTGGATTTTAATCTTTCATAATCTAGTCGCTTTAAATGGGCCCTTGAACAAGATAATTCAATGTTAAATCCTTTTCTGATGTAGCAGCCATAAACGAATCACCATCCAGAAGTTCACAATGTTCAAAATGAGTAAATAATAAATAACACTTTATGTGTAGCTGATCCTTCTCATCCAAGGATTTCAAAGGACATTTCAAACACTAAAGCTCACCACAATATTAATATTATTTTTAAAATGGCTAAACCGAGGCACAGAGAAGTTGAGTGACTTACTCAAAGGTCACAGAGCGACAGTGGCAGAGTAAAGGAGGCCCAGTCAGTTGCTCAGTTACTAGACCACTCACTATAGAAAAGATGACATTTCCCAAATCTTGGTATTCAGAACAATATGAATCAAAAGTCACAGGATATATAGGCGGAGAAAAATAATCAATTCTTTTCCAATTCACTAGAGCCCTCATGTGGGATCAGTGACCAAAATAAAGAACTCAGCAAAGATAAGTAGAGCAGGAACTCCACCCTCCCCCCCCAAACGATATGAAAATAATTCTTTACTGGAGTTTTTTCCCTTTGCTTTTATAATTTAGCACTTCAACACAGAGAATGTTAATGAATTGTACTATTAACTGGGACATAATCATGTCCGTGAGGGATCAAGGGAAATTTAGATCTGGGATTGTCTCAGATAATGAGAGGCAATTGGGAGTTTGGGGAGGAGATGAGAAGTTGGCATGTGGAAATAATAATTATAGATTTAAAAATATTTACTAAGAAATGCTATGTGAGAAACCCCTCCTGGTTTCTTCTGAGAGTCTCAGTAAAAAGAGAACCAGGATACCTGGTGCTAAAGTCTCCTCAAATCCCACAAAGCTTTTGTGAAGATCTGATGCTCTGGCTGATGCGCTGGAGTTTGCTTAGTTGATAGCTGATACAAATCATATTTCCAGGAAATTTTGTGCACTGCAGTCCCAGATGTCAGCCAGACGATACAAGGATATTTTGGCTTGGAATCCTTTTTGTCTCCTTTCTTGTTTTGCTTAAGAAGAAAAGAATTGCTTGTATGCTGTTTACAAAGGTTCATCATGATGTGTACTATTTTAGCTGCTAACACAAACAGCCTCCTGGATAATCAGAATTTTTTTTGCATTCCTCTTCATCCAGACAAGGAAGCAATCATCAGTTACAATCCCACATGTGAAATACAAATTTAGCACCATGAAAACGAAAACTAAAGCAATTTGTACCTTTACTATTCCAAGGGGATTTATTCTTGCTCCATTTACTATGAAATATTTCCTCTCTTGAACTCAAAGTTGTATAAATGTCACCAGCCATGAACTGAATCATAATAAGAAGATGATATCCTGGCATTTCTGGTACCAAGCCATAATGACTAGGCCAGCGAGTAAGCACATGTGGTTAAAATAGTACTCATGCTCTTTATATACAGTTTGTTTTATTAGGTTGCATCAGCTTTGGACTCTTCGGGGTTGGTAACAGGAAATGTAACATGAAAACATACATTTTAGAGCAGCTCTGATTTTTAATTAATGTTGAGCAAACAAATTAACATCACCAACAAAATCCTTTCAAACTATTTCTTTATGCAAAGAACATTTCTTCCTAATAATAACACAATCATGGAGCTACAAGGGAAAAATGTAGTGTACAAGTGGTAAAGGATGTCAGTCACATAACATCAGGAATGGACACTTTATCATGAGAGACTTGAAAAATACTTACAACAGAAACAACCACTGTTATTTTCTGACTTTCTTCTGATGAGGGATCCACCAGAATAAATTTTGGACTCTTATGAGAGATACTATTAGCACGGCCTTGAGGTAGACATTGTGGCCAAGCATTGTAGAAGCATCCCATCACAGCTCTGCTTCCCAGGTCAGAAATATTAGTGTTACCTTAGGGTATGTCTTAACTGCAGTGTTAACTTGAGTGATTGGTACCATGGATTGGCTTAGCCTGGGTCTGAGTGGCCATAGTGCAAAGCCAGATTCAAGTGTGACTAGTCGATTATACTCACTTGTATGGGGCACTAGGATCTCTGGAGGCATATCCCCTGGTTCTTAATGCGGTAGTAAGCTGAGCCACTGTATGATTCTTTCCCAGTGAATTGTATTCTTCTGGGTACATGGGTGGGTGGGTGGGAAATTGTGGGAAGGCATTGGAGGACTATCAGCACTCGAGTGGCTTAGCCTGTGTCCACACTGCAGTATTCGTGCTTTAGCCGATATCTCAGGATGGGCCAGTTAATCCAGGTGTAAGACATCACCACACTCAGGTGGAAGTATTTTGTGTGTGTGCAGGAGCTAGGTTAGGGGCAACCCTTGCAAATGCCCACATTAACTCTGCAGTAAAAACAAGCCCAAAGATAACTTTAAGATGTTGACCTTACAAGCAGAGCAGTGCTGGGAAGCTTCCACAGTGCTTGCCCACACTGCCTAGCTCAAGGCAGTTCTATTAGTATCTTTCATATGAGTTCAAACTATAGATCTCACCTACAAACACAGGAAATGTGGAAGAAATGAAATAGTCTGCCTCTCACCAGCTCCTTTACTTGATCCTGACTCTGTTCAAATCTTTATTCATGCCTTCATCACTCCTGTCTCAGCTATTGCAATTTATTCTTTTATAACCTTCCCAGATCCTGACTCCCTACACTTGGGGGTGACTAGGCTCTGTCTGTTCATGATTATCTGTATAGAATACAAAACCTCCTACCTTTCTGTTTTTAAAACTTCTTTATGGACCCTGGGTGAAATCCTGGCCCTCTTTAAGTCAATAGTACCAATCTTATTGACTTCCTTGGGGCGTCTGTCTATTTTCATGCAGCCTTCACTATCTACTGCTCTTGGATCCTGCTCTAAATGAGAATATGTGTGTCACTCTTTCTTAAGATGGCCAGCTTTAAACTGTATGAGCCAAATCCTGCTCTTGGTTACACTAGCATTATTCCAGAGTTAACGTAAATGGAGCCACTCTGACTTTACACTCTTGCAAATGAGAGGAGCTTTGGTTTAAGAGCGCTTAAATGGGTCACTGCTGATCCACCCATCTCCTTTCCTCCCATCCATGGAGTCACTTAGCCCTAGGACCTTGATTCTGCAAGGAGCACTGGGTGAGCAAACTTCTGCACTGGTGCAGAGTGCCGTGGAGGATTGGGGTTATAAACAAACAATACAAAAAATCAAGGGGGATTTTGTACTTCCAGGTCACTGGAGTGCTTTTGCAAATCCCATCCTAAAGCTCAACTTACAATTTTTCTTTCTGCTTTTGGTGGATGTTCAGTTCTAATTGGCAAGGATTTGTGATATTCCATATGATGAAAACTATGTCAAAAGAACATTGTTGTATTGCCAGTGCACCTCAATACTAACTGGCATTAACGGCAAACCAAGTCCTTGGGCTCCCCTAGAGTAGATCAGCTGCACTAATTTTGTGTGATGGCTACATTTGGACTAATATATGTGAGACCACCGCACGAACTTTCATGTGTCATGAAACCAGAATCTGAATCCAGGCCTTTAGGACCCCCCTCTACCCCTTCATTTCTGATCAGTATATTTAGAAAGTAAAGACAGAACTACTGCATTTATACGCAAGATATCTGACTGAATTTGATGTTTGCATTTTTGAGCATATGGCTTACTGAATTGTAATACTTTCCAAGATAATTCTGACTGCCCTATTCTGAAGGATTTGCATTCTCAAGTAGAACATGCACAAGAATAAAGATTTTGATTGCAGCTTTAATATCAAAGTAATATGTTTCAATTGACTAAGCAGGCCACTAACAATTTAGATAAAAGGATGCAATATAACAATTAATGAGCTATACACAAATTCCTCATTGTTCATTAACCCTTCAGAGATGCAAACATGTACTGTATATGCCTCCTGCTTAGCATTCGTTTTCCTGGAAATATGGAAGATGACCGAGTTCTAATAATACATTGGAAAGAGCTTGTTTTAATGTATGGTACTGTATATGGATATACATTACAAAATAATACATACACAGCACTGGTAACAGTTCTAACAGAGATAAGCATAAGTGAAATTCCATAATGGAATTTACTACACTTTCTACAGAATGGAACTGTAGTTAATACCTACTACAAAAGTTGCCACCTCAAGCAGAGATAGATTTGCAAGTTCAGGTAGCCCAGGGCAGGATATTTTGAGTAGATCTCACAATTCTACCTGAAAGTACAGTAGGGTCAAGGGCAATCAGGGAGCAGGTTACATTTCCTTATTCTCTGCCTCAGTCCTAACACAAAGAAAAGCAGTTTGAGCCCTGCTCTAATTTGTAAAACCTGTGTATGTTCCTTTAGCACCGTAGTAAACTCTTACAATTTTATCATGAGTCTCACAATATTTGGTATTTTTCTTAAAGTCCCACAAGAGAATTTCAGGACTTTCTCATTTTTTTTAAAGTAACCTAGCCTCATGATTGAGGTGAAAAGCTTTAAAATGTGACCCCTAAATGCTCAAAAAATAGGCAAATACAAAGAACCCAAACAGACTATTTTTCTAAATCTCATGATTTTTGAATACTTTGGGGCTGGCAATGCTTTCTAGTAACTACTGCACTGCAAATCTTGCCATTCCCCCCCCCCCCTCAGCCCCAACATGCCTCTCCTTGACCCTGACACGTCTCCTTCACTGAGGGATGCAGGGAGGGAGGTAGAAGAGCTGACTCTCCTGATTACACATCTGTTAGGAATCCCCCCCACACTCCCTTTGCACTGTGTGTGCATTTGCATGTTTGTGTGAGGGAATATTGGGTCTAAAAGGGTGGGTGTGTATAAACATTGGGCCAGATTCTCAGCTGGTGTAAATCAGCATAACTTCATTGGCAAAAAAAATATTTCACAGCACTCTAACTAAGGGCTTATCTACATAGCCCTGTAGTGGACTATGGGGTGTGTGAGTAACATGAACTAGGTACCCTTCAGTTCACGCTTGCATATCTACACAGGGCAATTACAGCACAACACTTCAGAAGGGAGCTGCAACTCACACCCTCGTAGTCTGCACTGTGGGGCATGTAGACAACCTCTAAGAAAGTAGGACAACCCTAACTAAGGATTGTGGAAGGACAGTTCTAGATCTATTGACATAGGTTCAGATTTCAATGAATCTTGGATAGATCACCAAACCAACAAAAATGGAAAAAACTAGGGTGTCAAGCGATTAAAAAAATGTATTGCGATTAATTGCACGATTAAAAAAATTAATTGTGATTAATGGCACTGTTAAACAATAATAGAATATCATTTATGTATATATTTTTGGATGTTTTCTACATTTTCAAATATATTGATTTCAATTACAACACAGAATACAAAGTTTACAGTGCTCACTTTATATTTATTTTTTATTACAAATATTTGCACTGTAAAAAAGAAAATAAATTGTATTTTTCAATTCACCTAATACAAATACTGTAGTGCAATCTCTTTATCATGAAAGTTGAACTTACAAATGTAGAATTATGTACAAAAAAACCTACATTCAATAAAACAATGTAAAACTTTAGAGCCTACAAGTCCAATCAGTCCTACTTCTTGTTCAGCCAATTGCTCAGACAAACAAGTTTGTTTACATTTTCAGAAAATAATGCTGCCTGCTTCTTGTTTACAATGTCACCTGAAAGTGAGAACAGGTGTTTGCATGACACTGTTGTAGTTGGCATCACAAGGTATTTACATGCCAAATGTGCTAAAGATTCATATGTCCCTTCATGCTTCAAACACCATTCCAGAGGATATGCATTCATGCCGATAACGGGTTCTGCTCAATAACGATACAAAGCAGAGCAGATGAATGCATGTTCATTTTCATCATCAGCAGAAGGTTGATTTTCTTTTTTGATGGTTCGGGTTCTGTAGTTTCCACATCTGAGTGTTGCTCTTTTAAGACTTCTGAAAGCATGCTCAACACCTCATCCCTCTCAGATTTTGGAAGGCATTTCAGATTCTGAAATCTTGGGTTGAGTGCTGTAGCTATCTTTAGAAATTTCACATTGGTATCTTCTTTGCATTTTGTCAAATTTGCAGTGAAAGTGTTCTTAAAACGAACAACATGTGCTGAGTCATCATCCAAGACTGCTATAACATGAAATATATGGCAGAATGCAGGTAAAACAGAGCAGGACACATACAATTCTCCCCCAAGGAGTTGAGTCACAAATTTAATTAACCCATTGTTTTTTTAACGAGCGTCTTCAGCATGGAAGCATGTCCTCTGGAACAATGGCTGAAGCATATGAGGCATATGAATCTGTAGCTCATCTGGCACATAAATATCTTGCAACACCAGCTACAACAGTGCCATGCGAATGCCTGTTCTCACTTTCAGGTGCCACTGTAATTAAGAAATGGGCAGCATTATCACCCGTAAATGTAAACAAATGTGTTTCTCTTAGCGATTGGTTGAACAAGAAGTAGGACTGAGTGGAGTTGTAGGCTCTAAAGTTTTACATTGTTTTGTTTTTGAGTGCAGTTATGTAACAAAAAAACTACATTTGTAAGTTGCACTTTCATGATAAAGAGATTGCACTACAGTACTTGTGTGAGGTGAATTGAAAAATATTATTTCTTTTGTTTATCATTTTTACAGTGCAAATATTTCTAATAAAAATAATATAAAGTGAGCACTACAGCACAGAATACAAAGTGTACAATTGAAATCGACATATTTGAAAATGTAGAAAAACATCCAAAATATTTAATAAATTTCAATTGGTATTCTATTGTTTAACAGTGCGATTAATCACGATTAATTTTTTTAATTGTGATTAATTTTTTTGAGTTAATCGTGTGAATTAACTGTGATTAATCGACAGCCCTGGAAAAAAACCCAACTATTGTAATTTCATTTACATTGGATGTGAGTGAAACTATGGAAGGTGAAAACCAGTGACAAGGTATGTAGGAGGGATTGGGCAGAGCAGGTTATCTTTTCCCCTTTAATACACAGTCCTTAAAGATGAATTAGAAATTATGTGGCTAGGCCCAAGATAAACTAATACAGGCCAAAAAGGAAATTTAAGAATAAGTCTGTTCTTAACTAACCCAGTAACACCACCACAAAACCCAAATCTATTTATTTATATGGCCCTCTTCGTTCTCCGTACACATCATAGTCATTCATGGATTTTACCCTTACACCACCCCTATGATGTACAGAAGTATTATCCTTAGAAGGGGATTTTACAGAAGGGGAACTGAGGCACAAGGTCAATTAAATGGTTTACTCAAGGTCACAGGAAGTCTATGGCTGAGCCAAGAATTGAACCAAGGTCTCCTGAAGCCCAGCCAAGGGCCATATCTGCTAGACCATTCTTCTTTCAAGAGAGGATAATAAAAGGCAATAGATGTGTCTAAGACAACTGAGTGAAGTCATGTCTGAAATTCACACATTGAGCTCTGCTTTCATTCATAAACTCCTCAAAGAGCAGAACCCCTCATGCAGACAACAGTCCTGGGTTCATTCAAAGGCTGTTTCTTAGTCTAAAATGAACAGTTGCCTATATGACCATGCCATGGGTGCAGTTAATACACTTTTGTTTACCTTTTTACTGTTAGCTAAAGTATTAATGGTGTTAGCTGTATCCCTCACTCTAAATATAGGGAATACCTGCTCAGACCACGTTACCTACCAGTAAAATGTTAAAAGAATACTTACTATCTGCTCCTATGGCATGCACACAGGTTTTAATCCAAGACCCAGGGAAGTCAATGGAAAGATGCCCATTAGCATCAATAGGCTTTGGCTCAAGCCCACTGTCCGAAAGCTAGAACCCCCACCTGCTATGTTGACGGTATGTGCACTAATCAATATTCAAATGAAAATGCTACAGCAAATCCTCTCCCCTGTTTTCAGCCTAAGTCAGTGGGTTTGTGTTCTGTGTTCACAAAAGGCCTCATTTGTGCCAAATAGTGCCTTATTTCATGAGCACTCTTATAGACTCCAATGTTGTTATTATTATTTATTTATATGATCATAGTAGCTAGGAGCCTGGGTCATGGACCAGTGTCCCATAGTGCTAGGTGCTGTACAAACACAGAACAAAAATATGGTCCCTGCCCCCAGGAGCTTATAATCTTAGTATAAGACAAAAGACAATAGATGGATATAGAGAGATGGGGTAGTATAAGGAAACAATGAGATAGTAAGACTCTTAAAATCTAGCCTTAAGGGGCAATTATTACCTCCTCCTCTGAGCATATGGAGAACCTCAGCTGCAGCTGAAAGGAGCAAGCTACTTAAATTTTCTGGGCTTCAGTTGTCCAGTCTGTAATATGGGGGTAATGACATCCTCCCTTGTAAAGTGCTTTGAGATCCTTGGATGAGAAATGCTATAAATGACTTTTCCAGGTAGTTGATTAATACACAAAAGTTGCATTATCACATGAGATTGCAGCTTTGCAGATTTCGTGGCTTTGCAAACATACTTATTTTATACAAACATTAGCTTCATATGATACATATCTAATTTCAAGAGCGGATCACCAGGGGATGATAATCATATAATTTTATCCCACACACTTGCCTGCAATACAAACAATTCATACAAAATGGCCACAGATCTAAATAAATTATAAAGAAGACAGACTACCAAAATAACCTGTGGTTTTAGAATTGGGAGTCTTTATTACTTTGGAAGGAGGATTTCAGAAAAAAAATCCTACTCTGCATTTTTTCCCCCTTGTGCATCAAAGTTAAAAACCAAATCAATACCATCTTGGTATTAGACGGTGGTGACAGCATGTGGACATCAGAGCTGTAATTAAAAAGCCATTCAGCTCACTTGGTAAAATGTAATTTTAGCTGTAGTCACTAGCTGTTTCCAAGCAATCTATTTACCCCAAAATATCCTCAGGCATGGATGGGAGAGTGTGAAATGATTGAGTTTTAGTTATCCTCATACATAACAAATTTCAATTATAATTCCTACTGTAAAAAATGTTATAATAATATTACGTTGAAGTCCCCATGCTAACTGGCACCAGTGATAGAAGAACGTAAATAAACTTTTCTGCTTTACTGCTCCCATTATTCTCATTTTACATGGGTGTTCCTCCATGAGCTTGCTGGAAAGCAGATTCAGTCAGCTGACTCATTCCACCTGTCACTGCTGCCCAGTTGTGGTGCTGACTCTAGCAAAATGTTCTGGAACATGATGCTAAAATATTTCCTTTTGAGATGCATTGGCACAAGAATTTCCCTTGCTCCCTAAAGAGTGCTAGAACTTTCACTTTATCCATTGTTTCAGAATATGCTTAGCGGTTTAAGAGCACCCGCTAAAAGTAATAAATAAATTAGTAATAATGATAAGAGGTTAAATAATAAGCACTTTTAGAGCAGTTTCTATTTTGTAAGATACCAGCATTATCCAAGTAAACTTTATAACATGTCTGAGGTAAATATTAACCCTACTTTACAGATGGGGAAACTGAGTTAGAAAGGCAAAGGGCCAAATCTTGCCATCCTTTTGGAGAATAAGTTCCTTACTCTTCAATTCAAGCCTGATCCAACTCCCACTGAAATAAAATGGGAATCTTTTCATTGGCTTCAGTGGGAACTGGATCAGCTTTTTCGCCCCAAGATCACATAGGCCACCAGAGCCAGTGCCTTGAATAGAACTCAGGAGTTACCATCTTTGTGCTCAGATAACTAGATCAGATTAACAGGTGACAAAATGTACACAATGTGCCATATTGATATATCTATCTATCTATCACAGGACTGGTGTGGAAGTCAATCTGCCAAATATCCTGCCTTAGTTTCATCCATTAGATCAGAAGTAAAGAAATAAGGAAAGCTATTTTGGAAAAAATGGTGGGCTAGGATGATCTTATAAAATGTATTCACGGCTTAAATTGAACAATTTAACACTCTGAAGCTTAAGTAAAAAAATAATAGAAGGCAAATCTTTGAAGTGGTGGCATGTGTATAAGCCTCTTGTCCCCTCCAGCAAAAAAAAAAAAAAAAAAAAAAAAAAAAGTCATCAAGGCTTCAGACAAGCAGTATTAAGCATTTGAATGATCCATAAAATACTTGTGGTGCAGAGCAATTGCTTGTTTGCAATATTAGAGAAAAGTTACTAAAGTGTGTTTATTCTGCCTCTCTGTATAAAATCAGTTGGGATATCTGTTTTGTATTTCTTTCTCCTGGTAGATTCATTCTTTCAGGTGCAACCAAATACACTCCCCCCCCCCCCCCCCCAAAAGAGCAAATAGACTGTATAATCAGAAATTCTCTGCACATACTCTGTTATTTCTGTGTTGCTCTTGCTTGAAGCACATGTTTAACATTTCACTTGACTTGAAAACCCAGTAAGGTACATGGATTAAGGGAAAAAAAGCCAAAGGTTGAAAGGATGAATGGCTTAGTGAATAAAGCATTGGGCACTTACAGTACTGCCGGCATTGAGCACAAGAAATCAATCCTGCAGTCCTCAAAAGGGTGAGTAATGAAACTAAAATATATCCAACTTGGTCAGCCCAAATTTGCTGAACCAAAAGCCTAACTGAACAAAGACATACCAAACCTGCAGCTTGGGTTAAAGAGCTAAGAAGCTAATCCAGTACAATAGGCTTTATTCATACTGTTTACCCTTTTGTATGTAGGCATATACAATCTAAGCTAAAGATTTTCAGACCAAGATGTGAAGCAGTGCTTTAGACAAATATGAGAAAGAAAAAGTCCAGAAAGTTATTTCACTAAACAAAAGTGGCTTCTATGCATGCAAAGTTCTTTCAGCACAAATTCTGCAAGGATTTTTTAGAACGCAGACTTTCTTCATACACGATACAGTACTTTTCTTTCTTCAAAAAGATGTCTTAAGGATACAAAATCTCTGTTTTGTTAACTAGCCATTCAAATGCAGAGAATTCAAAGATCAGATCTACCCTCTGTCCTTAACAACTTTTCTCCTTAGCTGGTCAATTGCTTGGCTACAAAACCTAAACCCAGATCCTGCAAAGATTTACACCTTCACTGAACTCAACGGGATTACTCATATGCCAAAAGTGAAGCATGTGCATGAGTCTTTGCTGGATTGAGGTCATAGTTTGTATTTGCACTAGAAGTTAATTGTAATTGTTATATAAATGTTAGTGAGTTTAATATTTAGTTAGCACATGTCTTATTATCCTGAATAAATTGTAAGCGCTTCAGGCCAGGGATGGTCTTTTGCTCTGTTTGAGTATCACCTAGCACAACAGGGCAATGATCTTGACTGAAGTCTCAAGGTGTCACATGATACACGTCAATAATACTAATAACAACATAGTTACACTATGTAACACCAAGACCACCTAAGAAAGGGGCTATATCTGTGCGAGTGCTAAAGATGCATTCTGTAACCGATATTGAAGGCTAACGTAACCCCCCATAAAAGATACGCCTTAGTTCCATCCATTAGCTCAGAAGGAAAGAGATAAGGAATTTTTTTCATTAAGGGTGATGTTTATCTCTTGGCAGAGGACCATCCCAAGGCCTATAAAAAACTTAATTTAGCCTTATTTTAATTTTTTGTAAATAAAAGAATGTTTTGATTTCTTACCTGAGTATGCAATACTCTCACAAGAAGCCAAAGACTGAGTTAGCATGGATCAGGTATTGCCCTTCAACCTGGTAAAACATTTTTAGAGGCCAGGAGTGGGTAAAATAAAAGCACTCATGGGCCTAAACTCTACTTTTTATCTTGCATATATATATATATGAAGTATATTAGGGTAGTTACAGAACTGAAAGACTATTCAGGTTACAAATGCAAGAAGGCAATACTCAGTTTCTCCTTCCAAAGAGAGTTTCTCTGTGAGAATTAGAAGAATTCTAAAGGGCCTTTCAGATACACAAAAGCTGCCTGCCAGCAATGATCATAGTTAAACAAGAAGCACGTCCACTAGAGCAAGCCACTCATGTGACTATCATTTGCAACCCAGATATTGGAAGGAAGCATGGGCTGCACACTTTGATCTAAATACACCCCAATTAAGGTTGACTGATTATCTGTACTTATAGAATGGAGGTAGGCAAACTTAACAAATGTCAGTGAGGAGGGTTCAGATTTATAAAATAATTTCACAAAAGAAATGTAATGGGAATAACATAGTGGCAACAGACCACCTGCTCCTCCAATTGGTTCACTTTCTCATAGACGTGTCATGTTGAAAAGCTTCTCCTACAAATAAAAAAGAAGTGAATTATTTTACTGAAGAGAACAACTATGCTGCTGGAGAATATGTCATGATAAAAACTGATATAAAGTGACATTTTAAAATCTGCTTGAGGAAATCGAAGGTCTCATGGATTATGGCAGAGGTACTAAGCAAAACTGTGAAAACAATTAACACATCTGACTTGGTAAATTATATGTGGGTTTCTCCATAACATTATCTAAACAGGGATACATGCAACAGATAACCCTTATGGAAAAGTCCTGCAGAATTTAATGGAAAATGCTAAACTTTCTGTAGGTTATTTTATACCACCCTGAAGGGTTTAAGAGATTTATATCCCTGATATAGAATCCTACACAGTAGCTCTAAAAATGTGTACAGAAGACATAATTCTCCATTAAATTCTATAGGTTTCAAAGTACTTTCTATACAACCATATTGATTTAATCCCTATTAAATTATAAAGATATTTTTCATTATTTTAATGTGATTTTTCTCATAAGTAGAGTTTACTGCAAGTTTTCCCAGCTCCGACTAGATTATTTTTGTCTTTTTTGCTGAAAAATTTAAAACTGAAAAATTTTGGCCCAAACCTGAAACATTTTATTTGGAAATACTATCATGGTGGCTCATGGGATTGTGGTTTGAGTGCCTTACATCCCCGTTCTCCACTATGTGCCAGGATCCATAGCCAGACTCTATCTCCCATGATTCACTACCTTCCTTATTTCTGGGACATGGAGTCCCGCTCAAGAACCAGTCCCATAGAGAGAAAGGGCTGGGTCTTAAATTAATAAATAAATAATTACCTATAAGGAGAAATAGGCCAAACACCTCCAGCTTTGAAAAAGTTTAACTGCAGACTCATAGAAGTGTAGGACTGGAAGAGACCTCAATAAGTCATCTAGTCCAGTCCCCTGTACTCAAGGCAGGATTACGTAATAACTAGACCATTCCTGACAGGTGTTTGTCTAACCATCTCTTAAAAACCTCCAGTGAAGGTAATTCCGCAACCTCCATAGGCAATTTGTTCCTGTGCTTAAGCACCATGAGAGTTAGGAAGTTTTTCCTAATGTCCAACCTAGAACCTCCCTTGTTGCAATTTAAGACCATTGCTTCTTGCCCTAGCCTCAGAGGTTAATGAGAACTCTTTTTCACCCTCTTCCTTGTAACAACCTTTAAAGTACTTGAAAATTATCATGTCCCCCCTCAGTCTTCTCTTCTCCAGACTAAACAAAATCATTTTTTTCCAATCTTCCCTCATAGGTCATGTTTTCCAGACTTTTAATTATTTTTGTTGCTCTTCTCTGGACTTTCTCCAATTTGTCCACATCTTTCCTGAAATGTGGCACCCAGAACTGGACACAATACTCCAACGGAGGCCTAGTCAGCACAGAGTAGAGTGGAAGAATTACTCCTTGTGTCTTGCTTAAAACACTCCTGCTAATATACCCCACAATGATGTTCACTTTTTTTGCAACAGTGTTACACTGTTGACTCACATTTAGCTTGTAATCTACTATGAGTCTCAGATCCCTATCTTCAGTACTCCTTTGGTTATTTCCCATTTTGTATGTGTGCCACTGATTGTTCCTTCCTAAGTGGAGTATTTTGCATTTGCCCAGGGGTGAAAGTAACTTAAAGGACTTAACGGTACGCCGGAGTCCTGAGCGTGGCCTCAACAGGAAGAGGTGTGGCCTCAACTGGAAGAGGCGGGGCCTTTCAGGATTTAAAGGGCCTAGGGCACCCCGCAGCAGCTGGAGTCCTGGATCCTTTAAATCACCGCTGCGGAAGCCGGTCCAATCTGGCACGGCGTACTGGCTCTTGCCGGTACGCCGTACTGGACCGTACCGGCTTACTTTCACCTCTGCATTTGCCCTTATTGCATTTCACTTTACCTCAGACCATTTCTCCAATTTATACAGATCATTTTGAATTTTAATCCTATGCTCCAAAGCATTTGCAACCCCTCTCAGCGTGGTATAGCCAGCAAACTTTATAAGTGTAAGGTCTATGCCATTATCTAAATCATTTATGAAGATATTGAAGACAACTTGCCCCAGGACTGATCCGTGTAGGACCGCATTTGATATGCCCTTCCAGTTTGACTGGGAACCACTGATAATTACTCTCTGGGAATAGTTTTTCAACCAGTTAAGCACTCACCTTTCAGTAGCTCCGTATATATAAACCCAGATCTGAACTCTGGGGCTTGAATCTATATCTACTTGTAAGCGAGATTAAAGTTATGACACACACTAACAAAAGCAGGAAAATTTGAAGTCAAGGCTGACACTCATTCCTTAACTTGATGCCTGAGATTTGCAAGAGGTCTCAGATCAGTGCATGGCATATGTGCCATATGTACTGAAATATCTATGCGTGATGGAATCAGTTATGGGTCAAGTGTCAGCTTTAACTTTTAATTCCTTCCATTTATCAGTTTGTGTCACAAGTGAAATGTTTCTTAACTGCAGTATATATTTGGTGTGTGTGTTAATCTTACTTTATCACGAAAACGCTCATGATACTCATTTTACTATTAAGATGTAATGCTGCTGATTAAATTACAAATGACACACTACATCAATTCTTATTAGAGATGCTCAGGCAGTGGAGTATGTACATTCATTTGGCTGATATGAGACACCCATCTTGCCCATTCCTCATAATATACAACCAATTCTCAGCAAAGATTTCAGACTAGACTTGAGCTAGTCATGCATTTAACTGTCAGTCAAAGAATATTTTTTGGCAATGTTGATGTGATATTCTGGGTCAGAGGTTTTTAACCCTACTCCCCTGCTGCTAGACTACTACCACCGTACCTGGATTTTACTGGACCAAGGAGCACATCCCTTTGATGCTGCCATCAATTCTTCATCTTGCAGCATCGTTTCAGAAATCACATTAGTTATTATGGATGATGTCACTGTGATTGTGAGCCTAAAAAGTGCCAAGTGCCCTCAGCGCCCAATAAATGAGAGCTGAGGGATCTCATCATCTTCCAGGATGGGACCTTGAGATATGATAAAGCCTATAACACCTGCTTTGCCAATTTCAGAATCCTCTGGTAGCACACTGCCTTAACAATATTTATTGTTAGAATATGATATAGATAGATCGTACTTAGAGCTAGTTAGAAAATATTTTTTTTTCTCTTGTAAAATGTTGACTTTTTATCGAAGCCATTCCTCAGCCATTGTTGGCTAAAAGCTGCAAACTTTTTGTCTTTTTGACAAAAACTTGAAATTTTGCATGAAAAGCAGAAAATTTTTGCAAAAACAAAAACATAAGAACATACGAACGGTCATACTGGATCAGAACAAAGGTCCATCTAGCCCAGTATCCTGTTTTCTGACAGTGACTAATGCCAGGTCCCCAGAGGGAATGAACAGAACAGGTAATAATCCATTCGCAGCTTCTGGCAAATAGAGGCTAGGGACACCATCCCTGCCCATCCTGCCTAATAGCCATTGATGGATCTATCCTCCATGAACTTATCTAGTTCTTTTTTTTTGAACCCTGTTATAGTCTTGGCCTTCACAACATCCTCTGACAAGGAGTTCCACAGGTTGACTTTATTATTCATTTAGTTAAAAACCCAATTTTCCAGTTTCAACTGAAAATTTTCACACAGGCCTTATTCCTTGCAAAAAAGAATTCTATAATATGGAAATCTTACAAGTTCTGGATACCCTCTGTAAGTCGATAAACTGAGAGATGTGATGTGGTAGGTCTTAAAACCAGCATCTCAGCCCTTTCAGTTTTATAGTGGTGCTCATGCTCTTTTTTTTTTTTAACCAAGTCCTAATACAGTGGGAACACAAACTATTTCTTAGTATAATTCTGCAGCACAAACTTGGTAATAGTTTTAAGGTAGTACTGTGATACCAGAGCTGAGAACATGACACAGATACCATTTTTACAAAAATAATATAACCTTTAATGGGCATGCAGTAAATGGAAGCTACAGAAGTATTGCATCCTATTAAAAATGTATATTTTGGATAAAATCCACCATCTATTTATAGGATTCATTGGTTTTCTTTACTGCAACACAGCACAGGTACAAGGACAGTTATAGAATCTTTGAGTGGGTTTTTAAGTTAAGTGCTAGCAGGCTGGATGGCTCCTGGAAATAAAAAGGGGGCTTTTGCTTCTAGGTCACTGGTTTGATTCTGGCCCTGATTGCTACTAACTGAAGGTTGATCAGTGGCCTTACTGAATTGACTGTCTCAGTTCAGCTTCTAGTGAACAGGTGTTCATTTCACAAAAAAGTGCCCTCACAACTACAAGTTCAACAGTCTAGAGACTGAATGGCTACGGAGACTGAATTAGGTGGCCTACTCCAACCAGGGTGAGGCATACCGGCAGAGAAACTACATGTGCATTACTTGTCCTGTGACTAGAGAGAGTTTCATTCTGCAGAGCTGTCCCTCCATCACCTGGAAAAGTTTTTAAAAAACAAACAGAAATGGAAATGTTCTGTTTTAAGGCCGGGGTAATCTGGTTCTCAGCTCTCTTCTGTTATAAAAACTTCCTCTTCATACCATGTACCACATAGACCCTGGGAGCTCTAGAACAGCGTCACATAATGGGAATAACGTTTTCTACCTAGTTATTAACTGTGCTAACTTTCAAATAGAATTCAACCAAATGCATGTGACATAATATTTAAAACATGACCTTAGAACTCAAAACCACATTTATTTCTTCCCAAGAATGTCTAGCTGCCAGAGAAAAGGAGACATTCCGTAAACTGCATGTCACTATCAGCTATTGATAGCCAGTGATTTGTTCTGAATCCAAAGGCTAAACCAAACCTCATGCTGCTGTATGTCAGATGCAATTGGTCCAAAGTCAAAGTTTTACAGCTCAGACAGGGCACACTTTATCCTTCAGGCTGATACTTAAGATAGCCATGACCCTGAGGAGAACCAGTCAACAAAACAGACAGACAAGAGGATGTGATTTGTATGCATCCCTGAGCTTGTTCAGATCACCTCTGACCTGCAGGTCAGGCTGCAAATGACAGCAGAGTGCATGCACCTGATCAGACAGCACATTCTCATTAGAAAGCTTGGGAAGAGGGGGCAGCTATACTGTGTTTACTCATAGACCAAATGCAATCTACCCAGGAAATGAGAAAAAAAAGATCAATTTAGCTCAACAGAAGGGTGTGAGCGACATGTAAGTATGTTATGAAATTCCAAATCAAACTATTTATTCTGATAAACCTGGACAGGAGCACTCCACTTGGGCAAGGTACCAAGAAGAAAGGTTATCAAGTGAGAAGGGGCATTTATTTGTTGCAGACTGCAATGCAAAGCATCTTAACCGGAATGCATAATCCATACTATGGTGTGGCAGGATCTGCAATCAAATGCACTTGCAGGGCCCTATTTTCTTACATAGTGGTTTTGCATCAGTGTGATTTACTTTAATGGAGTAATTCCTGATTTACATCAGTGTGAAAGGAGAATCAGACCCACATTATCCAGTACAGATAGACCTGATGTGCAAAGTTCAGATATGAAAACAGACTTTCTCAAAGTTTCCAGAGATGTTTGGATCTGGGATTTTGTTTTGGCCATTAGAGAAATCAGGGCAGTTGCTCATGAAGTTTGGCTCTGCCTCCAGACTTCCCCGAAGTTTGGAGGTGCCCAGCTCTGCATTTTTGTATGGGCCAATCTCTAGGCCTTAGTACATCCTTTTGGCAAAGAATAGGATTCTAAAAATGTATGCATTTCTATCAATGCTTGTGCTTGCCTTCATTGTTTTGGGCAGAGGCTAAGGAGTATATTTCCTATTCATCAAAGAAAAAGCTATGGTTTTCATAAATGGCTTGAATTTGATTGAAAGTTGTGATACTGTAAATAACCATTGATGTTACATATGTAAGTAAATGGCACTAGCCCAGAATCACTGTCGTGCTGAAGGGAGGTGATATTTGCCTTCCTTATTCAGGGGCTGCGGGGGGCTGTTTTAGCTTCTGGTGCATGCTAGAGCAGTGTGGGGGCTGACAAAAGTTGTGGTCCTCATTACCATAGTCCTTACTGGGTTTGCCACAGGGAAAAAGCATGGGACTGGTTTACCCCGACCATTCATTCTCCTATCCCCAACAAGGCACATCTTTCCTCTGGAAAGCCCACCGCCACGCTTCTCCTGAAATCAGACCCAATATTCTGCTTGGATCCATCTTACAGAGGTTGGGCTCAAGCTATGAGGTTCAGGTACTGGCCTGATCTCTGCAAGAGATCAGACTGAGCCTTAATCTCACCACCTTTACAGGGACTCCAGGCATGTATTTCAAACTCACAGTTTCCCCAACTGTCTCATAATGATACCCATTACAGAAGGGACTAAGAAACAAATTCATTTAGTAAGAAACTGCCCCCCCCCTTTCAATGTTGTGACTTCCACTCTATCCAGTGTTGCCACAGGCTAAATTCTCATTGGTAAGCTACAGCGTGCTAATAGAAACACAAGGGAAGTACAAGGAACCACAACAAAGTCTATAGAGCATAGATAGCTAGATAGGTCCAGCACATATATATCTACAGCTGTCTGTAGACAGAGAAGAGATTTTGCAAGATTAATATAATGTGTGTATATCTACATACACTCACATATTACACATATCCTTTAATGACATTTAAAAGCTAAACTATTTTACATGAAATGCTGTCAGAAGAATCTGTAGCTCATTGTAGTGACTTCATCAATAAAGGATTCCAGTTATAATTTAAATGCAATTTCGGATTGTCTCCCCTCCCCAATAACAACAAAATAAAAGTAACATCATCAAAAATATGAGTCCAGCACAATGACAACATTTACAGTGGATAAGGAGTAAATTATCACAATAAAGCAAAGCAAAGCAGTGTGATGGTTGTTTTCTTAAGGTTGCAGGGAAGATTGCAACTACAGTGGCTTATGGTCTTACAAAATATGAGCTTTCTAAGTTTGCCTAACAAACCTATCAGCACATATGTAAATAAAATATATTGTATTCTATAAGAAAAGAGCAGCTGATAAAGAGGATCCAGTGCTGTGGGTCTTTATGGTCAAGATAGAGAAGAATTTCTTTGTGTCACTACAAAATGTTACTCTGTCCATGAAAAGAAGGAGACAGAAGGCTAGTTCTATGTAAAAGCCTGACTGCATGTGACTGACCCAGCAGGAGAAATGCTGGTTCTCTCTCTCGGGCTCCTTCTGTTGCAAGACACAGATCCTAAATATATGCAGAGTGCCTGTGCTTGTTCTTCTGAGGGCATTCTGGCTCAGCAATAGGAAACATTTTAAACAAAAGGATACATTAATATATCAAAAATATATATCACAAGCTGTTTCTGTCAAACTTGATTGCCATGCTAAAGTCAGAGTAAAACAAACAAGGGTATGTATTTTGTGGAACTTTATGATTCTCAGCTAATGACTTTCATTCATACTACATGAAAATATTTAGTATTTTCTTTTTTTAGAAGAGCAGTTTTTCTTTAAAACTATTTGGTTATTTCTGAAATATGTTTTTTTCAGGGTGAGTGAGCCTAGAACAGCTTGGGAAAAAATGCAGTCTTTCCAAGCAGGACTGCATCTCATCAAAGTGTTTTTCCCTTTAGGATTTTATGGAATGTTACCTCACTTTATGACAGTTCACATCACAGCATAAATGCTGAACATTTCTGTAAGTGAGGCAATGCACTGTGAAATGTCAGCCAAACGATAAAATCAATAATCTGCAAGTTACCAAAAAGAAATGAAGCTCACGGATGTCAGTAGGTTTTGGGTCAAAGGCAGATGCTCTGAAATTATGATGGCCAACAGCTTTCAGATTGTTTTTGTTTAACTTTTGCTCCCAAACAGAACAGAAAAAATGGTCATGTTCATAGTAACTCCGAGCATCAATACATATGTGTCACCCATTTTTTTTTTTTTTTTTTTTTAACAGCCACGGTAAGATCTCACAATTACTTGTTTTCTTGGACATCATCTTCTTCCTATGTCCTGGATGTACATTCTGCAACAAAATTAACTTTTATTCTTAAAAGCTACTGTAGCTTAACAGGGCAATGCAAGCATAAAGCCAGATGCTGCATTTCTTTTTCAACCAAACTTGCTGTTGATTTCCATTGACTCCTAATTAATTAGTGCTTTGGGTACTGTTTTTTTTTTAATTTCAAATTTGATTGAAGTTTTCTATGAAAAACTGGCAACTGAAAATGTTTTGGTAAAATTTTTCAGGTTTTGGTTTTCAAAAAACAAAATATTGTACAGAAACTGAAAAATTGTACCAAAACCTGAATTTTTAAATATCAAAACCCAAACATTTTTTTTATCAAAATGGTTTCAGTTTTTAATTGAAAAATTGTAAATGTTTAATGAGAAAATTTGAAAAAAAAAATTTCCCATGAAAAAAAATTATTTTTCCATCAGCACTATACACCACCTCAAAGGGATCCAAGGGTCCAAGGTATAAATGCCATGAGCGCTTTTCATGTTCATATTACACAAATAAACATACAGGGAAAATGCACTTAGTTTTGCTTGGATTAAAAAAATTACACAACAGATACATAAGAGTTAACTGCTTATACTGGTACTTGGCTTTCTTGTATTTAGACTTGTGAAAAATATCCTAGGAGAGCTTGCAGGGAAAGATACAACTCAATTCTCCAGTAAGTATAGGTTTTAAACATCTCCAGATATGCTGACAGACTAAACAAACCATGGGAAACACAGCCCTTAAGCTACAAGGACCAATAAATTCAGGTTTGTAAACCTGAAACAAAAAATTCACTGGTAAAGATACAAAAATCAAAATATTGCAATACATGGAAATACAGTGAGATGCAAGTTAGGCTGAAAGGTCAGTGGCCGTGGCTGAAGTTATAAAGATAATTATGGCTAATGCCCTTGGCTGGGGGAATAAGTACTACAGAAGTTTTCAGTGCTGTATCAGACCATATTCTTATTGCAATCTTATAACAATTCCATTGGTCCAGTGTTATTTTGTTAATATAAAAGGCTTCTTGAGTTCTAAATATCACACCTGCAGTATAGCCTGTCCTCCGGGAATCATTCAGTTCATTGGTAAACACAACCCCATACACATCAAAAGTTTCCACTTTCTCTAACCCCTTTTAACACATGGGTCCCTCCCCTCTCCCCAGGCATCTTGCAGCTATCTAGGGAATCTTTCACTTTTTGTCCTTTCCCGACCCTTCTGGACCACATTCTATGTTCTTATTCACACCATCTGCTCTCAAGGAAGGTAAAACTTCTGCTGCGAGAACAACAGTCATTCCCAGTGGATAACTGCTTTTGTAAGTTACCTTTTCAACACTTGACAATTCAAACCTACCGATTCGAGGTCCCAATGCAAATTTTTATTTTGTTTTAAAAATAGTTTGTAATTGATACATTTCTGGCAGCAGCCTCCCCCTTTTCCCGGATAGTGGTACAATCTCCTTGTTTCTGACAGAAGTCTTTCTAAAGATCTGCTCAAGCCTCACTAAGCAGCTGTGAGTTAGGTCATTTTCCCAGGAGTTTTACATGTGGAAAACTGGGCATTAGGAAGGCCTCAAAAAGGACACCATCTGGCCCTAGTGAAAAAAAAGGATCATGACACTTTCTGTGGTACCAACAGGCCCTGATGAACCATAAAGGAATTCAGGCCTAGACTGTGATCCAATGGTGACTAGCTCAACAATCACCTCAATGACAGCCAATTCCATTCATCTCTGCAGTTATCTCATAGCACAATGGACTTTTGTGCCATGCTGTTTACTGAAGGCATAGTAAAATCCATTTTGATTTTTGTGTTTGGTTTCAGTGCCTGTACTCTTTACTGGAACATGTAACACATCAGGAGAGATAGCAGCACAAAGAATACTTTTTTTTTTTGAGCACTCAAACCCCTAAAATTTCTTTCACTACATGGAGCAGACGAATAAATGCAAGGCTCTGTAGTAGATATATGAAAGATCCTTGCTGGGTATAAAGAAATCCTCCCCTTGTTTGACTTAGATGTTTCAGTTTAAGTGGAATTTCCCCCTGAATTTTACTGAAATGGAAAATTAATTAAAGTGGACCCAGATTTTCAGTTTTATATGCACTTTTGTGGGGAAAAAGAGTGTTGTAATTTATTTTTGAAATTATTACAGTAAGTGTTCTCCAATTCAAATTTAAAATTAATTCATTAGGAGTGTGTTTATTAATGACGGTTTTGTTTATTAACAACGTATTTTATTCTTAGCAGAAATAAAAGAAACCTACTTTTATTTTGTCTATTGATTTCAATTTATCAAATATGTTAATTTAATACTCTAGGCATCTTAAATATTATACACAAACATCAAGGCCACCAGCAGAAATGTCCCCCCACCACAAATTATTCTACCTTCTTCATTCCATTCTTACCCCCTACACTCCACCCCACCCCAAAGAGAGAGCATGGGAAAATACATAGGCCTGGTAATGTGCCCTGAAGGTCAGCAGATTGACCTTGGAAGGTGGTGGTAGTGCGGGGGATTCTGAGTTCCAGAGTCAGTGACCCTTCACTGAAAAGAAACTGCTATCTGCCCCATCCTGTTTAAACCAGTGCTTTCACTGATTGCAACTGCTAGGGCTTCACATGGGGAGAGTGGCGATCTATGTGTTAACTGGGTTCCCAAACTATTTAGGGCTTCTAAGGTCAAACTCGACAACTTAAGCTTCACTGAGAAACTAGCTGGAAGCCAATGCAGCCTAGAGAGCACAGACATAATGGGTCCATCTACTAACTTAATATGTTCTCTCTTAGAACTCAAACAGACATTCTTACCAGATGCTATTGAGATTTGGGGCCTGCTTCTGCTCCCACTGAAGTCAATGGAAAAATCTACTATTAACTTCAGTGGGAACAGGAGCAGGCTATCTTTTACTTTAATAGAGTGCCACAGATTTATACCAATTGAGGATCTGGCCTTTGTCGCTACAATTTCATATTTTGAAGATATTCTGCAAGGATTTTTTTTGGTTGTTCCAATTATTATTACTACAATGGCACCTGAAGGCCCCAGCAAAGTTTGAGGCCCCTTGGGAGTAGGTGATTTGCATACACATAATAAAAGAGAGACCCTGTCTCAAAGAATTTACAATCTAAATAGACAAGACAGACAAAGGATGAGAAAAAGGAAGCACTATTATCTAAATTTTACAGATGGAGAATAGTGGTACAAAAGACTGATTTGCCCAAGGTCACATAGGAAGGCTGTGGAAGAGCCAGGAAATAAACCCCGCCTTCCCAAGTAGCAGTCAAGTGTCTTAGCCACAAGCCCATCCTTCCTCTTTAAATTAATAGATAAACATTAGTAGATGGCCCTTCCACATGATTATTCTACATTCCTTTTCCCCACACGCACCCACTGGCCAAGTAGGCTTTAAAATATCCACACAAGTTCTTGATAAATGTACTCAGAAGCTTTACAAAGTTTAGCTGGCTTTTTAAAGGAGCTGAGCTTTATATGTGTACACAAACCCAAGTGCATGTCCCATATTCACAGGTTTATTTCATTGCAAACTCTTCACACAGCTCTAGTTGCAACAAAAAAACTGCTGCTTTCCTGTGACCCACAGATGTTAAATATTGGACAGCCTAGTACATCTGGCTTCATTTTTGTAATTTCAATTTGGTTTGGCTACGACATCAAGGCCTCCTCAACACAGTATGCAAGCGTAGAACCCTTCTTTAAAAGACCTTGTTCTAATAAAAAAAGAGCCAGTAAACCATTTGCTGATCATAAACAGTTTTTAAAAAGTCTCTGCTTTTAGCACTTTTTTGTGTTTTACTAGCCAAGAAAACTCCTCCCCTCTCCATTTTCAAGAAAAAATAAATAAATTGTGCAGTATGTGATTCTCCAAGTAAAATATTCCAGTATTTCCACGAAAAAGCCATGTTAGTATTGTGAAGTATTAATGTTAATCTACAAGGATAAATACAGAAGTGATTTTTAAGTTGTGCGGCTCATGGGCATGCTAAGCTTAGCCAGAGTCCTATAGTGCTTACGCATCACACAGTGAGGTTAGGAAGGATTAGATTATTATCAGTAAATGTTGGTGAACATCAATTTCACTGTTCACAAACCAATGAAAAAATATTTCCAACAATGATAATTGAAATTTGCATACAGGCAAAGTAAGAAAAAATCTGCGTGAGATCTTATTAGAGCTGGATTTAAGGATATTTAATTGGTATATTTTGACGTATGATGGTGACAGTGTGTTTTAACAGTTACAAAGTGTTAACTTTTTGAAATCAGCATCTACTGTCATTAAATAATTGTAGTCTGACCCCCTCTTGCCTGACCCTCCTGCATAATTTCCTGCAAGTGTGAATGCTAAAAGTTATAAAAATTGAAAATAATTGCTTGAAAACCATGAACATTTAAATATATACAAATAAGAAAAAATGCTTAAAAATAAACATCACAATTATCCATCAAAATGATAAAAAAAATATATAAAAATCGAATTCTGCCAAGCCTGCCTATAGTAATTAAGGGTCCAATCCTAAAAGGTAATGAAATGAAAGTTGAGGAGACACCTTGTTGGTTTGGGTCCTTAATTATTGACACTGTATGACTCTGCTAAACTCAATGTGCCTTTAAGTTAGAGACATCTACCACAATTCTTATGTATCACTGTTTTCATTTTATGTCTGAATATATAGCTACTGATAGCTCCCAGTGATGGTGAGGCTTATGGATTTTATACACAAAGCTCACTGTGTAATGCAGCTTGACTGAGAAATGTCATACAGTAGCAGCTTGATTGAGAAAGAAAGAACAGTGTGTGTATTTTGAAAGATCTAAAAACAAAGTCTGTAGCAGCCAGTATCCACTTACTGAAGTGTTTGCACAATTATGCACACAGTTATTTATCCTATTATGAGTTACAGCCTTTCAGAGGTTGCCTCTAACTGCTTAAATTAGAAAACTGCCAATGACACTCTGAGCCAAGAACAAGCAGAAATAGCCATTGGCATTGGTATACAAAGACTGTCAGCAGAGATCAGTGCACAGTGAACCCCCACAGCAGAGACCTAGGTTTTCAAAGGGCATGGAATGCAGCTACATGGGAAAGGCCTTTGAAGTCTACAAAGAGCTTTCACAAAAACAGAAGGAGAAGCAGGAGGAGGAGATCAGGACACCTTGGTTTATTCTCAGCTCTGCTAACACAAAAGATATTTATCTAGTCAACTAGCAACTGTTTCAGACAGGAAAAACAAGAACAAGACTTTATCATGCAAATAGTTAAATGTTCTATAATCCTGGGTACACGCTCACTTTTTTATGCAGAGATTGCGGCTCGCTCCAATGAAAAATGTCAGGCTCTTTTAATAAAAGAACAATTTGAAAACTTGATATAGCACAAAACCATTAATTTTAGCTATTATCTATTTGACACTTTTCATAGCAACGATTTCAGAATATAACATGCTTCCCAAGGATTAAAATGATTTTAAAGGATTAAAATGTTAATTAAAAATATAATAGAAATATCAGTCGCTGAGAAGACCAACATAAGTATTTGTCTCTTTAACTGTATAATCATGCTGCTGTCGCTTCTCCTGGTTCTTTATAGTTTGGCACTACAGCTCATAAGGAGGTAAATGACAGATCTAGGAGCAATTCTGTTCTTTAACTATTTGACAATGCGTCTGTTTACACTTCACAAAAGCAGTGTTATGTCCTTGACAATTCTAGCGGTCATTGTTAATGGGATCAATTTTTACTTAATTTTATTTATTTATTTGCCAACTGCATCTTTCTTAGTTTGTAAGAACACTGTTCCCAGAGCGGGTTTTGAAGGGGTGGGGGAAGGAAGGTCCTGCAAATTCCATGCGCCCAGTTCAGCTGCAATAATCTCTTTTCTCCTTCTGCTCCAAGCTACACATGAGAGCACTCTAGTGTCTTTCATCATTATTTGTCACCCTTTTGTGCTGAGCAACTTATAGCCACAGCCATTCCAGCAATTAAAATAAAAAAGGGACTAAACACTATTCTTACTGAAGAGCTGTGAAACCAATGGCAGAATGTACCAACCAACCCACTGAAGACTCAGTACTGATACCACTGGAGCTCTGTAAGTATTTTACGAAAAACAAATAAAGTGTTGAGTTCAGAACCTGATTAGAAATGATAAAAACTCTGCCTTGATTTGGCACTGGTAACAGTCTTTGCACGTGCAAAATGTTGCTGACAGTAATTAGAGGAGGAGAGTGGGGGGGAGGAGGACAATGACTCAGTTACTGTAGGTTTAACTTGAAAAGACTGACAACTCCAAAGTTCATTTATTTGTAGAGGCACCTCAATGAACCTCACAGCTGCAGCAGTAACCATTCCCCCCGCCCCACAAATGCTATCTGGTAGGAAACCCTTCCTAACAAGCACCCACACTCAGGGAGAGTGAAGTAACCATTTTCTAATCCCCACGCCAAGTGTCTCCAGCCTGTTTAAATATAAATCTAATTTTTCTCTCCATGCCCCCACAATCTTGCCCTTCCCATATAGTCAAAACAAGCAGGGCATTTTGCCTGCATGGTGGCTTCTTTATCTCTTAGAGTTCATCATGGACAATATCACAAAATGTCAATATTATCATAGTGTGATGCTCCTACTTCCTCACTTGGCCAATTGGAGGCATGTTGATCTTTTTAACAATGGCTAGGCTGATTATACTCTGTCCCTTGCATTCATTTGATTTATATTTTAAACATTTGCTTTTTGATTAATTTTAATATCCATTTTTCTTGTAAAAAGGCTGGGCCAAGAGTGACTTGTGATTTTAGGTACCCAACATGAGATGCTTGATCTCAGAGAGTGCTGAGCCCTCTGAATAATCAACCCCCTATTGTCTCAAGTTGGACACCCCAAAATCAAGGCACCCCAAATCACTAGTCCCTTTAGAGAATCTTGGCCTCTCTTTCTACAAATAGACAGCAGAAGTATGTACTCAAAATCCAATGGATTTTCACATGGCCTACAGGTTGTTTGCTGTAATGTTAAAGTTATGAAATAATGTATTTATATTTGTTTATATAGGACACATCACAAAGTATATGGGTACTATTCAAAATTTGAAAACAACAACAATTAATATATTAACCGGAACCCAATGGCACAAAGAGAAACAGCTGCTCTGCCAGAAAAAGGTTCATAGATTTTAAGGGACCATTGTGATCATCTCACTGGAAACCCAGCAAAACACAAGTCAGAGTTTCACCCAGTAATTCTTGTAATGAAGTCCATAACTTCTGATTTAGCTAGAGCATGTATTGTAGAAAGACATTAGGGGTGAAATCCTGGTGAAATCAGTAGGAGTTTTGCCATTGATTTCATTGTGTCAGGATTTCATCACCAATCTTAAAATAAAGACTTCAAGTAATGGAAAATGTCCCACATAAATTATTCAAATAGTTAATTACCCTTATTGTTAAAAATTTGCATCTTATTTCTAGTTTGAATTTGTCTAGCTTCAGGTTCCAGCCACTGGATCTTGTTACAACTTTATCTACTAGATTAGAGAGCCTTCTACTATCAGAAATCTTTCCCCCTCTATCAAACCACCTCTTAACCTTCTCTTGGATAAACTAAATAGATTGAACTTCTTGTTCAATCTCATTGTATGGCAGGTTTTCTGATCTTGGATTGTTCTTGTATTTTTTGAACCCTTTCCCCTTTTTGAAGAATGGATACCAGAACTTTACTGGGCACACATTATTCCAGTAGTGGTCTCACTAATGCTGTATGCAGCAGTCACACTACCTCCCTATTCCTATTTGATATTCCTGGTTTTACACATCCAGGGATTGAGTTACTGCTCTTCACCATATCATCTCACTGGGAGCTCCATCATAGTTATCCACCATGACCTCTCAGTCATTTTTAGGGTCGCTGCTTTCCTAGCCTATGAGTACCGCATCCTATAAGTGTGACCTACATTCTTTGTATTAAATTTCTTTAGGATACTCTTTTAATGGTACCTCACACCAGTCAGGTTAAAAATATATATGTAGGCTGAATGGGGATAAATGTTGGAGAAATTGTGATGAAAGAGGAGATTTTATGCATATATAGTATTAGAAGGTATTGGGATGCTTATAATGCCGTAATCAAATATCACAAATTGTTGGATATATAGTACCAAATTATATTTTGGTAATCCCCCTGGGGTTTCCTAGTGGAAATAGTCACCAAAAGGAAATGATGAATTAATGTTCTATCTGTTAGTAGCTGCTCAGCTAGTAGTAGCCTCCCATTGGAAAAAGAAAAATAGCTCATCCAGTGAGAAATGGTTCAAAAAATATGGGAGATTGTGGTTATGGAAAAATTAACACACCAGTTATGTACCCAGGAAAATAGACAGAGGACAGATAGATACTTAAACGTTTGATTACCTTTTATTCACTACTCTGACAAAGTACATTCGCATGCAAAACAAACAAACAGACCACTTTTCAATTCTTTTGAATATTAACATTTGGTAGACCCACCAAGCCTGTTAAATAGGTGTATATAGAGATTTCACTCAATTTAATAAAATCATTAACAATAACACAGGTGTTGTAATGATACTCACTCTGTAATGTGGTAATGCCCTCTTAAATAGACAGATCTGATGGTTATATTTCTGTATAATGTCTCTAAACAAAAGCCAACTGTTGTAATGATTGTTTTATTTCTGACATTTACATGGCAAAGATTTGTAAACTTCTTAAAACTTCCTAAAAATAGATTTTTTTAAAAAAAGGATGTTTTTCCAGTGAGCCCAGCTTACCCAACAAACTAGATCACTTTATATAGCCAACCCATCGTTATAATTATTTACCTCTTCACCCAATTTTTGCTTCATCTGCAAATTTTGCCAGCAATGATTGTATATCTTCCTGCAGATCACTGATAAAGATATTGAATAGCAATGGGCCAAAATCAAATCCCTGCAGAGCCCCACTATAAATACCCCCAAACTATTGTTATAAATTATTAATTATTTGTATTATATAGCCCATAGGGGCCCTCACCATGGATCAGGGCCACATTGTACTAAGCACTGTACAAAACACATAAAAAGATGGTCTCTGCCCCAAATTGCTTATAATCTAACTATAAGGCCTGGTTTACACTGAAAAGTTAGGTCAACCCTGCTATGTTGCTCAGGGGTGTAAAAAATCCACAATCCTGAGTGTGTAGTTAAGTTGACCTAGCCACCGATGTAGACAGCGCTAGGTTGAAGAAAGAATCTTCTGTCAACCTAGCTACCTGTGACGGGTTCCCCCCAGGGTGCCACCTGGAATTGGGGTACCACTGAGCACTCTGACTCACCAGCTTGGGCTCCCTCTCACACTGTGATGCTGTGAAAAGCTGCAGACCTGCTCCTACACTTCCACCAGCATTCACACAGGCAGGGACATACTCAGCTGCAGTTGCAGTGGCTGGACAGAGAGCCTGCATGTATGAACCAACAATAGAGAGGCTACAGCCAAAGTAATCACCAGCTTCCTAGCCTAGGACCCCAGAGGCGTACCATCCTGCCCTGGTCAAAACCCTGACCAGTATGAATTTATTATCTAGTTCACTTACCACTCAATGTGGGGACAGGAAATGCAACAAGCCTGTATTAAACCAAGCTGAGATTTTTCCCTGGACACTTCACTTAAAGGCACACTGAGTTTAGATTAAAACATAAAACAAGTTTATTAACTACAAAAGATAGATTTTAAGTGATAGCAAACATATCAAAACAGATTACCTAGTAAATAAACAAAAACACAAACAAAGCTTAACACACTAGAACGACAGGATTTGAATTAACAGTCTCTCACCGTGACTGATAATACAAGACAAGCAGATTCTTAAGGCAAAAGCTGCATTTGTTTTGCAGCTTGAGTTCCCCAAGTTTTCATACACAGACTAGAAATCCCTTTAGCCTAGGTCCAGCACTTCCCCCAGTTCAGTCTTTGTTCCTCAGGTGTTTCCAGGAGTCCTCTTGTATAGGGAGTGAAGAACAACAGATGATGTCACTCCCTGCCTTATGTAGCTATAAATAGAATATGGCAGGAACCTTTTGTTTCAAAACTTGGTTCCCAGACCAGTTTGTGGAAAAATACAGACATCCCAAGATGGAGTCCAGAGTCATGTGCCCTGGTCACATGCTCTTGCATCCCTTGCTGAGTCGTAGCAGCCATTAATTATAGGCTGTCTGGAACATTTACAGGATGGTTAAGTTCTTCCAGGGTTCATTGTCTTTGCTGATGGGCCATCAGCACTGTCTGGCTTCTTCATTGTTGTACCTGAAAGGCTAGTTGTTTGTGTCACTTAGAGTGAGCACATTTGAAATACAGACACATAGTCAATATCCATAACTTTAGATACAAAAATCACACCTGCATACAAATAGGACAATCATATTCAGCAAATCATAACTTTTTCAATGATACTTCACATGACCCACCTTGTACAAAATGAATCATACTTATGCCATAATCATATAATAATAATATCACTATGAAAAATATGGGGTGCAGTGTCACCCAACCATTTCTTGGGGAGGTGGCCTGCCAATGCCAATGGGAGAACCCCTCCCATCGGTGTAGGTAGTGTCTACACTGAGGAGCTACAGTGTTGCAGCTGCAGTGCTGTAGCATTTCAAGTGTAGACAATACCTAAGGCAAGAGAAAACTGACAAATAGAAAAGAAGCCCCCATTTACAATTACCTTTTGAGATCTATCATTTAGCAGTTTTCAATCCATTTAATGTGTGTTACATTAATTTAATATAATTCTGTTTTTTTAAAAAATCAGAATGTCACGTGGTAATAAAACAAGTGTCTTACAGAAGTCTAAGTCATTCAGTTAACATAGGTAATGAAAAGAGAGCAAAAAATTAGTAACCCAGTAAGGAAGAGCTACAGAGAAAAGGGAGAACATCATAGTAAAGAAAGGTAATTTGAACTAAATTAAGACCTTACACAGAATCTAGGATAATACAAAAAATAAATGTTTACATACTTATTTCATTCTGAATATAAACATTTCAAAGTAGTAGAGATTCTAGCCAGTGACTGCTTGATCAGCACAGTACTTTCTAAGCAGATCTCATCTATCACAACAAAAATGAGCTAAAGGAATAGTAATGGACCTAATGCTGTCATGTAAGAGTTGCTCTTATGAGGTGGTAAAGGTCATTAGTGCCCACTGGCAATGTGTTTAGGGCTCTCATCTTTTTGTAGGAGGTGCTCAGTATCTTCAAGTTTGAGCTCATAGGGAATTTTTCTCCCCTACAGGAGAATAACCCACATAGGGGAGAAGAAATTTCATAACTTGTGGAGTTTCCTAACAAATCTTTTGCTGCATGTTTGTGTGTGTTAAAAGAGGGGATAAGGGTTTGCCACCTCCTATGGAAGAAGCCTAGGTTCAGTTCTTAGAACACATACATCTTGGGGATTGTGTGAGGAGGCCCTATGCCTGTTCTGAGGCCCTCACCTCCAGCTTCCTGGAAGTGCGTCTCCATTGGTGAATGTGCTACCTGGGTTTCTTTGGCTGCATTTGCCTTGGACCCCTTTCTAGAGGAGGAAAACAACAGTATGCAGGAGCAAGCCAGCTGTGTGTCCCGCCGCACCCTCCATTTTGGTGGTGGTGGAAATTGGAAAGAGCCAAGCTGCCCCTACCCTCAAATTCCCAGTTATCATGGAGTTGTGGGTGGGAAAGGAAGCGCGTCATGGAGGTAGAATGTTCATCTTCTCTGAGTGCAGGATCAAGCCATGCACAGAGGCAGAGGGGAGCATAGTCTGTCTACAACAACTGACTGACATCTTGTAAAGGGGTAAACAACATATTAGTGACTCTCCAAGGGACATTTTGCGGTTTACAAATGACAAAAATAAAATTATGATGCATTTAACATCCCATACTGTTTGTACCAGATGTTTTCCTCTCCTGAAAAATGATCAAGATCCTCTCACTAGGAAACCCATCTTTTGCTTTAATGCAATTTATGAAAAAAAGTCCACCATTTGTACATTATTTTTAAAACTTGAAGCACTGCAGTGCAATTATATTGTAAACTTCTTCAACTTTAGTGAATGCTTAACAGTTTGTAAAGATGTCAGCTGCAAGATTGGTGGACCTAGAAAGGTTGCATTCAGAGTGGCCCTATGTCTGTTTTCAATTTGAAAGGAACTGGCTTGAGTGTTGCAAACACTTGAAGCTATGCATTCTGCATTACAATGAAAGTGGTGTCATTACACACAACAATAGCTCCTTTTTTATATAAAAAGGACATCAGAACCAAAACCTATTGAATATAAAGCGGGAGCAGAAGAGAAACAACAAACAAACATTTTAACATGTTTCAAATATTTTAATAATATAATGGGACTGGGCTTTTTCCAAATGATGCCTCTGTAGCTTGTACAGCGCAGTAAATTCATGGATTAAACAAAATACATCACTTGGTACCATTTGAAAAGAACATTACACTAGAAAGGTCACTGCGCAAATCCAGCTTGTCTCCTTAGCTCTTTCAATTCAACAACATACATACAGTACCTATGCAATATTAAACTCTGGGATTGCTATCATGCCCCAAATGGGGGCATGGGTTGTGTTACAGAAACTCCCTCTGAGCTCCCTCCATGGTTGTTAATGAGCAGTTGCAGGGGGCCCAAAGAATGGCAGCTTGTCTCCTGTGGGAGCTGCACTAAAGTAGGTGAGCATGGGTCAGCGGAGCAGCAACCATTCTTGCTCCTGCCTCTGGGGCAAATTCCTTCCCAGGATCCTTGCAGCTGGGAAGCTTCATTGCTTTCAAATCTTGGGGCTCCAGCAAGCTATTATGTCTGGAGGGGATGCTTCTAGCTATTCTGGTGGAGCTATATCAGTAAATTTCCTTGTGTAGTCATGCCCTTAGTGGAGCAGCATTTTCTGCCCCTGTGGGTTTCTTTACGGGAAGTGTGAGCTGGCCCCATTTTTATTATTTTTAACAATGAAAGGAAAAAGAAAAACCTTTTCTTAAATTGCAGAGCACCACTAGCTGACTCATCATAGAGTGAAATAATCTTAACTGAAGCACCATTCGTTGAAGTGTTCGAAGCTCTGGAGGCATTAACTGAAAGTGTCCTTTGTCAGCCATCTTTAAAGGAGGAGGAGCCCTGAACAAATCTCTTCAACTAAGATGTCCATAGCAAATATTTCCCCAACTGAATCTTAAACACATCCTTAATTGAAGTCTCCTCAACTAAGGTATCTGCAATAGAGACAATGTTAACTGAAAGAGTCCTTAACAATGCGGAAAATACCTACTAATATTCATGTGCAGAAATGTCACCTTCAAAAACGTATAACTGAAAAATACAGGTACAATCTGTTTCACTCTTGAACCATTTTTCCTTCCACAATGAGGTCCACAAAAAAGGACCAGTATGAAGTTTCTAGCTTTGGCCATTTTTCAGTTACATAAGAACACAAAAACAGCCATACTGAGTCAGACCAATGGTCCATCTAGCTCAGCATTCTGTCTACTGATAGTGGCCAATGCCAGGTGTTTCAGAGGGAATGAACAGAACAGGCAATCATCGAGTGATCCATCCCTTGTTGTCCATTCCTAGCTTCTGGAAGTACAAATATTTTAATATGAATATATAGGGAAAAGTGTCTCCTTGTGGACTTTATAATTAAATCAGAAGGGTTGGAAAAGAGCCCCAGTCCCCACCATCCTGTCAAGGCATGATCTTCATGTGTGTTCTGGGTGGGGGAAGGTGGGGAAAAAAGCCCTGGGCTCTCTTTCCAGGATTCCAGAGATTGTCTATTCCCTGCTGTTTTGATCAACATCCCCTGCCCCCACCTCTCTCATACATTGAGATGGGGTAGGTGGTGGTGGGGAATTTGCCTGTGAAAGTTACAAGTTACTGGAAAGCAGTAGGTTAGAAGGAAATTGGAACTTGCTTGAAACAACCTTACCTAGGGACAAGATTTTGCTACCAGCCACTGCTGTATACATATGTATGTCACACACTCACATACACAATATAAATACATATGATTGAAGTCAGCGGTAAAGCTCTCATTGACTTCAATTGGAGCACAATTAGCCCAGTGCTGAGTGCTTTTCAAAATCCCACCCTACATTCAAAAAAGAATGCAGAATACCTGCAAACCCTTAACTATACATTACTTGATGTTATGCAAATATATAATTCTTTAAAATTGTATTCAAAGACATTTGTACTCTAAGGAGGCAGAACACCATATTGCTGTAACATCTGGGTATATTTTTTATAGAACAATTCAAAATGAATTGGTTTATACTGGGTCAATATGAATTTGAATGTCAGTTACATGTTGCATGTAACATTCTTTAGGTGTCAACTAATCAAACTCTAAAACAGTCTTTTTAGTTTAGGTTTTGCTAATTTACATTTCTATACTGTAGCTGACATATGGGAAAAACTCCCTTTAACAATGCTGGTAATAACTTATAACATTCACAAGGAATGGGAAAATAAACTCCTCTGTATGGAGGAAAGCCAGGTATTGTAAAATATCTTTAACCAAATTCAGGTAGTGGAGGAAAGTGCCTTTCTTTTGATGTTATCCTTAATACAAATTGGCTAATTATTTGTCTGATAATTGGGTCAAAGACATTTCTCCAGACCTGATCATCATTAATCTCAAGGTAAACTCTCCTAACTGTGGGATTAAGTGTTTGTTTGAATGTTACCAAAGTAGATTGTATGTTTCCCTGTAGCTCTTCAGAAGGGATCCTGCAGCTGGGAAGGATAGAACATCTGTTTTACTGGAATGAAGAAAATCACCAGGGAGGACAGGCTGGAAGTGAAAAATTAAACAAGTTTAAAATGAACTTCAAGATCAAGAATGCATACAGACACACAATTCAGTCTTCAGTCCTCTAAAGACAACACAGCACTTTTGTAACTTTTTGTTGTTGTCTGAGGCCACCATTGACAGATAATTTCAACAATTATATAGGAGAAAAACAACATTAGGTCTTAGCTGCTTCTGTTTTTTGGGGGTCTCATTCACCCCAACAATGGGACATGTTACTGTTTTGGGAAACAAAAGAAACACTAGGACTGGGATTTAGAAAGGAGCCAAAAGGAGGGAGTTGGATGCTCAAATCCCATGGAGTTTAATGAGAGTTGGGTACACAATTCCCTTAGTTTCCTTTGCCGCTTACATCTCATAGAAATTGAGAATTTTGCATTTGAAAAAGTTAGGCACAACTTTTTGGGATATTGCATTGCTCAAAGTTGGGCACAGTCGAGGACATAGCAGTGTGAAATGACTAAAAGGCCTCAACTTTCTTTACAATATAAATTGAGTCAACAACGCTCAGATTCACAGATACTACTTGGTGTAGGGGCAATCACAGTCACAATCCTAAATAGGTTGAGCTCCTGATCCTAAACATATAGGCTAAGATCCTCAGCTGGTGTCAACTCAGCATAGCTTCTTTAAATTCAGTTCAATGGACATACCCTGAGTTACACTAGCTGAGGATCTGACATATAATTTTCATAGATTCAGATTCTAAGATTAGAAGGGGTCATTGTGATCATCTTATCTGACCTTCTGTATAACACAGGCCATAGAACTTCCCCAAAATAACTCCTAGAGCATATCTTTTAGCAAAACGTCCAATCTTGAATTAAAAATTGTCAGTGATGGAGAATCCACCTCTGTAAATTGCTCTAGTGAGTCTACCAAATGAGGTGACTTTCAGGTATCTTATCCAGTCCCTAGATCCTACGGCTTCAGACACACAAGAAACCTTTGGGGGTCATACGATCACAAAAGTTTGAGATCATGAAGACCTGTTCGGTCATTTAATTCATACCCTTGACACTTCAGTATCATGTGCCAGAACACATTTTCTGTTGCTTTATTTAGTTTAGTATTCAGCATCTCCAGGCATGGGACTTCCACCACTTCCCTTGGGAGACAATTCTATAGTCTGGAAGACTAATCCAGGTAGTTTTGTTTTTTAATCCTCTGGGGGTACCTGACTCAATTACACCTAGCTTTAACCCATCTGCAAGGTCTACCTACCACAAGCATATGCCCAATCCTCAAGCCATGACTAGATCACCAAGTTAAAAGATGTACAGGAGAGATAAGGCAATGCTTTCTTTTCACAACACGTATTGAACTCACTGCCACAAGATGTCATTGAGTCCAAGATCTTAGCAGGACATTTATATTCACATATCCACAGTTACATTAGATATGGTAAATTATTTATAAGTGATATAAACCTGCATTCTACAGGGCAGGGCATAAACAAATCACTAATTTCCAGGGGTTAGGAAGAAACTTCCCTTCTGGGTAGTTTAGTTCATTGTCCACTGTAGTGCTTTTCATCTTTCTCTGATGCCTGTTATGATGGCCACTCTTGGGGATAAGATATGGGACTAGCTGGACCATTGCCCTAAGTCACTATCACAGTTCCTGTGCTGAAGGATACAGCTACTTTATCCAATCCCACATACGGCAAGATTGTGAATGGCGTGGGGCTTATCACAAGACCTGCTGCTAATTGCTTCTGATGACTTATCACATGCTCTGGCTAACGGATGACCCATCATGCTGAAGCAGGCTCTGGCTCAGGGGTAACTCAGGCTCTGAAGTATCACAGTTGTTAGTGGATGGCAGGTCACAAGCTTCCATTGGAGTGGGAGTAAAGAGGAGCAATCTGTGCCAATCTAATTGATGATGTGCACTGAGCAGCCCTGAAACTGCTCCCTCCTGAGACACAGGTCTCCTGGTGCTCTTCCAGAGGGTGATGTAACTGTACCATCCCCCTCCCCCCCAGTTCCCCATAGGGCTTTGTGCAAATTACCTAATTTAGTCACACAAAAAACATTGTGCCTGCATATATGTGATTTGATGTTTCACAGAAGAGATGTACTCCTCTCTTGAGTATAATGGGTAATACCAAAGGGGTGCAGGATTTTCTTTTTGGACTGGTGGGTAACACAAGCTTGTATACTAAATAAGTTATCTGTCAGGAAGTGTAGGTGTGCTGCTCCTTCAGAGTGTCTGCAGGATGTTAATTCAGAAGTGGTGGGAACTCCTGGCTAGCGGCAGTGCACAGGGCTTCTGGGGACAGACAGAATTCTTTTCAGTGAACTTCAAAGGGGGTTCACAGTTAAGAGAGAAAAAGGATAGATTTTGAAGTTTCTTTCTGCCAGAAGCTCTAACTAGAGCCCCTGATGTTGTTCTTTTATAATCAAAGGTAGGTAAGTTTTTCTGCTTAATTTAGGCCAAAGCATTTCAAAGTTTGAGTATGTTCTGCTGTGAAGAGAGGACTGAACTGCTGTTTGTTTGCTTAATTGTGGATCTGGGTTTTTATTATACAGCAACATCACACATAATACACACTTTCCCACAGATTTCATATTCTTTTCCTATATTTTCTGGCACTGATCTGGCAAACAATTCCACACTGCCACAAGGCAAATGTTTACTAACTACTTCTATCAAGAAAGAAATTAATGAGCTTTAGATACAACAAACAAAAACAAAAAACAACACAACATCCCTTCCCTCCCTCAAAAAAACAAACAAACCCCAAACAAGCTGTGAAGAAAATGGCTACTCTTCCCTCTGTATGGTCAGGGAACAAATCTGGATAGAGGATTTGGTGCAAAACCTGCATCTGAACTATGAAGTAGATATGCCAGATTGAGGATTCACCGTCCCCCTCCCCCCCCCCCGAGGGAAATCAGCTTTGAGATTTGGCTGGAGTTAAAGAAAACCCCTACCAGTGTAGGCAGCCAAGGAGGGACTAGAATCAATATCTCCTAAGAGCCCTGCCCTTCCTCCATTCCTAGGCAGCCCTCCCCACTTTGTGGGTTTCACAGCCAGCCTATTACAAATCCTTGATTTGCAACAATGAGCTTCCCTCCAGACAGACTTTGTAGTGCCAGGGACTCAACTGCAAATCTCTTTAAATCTGGGCCATGCATTTGACCTTAATTCAGCAGCTTGATGGGGGTGCTCATTTTGTCCCTATGAAGAATAAAATATGGTCTTTTAAAAAATTGAATTAAAAGAGAATTTTTTCCTGAGTAAAACCTGACCCAGCTATGTATTTTTAGCCATTATTGAAGACCTCGTTGCTTGTTTAGAATGAAATAAAATGTTTTAACAACCCAGTCTTTGAAATGACCCCGTAGGAGCCCTTAAAACATGTTTCTAGTCCCTTAGTTCTTTTAAGCAAATCCTTAATACTTAAAGTCATTATTTAACTTATTTGGGATCATAAATATCGTTCCCTATTACATGATGAATCTGATGTGTAAAATCAACTATTCATTTTTAAATGGATGTTGAGAATAATTTAAATTCCCTTGCACTTAAAGGAGTTAGAGGGTGACAAAGGAGATAACGGGGGGTAAATACAGGACAAACATCTTTATTATCAATATGTATTAAGTGTCATAAGCATAGTTCTGTGAACTTTAACAAGTGCAGTGCAGTGCCTAGTGGTAATAATACGGAAACAACCCAGAAACAAGATAAGTCTGTCACAGATTTGCCACTACAAACATCATCTGAGAAGAACCATGATCTGTTGGACATAAGACAAGATAGTACCGGTCAACCAGAAAATCCAAGCAATACTATGATGATGGAGAATCAAAACCACAAGGAAATTCTTAATCTGAAATGGGGTATCTTCAGAATTAAAGTTAAGACAAGCATTTGTTGTTGGAACATTAGATCACTTTGGAACACAGGTAGACTGATCCAAGTTATCGGAGAAATGAAAATCTTTGGCCTAAGTATACTTGGACTGGCACGATCAATCAACAGGACATTGTTGTCCTTATGGAAGATCTAAATGCACAGACTGGTGATGATAATACTGGATATAAACACATTATGGGCAAACATGGCATTCCAGGACAGATTGACAATGGAGAACATTCTGTTGAACTCTGCGACCTATGCAATCTTTGCTTTGGGAGTACGCTATTTCCACATGAGGAGAAACAAACTGACATTGAGGTCAAATGATGGCTTCACCCAGGAACAGCTTGATCATAGTTCTATTAATAGGCACTGGAGAAGATCTCCTTTGAACACCAAAGTGCATACAAGTGCTGATGTCAAAAGTGACCACCGTCTTGTTATTGTGACAATCAAAATAAATTCAATAAAGTAACACCAGTAACACCATGCGAGGCAGAGGGTATGTATGAGACTAGAAAGTTAGTAGATCCAGCAGTGAAGGCACATTTCAAGATGAAACTTAGCAATTGATTTGAAGAGCTAAAGACACTGATGGATGACATAGAAGAACAATGGCAGTTTTTCACAGTAGCAAGTGTAGATGCAGCCAGGTTTACAGTGGGGGTGAGAAAATCTAAGAAAGAAGAATGGCTCCAACCGGATACATGGAGGCTTGTTGAACAGAGGAAAGAATTAAAGAAGAGAATTTAACAAGAATAAGACAGCAGTAAAAAAGCTATTCTGCAACAAGCATATGTGAACAAAGACAAGGAAGTTAAAAGATCAGCCAGAAGAGAGAACTAAAAAAATGGATGGAAAATAAAGCAAGAGATACTGAAGAGGCATATAGAAGAAGGGATTCTAAAAAGCTTTTTCTCGTATCTAAACAACTGGCAGCATAATTCTTTAACCATTGAGATATTGTGAAGGCTGAAGGTGTTGGTGCAGTTTTAACCACAGAGAAAGCACAGAGAGCCCATTGGATGGAACATTTCCAGGCTGTGCTTATCTAGCCAGAAGCACTAACACATTGAGAGCACTATGTGCTTATCTAGCCAGAAGCACTAACACATGTGATGAAGTGGTGGTTTTACCTATCTTACTAGAAGTCATCACCTTTGAGGAAGTAACTAAGGATATAAACCAACTGAAGGGTGGTAAAGCTCCAGGCTATGATAAAGTAGATGCTGGAGGAAGTGATGGTGCAGGTTGTACAGAATGGTTTGGGAAAAGGTCTGTCCTGAAGATCAGAGAAGAGGGGTTATCTGCAAAATCCCTAAACAGGGGGAGTGGCTTATTTGTGATAACTAGAGAGAAATGACACTCCTATCTATACTGGAAAGTGTTTTGCATCATCATTTTGAATAGGATGGAAACTGCTGTTGATGAACTCAGGGAAGAACAGGCTAGATTTCTATCTGGTGGGTTGCGTTCAGACCAGATTTTCACCTTGAAAAGACCTTATTGAGAAAGGCTTAGAACAGGGGTTCTCAACCTTTTTCTTTCTGAGCCCTTCCCCCCCCAACATGTTATAAAAACTTCACAGCCCACCTGTGCTACCATAACTGGTTTTCTGCATATAAAAGCCAGGGCTGGTGATAGGGGGTAACAAGCAGTGCAATTGCCTGGGGCCCCATGCCACAGGCCCCCCCCACAAAGCTACATTCCTCAGGCTTTGACTTCAGCCCTGGATGGTGGGGCTCAGGGCCCCAGACTTTGGCTTTCTGCCCTGGGCTTCAGTGAATCGAATGCTGGGCATACTTGGCAGCCCCCCTGACACCTGCTCACAGACCCCAAGGGTGGCCCCAGACCCCTGGTTGAGAACCATTGGCTTAGAATATCAGGTGGTTTTTACCTTTCTTGATTTTATGAAAGTGTCTGATAGTGTCCACAGAGAAGCCCTCTGGAAGACCTTGAGACACTATGGAATTCCAGCAAAGATTGTTAATTTGATAAAAGCTTTGTACAACAAGTCTGCGTGCAAGGACAGAGAGTGCAGACATGGTATGCTTTCAGATTGCTATTGGTGTAAGGCAGGGATCGGCAACCTTTGGCATGCAGCCCGCCAGGGTAAGCACCCTGGAGGGCTGGGCCGGTTTCTTTACCTGCCACGTCCGCAGGTTCGGCCGATCGCAGCTCCCACTGGCTGCAGTTCACCGCTCCAGGCCAATGGGGGCTGCGGGAAGTGACGCGGGATGAGGGATGTGCTTGCAGCCGCTTCCCGCAGAATATTACATATTACAATGGAGTCAAACGTTTTCTTCTGGACTGATAGCAGTGGGAAAAATGGGTTGCCTGTGCCACTAGACACAGAAGACTCTAATCCTACAAAAAAGCAAAATAATATTTTACAATAATATTTACTATTTGTATAGAACTTTTTATCTGAGCTTCTCAAAGCACTTTACAAAGTAGGGTGCAGGGGAATTACTTATTGTGTTATTCTTCTTCTCTGAAGAGATCTTTCTGAGACTACTTTCACCCTGAGGCTAGGTCTACACTACAGCGGGGGGTCGACCTAAGATACGCAACTTCAGCTACGTGAATAGCGTAGCTGAAGTGGCGTATTTTAGGTCAACTTACCTGGCTGTGAGGACGGCGGCAAGTCGACCGCTGCCGCGCCGCCGTCGACTCCGCTACCGCCTCTTGCCGCGGTGGATTTCCGGAGTCGACGGTAGAGCCATCAGGGATCGATTTTATCGCGTCTTCACTAGACATGGTAAGTTGATCCCCGATAGACCGATTGCTACCCGCCGATCCGGCGGGTAGTGAAGACGTGCCCTGAGTCTTGTACTTGTTAGTGCAAAACAGGCAGAGCTCCCCTAGCAGTCAGGTCTTTGGTCCTTAATTGTCAGGGTGTAAACCAACCAATCCCCCCACTTCCCCTCAGCCCATGGTGGTCATCCTGGGACATCCTGAAAGAAACAGAACTCTAGGAAGTGAGGAAAGCTTTAAATCCTTTATTTTGGAAATGTGTTTCTGCAGGATTGAGAGAGTAAAATGGGATGCCTCCCTTAAGAGCAGAATTTGGCAAGAGTACTTTGTCAAGGCCAAGGTACAATGACCATATGGCTGCTTCACATATGGCTACATTGGAACCATCCTTTAGGCAGGCATCCCAGAGTACATACTTCCCCTCAGGATTCCTGGCTCTATCTTCCTATCCTGCACCTGAAAAAAGAAGAATACCAGAGGTTTCACTGCAAAGCTACCTAGAGTTGGAGACTTCATGAGCAGGGCCGGCTCCAGGCACCAGCCCACCAAGCTTGTGCTTGGGGAGGCACCTGGAGGGGGGCGGCGCGGTGCGGTGCTCCGGCTCCGGCCGCCGGGGAGAGCGGAGCCGCGACTGGGCTCGCCACCCTCCCCCCGGCGCTCTGGCCGCCGGGGAGAGCGGAGCCCCAGCCGGGCTCTCCACCCTCCCGCCGGCACTCTGGCCGCCGGGGAGAGCGGAGCCCCAGCCAGGCTCTCCGCCCTCCCCCCGGGGCTCCGGCCGCCAGCGGAGCTGCGGCGGGCTCTCCGCCCTCCCCCCGGCGCTCCGGCCAGTCGGGGAGAGCAGCCCGCGGCTGGGCTCGGCGCCCTCCCCTGCCATGCTGGGGGGGCGGGGGGCGCGGCGGGAGGCTTTTTTGCCTGGGGCGGCAAAAAAGCCAGAGCCGGCCCTGTTCATGAGTGACATATCAGTGGACAGCTGGCTTTCTCTTGGCACTTTATGAGATGAACTGGAGCTCAGCACTGACTTCAGCTGTTGATACCTAAAAGGGCTTGTTAGATTCAACAAGTGGAGAAATCTTCAGCACAAGACAGTTCACTGGTAAAGCTACTCACTGGGCCTACACAATCCCCGAGCTCACTGGGTGAAGCAGATCCAGGATTTATGCTTCAAAAATTTCTTCACCAAAGCATCATGAATCCATGTTATGCCATATTCATGGTTGCCCCCAAGGAGAGTTTATGCTTGAGGTAACATTTGCAAACAGCTCTGATGCCCTCTCACAGCTTGTCTGACTCCAAGGCAAAAGATGGAACGAATGAGGCAGAAGGGTTTAGAAATAAACCCACCAGCACAAATTAATCCAAGTCATTTTGGAGAGATTATATTTCTGGATTAGAACACAGGCAAAAGTTACATTTTGGACAAGTTTCTCGTGGGTTTTTCAAATGAGGCCATTTCTTGCACAATAGGAAGCCCTTTACTTTGTGTTCATGGATCTCAACATGTCAGTTTCTCAAAAGAAGAAATCACATACATTTAAATTACCTACCTGTACAAATTACAGCAAGGTGTGCTGATACATGCTGTGGATCTGAATCTCCCTTCAACAGGCATCTCTCAGTGATTTCAGTGGGAATCATATATGCGCATCCAATGACAAAAGTTGGCCCTTAATCATCACAACTTGGATTGGAAGGGTGTGAGATGATCTTCAGTATTCAATTTTAAGTGATGAAAAAATAAGTGGCTTTATGGGGATCCTGTCTGATTGTATACCAGTGACTCTGTTTTGGATTTATTATTTTCAGAGAAGACTTTGGCTGTGTTAATAGATAAGAGACTTGGTTTGAGCCTACTATGCACACAGAATATAAAATAAACAGCCAACTCACTCAATGAATTTTTACCATCCACAACAATAAAATATAGTCTGATCCACAACGGGAATGATGGTTCTACCTGAATCACTGGTGTTGTAGCTGTGTCATGCTATGATTTTATGTAGATACTTCAGCTAGGTGATTCATTTGTACTTTCATTATTTTGTATTCAACAGGAGTAATATTGTAAAAAGATTCACACAGCACAAAGTTTTTTGTTTTTAAATCCACCAAAACACCCCAGCAGCCTTCCACCTAATCCACCTATGAGCTCTATGCTGAGCCTTAAAAAGGCATGCCTGTCTTGTTCAGAACTGACCCCGGCAGAGTATGATATTAATAGGTTATTGACTTGCTAGGTCTTAAACAGCCAGGGGGAACATCACTTGCAGTAGTTGCAATGCACTGGAGGTTTATTTCATTGATTCGTCTATTTAACCCATCATCTCCAGGAATTTAAACAATGATATATCCCTGACAAACCTAATATTTCATTTTTTATCTGGGGACCATGAAACAAAAATTAAAGGAAAGAAAAAGACATCTGGACAGATGTGCAACAGAAAATGATGAAAAATGAGAGGGAAAACTCTAGGCAAATAATGGCTCAAATTTTGGACTATGCCATAAATATATAAAATAGAATTTTCTATGAGGGGAGATGGGAAAGTGGACACAATATTTCTCAACATGAAAACCTGATAGTTGACTTTTTTGTTGAGTGCTGTCAGTGAACTTGATGGTATAAAAACATATAGGAACAAATGGTTCTTACCCAAAAAATCTAAGGGCTCTACCCCCCCAAAGGGCTGAGCACTAGCTACACCCACTGAAGTCAAAGGATTTAACAGGCAGCACTGAGTCCTAAATTAGCACTAAAGACAAATATAATAATAATTATAGTTGTCGTTTAGCCCGAGCAAAGCAATGAAAGTCCAGAAAAGAACTCGTCAAAATATCAGTCTTTTCATAGGATTCTGCATGTGTCTGCAACTGAATGGAAAGAAAGGGAAAAGAAAGCTTTTCGCCCCCTAAAAACCAATTTCAATTTATCTTTGCTTTCCATCTTCACATCCTGTTGTCTGCTAAACATATTAAAGAACAGTGACTGCAGCATTTGGATGACCATCCCTTTAACATTAGGGAATACACTACATAGAAAAGAGCTGGGTGGAGACTGAAAAAGTATTTGCATCATTCCTTTGAGCTAAAACCACATATTTACTTCAAAGGTAATTTTTATTTTCCCTGGGCATTCATATCAATGGGGTTTCCCCTTCCCTACAAAGAGTATTTGCACAGTGACTATTTTGTATATAACTGGTATGTGCCAGAAGCGTACATGTGGCCATCTTGGAATCTCTTTGATTTATCTCCACCTGTTAATAAGCATTCCAGTCATCCAGACAGGGGGCAGGAAAACTTAGGCCCCAATCCTGCAAGTAAGCACGCTGCATCTACATGGAAACCCATTGAAATGAATGATACTCCATGTGGGCACAGGCACCCTCTGGCACAGAGTCACTTACAGAATAAAGGCTTTAGGTACTTCAGTGACGGGTTCTATATGGATACTGTGGACTGGTGGATTCTCACCAGCACCCAAGAGGTTAGCAGTCAATCAATAACATGACCTGCCCTCTGGCTAAGCCACAAATCCCACAGCGCCAAATGTCACCAAGCCATTGCCTGGTGGGCCAGGATAACCCGACTATTACAGAAAGGGTAGGGGCATGAAAAAAGGAAGTGAGAGAGAATGTAGTATTACTTATAAAAGGGGATGCATCACTATTTAGTTAATCACCATCTACACCTATAAGAACAGCCATACTGGGTCAGACCAGTGGTCCGTTTAGCCCAGTATCCTGTCTTCCAATAGTGGCCAGTGCTAGATGCTTCAGACATAGTGAACAGAACAGGGCAATTTATCGAATGATCCACCCAGTCCCAGCTTCTAGCAGTCAGAGGTTTAGTGACATCCAGAGATCCCTGACTGCTCCTTGAACACCTTGATCATCCAGTAGACCCACAGATTCTTTGGCAGGCTTCCTGCTTCTGATGTGCTTAAAAAATTGCGATTAGTTTGTGTGTCTTTTTGCTAGTTGCTCTTCCAATTCTTTTTATGCCTGCCTAATTTTATACACCCAAAGCCTTTTGTCCCATTTCCCCATAAATTCTCTTACCTCTCAGTCAAGCCCATAGCTTCCTAGGGAAGAAGGCCTCAGTTGGTGCCAAACTCAGTACCTTCTCCCACCTCCAAGGTGATTGCCTCTCTTCCTGCCTATTTCTGGAGCTGTTTTTCTCCTTGGCCCTCCTGCAGACTGTCAGCTCAGGTGTTGTTTCTATTCCTCCCTCCTCATTTTGGAATGAGCTGTATCTGGCTTACATAGACCCCAGAACCCTCCCTCTGCCAGCAACTTCTGAGAGGACTGGTTATTTTGAGTCAGCTGCTTGTGTTCTCCCCACGTTGTCCCCAATCCATGGGAGAGTTCACACTATCACAGATACATAGAAACAATATTATGAGACTTAAGGCTGAGATCCTCAAAGATACTTAACTCATTGAAATCCATGGGCGTTAGATGCCTAAATACTTTTGAGGATGTGGGCCTATGACCAGTTATACACCTTGGATAATGGATAGGAAACAGTGAATTGTTAGAATAACCCATAGACTGAAATAAGTTTACATAAGGTATTTGTTGAACAATTTAAAAAAAATTGTCATGATTTTGAACCAGAGTCTGTATGCAATAGGACTGGCCAGAAAATGGAAAATATTTTGTGAATATTTTCCACTGAATTGAAATTTCTGAAATTTTTTGGCCAGCTCTAGTTCTCAGATAATTCATAGATGACTGCAACAACAATTAGTAGGTGGATTAGATTCAACAAATGAGCTATTTACTATGAATAGTTCATCCAGCTCTAGTAAGGAACAATCTTGCACCGTCAGGGGGATGGACTGGAGGAAAAAAAGGTCTTCTCCATCTTAACTGCTATGGCTCTATGATATGTTGCAGCCTTGGGGGCAGATCCTCAGTTAGTATAGATCATAGCAGCTCCACTGACTTCAGATGAGTTTTGACAGTTCACATCCAGTAAGAATCTGTCCTTTGGTTTCCAAACAAGGCTTCTGGGAGCTCATGTGGTACTGAAATGCAGGTTTTTAAAGATTTAAGCTGAGTAAATGTTAAACCTTTGGTACTGTGAGTTGAGATGCACAGTTCATTAGCATTAAGGGTCAAACAGTGCTGGTATCTGACATTATAAACTTAAGAACACTGGAATAAAATTTGCAACAGTCCTTTGAGTTTATCATATTACTTTTGCAGGGTACAAATAGCCATGTAATTATAATGTATCTATTACACGGTTATTTGTGCCCTGCAGTTGAGATAGTAATTGGATATTATCATTTAACATCAAGTATAATTACCAAGAAGCTTGTGCTTTCCATGTCTGGGTTTATATTTTAATTTGCAGGGCACACACAACTATGTCATTACTCTATATTTAGTCTGCATCTATGTTATTACTAAGTAATTACATGGTTATTTATATTTTGTAGGTTTCATTGAAATTATACATTAATTGCCACAAAAAGGGAGAGCTCCCTCATCTAAAACATTTGTGGTAGATAGCTGAGACACCATTCTATATAGCTTTACAAGGGTACTGGCCACTGTCAGAGACAGGATACTGGGCTAGATGGACCATTTGTCTGACCCAGTATGGCTGGTCTTGTGTTGCATGCCTTGCCACACTAACAATGAATTGTAAATAACAGGTTAGAAAAATATTTTGCAATCCACTAGATTGGGAGGTAATTTGTATTCTGTAATGGACAGTCCAGACCTACTGATAATTTGCTCTTTGCATGTTTCTGAAAAGTAAGGCCATTTTGGCAGATAAGTTGCTATGGTTGGACAGTTTAACTGAACAGAAATAATGACTGATCCACTAAAAGCAGAATGTTCATCTACCCTATTTCTTTGGTTCACATTATATCTGACAAACAATCCAGGCCAAATTCACCCAACTGAAGTCAATGGAGATCTGTATGTTAAACTGTATCCATATGCACTAACAAATAGGTGTCTCTTTAAATTACAACCTGACAGCTAAAGTTCCCAGACTATGTTTTCATTCTTCATATATTCATAATGCATATTTATCTAATGCATATTTTATTAACATATATATACACATTTGTCACATTCTGTTCTGAAAACAGTGCAGCTTCTCATATTTGTTAAGCAATTTTTTTTGAAACAGCAAAACCAACAACAAATAATTGAACTTATTAGGTACAGTACTTTAAGTTCTTTAATAATTTTTGCTTTGATTTCAGAATGTAAGTCCAGAAGAAATATATGACTATGGTAAACATGAAACAAATGATATATTCAGAAATGAGGATTTCACAAGAAATACTGGAAGTTTTAACTAGTGGGGCTTTTAAACAGAAGTGTCTGAAATAATAAAGTTCTGCTAAATAATAAAGTACCATATATACTTGATCATAAGACGGTTCATTTATAAGCCGACCCGCCCCCCCAAGATGGATAAGTAAAAATGGAAAATTTTTATGACCCATTCATAAGCCAACCCTATAATTCAGGGGTCAGCAAACTTTGGCTCCCAGGCCATCAGGATAAGCCACTGGTGAGCCAAGACGGTTTGTTTACCTCGAGCATCCACAGGCACGGAGGTAAACCTAAGTAAACAAAGTGTCCTGCGTGCCAGCTGCTTACCCTGATGGGCCGGGACAGCAACTGGTGGGGAAATTTTTTTTTTGGGGGGGGGAAGCTGGGGGTCAGGGAAGTAACCCCTGTGACCACCCCTCACATGACCCCACCCCTAGCCTGGGACCCCCACACTCTCCCCATCCCATCCCTTCCCACCTTATCTGGGGATGGCCAGGGGAGGATGTCTCTGGCCTGGCTGGAGCTGCTCCGGCAGGCTGGGCAGCGCAGCTGCAGCCTGCTCCAGCGGGTCAGTCCGGGCAGCGCGGCTGCAGCATGTTCCAGCGGGCTGGGCCGGGTGGCATGGCCGCAGTGTGCTCCGGCAGGCCAGGCGGCGCAGCCACAGCCTGCTCTGGGGCGTGGGGCCGAGCGGCACGGCTGCAGCCTGCCAGCCCTGGAGCTGCAGCTGCTTCGGAGGCTGGGGGGAGAGCAGCATGGCCAGAAATGGAGAGACTCTGGCCCCGCCTCTTCCCTTCTGGCTCTGCTGCCTCTGCTTGCTCCCTCTGTTGGGGACAGGGGCTGTGTCCCACCTCTCCCTCTCTATACCTGTTCATAAGCCGACCCCCTTCTCTGGTGCTTCCCTTTTTTACTAAAAAAAACCTGGCTTATAAACGAGCATATACAGTATGTTTCCTAGACCCTAAAAAAACCCCTATTGTATATATATCATGGGCAAAGTCTTTACTTCACTGAAGTCAATGAGAGTTTTGCCATTGACTTCAATGAGGTCAGGATTTCACAACCTAAGAGCATAATAGGTGCCACAGAAAATATATTTCTATTCTAATATGAAAATTATGACAATTATATAGAATCATAGACATGTAAGGCTGGAAAGGATTGTCTAGTCCTGTCCTCCATACTGATGCAGAACCAAAGAAACCTAGACCATTCCTGACAGGTGTTTGTCTAACCTGTTCTTAAAACCTCCAGTGATGGGGATTCCACAGCCTCCCTTGGAAGCCTATTCCAGTGCTTAACTACCTGTATAATGAGAAAGATTTCCTAATAGCTCACCTATATCTCCCTTGCTTCAAATTTAGCCAATGACTTTCTGTCCTACCTTCAGTAGACATGGACAACAATTGATCACATTCCTCTTTACAACAGCTAATTTATTTAAGGAACCTCTTCTTAATGCCTGTGATGTCCCTTGCTTGGTATAACTCATTTTGTGCCTTAGCCATTCTGATTTTGTCGCTGCAGGCTTGTGCTATTCTTTTGTACTCATCTTAGCAATTTGTCCATGTTTTCACTTTTTGTCAGATTCTTTTTGTTTTTCAGGTCATTTAAACAACTGCTGATTGAGTTATATTGGCATCTCACTAGTCTTCCGATCTTTCCTTCTGTGACGGGTTGGATCACAGAAACCCCCTTGGGAGCTGCCACCCGATGTGCAAAGACTACCCCTGCTTCTGTTTTCCCTGCCAGCTCAGGACTCCAGCACCCTGTCTTGCTGAGCCAGACACTCCCGTCTGGCTCCAACACAGACCCAGGGTCTGAATCACTTGTCCCAAAGCTGCAAGTTTACCTGAAAACAGCTCACAGAAGTGTGCTTGTCTTTAGCACTCAGATGCCCAACTCCCAATGGGGTCTAAACCCAGATAAATCCGTTTTACCCTGCATAAAGCTTATGCAGAGTAAACTCATAAATTGTTCGCCCTCTATAACACTGATAGAGAGATATGCACAGTTGTTTGCTCCCCCAGGTATTAATATATACTCTGAGTAAATTACTAAATAAAAAGTGATTTTATTAAATACAGAAAATAGGATTTAAGTGGTTCCAAGTAGTAACAGACAGAACAAAGTAAGTCACAAGCAAAATAAAATAAAATGCGCAACTCTATGTCTAATCAAACTGAATACAGATAATCTCACCCTCAGAGATGCTTCAGTGAGCTTTTTCTCAGACTGGACACCTTCCAGGCCTGGGCACAATTCTTTCCCCTGGTACAGCTCTTGTTGCAGCTCAGGTGATAGCTAGGGGATTCTTCATGATGGCTCCTCTCTCTCTCTGTTCTCTTCCACCCCTTTATATATCTTTTGCATAAGGCGGGAACCCTTTGTCCCTCTGGGTTTCCACCCCCCCCACTGGAAAAGCACCAGGTTAAAGATGGATTCCAGTTCAGGTGACATGCTCACATGTCACTGCAAGACTTCATTGCCCACTTGCCAGCACACACATATACAGGAAGACTAACAGGTAAACACAGCCATCTGCGGACAATGGTCCTTGTTAATGGGAGTCATCAAGATTCCAAACCATCATTAATGGCCCACACGTTACATAATTACAGTAGGCCCTCAGAGTTATATTTCATATTTCTAGTTTTAGATACAAGAGTGGTACATTTATACAAATGGGATGATCACACTCAGTAGATTATAAGCTTTGAAATGATACCTTACAAGAGACCTTTTGCATGAAGCATATTCCAGTTACATTATATTCACTTATCATATTTTTATAAAACTATTCCAGTTACATTATATTCACTTCTTATTATGTTTTTATAAAACCATATAGACTGCACAACGTCACACCTTCAAATGAGGGTATTTTGCTGTTGTGCCTTTATATAGTCTCTTTGAGAAACTGCCAGCTCTCCTGACCTCCTTTCCCCTTAGATTTTCTTCTCATGGGACCTTGCCTACCAGTTCTCTGAGTTTGTTAAAGTCTGCTTTTTTTGAAGGGCAAGATATCTGTGAAAATATCTTGCCGAGGGAGCTTTTAAAGAATACATTTCTTCCTTCATGACTTCACCAACACTGCAATGATTTCCTTAGCAAGGTCAATCTAAAGAGGGTCACCTATAGATAGCTTCAGTATAATATGGATGGGATGTCAAAGTAGAGGTGAGCAAATAATTGATTTTTTTGGTTTATGGGCCTAACCAAAATGTACAGATAGTATGGGCAAAATCATGACCCCATTAATCCAAAAATTTGGTAACAGTTTGAAATTTTTTTTTTTTGTTCAGGGCCTGAACTGAAAAATCAAAAAAAAAAAAAAAAAAAAAAGTTCACTTAGTTTTGAATAGAAATTGATTTTTAAAATTTTTCTCACCAAAATGAAAACTTGAAAAAAAAAACCCAAACCATTTTGTATTGAAAAACACACAAACCAAAACCACCACCACCAAAATAAAAAAAACCTGAAGTGAAACAATATTTTAAAAGTTTTCCATTTAATTTAGATTTTTGGGGGTTTTGAATCAGTTTTTCATTTTATTTTTTGGGCGTTTTCCATGCTTTTCGTTTTTAAAAAGTAAAGATAAATTTCAAAATATAACATTGTTTTGAAATGAAAAGTAAAAAGTGTTTCATTTCAAAATGGTCAAAACAAACCATTGCAACTTTAAAAAAAATCATTTTGGGGCTGAAACTATTTGCTGAATTTGATATGAATTATCAAATAGTGACAGTGCCCCCAAATATATATTTTGGTAAATTTAGTATTTGATTAATTCCCCCCCCCCGGTTGTAGTGTAAAGTTTCAACTTTACTGAGGGTGCCAGTGCATCTAGGGCAGTTCATGGCTTAAAAAAAAAAAAGTTCTGAGACCTTTAAAAAGTACAAATCCATATTTTATACAGAGAGATTGCCTTGCATATCCCTCCCATTCATAACCACCAGATTTCCTCCATCTGTGATCACTTACTAACTGTGTTGTAATTACAGCAATTGCTGTAGTATTAGGAAAACATTTAGATATTTGTAACTTTTGTCTTTAATTAGTTTAGTGTTTTAAAAAGTTAATTAGGCAGTCTAGTTTTGCCTTTCCTCATCTCCTCATCTCAATTTTCCCTACTTCCCGTAAATATCCCTTTCTCCCACTTGGTACCTTTGCACATACTGCCCTACTTCTTTTCTTTCTTCCCTGCTCTCTGCTAGTGGCCGGTAAAGCCATTAGTGTCTCAGGTTAACTGTGCAGTGTAGACATAGCCACAAAAGAAGAGGAGAGGGAGGACGAGGAGAGGAAACAGGAGCTACTCTTAGGGACCAGAGTGACTGGCACCCAGGTCTAAGCATTCCCATTGCAAAGCCTACCTGCGTTACTAGCTCCTTACTGTTTCTGCACTAGCCTCAGTATTGCTAGGGGCCATTCCCATGGTTCTTTGTATTGAGAATCCCCAGTTAATTCTGTCAATTGTGGGAGAACTCATCTGTCTTTTTGGGGCAATTGTTGGACTATCAATACTTGTGATTTAACATACGTCATCACTGCAAAGTTCCAGTCAGAGTTAAAGCTGAGATCGGAATCTAACCCACATCCCCAGCTGGGTAAGTTAGTCCAGTCTTAAATCACCTCCAAACCCAAGTCAGAAGCTTTTGTATGTGGATGGAAGGGGTGTTAAGGCTAAAACCCACGTATTTGCCAAGGTTAGCTATACGGCGTAAACATGTTCTGTAACATTGTTTCCTAGTGGAGGTGGATAGGCTGATTACTCGTTTCCAACTGCTTTTACAGGTAAGGAGGAGGACTCAGCACCATGGGTATGTTTTCACTGCAGAGTTAACCTGGGCTAGCCTAGCCAGTGGAGCATCCCCACCACAAATCCTTATCTGAGCCTGACTTGTGTGGCTGCATCCACAGCAGTGCTTGTGCACTGGGCTGGATCTCTGGCAGGATAGAAAATTAAATCGATGCACTTTCTTCATTGAGGTCCCATCCACTCAATGCCCACCACTGCCGGCTTCTCAGAGATATCATCACAGAACTGTTAATTTTGGGGACACAACCCCCATTTATGGAACTTGCTGATATCACACCACAACATTACCTGAAGGCCTGTGTCAGATTTTGGCCAGCTGGGAGCACACAGGGTGGAGGATTTCTTGGATGGCATCCCTTAATCAAATGCCACGGAATGCAGCAGAAATGGAGCAGGCCAATGGGAGGTTAAGCTGCTACATCAGGTAACTTCTAGTGCAGAAGGGAGGAGTTAGACAAGAAAATACAACCCAGGTGGAACTGTGGGAAAGGATTGAGGAATTAACAGCACCTGGGCTTGATTAGCTTGCCTTCTCACTGCAAAGCAGGTGGGTTGTTAGCCTGGCCTGAAGCAAAACCCAAGCTTAAGCTTACACCTGTAAGCCTGGTTAGAAGTTTTCTGTGTGGCCAGTAGGGGTGATAGTGGCAACATTCAGGCTACAGCCTGAGCTAACTCTGCAATGAAATATACCTCCTCTGACTGGCCAACTCTCAGTAGATCACCACTGGTCTCTGAATCACTGATTAGTAAAAGCTCTGGTCTAAAACATCTGACTATCTTTGTCAAAGTAAATGTAAATGATGTTATTTTACCCTTCTCCATAACAGATCAGGGCTGAGCTGTCATTGTGGTTTGTTTTTTTAAAGTTGAAAACAGAAACAGTATAAATTGAAAGGGAATTATTAAAATGAATGAACTAGTTTAATAATAGACAGTACATGAGATGGGGCCAAAGGGGATGAGAGTTCCCCTTTTAAAATGTTTACTAATGGAGCTCTGAGCAGGAGTTATAAAAGCAGCATGAATGCATTCTAGCATTTAGTCCGATGACCACTCTTAATATTAGTCAAGGCTCTTTTTCCAGCACTGATTGCTATTTATGAATTTACTACTATCCTCAGTAACTGACTAGTAGGGCAGGGCATCTTGTGGAGACAACTTGCTGTTCTGAGTGACTGCATTAGCTTTCCTGTTGTTCAGTACTGCAAAGCTACAACTGCAAAAATATTGCAATGATCAGCTAATGTATAAGCCTCATCCACTGCATACAGATGTGTAAGACACAAGAATCCATAGAGAGTTATCATTTAAAAAAAACCACCAGATGTCATTGCAGAAAGGAAAATGATCAGGGTCACTAGTTCTCCTGCAATCAGTGAGGACATAGGTAGATCAATAAACTGTGAGGTTCAGTATAACTCCTTTTTGTTTTTGTAGTTGATTATACAGATTGTTTCATACATGTGCCCATTTCCACAAACAAAAGGCTCAGTCATTCTGAACAAGGCTAGATCCAGTCTCTTCTCTGATAACAGAAGCAGTTAGTCTGTTTTTCTGTAGCTCCTTTTATTACTCAGGCACTGACATCATCTAGCTTCCTGATGCACAAACCTGTCATTTGAAGTACACTTCACCCTTATGAGACGCATCTAGGTTTTAACACTCTCTCTGCCCCTCACTATAAGGTTTCTGTAACTTTTTTCTCCAGGTCTATTAAACCTCATGTGAATTGTGCAACTCCAACTGATGCTGGTGAGCACTTAATTTCAAAGAATAGTCCCATTGCAATCAGCTAGGTCTACTCAAGTAAGTAAGTGCTCATCAGTGTGAATAGTAAGAATATACAATCTAGCCCTTATTGTACATCTATCTTCAGAATAAAATCTCTCTACTACATTCAGTAAATGGTGTTAGTAGGATATGGAGTATATTCCTACTATGCCAAGATCACAAAATGGATCACAGGTACCTGAAATAAAAAAAATACTGCACAGCATCCATCATTAGAGAGTACTTAAAAAAATATCTCTAAAATATTTTGCACTATGAAATGGTCTCACTTCTAGACTATAAATCTCATCCATGCCTAGGTATGGAAATGCATGTTTATTATCAAGCTTGCTTCCTATATTAGGAGTAGCATTTTCATATTTTGTTATGCTTCTGACTATAACACTTGAAGTGGCAGGTGGACCCTGTGCAAAGTCAAGGGGGACCATATGTCATTTTTTTGCTGAAAGATTGCCCTTTAGAAAAATTGGGGAAAATGTATAGCCCAGGTGAAAGGTATTATACTGGTAGCCTGTAGACTGAAATGAGAAAATGATCTGCAAATGAGAAAAGGAAGTAGCAGCACAAGCTTCCCTACTCTGTCAATGAGCATTAACTTTGACTTGGGGGGGTGCTTTACCTTGACAGGTGGAAAGTAGTTCTTTCTCTGTCCTTCCTTGATCCTTGGACTCTGCTGAGGCTGCCACCTTATAGGTGTCTGTCAGCAGTACCAACTATAATGCTGATTTTCTTCAACTGGTGAAGAAATAGATTGATGTCACTAATTTGTGTCCAATAGAAGTAGAACATCAAATAAATAGCCATCGGCTGAGAAAAATGTTTGATCAAAAGTCTGACCTGGGCCAGGTCCAAAGGAGTACCCTAGACTAGAGGTTTTTAGTCCTCCGCTATTTGTTTTTACAACAGCACAGGGCACTTGGGATTTAACATTCTCCTTTAAGAGCCATATTGTTCTGGAGCCCTGTTAGAGGTCACTGAAGTTAACTCAGAAACTTTACCACTGAATCATTTAATGACTGGAAATTGTAGGTAATAGTTTTGAAAACGTGTTCTCATTTCTGCAATTCAAACTGTTTATCCATGCCATGTAGCTCTCCTAGAAAGAACAAAATGGCCTTTAACAAAGTCTATTTGCAGAATAGTAAGAAGTTTTAAGATGCCAGATGCATCTCATTATGAATTTTAATGAGTAGATCCACACCTTGTCTTGCATTAAATGAATTACAAGCCTTTTCCAAACACCTATCTGGTAAATTTGAAATTTGTTTCTTAAAAGTAGAAAGTATCAGAGACTAAAGCTATCCAGTGTTCCTGGATAACCTGCATCTGTGGCCTGTAGTCCATTACAGATGACATGGGGTCATAATCACACATGTGGAAACCACCGTAGTTCCTCTTACATATCAACACAGTAAACGCTATTCTGGAACAGAAATGAAAATAAGAGCTAAAAATCAAGAGACTGGATTGCAAATAAGGGGAAAAAGATCACTCAACTTTCATCTTTGTCAAGAAGTGGAGAGCCAGGTTTATCTTCATCACACAGAATGCGTCCGAAAAAGAAAATGGAAATGTTACAGTGAGTGCAGTCGACAGTGATACTACCAAAGAGAAGGCTTATACTAGTCCAGTATTCTTAGGAAGTGTGAGCTCTTTTATAACCAGACCCCTTTGGATAATGGTCTGAGCTCTTTTTTGTGGTAGGAAAGTGCAAATAGGAAAGCATCTGAGCCTGAACTCTCCTGAGCCACTTCACCTCTGAACAAGTTTGAAGCTTTCAGACTCCTTGAAGTTTTAGGAAGGCATTGATTTGAGTTAGAGATGTTTGCAACATTATACTCTGCTGGAGTGAAACTGTAGGGTGGAAAGCAGCTTCCTTTTCTTTGCATCCCGAAAGGAAGGACACTGAATGGGCTTTACTCAAACTACTGGTAATTGCATAGGTGATTTTTTTAAAGTCCTAGGCCAGATCCTGGTGAAATTCAACATAGCTTAATTGAAGTCAGTGGAGCTATACTGATTTAGACCAGAGGATCTAACCCACTCTGTAGGGCTTAGAAATGTTACTTAAATGAACAGAATTAATTTTTATTTTTTCTTAAAAAAAAAAAAAAAACCCCACCAAGGAAGGGTGGGACTTAGTTTATTTTAATGCTTGATGGGTACTCAGTTCAAAAGCCCTGCACAAAATGGGGAACTGCCCCAAATATAATGGTTAATAGCTTATGTCAAATCTTTAGGCAGAAAATATGAATACAATCTTTTTGTACTTGACTATCAGAAACCAAGTATCTCGGCTAACTTTCATTACTTCAAATAGCCCAACTTCTGTATTTTTGCATTAAATATTGCAGATAATTATATTTGACCATATAAATCCTTATTCTGTCAGTGGCAGCAAGGTAGTTTAATGAGAGCCACTATGATCTATATATACAGTTGCACATATGGAAGAGTGTCCTTTTGGAAAGTGCAGGCAATGTCAATACACTAATGAATGATTCTGATTGAAAGTCAGGTCTTTTGTAGGAAATATTTGTACTAAGTCAGGGTGAGGAATTTAGGTATCAAATCCAAACCCTCTGTATACGTGTGTGTGTGTGTTTAATGTGTGCACATATATGAATGACATTGACCAATGAGACGTGCATAGATTTTAAACATTGAATGCAACAAGGGACCATCTGATTAGGAGATTTTATACAGACATATATATTCCGGATCAATTCAGAAAATGCAACTCTCTTTAGATATATCATGTTCTGGTTAGTTTGCCAAACTATCTCCCAAAATCTAATATTTGTATTTAAAAGAACAAAACAAAAGTTGGTTTTACTTGATTATATCAAGGGTGATCAGTTAGAAATCAATTACTACATTTTTCTGGATCAAGCAAATACAGGTGAGTTAGATAAACTCTAAATACATTACACTCGGTAACTACCACTAAAGCACCACTAGTTAAGGTATGGCAGATTTATGAGCTTTACTTTCTACCTTAGGCCTGTCATATTTTTTCACCTTTATGTTAGTTAATTGCAGAATAACATAAATTAACTTTGGAACACAGCAAAAATGGGAACTTTATTTATGAATTTCTTGGATTTCTTTACCCCAAGCCAAACAACTAAATTGCTACTTAGCATAAATTATTTATTGGCCCTAGCTCAATACCATCCACCACCGGCCCCCGGAGGTATGGGAGATATAAAAGATTTAAAGCATCTATGTGACAGCATTGGTGCAACCACAAAGCTATGTTTCTTTCCAGAAGGGTCCACTTTATTTTTCTGTAAATAAATAGAGCCTAAATTTCAGGGGAGGGCAGGGTAGCTTCCAGCAGACTGTGCTGCTTTACATATGTTAATTATGAAGACTTTCATGACAGATAGACATATACTGTTTGCACAGTTATTTTTGGAAGAGCAGTTGATGGAAAAGTATATTTAAATTTACCTGCAGTCCACGTGCTCTATCATTTTCTTTTACTTTGTAATCAAGAATTGTATTAATGCCCTACAAAATATGGCAAATAAAAAGCAAGGCCTAATTTGGTTACATGTGTCCATATACCATACCACATATATGCAAATGTGTAGCTACATATCTATTGATATTGCTCTAGTAAATGTACACATTTTGGCACAAATCATGGCATCCTGCCCCCAAACCCGAGCTGAGTAGCAGGCTAGGTGCAGAATAGCTGTGTGTGGTGGGTGGGGAAGAAGAAATCCTCTTCCCACAGCTGCTCCACTGAGGTTACTTCAGCCCAATGGCTGATGTAGCCCTGTGTGGCCTAAATATACACACCCTGCAGGGAGAGGTACACAGCACATGTCCATTGGCAAATCCACCGACTGGTGTGCTGTTGTAGAGGGATTCCCTCTGCAGCTGGGCTCCACCCTTCTGAGGAGCACCTGGTAAGTGAACCCCATCAAATTGTGCAGCAGTAGAGCTTGAATTGGGCCAGTATGCAGAGGTATGGCACATCTTTCAAGCAATCATGTTCAACAGAATCTCAGCTATCCGCCCCCCTCCCCGACCCGCTTTTAAAAAGTAAGCCTCTAACTGTTATGGTTGCAAAGAAAAATGTGTAATCAGTATAGTGATATCTGCTTCGGTTTGCAGGGACCCTTGAAACAGTAGCTCTGAGAGGCGTGACTTCCTGCTGTTATCTCCATGGGTTTTAACATTACTTTAAATGTCAACATTACTATTTCACTGCTCATCAAAGCATGTGTGAAAGGAGAGCAAGTGTCATATTATGAAGATCTACTAAATGTGCTCTGTAAAGCAATGCTCTCCAGTCCCAGCCATGGAGAGTATGGCCTGCCAAGAACAAGGGGCAGGGGGGAGAGGGAGGGCATTAAGATATTCAGTTACTTGAAACAATAAAATTTTGGCCCCTAATTCCATGGGAAGAAATATAGGGCAATAGCACTAATTTCAACAAGTGATGGTGATTTTAGCTGAGCTCTCTGGACGGTAACAAAGGCACAGATAGCACAGCTACTGCTGGTGTCCCAAAGATGCCCAGGCCTGTGTGCCGCTAGCCTAGTCACTGAAATGGTTCCAGCTGAACTCACCACCAAATGGCATGGGAAAGTGTCCTACTGTGGAGGAAGAAATAAGGTAGCCATCCCCAGAAACCTTCAGGAGAGGATTGCAGAATATCTCCATGAAAGTTTCATCAAGGTCTCTCAGGAGGATCCAGAGGCATCCTATGTATACAAACAAATGGCTCTGCATGCCCCCTCCACCCCGCACCGAACCCTACGAGGAAGGATAAGCAGATACTAACTCTACCTCTGTTTGTTGTACTGCTCCCTCTTTTTGTACATGCAAAGCAATGAAAAGATGATCCCTGTGTCTTGTTAACTTAGGGAAGGGCCTGGTTCCATCTTTTTAAAATTTTAACATTGTAAGGGAAAATGCATGCACACCTATACAAGGTTCCTTCCCCTTCCTGATGCTCATTCGTGGTTGGCTGATAGGACTGGCTAGAATGCAGTGGAGACTCAAACAGATCCTGGCTTGTGGTATTGCTGGATCTCCCTGCCATGTCTCCCCACGACTCCTCCTACTCACTGTTCATGGCAGGGGTCCCTGTCTCAGGCTCCTCCAAAGTATCCCCGGTGGTCTGTGGATTGCTAGTGGGGGTCTCCATCAAGAATGGCATGCAGCTTGTTGTCAAAGCAGCTGGTCTGTGTGTCAGCAACTGAGTGATTATTGGCTGCCTTGGCCTTGTGTTATGCCTGCTGCAGCTCCTTTGCTTTCACTGATCACTGTCTTTCCCCTTCACCTGTATCCCCTGTGCAACCTTTTTGTAGATGTCCACGTTTCTAAGGCTGGTCCATAGCTATGCTTTCACATCCTCTTCTCCCCACAGGCCCAGAAGATCCAATATCTCCTGTCTACTCCAGGCAGGAGCCTGTCTAATACAAGAAACAGGCCTGGTTTCAGGGCAACTGCCCACAACAAAGGAGAGCTGTGAGGTGTGTTGGCAAAAATGAGCACTTAGGGTGTTCTCTGTGACTTCTGTGCAGTGGAGTTCACAATTGTGGCCAGAGTCACTGTCGGGCATTGTGAGACAGCTGCTGGAGAACTGTTAGGGTCGAAATAATTCACACAATGGATACACTCACATTGTGACAATCTCAGTAGATTAACCATGGTTACTGTTGTCCTATTTGAAGAGGACTAAGTTAACGTGAACTAGGAATTTTTTTGTTTACGCCAGCAGCATATTCTCATGGGCAGTTAGAGCACAGCACGCTACTTAGCATTGCAATTCATACACTCCGCAGCTGTTTAGACATAGTCTAACAGTGTCTGTGTGGACCCTGCTGACACAAACTAATAGTTCGCTAATGAGCTTTGATCTACTCCTGTTTAAATACAGGATAGATCAAAGAGCACTATGAAGCTTGCATTTGTGCAAATGAAACTTGGCAACAGGGTCCACACTAACACTTAGTGCATGGAAGGCTAGTGCAAGGTAGATTTACAACCTAGCTTTTCCCGACCTCAGTGTTCATATAGACAAGCCCTAATTCTGGCACTGGTGAGTACCACTAGTTCTTTTTCTGTAATTAAGAGACAGCTATACCCATGAAGCTCAGCAAATCATCTGAGCCCCACTGAGGGTAAGCCAAGCCTGAGTAGCATTGAAGAGCCCATAGGTGTAATTTGAACACCAGTCATGGGGAGACAAGCTCAAGGAATCTGGCAGAGCTTAGGGAGAATGCATAAGCATATTTTGAACATCTGCACAACCTACAGAGAGTCAGTGGTATCTCATTTTAACATCTCACATGACATAGAACTTATGTGGGTGGAGCTTGAAACCACATCACCATCTTTCTTTCTTCCAGTTAGGCCTCTGAGCAGCAGAACCATATCAATTCCACTATCAGGGCACTCTGTGGACACAGAAGTAGGAGGATGGATGTAGGGCTGCACAGAGGTTTTCTTGATGCTCAGGGCAAAATCTGAAACTGAGGCACCCCTACCCTTAAAAAAAAATACCACTGAGGGGTAGCCTGGGAAGAACAAGCCCACCCTGCACTCCCCCTATAGACATGGATCCTGTCTCACAGGCTGGTCCTGGCTCCCTGCTTGAGCAATTGCAACCTGGTACACAGGGCCACAGTGCTGCTCAGATTTGGCCCAGCCATTGCTCCATTGTGATGGAAGAGCTGCCAGGCCAAATATCAGAGAGTAACTTTGCAAGCCCATGCCAAGTCACACAATCGGTTTGGGGGCCCTCTCAAATAGTGGGACTGGGGCAAATTTCCCCCACCCTTGGGCGGCTCTGGATGGAAGTACCCCATTTGCTACCCAGTGTATGTGTGTGTACACGTGCATGCGCACACATGCTCAGTATGTAGTCCTAAGTTGGATATGCAAGTGCAAATCAGGTAGTTAGTCATCCAAGTGCTGGTATTTGTACTTACAATTAATTCACTGTGGATTAAATTGCACATAGATATCACATAAGACCTATTTTGAGGGATCAAGTGGGACTTAAGCAGTCCATAGGTCTTGAAAATGTCACCTAGTGGGACCAAAAAGGGCACTGTCAATTTAGCAATGGTAAACATAGGCTAAAATATTGGGAGACTGGGCTATTGAAAATAATGCCTGAATATGTTGTTGACTTCATGACTGAAGGGCCTTTGTAAACAGCTTATACTACAGGAGCTACGTAGGTAATCAAATACAAAGAAAATGGCTAAAGCAAGCCCAATATTCAGGGATGCCTTTTAACCATGCTGCTTTTGAGCTACACACAGAAAATCTGTTATCATCACTGGGGTTTTCTTAGTGCTCAGCATACCTTTTTATAAACTCATTCTGATCTCATGCAGATTATTATTTGACACAGGCAGAATTTCTTGCTTCTCATCTTGTTTCTCTTTTTTTTAAGATAGCATGTTTTTAATCACATGCACTGCAGTGAGTTGTATTATGCTATCAATGTCTCCAATAAGTCAACTGATGAAGAGTATAACAGCTCCAACAGAACTGTAGAAAAGCTGCCTGATTTCTCTCACTCCCCGCACAAGAGGAAGGACTTCTAGACCCTTTCTAAGTCTATTCATACCCACTGATTTCCCCATCAGTAATTCAACCCAGAGTTTGGCATCATTGTTTATGAGGGCTGCCAAGGAACCACTTCCACGGCTTCGCTGTTGAACACAATTTATTTCTTGCTGGGTGCAGAAAGTCACAATTTGCTTTTTTCAGTATGCCAAGTGTATTGTTGCTGGTCATGTTCAACACAAGGCTTCATGACAGCAAAGTCAAAAAAGATCTTTTTGGTTTTTAGCCACATTCCTCAATGGCAATAAACAATCAAAGTTTCTTCCATATGCCTTCAAAGATTATGCATTTGATCAGAATAGGAATGAACTTCATCTTCATTCTTGGTCATTCAAGAATATGGAAGACCATTAATTAACGGATATAATTAAAAACTGAATCATAAAGAAATGGGCTTGGATGAAATTATTCTAGAATAGGACACAAATTAGCAAACATTTCCTGAGCACCTATTATATATTTAGAGATACCATATGTATTTTATTGCCAAAATTTGCATAGGATTAAGAATTGTGATTTGCAATTGAAAATTAAAATAGCTCTAAAATAGAAATAAGCTATAAAATCACCTCTCTCTGAGAACTGTGTTTTGTGTTCCTGTTTACAGTTTTTCTCTCTCTCTATCGACATGAATACTTCAATGCAAGCTGTCATGTGGAATCTTTAGCTGCCAGTATAAAGTTTATTTGAAGAGTATGAGAATAACTATCAGTGCCAACAGATTTGCTAATAAAAATAATAATGAAGTCTTGAGAATTGTCAGTCCTTCAATCATGCAACTTTGACAGTGACTACAAATTTGCAAGAAAGAAACATTGCTACTGGAGGGCATGAGAAGGCCGATCAAGCTTAGTCCCATGCAGACAGAGGCAGACACAGTATTTTTGTTCTTTGCTGTACTAGCCAGCCAAGTCTTCAGAAAGTTTAGCCTTAACACTAGGATCAGCTTTGCTGACATGAAGGATTGAATAAGTCAAATGTAAATGACTACTAATGCTGACAGAAAGAACACAGTAAACTCTCAGTATTAAACACTCTTGCAGAGCTCTTTGGATAAAGGCTCTCAGTTACATTAAATTAAGCAGCTAGCTAGCAAGCCAGATAGAGCCAGCAGAAAAACACGATAGATTCTTTTACACTATGTCTAAGCACTATAGGTCAGTGCCTACTTTTGTTAGGAAAATAACATTAGGAGGACATTTGTAAAGAGCCTATCATTGTCTTGATAAGGCTGATACTGAAACTAGTAATCAGTGAAATTGGAGGCATCATATTTCTTGTTTGAAAAGGAGTGAAGTATAGACACAAAGAAAGAGTCCATCTCAATTTGTCCTGGTATTTCCTGATTCAGATCTATCAAGCTAGTATATCTTACTTTGTTATACCTTAGGTGTAGCTTTAGGAGAAAGCCAGTGTTATAGTAAAAGATAAGGTATAATTACAGGTGCCTGGAATAGTTGAATTTGTCTTTATATTTAAAAAAAAGAAAAGAAAAAGAAAATCAAGTTTTTACTGGATAAGCAAATGGTAATTATGAAAGTAGGTAACTGGAATTTCTCTTGTGTAAAACTACAATTTTCATTTGAAACACCATCTCAGCATGTTGCCTTGAAATTAAATCAGTCCAATGTAAACGATGGTGCAAATGCTAGCTTGCACTGGAGGTATTCCCTCACTATAGAAAACAACACGAATGCTTCGGTTCCGGGATTACACAGAAGATGGTTACCCCCAGAGGGACTTCCATGGAAACATGCAGTGAACTGGCTTTGGGCAGATCTTACAAAAGAAACCATGTAAGGGAGTAATGGAGTGTAGCCAAAGAGCCTAAAACTCATCATATTTAGTCATATACGTATATCAGGCTACCTTGACCAAGCCATACCTCTATACACAGCCTGGTGTATAAATTATTCCTGCTCCAAAAGTGAATCCAGGTTCATTACTAACCTTGATGCTTTCATTTAAACAGTCAACATTTAACCGGAAACCCTGCTCTACAAATGGCACATGCATAGTTGACAGAAAAACCTATTTCAGCCATTCGTATCCTCCTTTTTTAAATACCACTTTTCAGCATGGTATGGTGTGGCATTTTTTCGGATTGTTTCCTCTCCTTTTCTCTTCCATAAAGTACAGGCCAAAAATATCTAGTGCACAAAAAGTATTTCTTTGGCTAGAAGGGGAAATCTAGTATTGATAGGAATGCCTCAGCTTAACCCTTCCCCTGCCCCCCCGCCCACACACACACACCAAAGACCCTCGTGTTTCCAGGTAAGTAATGGCTTGTGAAAGCCAGCTCAACAAAGCAACAGACCAGACAACTGCAACATTTCAGAGCAAGTGACATATTAATTCTTTAGCTCTCTTTCTCCTCCTGGGTCTATTACAATAAGACTCAAAGATATTCATCCTACTGTACATAGTTGTATAATCTTTTGGTTAGGCATTGATAATCTTATATATCTTAGGAAATGATGCATATGTCAATGAATCACAGTATATCACTGAATAGTTTAGTTTTGGAATTATGGTTTATTGAACAGTTGGGAAGTAATCATATGTTTATTTTATTGATTTTGGACAAAATACAGTAAGTGTACTATCACTATTTATAGAACTGCAGGAATTTCACTTTACCAAAGAGTTTTTGATTTTTAAAATGTATAGTTGGTGATGCATTATGTATTTTATCACAATAAAAATGTTTGCTGTAGGCACAGTACTACAATATTTGGCTTAGGTAGTCATAAATGTTTATGAGAAATCAAACAGACATAGATTCATAGATTCATAGATTCTAGGACTGGAAGGGACCTTGAGAGGTCATCGAGTCCAGACCCTGCCCGCATGGCAGGACCAAATACTGTCTAGACCATCCCTGATAGACATTTATCTAACCTACTCTTAAATATCTCCAGAGACGGAGATTCCACAACCTCCCTAGGCAATTTATTCCAGTGTTTAACCACCCTGACAGTTAGGAACTTTTTCCTAATGTCCAACCTAGACCTCCCTTGCTGCAGTTTAAACCCATTGCTTCTTGTTCTATCCTTAGAGGCTAAGGTGAACAAGTTTTCTCCTTCCTCCTTATGACACCCTTTTAAATACCTGAAAACTCCTATCATGTCCCCTCTCAGTCTTCTCTTTTCCAAACTAAACAAACCCAGTTCTTTCAGCCTTCCTTCATAGGTCATGTTCTCAAGACCTTTAATCATTCTTGTTGCTCTTCTCTGGACCCTTTCAAATTTCTCCACATCTTTTTTGAAATGCGGTGCCCAGAACTGGACATATAATACCATAAGGTAGGAACAAAAAAACAAAATTAAGGGCAGAACTGTGCAACCCTTACTAGTGTTATGAGGACTTACTCAAACAGATAGACCCTTTGTAATCAGTTGTTCAGTGCTTATTAGCTCAGAGGGACTAGAATCTGTGCCCAGATGAGGATTCTCTGGGATGGGGAAGCTCTTGCTGCCAGAGACAGCTTCCACACCAACTCTGACACCCTGAAATAGGGAATTTGTTGAGAGCATGGGGGAAACACAGCTGCCCCCTGACAATCTCAGCTGGCATAGTCATAGAATCATAGAATATCAGGGTTGGAAGGGACCTCAGGAGGTCATCTAGTCCAACCCCCTGCTCAAAGCAGGACCAATTCCCAACTAAATCATCCCAGCCAAGGCTTTGTCAAGCCTGACCTTAAAAACTTCTAAGGAAGGAGATTCCACCACCTCCCTGGGTAACCCATTCCAGTGCTTCACCACCCTCCTAGTGAAAAAGTTTTTCCTAATATCCAACCTAAACCTCCCCCACTGTAACTTGAGACCATTACTCCTTGTTCTGGTACCACTGAGAACAGTCTAGATCCATCCTCTTTGGAACCCCCTTTCAGGTAGTTGAAAGCAGCAATCAAATCCCCCCTCATTCTTCTCTTCTGCAGACTAAACAATCCCAGTTCCCTCAGCCTATCCTCATAAGTCATGTGCTCCAGCCCCAGCTGGTGTAAGTTAGAGCAACCATGTAGCTAGCACTGGAGTAGCTGTGGCTTCAGAATCAGGGAGCTGTAGCTGGGTCCCTGACACCCCCTTCTCCTTCCCCTGCTCTTAACAGATCTTGGCACAGCAGAGAATCTGTCTCTGTTGACAAACAAGAAGGAATATAATCTAGTTCTTTCTCAGTTAGCTATGTTGTCACAAGAGTGTTACCAAGAGCAAAGGGCAGTAGAACTGATTTTTGTAAAGTAAGTCAACAGATATAACTCCATTCACACAAAGAGCATCTCTATGCATTTTTACATAGTTGCTTTTCAGACCAGACCTACACTTTAAGATCCACCCAAATTGTTGCCGGAATGCATTAGCTGGCTTCTTTGTTTCCCATGTAATTTTAGATGAGAGTTACAAAGAGTATGACTGTATTTAATAGTAATTATTTATATTAGAAAATAGAGTGCATTTTCAGGACAAATTACACTGCTCTACAGCCAAAATGCTTCTGAAATAAATGTAGTCAAACTTTACTAATTCTGGGTCACTGAGAACGAAAATGATGCTTAAAATTGTTGATTGGCTCTAGTTTTCAATATATGCTATTGGGTCAGTATATACGACCCAATCTATGACTGGGTTTGGACAGTACTTGCTTTTTAGGCAAAACAATGAATGATGCAATCTGAAGCTGGTATTGCATCATACATGATATGAATTGCATCATGTTATTCCTAGAAGTCATGGATGATGCAATCATAACGAAGCTTACATCACTCTGCTGAACAAATTGCCCTATATCAGCTCTAGAAATCATACAGTGTCGTGCTCTCTTATTTGTCAGTGTTTGATTTTGCAAAGGGACACATTTCTGTTTAGCCAAAGTGAGCAAAGATGCCTCGTACTTGTGTGAACAGTGCAGATAACTTCTGCTATGTTTGTGGTGAAGTGACTTTTGCATCACAAAAGCGCAGTATAACCACTATGGTTAAGAAAGCCTATCCCCTTTATTTTGGCTGCAAAATTGGAGATCAGGACAAGAGGTGGGCCCCACACATATGCTGCAACACTTGTGCAACAAATCTTCGCCAGTGGTTGAACAGGAAAAGGAAATCTATGCCTTTTGCAGTGCCAATGATTTGGAGAGAGCCAACAGATCATACCAGCAATTGTTACTTTTGCATGGTGCCTCCAGTTGGGAAAGGTGTGTCAAAGAAGAAAAAGTGGACTGTGCATTATCCAAACATTCCATCAGCTATACGCCCAGTACCCCACGGAGAAGGATTGCCGGTTCCTGATGCACCAGAATCATTCTCACTTGAGTCAGACGAGGAAGAGGAAGAGGATGAAACTTCTGGTCCTGAACCATCAATGTCACAGGACCCACATTTTCTCCCATCCTCCTCCTCTGAACCACACCTCATAACACAAGGTGAACTGAATGACCTTGTCAGGGATTTGGAACTACCCAAGGGTAAGGCAGAGCTGTTGGGCTCCAGACTACAGCAGTGGAATCTCCTGGCAGGTGATGTTCGGGTTTCCATGTTCCGTGACCGTCAAAAGGATCTTGTCCCATTCTTCTTCATGGAAGGTGATCTTGTAGCCTGCAACAACATCGATGGTGTGATGGCAGCCCTCAACATCGTTCACGATCCAGATGAGTGGAGACTGTTCATTGATTCATCGAAGATGAGTCTTAAAGCTGTTTTACTGCATAATGGCAATGTTTTGCCATCAATTCCAGTTGGTCATGCAGTCCATATGAAGGAAACCTATGACAACATGAAACAACTTTTGAGGTGCATAAACTATGACCAACATCAGTGGCAGCTATGTGGCGATTTGAAGGTTGTTGCTCTCTTGCTTGGTCTGCAGACTGGATACACAAAGTACTGCTGTTTTCTCTGCGAATGGGATAGTCGTGCAAGAGATTCCCACTACATCAAGAAAATTTGGCCACTCCGACAGTCATTGGAGCCTGGGAGGAAAAGTGTTCAGCATCCACCATTTGTTGAATCAAGGAAGATTTTGTTACCACGCTTACACATCAAGCTGGGTCTGATGAAGAACTTTGTCAAGGCCATTGACAAAACACAAGCAGCTTTCAAGTACCTCCGTGGAAAATTTCCAAGGTTAAGTGAAGCTAAGATAAAGGAAGGTGTCTTTGTTGGTCCTCAGATTCGTGAACTTCTTCGAGATGATGCATTTGACCATGCACTGCGTGGCAAGGAAAAGACAGCATGGAAAGCCTTCCAGTTAGTGGCAATAAATTTTCTCGGAAACAAGGCAGGCAACTACAGGTTGTTGGTGGAAAACCTCCTCAAGGCATACAAAAGCCTTGGTTGCAACATGTCACTAAAGATACATTTTTTGCACTCTCATCTCGATTTTTTTCCACAGAACTGCGGAGCAGTGAGCGACAAGCACAGCGAGCGATTTCACCAGGACATTGCAACAATGGAGAAACGCTATCAGGGCAAATGGAGCCCATCAATGCTTGCAAACTATTGCTGGACAGTGACAAGAGATGCTCCATTTAATGAATACAAGAGACAAGCCAAGAAGCGCCGAGTAGACACTGAATAGGACTAAACTATGTACAGAATAGTTTTTTGCCTTTTGTTTCATAATAAATTTTATTTATATAACCCTTTTGCTGATTTTTAAAGTGTTACATAAACAGGACAGGTGAAATATTATCATGTAAAGCAACCATAAACACATGAAAAGACCTAGGTTTACAATTTATGATTAAAACTCTACTATCTACACAATATACATAGACATAAAGTGTAAAAACTTAAATATCTTAGAAACAGTAGCCAATCAGTTGTTTTAATTGTCATATTTGAATTAAGCACATCAAAATACATAATAAATAGCACATTTTATCTCTGAAGCAGACGACTTCTCAAAAATTGTAGACCAGTGTTATTTTTAAAAGATTTGTCTCTTTTTTAAGGCATACAGTATGTTACTTAGGCTTGGTCTACACTTACCCCCCAATTCGAACTAAGGTACGCAACTTCAGCTACGTGAATAACGTAGCTGAAGTTCGAAGTACCTTAGTTCGAACTTACCTCGGTCCACACGCAGCAGGCAGGCTCCCCCGTCGACGCCGCGGTTCCCCCGTCGACGCCGCGGTACTCCTCTCGTCTAGCTGGAGTACCGCAGTCGACGGCGATCACTTCCTGGTTCGACTTATCGCGTCCAGACAAGACGCGATAAGTCGAACCCAGAACTTCGATTCCCAGCCGCCAAACTAGCGGCTGGGTGTAGACATACCCTTAGTGTGCAAGGCGGAAATTATGTCTGAAGTAATGAGGTACTTTTAATATAAATTTAAGGGGCCCAATTCACTAATCAGATCTAATGGAACCCATTCTGGAGGGCCCTGGCAGCAGAAAGACTTGCCTGGAGCAGAGTGCAACAGCACAAACCATCCACAATCTCCACTGTGCTGGGGGACCTGGCCGTTGAAGGTCACAAAGTGGGTGGGTCTGGCTGGGAAGATCATGTGGGAGAGGCACTGATTCAGCACTTCCACTCCCTCCTTTGTCCCAGAGATGAATTCCCCCTACAGACCCACCTGTCCTCATGAGTATAGTCAGGGAATCAAGCTCCTGCTCTATACATTTGCAATGGTTTTGCAAAGATCAAGGAGGAAATCAGACAGATTTGACTTCCAACTCCCATTATTTTTAAGGAGCTGCGCGTCTAATTTGAAATGCACAATGCAAATATTTACCCTCAAGTGTCAGAGGAGACTATAAAGATCTTTATGGATCTTCACACTTCAAGGGCTTAATTCATTAAAAATAATTATACATATGTGGAGATTTCTTCCTCAGCAGAGCTGAGATATGCAATCAATTGCCAAGGACGAAAGCACAACGTGCAAGCTACATGTCTGTGTGGCAGCTTTTATGTGAGAGAGGAGGGTTCTTTTACATAGGAACATATGTGTGTAAACAGTACTAAGAACAGATCTCACTGGAATTCATCACTGAATAAATCAGAGAAAGTCATTGCATTGTACTAAGGAATCCTAATGCTATAGTCACACTCCTGCTCTCGGGTGCCCATATACCCTCTTCACTTCAGATTCAATACGCCACATATTTCTTCATCTAATAATAAAAGGAATTTTAGGAAGACAAATATTAGATATTGAGTTTGATTTTTTTCCAAGTGTGTTTAAATAAACATTTTCCCTTCCCCAAGGTGCCCTAATATTCTTTTCCAGAAGTGCCAGTGCTGCAAGATTGCAGCTTTTAACCTCAAATTTTGTTTTCCACTATAAGAATAGACTTACCATTAGAATATAGAGCTTTCCTTTTCTCTGTCAGTGTCTGTGTGATTAAGGGGATGAAGTTTCAGTTCGGAACAGCTGATCTCTGAATGTCCCTGGAAAGGATTTGCTGTTGAAGTCAGTGGCCAACAGGAAGCAGTTAATTATATTCTCAAATGCTAGTAATCTATTCTTACTTGTAAATTCTCTGGGCCAAGGACTCTGTCTTCTTAGATGGTGGGAAAGCCTCTTGCACATTATGAATGTTGCCACAATTCACGTAATCATGTCTCCATTTTGGGAAATTAGCTGTCTTGTTATTGATCTGGAGACTTCTATGGCTCCCTCAATCATGATAGTACCTAAGCATATGTGTTAAAAATATAGTAGCAAACCATTCTCTCTCTCTCTCTCTCTCTCCCTCTTCCTCTGTGTTTGTGAATTGGTTTGATGTGTATCTGGTATGAAAACTTTATTGAGGAAAAGCTATGATGAAGAGATGGGTTTCGCATTCATTTCTATGGTCATTTATCTCACCTCTTGCAGGGGTGAGTTCAACAGTGTAGAGCCAGCTTCTCTGAAGTTCAGTCTCCTGCGCTCATGAGCCTCCTCTACCAGTCAACAGTTTCATGGTTCCAGTGGAATCCAGATATTATGGACGTTCATGGTCATGAAAGGAAAGACATTGTCAGGTACGTAGGGCCAATCTCATGGAGGTCTTTGAATATTTTGACAGTCCTTTATTGGACTTTGTATTAAATGGGGAGCCAGTGCAGAGAGTAGAGCATATGGGTGATATGGTCATGCCAAACTGTTTTTACCAGATATGCAGCTGCATTTTGTACCAGTTGGTGGATAACTAACCAGTTCTGGGACTATGACCGCTTACTCAATTTTTCAGATTTTATTTGTCTTTGTGGCACAAGTTTGCACATCATAAAATCTTATAGGATTTCATTGCATAGTATTACACTCCTCAGCTCCTGTTGCTGGTAATACAAGTTGTATGGTATTTGAAACCTATTATGATATTACTGGGAATCTGCTGCAATATCAGACATTGCCATTGACATCAGTAAGGTGGTAAACTAACGATGTAATGTGCTCTAGATGTACATCTGGTTTAATGTTGCCGATTATATTTGACATGTAGGTGGCATGCATCATGTTATCTTGCATTTGTGCAAATGATTCTTATTCCACAGGGAAGAAGACCACCTAGGCAGAATAAATAACACCTTCTCAGTGAAAGCATATCATTAGCTGAAATTCAAGAAATGACAAATGTTTTGTTTGACTGAAAGTTGCTCCACAAGATTTGGAGAGGGAAATATTTTGGAGATAGAAATGACAGTTTTCATAGATTCATAAATAGTTAGTACAGTTTGTTATGATGGGCAGATCACTGGAGACAGACTTGGATTTCTAGCTAATCCCAGAGCAATCTGCTCCTTCCTTGGTCCTACCTTTCTACTTCTTCCTCTGTTGCTCTCTGCCCCATCTCCCAATCTTATATTCCACCATGGCTGGAGAGTCAGAGGATGAGCTACCTGTTTGTAAATCCTTTGTTCAAGGATTACCCCAGAATATCTGCTATGCCAGAGAGGACTCAGGTAAGGTCAGATACCGTCATTGTCGGACTTTCCAAGAGCTGAACATGAAGACATTACTGCAATATAGAATACTGAAGTTCTTTTGCTGTTTCTAGCTTGAACCTGTATTTTCAGCTATTTGTAATGAAATAGAATATAGGAGCTTCATTCCAGGATAGAATTTAGCATATGGCATGATTACCTTTTTGCACAATCTGAAAATCTCCATTTCCCTGTTCATGTATTATAAAATTACTTTAAAAACAGAGTCATGTTAGATAATTTTTATATGCCATTGATAAAAAATATTTAAAGTAAATAGTTTACAGTTTATACTAATCACTTTTGCTTGTTTGAAAAATAAAGGACAAACAACTTATATTTTCCAGTTAAGCAGAAAGTACGACACATGCATTGTACTCTGGATTATATGCTTCTCTCAGATCTACACTACAGATCTCTTACAATGGGCCATATGTTATCTTTTCCCCCATATAAACATGCAAAAGGGGACGACTTACCGCAAAACATACACAGCTTTGGATGGGCTGCAATTGTGCCCCTTCACAGCTGGGAGAGGTTTGACATATGTCCACAAGGTTCACACTTGTAGACAAACACGCAAAGAGTACTGAATAGGTTAATTCTACTGTTAACAAACGCCAAAGCTGCAAGAAATTAAACAAACCCAGCCCTAACCTCCCTCCTTACTCCCCAAACTCCCCTCTCCTGCATTTATGCTGACAAATTTATAAAGTTTCATATACCAGAAGCAGAACAACTTAATGCTTAAGAGTGAAACTTCTGAGGCAACACTGGCTTTAATTTATTTCCAAGTGCCCTTTTATTCTAATAACACTAGGAATTAAAGCCACACCATCAGCCTGCATGTTTTTCTTTAGCTCTGAATTTCCACTTTGCTGGCTCTTAGTCAACCCTTTTACATTATTTAAATGTAGTGCTTTTGCAGTACTCCATGGCTTTCTCAGGCAAATGCTGTGGATTGCTTGATAAGAATGTTGACTGGTTAGAAGTTGTCAATGTTCAGTCCAAAAAACTGTTCCTGAGAAACTGTCACAATAGAAACGTACTGCAACATGGCTACCTGGCGCACCGTTGATTTCCTATCTAATATAATACCATGATTGTATAGTATGTGGTTTTGTGCTTTATTTCTCCCTAGGATATTAACTTTGATGTTTTAAGCATTTAATTCTATGGCTGTGAGTTTTTATCCCTCCACAGAGCTCTCTCCTATTTATCAGTTTGTCAGAATTCACTCCCCAGTGTGTGTGTGCTTAGCTAACTTTATTTAAGGGGAAAAAAATAGGATTACTTCATCATAAGTTGAAACAAAAGTTCCAATCTCTTAGATATGTAAAGCATATTAAGTACCATCTAGGAAAGTGCTCCTTAAAACACATTTGTACTAGGGATTAAAACAATTAATCGCGCTGTTAAACAATAATAGAATACCATTTAAATATTTTTGCACGTTTTCTACATTTTCAAATATATTGATTTCAATTACAAAACAGAATACAAAGTGTAGTGCTCATTTTATTTTTGATTACAAGTATTCGCACTTTAAAAAAACAAAAGAAATAGTATTTTTCGATTCACCTAACACAAGTACTGTAGTGCAATCTCTTTATCATGAAAGTTGAACTTACAAATGTAGAATTATATACCCAAAACCCCTGCATTCAAAAATAAAACAACGTAAAATTTTAGAGCCCACAAGTCCACTCAGTCCTACTTCTTGTTCAGCCAATCGCTCAGACAAACAAGTTTGTGTACATTTGCAGGAGATAATGCTGCCTGCTTCTTGTTTACAATGTCACCTGAAAGTGAGAACAGGCATTCTCATGGCTCTGTTGTAGCTGGCGTCGCAAGATATTTACGTGCCAGATGCGCTAAAGATTCATATGTCCTTTCATGTTTCAACCACCATTCCAGGGGACATGCGTCCATATTGATGACGGGTTCTGCTCGTTAACAATCCAAAGCAGTGCGGACTGACGCATGTTCATTTTCATTATCTGAGTCAGATGCCCCCTGCAGAATGTTGATTTTCTTTTTTAGTGGTTCTGTAGTTTCCACATCAGAGTGTTACTCTTTTAAGACTTCTGAAAGCATGCTCCACACCTCATTCCTCACATTTTGGATGGCACTTCAGATTCTTAAACCTCGGGTCAAATGCTGTACCTATCTTTAGAAATCTTACATTGGTACCATCTTTGTGTTTTGTCAAATCTGCTGTGAAAGTGTTCTTAAAACGAACATGTGCTGGCTCATCACCCGAGACTGCTATAACATGAAATATATGGCAGAATGTGGGTAAAACAAAGCAGGGGACATACAATTCTCCCCCAAGGAGTTCAGTCACAAATGTAATTAACAAATTATTTTTTTAAACGAGTGTCATCAGCATGGAAGCATGTCCTCTGGAATGGTGGCTGAAGCATGAAGGGGCATACCAATGCCAGCTACAAAAGTGCAATGCAAATACCTGTTTTCACTTTCTGGTGACATTGTAAATAGGAAGAAAGCAGCATTATCTCCTGTAAATGTAAACAAACTTGTTTGTCTGAGTGATTGGCTGAACAAGAAGTAGGACTGAGTGGACTTGTAGGCTCTGAAGTTTTACATTGTTTTGTTTTTGAGTGCAGTTATGTAACAAAAAAATCTAAATTTTTAAATTGCACTTTCATAACAAAAAGATTGCACTACAATACTTGTATGAGGTGAACTGAAAAATACTATTTCTTTTTTTAATTTTTACAGTGCACATATTTGTAATAAAAATATACACTTTGATTTCAATGACAACACAGAATACAATATATGAAAATGTAGAAAAACATCCAAAATATTTAATAAATTTCAATTGGTATTCTATTGTTTAACCGTGCAATTAAAACTGCAATTAATCACAATTTTTAATCGTGATTAATTTTTTTGAGTTAATCGCATGAGTTAACTGCGATTAATTGACAGCCCTAGTTTGTAATCTACAAGGAGGAAGGTTGGCCTAGTGGCTAAGGCATTGGAGTTGGGTTCAGGCACTTGAGGTTTGATCACTGGCCTTGCCACAAATGTGCTATGTCACACAAGGCAAAAAACAAACAATCTTTCTTTGCCTCATATCCCCATGCATAAAATGTGGGAAAAAACCACTACTGTTCTCCCATCCTTCGTTTGACTTGCCAGTGTAGATTGTGATTGTAAGGTCTTTGGGAAAAGGGCTCTCTCTCATTATGTTTGTACAGTGCGGCCCCAATCTCAGTTGGGACCTCCACGTGGTACTATACCAAAGATAATAAATGTAATGAATTATAATATCAAATTGCAGGAGTATAACTGTGTTGTCCTACCCTCCCTGCTGACATTCAGGAGGGCAGCCTGTGGTACCGGTAGTGCTGCAGTGGATATTTTGTAAACATTTATTTAAAACTGCAAGTAGGAAGTGGAAGTTTGTTTTTATTCATCTCTGATTTCTCATTCAAACACTGCAAAACATTTACTAATCCTCCTCCTCCAAAACATATGCCATAAGTCTGCCGAGCGGTAGGTTAACTTATCACAACAGTAAACCACTTGAGTCAGAAAGCCTGCCCAGGAGGACACTTCTAGCTCTGAGCAACTTAAATAAAGGGAAGGAAGGAGAGTTGGGTACAAGTACCCCAATGGGAAAAAAAATTCAGCCAGAACTCCTGGGGGGAGGGGTGTGTGTTTGGGGAGTGCGTGGTGGAGTGGGGGGCTCTGATGCTGTTTGAAAGGGTGGATATTACATTCCCCTCCCTTCTGCTTTGTGCTAACTCAGAACTGCTGACTAGTGCAGGGTAGAGGGACGTACTCGCCGCACGCCCTTTGTGAAATCTAGTGTCACAGTTGTGGCTGATCTTGGGGTAAAAGGTGAGTGCGGGGGGAGGTGGGGTGTGCCTCCTCAAGCCTTATCCTGTGTAGATATTTATACAGGACTCATCAGTGGGGTATCTGACCAACTGAAACAAAATTAAATAAAATCAGTAAAATCTAACACCACATTGTCTTATGACTCATTGTCTGCCGCCCCCCTTCTAACCTAAGGAGTTCTTCTCCAATGTCTTTCCACCAGCATCATCTATTGTTTGGTAGGTTTTTGTTTGCTTCCCCCTGTCGCCCTTTGACTGGGTGAGCCATGTTGAGCTATGAGAATGATACCTGAAACTGAGCAAGATCACTTAGCTCTCCACTCCTTCCCCAATGTAATCTGGTAATCATTTAAATGATTTTTAAGAGACCCCACTCTTCATTGGACTCAATCACAGTAAACAAAGCAGAGATAGTTCAGAGAAGATGCAATGCCATGAGACCTTGGACATACAGAGACATTTCTGAGTCCATAGCTCCTAGCTATCAGTCTGGATAGTAAAGAGTTTGTCAAGTATCCTATTCTGGAGAAACAAGGGTGTTCTTGAATTTTCTGGACCTGTTTAATGCACAAGTGATATAATTATGCTGTATGTATTGAAAAAGGATTTGATGAACTGTTTCCTAAGTTCATGATACCTGCAAAATCAGGCAGAAAACTTCAGAGACATTTGCTTTTGTGGTGCTAGCAGTGTGGTTTCATGTTGCAAATTTGGTACCTGTGAAAGTGAGCTTCAGAAAAACAACTGTGTGTGGACAAGCACTGTGCAAATTTCTCTGCACAGCTCTGCCACTACACAAGTTCTTACAAGCTACAGTTCTTTTGGTTTCTTGAAAATAGATTGTTTATATTTGCCAAATTATGGTAATTTGTAACTTGCACAAACAAGGATTAGGATGAGGCCATCATATTCATTTTCACATAAGACCTAATTTGACCTGAGAATTTGATTTCCAGTCTCCATAAATGAGACTACTAACCCACTACTCCAGCTAGGCTCTTGGGTCTTTTGCTATCTAGAAATTATGCCCTCACTTAAGTATAAATATTTATAAAACCTTTGATCTTTAAAATGTGAGAATTGTCTTTTTGTTTATAATTAATATAAATTATAACCCCACTAATCCCAAACCCACTAATTGAATGGATCTTTCAAATGTGAGTAATTTTTTATTTGAATTCGACATCCTTAGGTATTATGTAACAATTAGTAATGATGTGATGGATAATTTTTTTGGAACAGTTCCTGATTCCATTACTCAACTACTCCATCGACCAGTAATTATGAATCATATCTTTAATTAGCTGCTGCTCTTCAGAAACATATGAAAGCCAAGGGCATAAAGTAATTGGCATAAAAGTTTTCCTAATTAATTTATCTGTCCATGTGAGTAACCAGGACTGGAGTCAGGGGAGCATTTATAACTCCAGGAAGGCCAGCCCTAAAACCCAATGTCAAAGGAGATTTATATTTGTGAATTATAAAAAGAACAACAAGCCACAAAATTACATTATCCCTAACTCCAACAATACAGTCCATAATGTGTTGTTCAGAGATGAGCAAAAAGTTTTTATTGATCCAATTCATTTTCATCATATTCTCTAGTGAGTCTTTCAAATCTCTCTGGCCGTTTCCCTCATTTTACAATGTAACAGTAATCAAGCACATTAAGCAATTCATTAAACAACAGTCCCACTGACCACAGGGAGTATTACAGCTAACATTCATTAGGCAACTAGCAACTTTATTTAAGCAGTACAGAGCTCTGAAGAGCAAAACTAAATCCTTTGTCTTTCAGTGCAAGCCTTCGGCCCACCAACGCTGTACTGTATGTGGCTTTCAAAAACTATAAAACCTCAAACCTTGCTGGCACAGACAATGCCTTTTTATAAGCAACAGCCACTGAAAGAAGCCAAACTGGAACTGAGGCAATGTGTCCTGTTTTAATCCTGAACTGACCAGAAATTAAGTTAAGATCTGATCTCAGTGCTGAACATGGATAATTAAGATTTATGTGGATATAAAAAATAAACCTTAAAATATTAATGTTTAGATCCTAGAGTTTCAGATCTGGCTTCAAGAGGGCAAAAGTGAGAGACCAACCGGATATGTTCACATGCATCTGAAAACCTGGCTTGCATGGCATTCTTAATAAAAATGATAAATATTGTCCTTCATAACAAGAGAAGGGATGCTGAAATAACAGAAAGGAAGGCTTTCCACAAACTGATTGTAAGAGTCCAGACAAAGTTTTACTTTCATCGGGGCAATGGACTTGTGTGCTTCTTAAAACCTAATTTAGAAAGGTGATAAGTTTGTGTCTGTTACAAGTTTATTGTAATGTCCTTGTACAACGAGGGAATCCTTACAGCACAAGAATATTGGAGGGTTTTTTTACTTTATGTTTTTAAACAGAACATAGGAAAGCTATAATTAGTGGGGACAAACTCAAACAACATTGGTCAAAATTACTGCAAGTGTAAAATACTTCCATAAAAAGCTGAACTCTTTTCTGAATAAGTTGAAACATAGAATTGCCATACTATATCAGGCCAGAGGTGAAGTTAGGTACTTCCTTAGATATCATAGATGTGTTTGCAGGGTTTCATGGAAGGAACATAGGAATACACCTAAAAATTCCCAGCCTTCCTTTCCCCACATTATTATTATTTTATATTGTTCTTAATACTACCATAGAACAGTCAAAATGATACCTATGCTCAGCTGGTGTAATCAGCATAGCTCCATTGATTGCAGTGGAGTTCTACCAAATGAGGATCAGGCTCACTGAATCCCATCCTTCAGTTTCATTTTTGATAGCCTTTACCATGGTATTCATGATACTGCCTATACCAGCTATCGGGAAAGCTGTGACTGTTGCAGTAAAGTTATGTACATGAAGAGTTTTTAATGGCAACCACTGGAACCTGAGTCAGCCCTGCTGGAATTCAGAACTGTGGTCCTAGAGAGTCTAAATATTTGAAGCCTGATGATTAAGCCACTAAGCCAACTTCTCCAGAGTAATTTTTCCTTTTAAGACACAAAGCTTTCTTTCTAAATCTTGTCTTACTGGCAAGATCTCAGCATAATTCTTTCTAGCCCGTATCTATTGATTGAGCCACTGACATGGTGCCATCAGTAAATACAAAAAAGTCCCCATTTTACTCTGCATTCTGCAGCAGAGATAATAAAAACAGATCATGTGCCAAGCTTGATAGATTGGTGCATCGAGCTACTTGATGGGAGACCTGGGTTCAAGGCTAAACTCTGACTCACACACTAGGCAGAGATAGAGTATAACTGAGGTGAAACTTTCAGTCTCTGATAAAAGGATGATCGATGAGACATTGCTCATGAGAACTCCTCAGTGGCATTTTTAGAGTGAAGGTGACTAAACTCTCTTGACCACAAGGCTTCCAACTGTGATTTAATATGGCAAAGAGAAGGAATGGAAACAGCAATAATACTGGCTAAAAGTGAAATTGGAGGGCAAAAGCCCCGGGATCCATATTTGGACCGTGCCTGAATCTTAGATTCCAGTCTTAGGAAGGTGAGACTCACCTTAAAATATACCCAGTATCCCCACCAACAATCAGAAAGTATATCTTGGAAGAAATATATTCCAAATATTCCGCAGAGCTCTTCTGCAGGTCTGGGAAAGGAACTCATTGTCACAGCTAAATAGACGGGGATCAGATTGTTTAGCATAAATAGTTAACACATATGGCAAGAGACCATTCACGGTGACGTGTCCAGTTAATACCTCTGTGGCCATAGGACAGAAAAGGGGGATTAATAGGTAACAGATTGTTGTAATAAGCCATATTACATTACAGTGCCTCTATTCAGTCCATGATTTTTAGTGTCTAGCAAAGTTATGAATGTAAGCTCCCAGGCTTGTCTTTTGTAGGTGTTATGAAGGTTTCCTTTGAGGAGGAGGATTGAGAGGTCAGAAAAGGAGTGATTGCTTTGTTGGCGATATGTTGTTTTTGCCTTGTGAGCCTTGCCATTTAATGATACAGTTTACATTCAAGTTTCCATTTTTAGAGCTATGCTTGCCTTCTGTGACTCTGTGATAGTCTATTTATATAGCCATCATGCTGAATCAAAGGATTTTAATTTCTTCACTTTTGACTTCTTATAGGCAAAGCTGGACTGGGGCAGTTCTGTCACAGAAGGGTTCCCCTTGCAAGTCTGAAGGGGCTTGTATACCTGCTGCAGCCTCAACATTTTCTTCAGGGAGGTGACTGAAAATAGAAAGGGAGATCTGAAGAGGATACAGTATCAGCTTTAGGTGTGGAAGATGACATAGCAAACCCATTGCACTACACACAAAAACATCTCTTATTAAGATACAGAGGAGACAAAATTTAAACCACTCTCCCATTCCAGAAAAAGGGTAGCAGCCCCTTTCAGTCAAAATGGGACTATGTTAGCAGAGGTACAGAAGACACTATGTAGCTTGATAGTGAAGAACCAAAGACAGATGATAAATATAGATCTTCAGAACCTACTGCTCTCCAATCCCCAGCATTCACAAGCACTGTCATTCATAAACCATTATGAAATAAGATATTTACCTCACTCAGACTTCTTGGCAGCTCTTGGATCAGAATCTCTTTCCCTGCATGCTTAACTATTAATGGTTAATGTGAACTCTGGTTCCACATTCACAGCTAGACAGTTCAAAGTTTGTACAATAGCTTAAGTTCTGTGTATTGTGTTCCTTTATTGTTCGAGGTTTGTGATTACAGCTCCATCAAACTACCCATGGAAAACAACCATAATGACTGATTTTATTAGCAATAGAAAACATTAGAAAATATAGTCATTCAACTGCATATGTTTTCTACACTAGATATTTTTCTAAAGTACCGCATCTGTGATACAGCCATATAAATTCAGTACTTACTAGTGTATATAGTTCATTATATATGATGGAGGGCAGTGAAATACCAGTTTTATTCTCATTGAAAAAAGAGGGGCCATAAATAATGAGAGGTACAGCCTCAAGAGACTAGGCACATCCTATTTAAAACTACATTAAAAACAAACACATTGTTTTAATGTTAAGGTTGCAAAGTAAAGCACACAAAAGTCAGTATGTGACCATTCTGGCATTTCCTATTTCTCAACTAATACAACAGAACACATTTCTTCCTACTCTTAGAGATGTGTATAGCATGCTATAGTATTTCTTTCTTCAAACCAGAGGATTAGTATTGTTACACTTGGTTGTTTTTATCAGAGGGGTAGCCGTGTTAGTCTGAATCTGTAAAAAGCAACAGAGGGTCCTGTGGCACCTTTAAGACTAACAGAAGTATTGGGAGCATAAGCTTTTGTGGGTAAGAACCTCACTTCTTCAGAAGCAAGACTTGCATCTGAAGAAGTGAGGTTCTTACCCACGAAAGCTTATGCTCCCAATACTTCTGTTAGTCTTAAAGGTGCCACAGGACCCTCTGTTGCTTTTGGTTGTTTTTAAACTTTATTTTCTATATTATGTAGAGTAGCATTACAAAAGAATCTCAGATTTCACTTTAAAAAGGGGATGTTTCTAGCCCTTGTGATTATGATAAAAACAAACAACAAAAAACTTGAAAACATCAACCCTAACGGTAAAAAAAAATGGAAATCAAATAAAAAGAACTCAACTTTCCCCCTCAATCTGGTTTCTGAAGCCTGACTCATAGTTTTAGAATTTTTGGGATTGGTAATGCTGGGATGAGCATCAAGAGCAGAATACCTCTTGATAATAAAAGATCATGCAAACCACCTCAATAACAGACTGCAAAAAGAGAAATACAGAAATTGTGTATTTTACAATAAAAATATAGAACTGCAAAAGTGGGGCCTTAACTCAACACCATCAAAATACCACCACCTTGGAAGGGTTAAAAGGAGACAATATAGATCAAGTCTATTGGATTTTGTGAACTTCATACTCAAGAATATTTTTGGTGAGCAGAAAACCCCTGCTGTGGGGGAAGGAAGGGGAGGGACAGGCTCCCTGGACCCCTCTCTCATCAGGTCCACTGTCCATTGTTTGGCAGCCTTTGGGGAATCTCTCTGGAGGCTACCACCCACAGGGTGGCTCCTGTTCTTCCCTTCCCTTTGCAAGAGGGGAAGGTCTGGCTGACACAAGGACAAGCCTTCTCAGGCAGCTCCTAGAGAGTCAGCTCTAAGGGCTCGGTCTCTCCGAGTCTATTATCCCTTCATGGGGTTTACCTTCTACCCCTCTTCCTGGGTCTATTGCTCTACCATCAGTCAGGATGGCTTTAGAAGAGGTGCGTCTCACAGCTGTCTCCTCCTTGACTGGACTCCCTCTGTTCCCAGCAGTCCCTGGTCAGAGCAACTTTCCTCCTGTTTACCATCCCTACCTGTGGTAAGTTTCCCCCTTTTAAGCTCCTACCACTCCAGGCTGAGCAAGCCTTGCAGATGTGTCTCATTAGCGTGGAACAGGCCCAGAGGAGCTCATTAGCCTCCTTCATACAAGGGTGAAGGCGTGTCCCTTCACACCTCCCCAAAGTTAAATTCTCAGGGCAAGCTCCAGACATTGTCTGTAGTGTGGCAGGCCTCAGAGCTTGAGATAACCTTGACCTCACCTAAACCTATTGGAAAGAAACCAGTCTAATGGACCAGGTACATCAATGCCTTTCAGGGATTGCTGTATCAGAAAATGGGGGAAGTGTAAATGTCCCTTTCATTGCTGGAGGAAAAAAAAAGGTAGAAAACATCTCATTTAAACATGGCAGGCTAGATCATAGAATGCAATCAGTAATAGAACCAATACACAGAAGAGATGGCATTATTTCTCTCTTGGGGGAATTGAAGCTAGATCATTAAGAGTTTGATGCATGTGTAATTAAAGCTGTGAAGAGCACGAATTGCACAACAGAAATTTTAGAAAAATCAAATGAGAGTGAAAAAATATGAATGTTGGGAATTCCTAAAGGAAGGGAGGAACTGACTCTATTGCATTCATAGGCAATTTTTTGCCCAAATTGTTCAATATGAGAGAGGAAGACACTCATGCCACGTGAAGAAGAGTTATCACATACCAGTTTGACATTCAATAGGTGCAACAGGCAAAGGGGAAAACAATGGAAGGGTCAGCATTGCAGAGCAAGATCACACACTCAAAGAAGCATGACAGAGGAGAGATTTGGAACATAAACCACATCAAATCCTTATATTTCCATACAAAAGTCCGTCACCACAGAGCAGGCCAAAGGAGAAGACCTTGGTGATGTAGCCCTATACAGCAGAGGGAGTGGATGCCCCCATGTTGCACCTAACAAAACAGAGAATTAAACACAAGGGGAAAATATTTCATACAAAATAAAAACTACATTGACAGGGAGTTAAGGTGGCACAGCAAAGCACTGTGAAATCAGGAAACAGCAATGTTGATTGCACAGCTTTAGCTACATCCTTTCTTGCATCATCCTTATGACTTGGTGTTTTGTTACACATACTTTTTGTCAAATAATGCAAGGTTTATAAAAATTAAACCTTCTACATATATCACTGGCATTTTGTAGTGATGTACTACTGTGCACATGGGAGACATAATCAAGTGCTCTTTTCCAAATCATAAATATCATACACAATTTTTCTACAACCTTATGTACATACATGTAGCCTGATGCACGCTCCCTCTCTCTCTCTCTCTCTCTCTCTCCCGCCCCCCCCCCCCCCCCCGATTAATATAGTTGCAGTATTGGGTTTCAACTCTAATTTCTATGTTACTTATAGAACTGAAAGAGTGGGATGTAAACTAGGACTGGACTGATCTATAAAGGTAGGTGCCAGGGAGGAGTTCCATTTTACAGATGGGATCACTGAGAAACAAAATACTTCAGTTATTAGTCAATATTCATATGCACATCTTGTAACATGCAGCTTGCCTCAGTCACACTTTCAAATATATATATAGGAACCAATCTACTGCCCCAGGTCAAAGAAACTCTCAAGCCAGCTGAGCAGGCATAGAAGCAGTTTCAGAAGTTATGGCAGCTTTGTGGAAAAAGGGCACAGCTGGGACCACCTCTTCTCCCAGACCCAGAACAGTGCAGGGGTGACCCTTCACACTGCTGTGGGGGTACTATGCACTCTCCCCTTGACCCATGTGGGCTGGGGCAAGAGAAGTATTCCAAGAAGGAGCCAGCCCCTAGGCCACAAAAACTCTCCAGCTGGCAGGAGCAGACAAAGAAGCAGCCTCTGCAGGTGCAGCAGGGACCAGTGGATGCTGATGATGTCATGGAACTACTTTCCACAGACTTCATCCTAGACATTCTCTCTCTTATGCTGATTGGCTATCTGCTCCAAACCCTTTCCTCACAGTCTCTTCACCTCAGTCTCATTCCTCTTGGCCTTGATACCCTCCTCCTTCTCCCCCTCCTTCTTCCCTGACCTCTCAACTCCTCTCAGGTTCTCTCTCTTCCTTCCCTTAGCTTTCTGCTTCACAAATCCTCTCCTCATAATTAAAAACAAAAGAAATAAAAAATCATGGCATTAACTTGCAGGCCACCATTCTGTCCACTCGGCTTGTATGTTCTATCCCTCTCCTGTATCCTTTGTTTTGTCTATTTAGACAGCAAGCGTTTGGTGCAAAAACTGTCTCTAATTCTCTGTTTGTACAGTACCTAACAACATAGGGATCTGTTCTCAGTTAACTCCTGGGCACTACTATAATAAACATAGTAAATGTACTGTACAGCTAAATTCGCTATCCACACATGCTCTGCACAGCCCACTTTCCTTCTGAGTGTTGCTCAAAAGTGCTAAAATCATACACAGTAAGTGTCAGGTCTGTTGATTTTCACAAGCCAGGGTTTATTAGGTGTATTGCTTCCAAGCTACCAAATGTTGCTATGGATTTGCTCTGTCTGAATTAATATAACTATGCACTTACGGAGTGCTTTTCCCTCCTTGGATTTAAAAGTGCCTCGCAAAAGTGGACACACAGGAATAGAGCCATTTTACAGACATTTCAGCCAAGCACCTAGATCTGATTCTTTTACTAACAGGCACTGTGGTTTAGTGGATGAGACTTAGATTCTGTTCCCACCTCTGCCACAAACTTCCTAGCTAACCTTGAGACACCTCTCTGGTTCTCAGTTACCCCATCTGCAAAATGGGGGAATATGATATTTGTTTCTTAAGATGTGGATCTCAGGCCTTGTTAAATATGGGTGAGAAGCATAGAGTTTTTTTAAGTGGCAGAAGGCTGAATTAAAATTCGTGATCTTGTGGATCAGAGCCCAATTCTCCTTCTCCTATGCTGTAGGGTTTTAGAAGAGGACCTTTTTCATCTGCTCTTGTATCAGTCTGTGCTATGAAAACTTCCCCCATTAGAAGCAGGTGTCCTTTCTAGCCCTACCCTATTTCACACAGCACAGAGAAATGCGCCAAACATCCTGAGCAAGTTTGTAAACCCTAAACTGTGAAAGCATGCACAAAATACTTGTGCAAAGTATATTTTAAAAACTTCTATACATTTCACACATCACAACTTATCCTCACTAAAAGGCACATCTGTGAGCTAGGGACACTCACTTTGCCATATTTAAAGTCTCTATCATCTCCCATTGAAGTGCTAGGGCTTTTTAAAAAAGGCCCTTTTTAATTATGGAAAAAGTGTATTTCTACTCTCTTACTTCTTGAAAATGGCTGAGCTGATTATCCCCAATCTTTTAAAGAAAATTTGCCTCTGCAATAAGACCACACTTGCCAAATATCAGTCTAAAAACAAAAAGATTGACATAGTTATAAGCAGCTGGAAACAAATCTTTTGTACAAAATTAACTCTAGGCATCTCTGCATTCCTTTTTATCTAGTGGGACACTGTTTGTCCTTCACCTGTTGAAAACAATTCAAGTTAATAGGGAATTATGGTAAGTGACTCTGATTTATTTGACTAAGACAGAATAATAGTTCATCAGTACTGATTAGTAGTCAAAGGCATTTTATTAACATAAAATATAAGGCTTATGCATAATGTGATGTTCTGTTTTCTCTCTCTAAAATCAATAAAAACTAAAAACAATGATAATAGTGATATCAGTAAAATGTTAGTTCTTAAAGTTAAAACAAGTTATATTTTGTTTTTTCTTTATACATACATTCTGAAGGCTTTTGGAGATGCTACTTAATTTTATTGAGGTAATAATAATATATATTATACTGCTTCTTTTGACCTGCCCCTTTAAGGAAAATACTGAAGCAAGTACAACTACTTGGTATATCCTTTTAAATCACTCAATGTTATATGTAATCTTTGCACAGTTTTTTAAGCTGAATTATCAAATACTCACATAAATCAAGCAATTTATTTCCATAAAAATAAACAGATACAGAACTCTTTCTAATTAGAAGGGGCTTCATGATTTTCCACAAGAGTCTATAATTAAAGGTCTCTCAAGTTCATTGAAAGTTCGTTTCCAGTAGATCTTTTGTTTTATAAGAGAGTTTGCTTGCCATGTATTTTTTCAAGACTTTACAAATGGAATATATGTATAATTGTATTCACTATAAGTGAGATTGTCACTGTCCTCAGCACCCATGTGCAATTCACGGGCAACATAGAGAGCTCTCCTTATATCTGCATATGGTACAATGGCAGTTCTTGGGCTCCTGTGAATAAAAGCACTGCTCTGAACTAGCATTGCTGCCAGTGCTAGGGGTACAGGACAGGCCCTCTGAAGAGGCCAGCAGAGCCATCATTGTCCAGGGTGCACCGTTTAAGGATGGTAGAGCAGATACACTTTCCTGAGACTTCTGGAAGCACAATGTTTCCACTAGGAACCCCACAGGAGTAATGTGACTGTGCACCACCCCCAACTACAGATTCTGTAGGAATATCTCAGTTGAGCCCTTAGAGCCAAATCCCACCTTGCTTACTCAGATGAGCCTGGCTATTAAAGTAAATGGAAACACTTGTAAGACTAAGGCAAGCAGGAGTTGACTCTAAACATCTCTGTGTATAAATGGACAGAAAACAATACATAACAAGACATATGCCCAAACCAGTGCTATGATTCAATAAAGCTTTCCTCTCCAAAAGCTCTACTTTCATTCTGAATGGTTGCACACATCATTATTTGGCACACACATTAGATCTTCAATTAGTTGTGTGTGTTTTCCACAGCTACTTTTGTTCCATCTCCTTAATCTTCCCTCTGACCCCAGCCCCTCCCACCCTTAACAAACTCCCCCCCCCCAACTCTGGCATTACAGCACCACTGCCTGAAACTATATAAAATCCTTGGCCTCAAACCAGAGAAGACCTAAACGCAGGAAAGAAAGGATAAATTAAAGTGACAGGGTCTCAGCAGTGGAAATTAGTGCAACTCTTCTAATTGCATGTCTAGCCTGAATGATGGGATACTTAATTCTTACACATCCCAGACAATTGCTTTATACTAACATGAGCTCTGGGAAAAAGGCAGATTCCAGAGACATATGGAGCAGTAGATGGAGTGGAAAAATAAATCAGAGGCCCCAGCCACACTGGAAAAAATGCTTTATCTACATTGTTAATATAAGGTATTACCACCATTAAACAAAGCTGATAATGTCTCCTTCATCCATTTTTGCTATAAAAATAGAACATTAAATAATTAAGTGGCAAAGATGACATGGGAGAGTATTTATTGTTACTCTAACAACAAAGAGCTTTGGGTGAGCAGGTTACATTCCTTTAGTTAGTGGACATAACCCTAAATAGGGGATCCTGAGAGTCATAGTCAGGAAGAACGGTATGCTCTACTCTGCTACTATAAGGACTGCTAATAAAAGGCTTCAAAACTAGCATGGGTTCTTATATCTATTTAACCTTTTGCCCCAAGAAGCAAAGAGCATCTGGTTAAGTGGAGAGTAAAAGCATAGCTACTTTTCATTATCAAAGCTTACAGCCAGAGTATGTGGAAGCCTGAGCTGCCAAGCCTGGGTTAAATGCTTGTTGCCTTCACTGCCTGAGGCCATCTAGCGTGTTTAGAAATGATTAAGTACTGCAGCCTAGAAAGGACCTGTCCTGAGCGTTCATCTCTGACTTCCAGCAGAAAGGAGAGGCTGGCAATGACAGAGGCAGATGGATGAGTCTCATTAGTATGGCGAGGCAGCGAACCAGACTGCCTTCACAGAGCTGTCCAAAAAAAAGAGCAAATTAAAATAGGAGCTGAGAAAACCAATGAGCTAGGTTTTAACTCTCTGATACCTGGTTTCATCCACAGCAGGTTATATGGCTATCTGTACTTCCTCAGAGCCTCTGACCCATAAAGCAGGGAGTTAGCACTTTGCAGCACAGGCATTTCCAGCCTGTCCTCCTTTTATTTTTGCATCTTTCTTTCCTTTATTTTTTAAATACTTCTTGAACTTCCCACAGCATGTCAAGTGGCAGATAAGACATCCGTTTGTATCATTTTTATATTAATGCTCAAATTTCTGTCACCAAACACAAACCGTGATAATTAGGAACACATGGAGAATACAGCGCATGACACACACAAAGTAAAAAAGATGGTATCTTCCCATTAGATGTGTGTTCGGCACCTTCACAAAGATGTAAATACCTCTGAAAACTGGTGTTGCCACACTTAAGAAGAATGTCTCGCTGACCTGAAATGATGACCTACCTACATATATGCACCTCCCAGGGAAAGCAGCAATTCTAGGGATGATGTTGTATTGATACAGTAGGTTGGTAAAGTCAGAGTGGCATCAACTAACGCCTTCCTGAGAGCCTTCACAGTGTGATGGACGGGCATACCTGCAGCTATTTTGAATGAGTCTCCCTGTGAGACTGATGGGAAATTATATCGATTTATTACCCCTACTTTGATTTGTTTGAGTTGATTCAGGCACCATCTAAGAGAAGAGAAGAAAAAAGAAATGCATCTGAATAATTCAAAGTGCAAATTGCTACATGCAGGGAAGCCATTTTAGTTTGTCTTTGCATGTGAGATGAATATTGCAACACAATAGAGGTTAACTATTGCCCTTCATTTTTCGTAAGATGCGGTGGGTAGGAGTAACCCATAAGTTTAACAGGATAATTTTAGAAACAGGTCAAAGATGTAGAACTTCCCAAATACAAACAAGACCATGGAAGCCTCAAGCAAAATATCAGAACAGAAGGTAAAACAATGGTTTACAAAAATCAAGGTTTGGTTAAAAATAAAAATATAATTTAAAGCTGTGGTATTTATAAGTTTTGGAGAGTTTGGGGAAATGTATCAATGCCAGGGTTTCATCTGACTCTATAGTCCCGTGCTGACAGTGCCAATTGAAAGCACGGGATATATTCCCATAAAGAATAGACCACTATGGTGTTTTTCTATAGCACTGTAGAATGTAGGAACCTCTGATTTCACTGAGGTCAATGAGAGCCACACGTAAGGACCTGTTTTTTAGAAGTGCTATTGTCCCTGAGCAATTGCAGATCCTGCCTCTTCAGATTTTTTTGGGGTGTAGGGAGCAGGGAAAGAAGGAGATGTTTCTTCTTCTTCACCTGAAAGTTAGAATGTTAGGCCACAGTATGAGTGGAGAAGTTTGACAAATCCAAACCTGGTGCATTTTGGTGACAGAGATTCCAGAGGGCAGGGAGTTGTTCTAGCTGGAGTTTACTGCACTCAAGGCTCAATTCTGCTACGTGCTGAGCACCCCCATTGAAGCCAGTGGGAGATGATGATGCTCAGCAACTTGCAAAATCAAGCCCTCAAAGTGGCAAAACCTGAGATTTGGTTCAGGAAACTGTGTGCATGTATATGTAGTGTGAAGGAATGGTGCTCAGATCACTGACCGATCCCTTATTTAAGTTATACTGAAAATATAGCAAAAGTGCTTGACATTTAGAAAATAAATAATAATTTATTATTAAAAACAATTTTGAAAGTATAAAAATTGTTATCTATTCATGGACAATTATCAAACCACAAAAGGAGCAAAATGTGAGGAATATATAGTTTACAACCTATAGTTTGACCAACTTTAAGTGTAGACACATCACTAATTTATATCTACATTATGATGTTATAGAACTGATTTCCCCATCCCAGCATTTACAAATTCACTGACTATATTATTCATTTTTGTCCTTATGTTAAATATACAAGAATAAGTCATTTAACTAAATGTAACATGTCAGAAAACGGCTCACACAAAGGAAATAATATTATGCGCTATAAACTCCCATTAACCAGTAATGTGGTTGACTTTGATTGAAGGTGATTAAGTCTAGTGCTCTCTTTCTTGTGATGTTTGTTAAAATAAATACCTATATATTAGAGGAAAGTTGGTGTCTTCTCATTTTGCAAATGGATTGTACAAACCTGATTTCTTTCCCACATTAAGTTAAAATAATGGATTAGTAGATGCATTTTAGGCAAACACAGAGATGCAGGTAAAGAGATAATAGTAAATGAAACAATGTCACTCTGTCATTCACCTTTCCTACTTAAAAAAGGTTAGTTATCTAAAGATAAAATTTCATGGTCATTCTGGTATATATAATTAAATTTGATTGTAAACCTTCTCTTCTGAGGTCAGCATGATAGTATATTCCCTGACCCTCGCCTATGAATATTGTCAGAGGGACTTTATAACTGACACCAAATATTTTCGGTGGGAGATACACTTTTCCTGTTGTCCTTCATCTGGCAGCTTCTTTATGAGATCTAGCAACAGAGGAGACAGTGTGCCACATTGATCCACCTTGTGAGTGAGGGAGGGCAGGGCATTCCCCCCAACCCCCTCAAACATAATAGTCATGACAGGAATCCAGGTGTCATGCCACCACAGTATTAAAATTCTAGAATACTCCAGTTGGTGCTTCTATTGTAGATTAGCATTCTTTGTGACAAATTTGAGGAACTGTCCCAGACTGTGGTGTTAGAAGAGGAGGTTTTGGAACAAACTGATAAATTAAACAGTAATAAGTCACCAGGACCAGATGGTATTCATCCAATAATTCTGAAAGAACTCAAATATGAAATTGCAGAATTTCTAACTATGATATGTAACCTATCACTTAAATCAGCTTCTGTACCAGATAACTGGAGGGTAGCTAATGTATGCTGATTTTTTTTAAAAGGTTCTAAAAAGGTGATTCTGGCAATTACAGGGTGATAAGCCTAACTTCAGTACCAGGCAAACTGGTTGAAACTATAGTAAAGAACAGAATAGTATAGTATCAGACACAAAGCTAAACATAATATGTTGGGAAAGGGTGTTTACAAGCACGTGGACAAGAGTGATCCAGTCTATATTGTGTACTTGGCCTTTCAGAAAGCCTTTGACAAGGTCCCTCACCAAAAACTCATATGCAAAGTAAGCAGTCCTGGGATAAGAAGGAAGGTCTTATGGATCAGTAATTGGATAAAAGATAGGAAACAAAGGGTAGGAATAAATGGTCAATTTTCAGAATGGAGAGAGGTAAATAGCAGGATCCTCCATGGATCTGTATTGGGACCTGTGCTGTTCAACATACTCATAAAAGATCTGGAAAAGGGGGTAAACAATGAAGTGGCAAAATTTGTAGATGATACAAAATTACTCAAGATAGTTTAGTCCAGAGATGACTGTGAAGAGTTACAAAGGGATCTCACTAAGCTGAGTGACCGGGCAAGAAAATGACAGACGAAATTCAATGTTGATAAGTGCAAAGTAATGGACTGGAAAAAATAGGATAGGTCCATCAATGGCTATTAGACAAGATGGTCAGGGACTCCACACCATGCTCTGAGTGTCCCTAAACCTCCAACTGCCAGAATCTGGGACTGGACAACAAGGGATGGATCACTCAAACTTGCCCTGTACTGTTGACTCCCTCTGAAGCGTCCAACACTGGCCACTGTCAGAAGATAGGATACTTGGTTTGATGGACCATTGATCTGACCCAGTATGGCCGTTCTTATATTCTAATAATGAGGGTGCAATATCAACAAGAAGGGCCATAATCTATTAAAACCTCTGATACTAGACTCATAATAATTGGCTGGAAGATTGATGTGTATACACATTCCTCTTTCTACCTTCCCTGCTTGATACACAAAGAAACAAATAAAGCCCATCTACGTAAGCATGAAGCAGACTGATCACCTCTCAAGTGCAAGTAGCAGCCCTGGAAAGAATTTGGCACAGAAGAATATTCTCCTCCTGTGTCAATGTGCAGTGACAGTGAAAAAATCAACCAGTATGTTGATACCCTCTATGTACAGCTGTGGCTTAAAAGCAGCAATTTATCCCATAGCATGGGAAATGAGCAGATTACAGGGAGGTCAAATTGTAAGGTGTTGGGGGTAGACTTAGAGGGAAGTGAAAGAGACTGAATCGACATTGTGATCCCTCAGAGCTTTGGCTGCTCACTACTTTTGGAGGTAAGAAAGAGGACAGAACGCCCAGTCTCCTGGTCAGTGCTGCTGCCCGTTCAGTTTCAGTGGTGGAAAAATTGTCATTTTGCCTCAAAAAGTAAATGTTTCAAAGGGAAGTTTTACCATTTTTGAAACCCAATACCACTGAATCCAGCAACAATAGCAAAATGTAGCCTTTGAGTAAACTCAACAATTTATTCCAAGTGGAAATTCACCATTTGCAGAGGATTATCTCACCACTTTTGTACTGTTCTAGTCCTCAACTAATTGGTCATGTGAAAATACAAGTAGATGGAGTTTGAATGAGACAGGAGAGAACTCCATGGCATAACTCTTTTTTCTCAAAAAAGACCCTCCTCTTCTGTTATTAATTTATAATATAACAAAAGCCTGACCTGAAAGTTAATAAAGAAAGCATGTTTACTAATTAGGCTTTATTCTCATTGGTCCAAGTTAATTGCAAAATATCAATCTATCTTACTTATGAATATGCAAATGTATGTCAGAGTGGTACAAATTTTCAGTATACAGTACTTTGCTAGCTTTAATTACATCAAAAGTGGGTCCATCTCAATTTGATAAGATGGGCCCTACTCTTTAATCAGGAAAATAAGTTTGTCTCTTAATAGGTATCTTCTTTTGACAGTCAGCAAACACTAATTAACAGACATAACTATATTAATTGCATGACTCTACTATATTCTTATCAGCTAGCTGATGTTGCCTGTTTCCTAATGCAAATAGTTGCTGCCTTGGTAAAGTCAACTTGCAAAAGTCTTTCTAATGCTAACTAGCAATCAATGCATATAAGATTTCTAAGATTTCTGTAGGGAATTCTGCATAATAGATGTATTCTGTCTTTTGAGGTATACACGGCCATTTAGTATAATTATTCCTTAGAGCTGCACCTATCATATTATCAGCTTCTTCGGAGGATAAAGAACACAACTTATTTGTGTAAGAACAAAGAACTATAATCTTTTCCTTTAGGAATTGCTAAACCAGTAAGTTAAATGAAGATGTATGACCCAACAGAAAACTTACATTTATAGTAATTATAGTTTTTCCCTTTTCTTAAAAGTCCTTTAACGTTTTTTACTGTGAATTTACTGTTTTTGTAAAGCAGCAGATAGCCCTGGAGACTGCATGGAATCCTACAGAACAGGTATAGTTTGGGCAGTGGCAATCAAAGCTTTCCAACTCTGCCCACCCATAAGTTTTCCCTTAGCCCTATTCTGCAGGGGCCACCTTTGGGACTTCAGTCTCCATGTTCATTCAACCCCCGATCTCTCTAATAAGAGCAGAGTGGGGGCTATCCAGTGTATTGCGCTGAGTGCGGCATGTATGATTACCTGCCCTGTGGGTGGGTGGCGTATGTGTGCAAGCGGTGCAAGGAGCTCCTGGCCCTCAGAGACCATGTATGGGCTTTGGAGGCCAGGGTGGCGGAACTGGAGGAGCTAAGGGAGGCAGAGAGGTACGTTGATGAGGCTTTCCGGGACACTGTAGAATTGTCCCACCTCCGGTCAGACAGCCCCTGTGCTGTTAAAGAGGATGGAAGGCCCAGGGAAGCAGAGCAGTCTACGGGGGCAGAGGGAAACCTTCCCATAGTTGGGACCCTCCTTCCAGATGGTGCTGGGGTTACCTCTCACACTGAGGTTACCTCTCCGGGGAACTCCGAGGGATCTCCAGTTACTAGGAAAAGGCAGGTGTTAGTAAAGGGAGATTCGATCATTAGAAACATAGATAGCTGGGTTTGTGATGACCGGGAGAACAGTATGGTGACTTGCCTGCCTGGTGCGAAGGTTGCGGCTCTCTCGAGGCATCTAGACAGACTTATGTATAGTGCTGGGGAGGAGCCGGTGGTCGTGGTACATGTAGGTACCAATGACATAGGGAAGGGTAGGAGAGACGTCCTAGAGTCCAAATTTAGGCTGCTAGGGAAGAGACTGAAATCCAGGACCTCTATGGTGGCATTCTCAGAAATGCTCTCAGTTCCACGCGCAGGGCCAGGTAGGCAGGCAGAGCTTCAGAGTCTCAATGCGTGGATGAGACGATGGTGTAGAGAGGAGGGGTTTAGATTCATTAGGAACTGGGGAAACTTTTGGGATGTGGGGAGCCTATACAGGAGAGATGGGCTCCACCTAAACCAAAGTGGATTCAGACTGCTGGCACTAAACATTAAAAAGGTTATAGAGCAGTTTTTAAACTAGGAGATGAGGGAAAGCCGACTGCTGCAGAGGAGCATGTGGATCGGACAGAGACTTCTCTTAGAGGAGAGTCTATTGATAGAGAATCTCCAGGTTATAGTCAGGAACAGAGGATGGAAGAGGATAATGTAAGGGACAGATCAGATGAGAAACATTCACATAAAAAAGAATCTGACACATCAGAAAAGGGCAGACAAATAAACAGTGACAAGTTTTTAAAGTGCTTGTACACAAATGCTAGAAGTCTAAATAATAAGATGGGTGAACTAGAGTGCCTCATGATAAAGGAGGATATTGATATAATAGGCATCACAGAAACCTGGTGGACTGAGGTCAATCAATGGGACACAATCATTCCAGGGTACAAAATATATCGGAAGGACAGAACAGGTTGTGCGGGTGTGTGTGTGTGTGTGTGGGGGGGGGGGTGTGTGGCACTATATGTGAAAGAAAATGTAGAATCAAATGAAGTAAAAATCTTAAGTAAATCCACATTTTCCATAGAATCTCTATGGATAGTAATTTCATGCTCTAATAAGAATATAACATTAGGGATCTATTATCGACCACCTGACCAGGACAGTGATAGTGATGATGAAATGCTAAGGGAAATTAGAGAGGCTATCAAAATTAAGAACTCAATAATAGTGGGGGATTTCAATTATCCCCATATTGACTGGGAACATGTCACCTCAGGACGAAATGCAGAGACAAAATTTCTCGATACTTTAAATGACTGCTTCTTGGAGCAGCTGGTACGGGAACCCACAAGGGGAGAGGCAACTCTAGATTTAGTCCTGAGTGGAGCGTAGGAGCTGGTCCAAGAGGTAATAATAACAGGACCGCTTGGAAATAGCGACCATAATATAATAACATTTAACATCCCTGTGTGGGAAGAACATCTCAACAGCCCAACACTGTGGCATTTAATTTCAAAAAGGCGAACTATACAAAAATGAGGGGGTTAGTTAAACAGATATTAAAAGGTACAGTGACTAAAGTGAAATCCCTGCAAGCTGCATGGGCGCTTTTTAAAGACACCATAATAGAGGCCCAACTTAAATGTATACCCCAAATTAAGAAACACAGTAAAAGAACTAAAAAAGAGCCACCATGGCTTAACAACCATGTAAAAGAAGCAGTGAGAGATAAAAAGACTTCCTTTAAAAAATAAAAGGAAGTTCTTCTTCACACAGCGCACAGTCAACTTGTGGAACCCCTTACCTGAGTAGGTTGTGAAGGCTAGGACTATAACAGCGTTTAAAAGAGAACTGAATAAATTCATGGAGGTTAAGTCCATTAATGGCTATTAGTCACGATGGGTAAGGAATGGTGTCCCTAGACTCTGTTTGTCAGAGGGTGGAGATGGATGGTAGGATGGATGGTAGGAGAGAGATCACTGATCATTACCTGTTAGGTTCACTCCCTCTGGGGCACCTGGCATTGGCCACTGTCGGTAGACAGGATACTGGGCTAGATGGACCTTTGGTCTGACCCAGTATGGCTGTTCTTATGTTCTTATGTTATGTTCTTACATAAGATTGACAACAAGGATGCTCATTAATGTTAGTTGTGATGGTGTTTACATGATGTAGGCAACAGGCTGTTATCAGCTAGTCTGATAACTTCTTTTATATAGACCAATTAAAAGCCATCAGATGATGGTTACATTTGGTCTGTACTGGTGTACACTGTGTCTGTATTGATGTCCTAAAAACAAACAGCTCTATAATCAAATATATGACATCTCTCTTGGTACCCCATCTAAACATGCTGCATTCAGCATTGGTGTCCTAGATGTGAAAGGCATAGAGCAGGGGTGGGCAAACTTTTTGGCCCGAGGGCCACATTGGCATTGTAAAACTGTATGGAGGGCTGGGTAGGGAACGCTGTGCCTCCCCAAACAGCCTGGCCCCTGCCCCTATCCGCCCCCTCCCACTTCCTACCCCCTGACTGCCCCCCTCAGAACTCCCGACCCATCCACCCCCCCGCTCCTTGTCCCCTGACCACCCCCTCCTGGGACCCCCCTGGCTCTAACTGCCCCCCGGAACCCCACCCCCTATCCAACTCCCCCTGCTTCCTGTCCCCTGACTGCCCTGACCACTATCCACACCCCTGTCCCTAACTGCCCCCTGGGACCACACCCCCTATCCAACTCCCCGTGCTCCCTGTCCCCTGACTGCCCTGCCCCCTATCCACACCCCCGCCCCCTGACAGCCCCCCCTGGGATTCCCACGCCTATCCAACCCCGTTCCCCATCCCCTGAACGTCCCCCCCAGAACCTCCGCCCCATCCAACCGCCTCCTGCTCCCTGACTGTCCCCTGGGACCCCCCCCCCCCACCATGCTGCTCAGAGCAGCAGGAGCTCCCAGCCCCACCACCCGCACTGCCAGGTAGGAGCGGCAGGCCAGAGTGCAGGCGGTGTGGCACGCTGCAGCTGCGGGGAAGGGGGGATAGCGGGGGAGGGGCTGGGGGCTAGCCTCCCTGGCCGGGAGCTCAGGGGCTGGGCAGGACGGTCCCGCGGGCCAGATGTGGCCCGCAGGCTGTAGTTTGCCCACCTCTGGCATAGAGTATCATGCCATTCAATTCTCCTCTAACAATTATACTTGTATAATGCTTTTACATAATATAAAGGTGACGCTGTAATGTCTATGTTAAACTAGATAAATATTATACAAACAAAAAAAACTACATTAAAAGAACATTATAAAGGTTGCACTGTCAGGCACTCCAAAATTAGGAAATGCCAGATTTAAGGTTGGCTGTGCCATCTTACTCCAGCACCTGTATGCATATGCTTTATATCTGATCACATACTGATCACATATGGTTTTCTCCATAGGACCCCTGCCTCATTCATTGCACAGGATAGATGGTGCTTACTGAATGAGCAGCTATTCAATATTTTGTTTTCTCCACGTTGTTCAATGTGTGCCCCCCCGGCCTTCTTTACTGCACACTATTCAAGCCCTGCTCCGAAGACAGAATTATTCATTTCCTCATGGGCTCTTGTATGGTGCTCATCACAAATCATTTATTTATGTTCACACTGTAAGATGAGGGAGTTGTATTATCTCCATTTTACAGATGGAGAATTGAGTCAGAGAGCTTAAGGTCAAAAGTTTCCACTAATTTTGGGTCCCTGATTTGAGACAGCCAGGACCTGATTTTTCAAACCACTTAGGGGTTGTCTACATGAACATTTAGTTTGTGGTAAGATGGGGTGTGATCTACCGCACACGAGCCTGCTGCAGATTAATTGTTCATGTGGATTCTGCTGATGCACGTTAACAGTTTATTAATGTGCTTTGATCTAGTCCTCTTTGAAACTGGACTAGACCAAAGTGCATTAACAAACTGTGAATACATGTCAGTAGGGTCCATGCAGACAGTTAGTCCATGGCAGACTAGCGTGGGGGTAGATTCACACCCCAGCTTGCAGTGAACTACTTGTTCAAGTAGATAAGCCCTTAGTGCTATATAGCACTTTCTGTGTTCAAAGAAGAGCTCTCTTTCAGTTGTAGCTGTGAGGTCTCAGCACTTCTGCAAATCAGACTCCAGGGGGGCAAGTCAGGCACCCAAAAATGAGGAACACACAATTAGTGACCACGTGTGAAAAGCCTGGTTTAAGTGATTTACCTAGCATCATACAGAAACTCTGTAGCTGAGACAGGGATAGAATCCAGTTCCCAGGCAGCATTCAACTGCCTTAACCATGAGAACTTCCTTTCTTTAATGTAATCAGGCAGGAGTTATCAGGGTCATCAGCAGGCTTGGAACCTTAGATCCAATTCACAGACCTCTGCCACTTGAAATAGCAGTAGTCATTCTCTATGTGGACCAGCACTAGAGGGGGATGGGACACTTTCCGAATGGGTTTCACAGATGTTTGCTGACATCAGAGGAACAGCAAGACTCAGAAATCCTGGGTTCCATTCCAGGCTCTAGCGGGGAGTGTGCTCTAGAGGACACAGCTTCTTCTGCTCATTCCTCCTAAGCTTCTACTCTACCTCTTCCAATTTTTCCCCTTCGCTCCCAGTCCCTGGCCCAGCCATTCCCTGTTCCCCCTGCCTCGTTGCCCCAGATTTGCCTAGCCAGCCCCAGTTCCTCCCCTCTCAGCTCTTCATCCCAACCTGCGTTTCTTCTCCCTTCCCAGTTGCCCTTCCACTGCCTATGTTTCCTATCCTCACTTGTTCCCAGTCCTTGTCTCCCTCCCCAGCCTCCTGGATCTTTGCCCCAGTCTCTTTGCCCACCCAATCCCAATTCTTCCCCCATGTGTTGGTTCCCCATCAGATCTGTCTCGCCTCCCCTACTTCTTCTTCCTCCTGTCCCAACTGTTCCCAGTCCTGGTCTCCTTGCCCAGACAGTCCTCAACTTCTTTGAGGTTAGATTAGATTATCCAGTGGTCCTTTCTAGCCTTAAAAATCTATGAATCCTCAGCTCCCTGTGTCTTCACACATGGGTCCCAATCTTCTTGCCCAGCCATTCTCAGTTTCTCCCCAACATAACTCCCCCCCCTTCCACTGCTAGCCTCCAGTCCCAGTCAAGTGTGTTGTCTTCCTCCCCCTCCCCGCCCCACACCAGGCTCCTTGTCCTAGTCTACTCCTACAACCCCTCGCCAAGCTCTGGCTCTTCTCTCCTTTGTATTAGAAGCAGGTAGCTTCTTTCTCCATGCTGCCTAGGCATCAGCATCAGGAGTCAACAAGAGCACAGGGGAAACAAACTCCTTGTTCTCATTTCCCATGTCTGGCCCTGGCACCGCCCACAGCAACCCAGAGCTGCAATTGCAAGGAAAGTTCTTCTCAGTCCCAGGTTGAGCATGCCCAGTGTAGTTGGAATTTTTTGAGGAATTTAGCCGCTAAAATCTAAGAAGTCTCTCCTTAGCATGTGTGATCTATGATTTTTCAAAGGTTTAAAACTTGGCCAAATTTGGGTCAGATTTCCATAGTGATGGCAAAAGGCACAGCCTTGACACAAAGTCCACTCCTTGCCAAATTTCAAGTCCCCCCTCCACAGCATAGGGCACTAGAGCTTTTCAAAAAAAGGTCACCAGACTTTAACATGGGCACCACAACATATTTTTCACTAGCCTTCTTTTTAGAAGTGGCTGAGCTGTTCTCACTTGAAAAAAAAAAAGAAAAGAAAAAAAAAATCCAGGCTGAGGAAGACACCCAGCAAGGAAAATTTAAGCCCAAATGATTGAAGTTAGGCAAAGTTACAAGCATTTGAAGTGCTGGGCAACCTGAATAATAGATGGTTCTGTCAACCTCACCTATAATAATAAACATTTGAGTAAAACAGTTTTGGCAAAATAAGACTCAGTCTGATGGGATGGGATGGGCTGAACCTTAAGATAGTTTACATAAAAGTCATATCCAGGGAGAGTTATTCAGACCTTATTATATAAACTTCAGTCTACCATGGACCACAGAGTAATTTTACAGGTTCCTTATTCACAACAGCTTAGTCACCTCACTACATCCAGATTCTTTACCCTGAACACATCAAAAGGGAAAAAGAAACAAGAAGATAAACTGTGCTGATTTTAAAATGTTGCCCTTCATAGCTATGCACCAGGGTTAAAAAAAATTCAAAAAATGACTAGTGCAGTATAAGCACATTATTGTTTTGGAGTCTGAGTGTTTTACCTAAGCTCATTAATCATGTACTTTTAATGTATTTTTCAATGTCCTTTTACTAATTTTTTTCTTAGAAAAAGAAAAGAAGAGAAAGGGGAAAGGCACACAAAGTGAGGGGAGAAAGGGGGAAATTCTGGATGTAATGCAAAGCCGATTTGGAGCTTTCATTATCACCTTTTCTCCCTGTAGGCATTCATTTAAATGTCAACCGTTTGAAGGCATACCAATAAATATATAAATAGTACAAAATAATTTAATTTGCAAATTCAACATGGGAATAATGACACTGGTTACTTAGGACTTGTCCACTCCAGGAAAATTCATAAGCGTCTTTCTCCACTGGCATAGCTACACTGCTGGCTGCAATCTGGAAAGTGTAGTGTACACAGGACACAAGAATTTTTGCCAGGTAACCCTGCTAAGATAACATAGTGGTAAAAGTGTAAACACCCTGTGTACCTTCCACAACTGCAAGGATAAATGCCATAGTGGTAAAAATGCATGTGCCTGCGGGAATCTGCCCAGCATACAGCTGATTTAGGATTGAAGCAGTGCAAAAGGGATGAAGACCTTATAAAAGGATATGGCTTCTCCCCCAACGAGTTTCACTTTTCTTCAAATATTTATCATTTGGTACAATCTAAAGGGAATCCATTCTAAAGGGAAAAGAAAAGGTGCTCTTCAGGAGTATTTTAGAATCATTTCTGGTATGGATGAGTCAGCGGTATCCAGAGAGCAGATTAGCTCCACCACTGGCAGAGTACCATCCTTGCAGTTGGAAGTTTCCCAGAGCCACCCTGCAACCCATCAGTGCGTACTGATGGACTGGTGTTGTGCTATCTCATGCAGAGTATATGTACTTGCATTAGTTCTAGCAAAAACTCAATCGTCTTGTGTCTTCTTATTCCCTCTATGAATGTGGTCATTTTCAGTCATGAGGCCATATGTTATTAGTACCTACTGCTTCAGAACTTTCAGCACTTTGATTCCTGGACAGCAGTTGCTTTATGCATGCTGCATTCTTCTCCCTCAGTGGTATGTTTGGTCAATCTGTCAAAGTGTTTCTTTCACTGCATTTACTGTAGCTTTATTTATATGCAAGAATTCATTCTTGGACTGCTCTTCACTGGGATGCCATGTGTGTCCCATTCATGGGTCCACATGAGACAGTTTGCATTGTAGCGGTGCTAACAAGTCAATGAAGCCAAATATGCATCTGAACTACTGTCTGCTGCTTTTTTCCACCAGGCCTGAACATCTGCTTTTTGACAAATTGCCTTTGCAGCTTATTTGCTTAGGAATACAGTGGTTGGGATGCTATGCCTAGAAAACAGTTTCACCAGTGTTCAAAATGTTTTCTAATAATTTTCTGTCACTTTGTGCAAAGAGAAATGGAAAGAAGAGGAGAGATCAAATGAAGATTACGGGATTCCGCTTGCCAAGATCTACCGCACAGCACCAGAGATTAGATGACTACATTTTAATATTAAAAGTGATTACAATTTTAAATAGTAAAGTTAGAATGATTCAGCAGTTTGGATAAGCTTAATATAAGGCATAAAATTACTTCTGGGTACCTATATTTTCAAACCTCAAAATGCAAATTGATTGCTAGAGAGGCTTTTTAACAGGAAAATGGATTTCTTCTGACCCAAATGGAAATTAAGCCACATTAAATAAAGTTTGTCATTTACAAAAAATCTTTTAATGCTTTTTTTGGCCATATCTTAGCTTGAGAAGAGACAATGGGAGATATTTCAAATGCAATGTATTGGATTTATCTATTTGACAGGGCATGTGGGTATGTTCCCTGCACTGTTGCCCCCCACTTTTTTGCTTAGCCCTAGCCCCACCATCCTGAAGAGCGACAAAGATGCTCTCTTCTTGTGGATCTGAGGTATGCAGGAAGTGTGTGCGTGTGTGTGTGTGTGTGTATGTACAGATTGAGGAGAGCATGGCGCTCAAGGGGCAGTGGACAAGGGATACCTGATGTAGGTTGCCAGCTGGTTGGGGGGAAGCAATGAAGAAAGGGCTACAGCAGAGTAAGAGGGAGCAGTGAAGAGAATCATGGAGAGAGCAGCACAATGGGTTTGCACCTTCTACACCTCCAGCATCTACACCTTCTATGTCTCCTGCACATCCTAAGTGCTTATTGCTGCACTGTTTGCCCCTCTAGCCAAGCCTTAGAAGGCCATTGGGGTGTACCACCCTCCTTGCCCAATGTAGGCTGCGGGTTCCCATACTCCCTTCCAGTGCTTAGTAGTCTTAGCAAGGTCTCCCTACTCTCCACAAGTCTTAATAGACTCCCCACAATGAGCCTTTTAAGGCTTGCCAGGGCACTGATGTACTTCCTTAGGTGGAGGTCCACTACCAGGCCCTTATAGGTTCATAGGAATAGGTGTCACTATCTTAGGTGTACCAAATCCCTTGCTGTCCCCAAATCTCTAGACCTCATTAGGTCCCCAGGAAGAAAGGAATCCCATCTCCTATGCCCAAATAAGATCTGCAGGAGTGAGCATTCCTCTTGCCACTTGTGAGTGGCATGCAAGAGTGTGCTATACTCTTGCAGAATCCATGTAATCAGGAGGAAGGGAGAAAAATGGCCAGCAATATATAAAAGCTGATAAAAGTCCCATTGTGAGTTTGTACCTGGCTCAGGTCCACTATGCAGAGATTGGTGAAAAAGTTTATAGAGTTGTATGATTTTCATATTCAGAGCCTGACCAATTATTGATATTATGTTCAAGAATATTAAATTGGGGAAAAACTCCTAATGAAAATTGGGCTAAAATGTGAACGATAATGGGCAGAGGACTAAAGGGTAGCAGGAAGGAGAGAGGACAGGACATCTTAGAAAAGAAATAATGAGTGTCTGTATGCATCTAGAGGACTGTCTTGTCCTGAGAGGACTGTCAGAGGTGGCAAGAGGAACAGATAACTCCAGGTAAGCAGGGAATGCCTTGCAGTTGGCAGCACTCTAGTGGAGGGAGGATGGCCATTCAGATTACACAGCCAAGAAAAGGAAGAGGATAATTTTTTTAAATTATGTGTGGAAAACAAGTTAATGCGAGCATTAAAAACCCTGACCACGCAGGATGTGCCAAAGTTAGTTTGTTCGGGTGTGGAATTTTTGGACAAGAGTGAGGGTTTTCCCCCCCCCCCCTCAAGCACCAAAAGCAAGTAACTGCTTCCAGTCACTTTGGGAGCTGGAACACATGAGGAATGACTGCAAAATGCTTGAGTCAGATAAAACACATGACAGAATCTGAATCCCACTACCGATTTGTTGGAATAGTCTCATCAGATCCAGAAATGTCCTTTACTCCCAGCCTTGTACACATTCTCTAGAATATCTGGCAGCCTTATTAGGCAATCTCTTAAGAGACTGTCTTAATAGACTGCCCCTAAGCATTCCTCAAATTGAGTACAATTCAGCCTCATCTTTAGTAGTAGACTACGATGTCAAACAACTGATTTCTGCTGGTTCCTGGAGTGGTCTTGTACATAACAATACATATAATTATCAACCGTTCCTGACCCTGCAATCAGATGTAGTTGTGCTATTTTATGTTTGGCAGACATGCTGTATGATTTAGCAAACCCCTCTAATTACAAGTCATAGTTTTTACAGGTTTCATTTGTGCTATTTTAATTCCATCCAGAGCAGCACTTAAGTCTTACAGTTTCTTGCTGTACCCTTGCATCTGTCAGGAATCAGGATTTGCAGCAAAGCCATTCCCTGGGAAACCTATACAGCTGGTGTGTAAAACGGTGCTTGATTGGTTGGAAGAGTCAGCAGACCAGTTCAATAGCTGCTCAAAGCATTTGCCAATAGCTGCAGTAGTTCCTGTGCCGGCTTTGTTCCCAACCCTGCTCCTGCCTTGCCTGGTTCTGACCCTCAGCTCTGATTCCTGACTTCTGACCTCGGTTCTGGCATCTGACTCCAGTTTTGACCCTTGGCTCCAACTCCTGTCTTCTGCTTCAGCTCTGAACCTGGCCTCTGACTACTAACTCTTACTCTAATCAGTGGGCACAACTGTCCATGTCCTGGTCACTGACAGCATCTGCTATATTTGATCTCTTCTGGATTTAAATCAGAATTTTGCAGGATGCCATGTAAAGATTAATTATCATTCAGAAAAGCTAAGTAAATCAGAGCAAACATTTACGCTTAACTTTTATTCAGCTGGCAGGTGATGTCATATCATAGCAGGGCATCATTGCAAGAGCTTCATTTCAGTATCTGACAATATCTCATTATTTTCCTGCCATCTTGGGGGCTCTCTGACTGAAATAAAGCAATGAGAACGAGGCACTGCTTCAGATTAGACATGCTGGTTCTCATCTTTGGTCTTGTCACAGTTACTCCTCTAGCTACATGTCTGTCCCCTTTCTGGACAATCTGAGTGCACCCCCCCTCAGATCTTGGGACTCTTGCTGTTACCTGTTTCGGAGCTGAATGTTGTGATTCTTCCACTCTTAGACTGGGAGCTTCCCTGTGTATGCCAGCCACTTATCCCCCTGGGTTTCAGGCACCTGTATTTCTTCCCTTCTGGGACCTGTGACCAGAGATATTCACCAAAAACCTTGTTAAGAAAGTATTTTTATTTACTAGTTGGAGCAAAGCATTAGAGAATAAAGATTTTAAAGCAAACAGTTTATATGTAGATGACATCTTTCTTATGCTTTACTACAAGCTAAATTAGAGAGGGTCCCCTCTTAGGTTACAGGAACAGAACAGGCCCAACTCACATTCTCCCAGCAAAGCCTAGCTCCTCCTGTGTGTCTTTGGGACTTGGTCTGTTTCTCCCATTGACCCACTCTGTTCAAACTGATTTTGAGTGCTGCTCAGGGAAAATGAGCTACAGACTGTAAAGCTACTTGCTCTGGTATTGTTTCTTAATTACCTTGAAGCGTAGGCTGTTAGGCAACTATTAGAAATGTCCTCGGTCCTGGTTACTGGGTAAGCTATGCCTTAGACCCCTTTCTGACCCTCTTGAGTACACCCCTTCCGGGACAGGTTTTGTTACCTTTTCCTGCCTTGAGTGGAACCATGTGGTCCAACCACTCTTAGACTGGGTCTCTGGGCTGTAGCCTCCCTGTTTACCAACCATGTTAACTCAACTGGCTCAAGTGGGTCAGCCTTTTTGCTCTGGGAGCCTGTGACAGCAGCTGACTTAAATGGTTCATAAACAGCCTCTACAAAACAAAGTAGCCTCTAGTTGCCCAAAGGAACCCACTTTTCTAGATGCTGTGTTAAAACAACAAATAGTTCTAGATGCGTATTTCCTTACCTAAGCATTACCTCTCTAACCGCAGTTCAGTTAGATCCAGCTTATTCCCATTTCTGGGGTGGGAGAGTCACCTGCTTGTTGCATTTCCTGTTTCTCTGCCTGCCAGAGGCAAAGCTCTAGAGGTTGCAGCTGACAGCCCACTCAGTTCCCCTTCTCCCCTAGGCCAACATTTTTAAGGTGTAGGATCCATTTGATTCTAGGCTGTGAGCCTTGGTTGTCTTTCACTTTAAGGAGACAAGGAAACCAAGCAGGGGAGGGATAGCTCAGTGGTTTGAGCATTGGCCTGCTAAACCCAGGGTTGTGAGTTCAATCCTTGAGGAGGCCACTTAGGGATCTGGGGCAAAATCAGTACTTGGTCCTGCTAGTGAAGGCAGGGGGTTGGACTCAATGACCTTTCGAGGTCCCTTCCAGTTCTATGAGATATAATATATGGAGATATACCTATTATAAGAGTCAACCATGCCAGCCTGTTAGGAGCTAGGCAGAGGCATTTCCCAATTAATAGCTCCCCCCACTGTTCCCTTAAGGAGCCTTATCTTTGCTCTTGTTTCATTTCCTGTTGGCTTCTCTCTTAACAATGTCCTATGATTTAACTCCTGACAGTCAGACAGGATAATAACAGATAAACTGAGATTCATAGGATACCTGTAAAAATAATATACATAACTCTCTCATTCTCCACAGCCTCCTTCCTTTTTCCCTAGGTGCATAGGCTCTGCTACCTAGTCAGACTCGTAGAATGAAATATCCATTCCCATATGTAATACAGACATACCACGATAGTGTCAGACTGGAGACGCTATTAATAATTAGTAAAGAACATCTCCATATTTATCATAGATCTTTTATACAAGACATGTCCTACCTAAGTGTAGGAAGGAATGGGCCACTTATCACTCCCATTTCTCTGATCTTGGATGTCTAATGGCTGTCTTATGGTTGGGCAACAGAGACTGGACAAGAAGTCAGCAATGGATAGATGCATTATGTGCATTATGATGGGGCACTTCTCCCTGCTGAATCATAGACTCAGAAATATGTAGAAACAACATAGTCTCTGATTGATGGCATGTAACTCATCCATAATGATCTGTATAATACAGGGCAATCATTCTGTAGACTGGTGCAGGTCATTGAACAACATGTTTGCAATCCTGCAATCCATTACAGTTCAAAATGGGAATAATGACAGATGTTTCAGGCAAACCTGCCCAAACACATAAGAATTTGAAAATCCTTTGCACTAATATTACACAGCATAAACATTTCATTCAGCATCATATTCTAAGTATATAATGTAATGGAAAACAGTTGACTAAGACTACCTACTGTATGTTTCCTACTACCAGTGTGATATTATTTAAAATTCTGTCATTAACTCTAAATTTTATATGGATCCATTCAATATATATACAGCAATACTGTGTATTTTAATGGAAAGAAAATTTTCTTCAAGATTCCGTTCTCTCTGTTTGAAATGAACGTGAATCTTCCAATGTTTCTCTTAACTGGCTTAGTCTTAAGATCTGAATGTGGGACTGATAACTGGTTCAGAAAAATAAAAAACCCTTTTGCCCAAACAGTGACCCATTTCTAGGACCAAACTGAAACTAACCCTTTATTAAGGTTTGTATATATGTTTTATTCATTTATTTTTATTTACTTCTTGGCTCAACCAAAAGTAGAAGTGCTGGATATCTTGTGAATAAGCCTATCGATAAAATTATTTCTAGACCAGTATCACAGACTCAGTTACACTTTGGATAATCTTGCAATAAATATCCAAATTTTTGAATGCTTATCTGAACCAAGCCAAGACATTGCATCTTTTCAAATTTGCACTAACCTCAGTGATTTTAGACAGTTTATAATTTAAGCTATTTAAAGGATTTCTCAAATATCAAAACAATGATATTTTAAATACACACAGTTTTTTTCATCCCAGTGCATCTACAAAGCACTTAAAAACACTGGTGTGTATATTATATATATACACATATACACACACATACACACACACACACAGCATCATTCACACACAGCTATCTCTTGGATGGAGGTCAAAAAAGACAGACAGACAGCATACTAAACAAAGTTTTGAGGAGGAAAAGAAAAAAAAGCGAATTATATAAGTCTCACACATTTGTTAGGGGAATTCATCTCCAGTAGTGGGATACACATTTCCCTTCACACAGCTGGAATGTGGCACAGGAGAATCCTAACATTTGGAATGTAGTCTACATTATTGCAATTTCAGGTAAACATGCATTATGTTCTTCTCTCATTTAAATTATACTGACGGCTATAGAAAAGACTACAAGCCAAACAACCTAATATATTTTGGAAAAGCAGCTATTGCATTTGCTCTTCCAAGTTATGTTGATCTTCCAAGATATGCAGTGTATTAGAGGGCAGATTGTGGCTTCAAGTAATGTGACAAGCATATTAGACCTTACTAAAACTCTCTGTAAACAATTCTGAATGTAGAAAATTTGTGACATATACTTATGAGTAATTAAGTAGAAATGACAATTTCTGTGTAAAACTGCATTTACCATTCTAAAATCGGAAGACAGTACTCAAGAATATCTTCAGCACAAGAAAAATTGTTACCTCAAGCCATCCTCATTGCCAAAACCCTAATCCTTATCAAATGGAAATCACCATCTGTCCATTAGATCAATGACTGGCACTTGGGTCTCATTGATTTAGCTATTATGGAAAAGATATCATATAGGATACATGACAAATTAGACTCTGTCATAGATATTTGGTCAGATTTTACTCAATCTTTCCAAATGAGATAATTAGCTATAGCTTTTGAATTTTAAGCTAGTGTAAATGTTACAGCTTAAGCTACTGTAATCTCTCTTTCCTTTATCCACTTTTCTTTTTCATATACATGGATAATGAGGCTTTTTGTCTATATTTTTGGTGTCACATTTAACCCCTCCCCCAACATTTTCTCTCTGAGTGGAATATATAAAAAGTTGTACGTTGTTAATAATCAAGATCAAGTATTTTAGAAGAATCCAGAATGAACCTCTGTGTGCATTGTAAATCAAAATTTAAATACTTCAGTCATATTTCATTCTGGGATGCCCATTCATAAGATTACATATTGGAAGAGAGATTTTGTACAATACTTACATTTCAAATACCTTTTATTAAACAATTTTAATGCTAAACCTGATATTTATTGTAATTCTTAATTACAGTAAATATCAGTGATATCATTAAAGTTGTGTAAATTATAATCTTAAAGTGTAAATACTTTTCTTAAAACTTCATCAAACCATATGATATGGAAGGCAGAAGGTGGGCAAACTCACCCACCGTAGATGGCTCAAAAACAGACTCCATCTTCTCTTTTAAATTCTCCTCTTTGCAAACCAGATCCTCCTTATCTGGGTTAAGTTGCTGCCAGTTCATTTTCATCCAGATCCCTATTTCAGGCAGACATTGAAAAACTACTAATGAGATCGCGTAATCTGAGTTCAAAGAAAATAATGGGAGAGAGAACATATTTGTTGGGAAAAAAAGATAGCCTCAAAACTATATTACAGCCAAGGCCTTGTACATTGTATAATTCTGAGGCTGGTAAATTTGTTGCAGACTCCACACACCAATTTGTAGAGTTGCAATCCAGATTTTAAGTTTTCTTTAAAAAGTGTCTAGCTTGTCATGGTTGCAAGCAAATCTTCCAAGCATATAACTGAAGCAGAGATGTCTTCATGAGACTGCAAAGAACCTGAAACAAGAAATCCAAGAGAGGTGTGAACTGCTGCATTCGTGTCTGTGTGGTGTTAACTCTGAAGGCTAATGATGCCAATGCAATTGCCTATACTTTGCTTAACATGATTAGCAGATGAAATAGTAAACACTTCAGCTGTTGTATTTATTATCCCACAATCTCAACTCCCTTCTAAAGACCAAATGTCTCCTAACCAGTTGCAAAAATCACCCCTTGACAATTCCTACAGTGCAATTATGTGCTGTCCATACTCAGCATATTGATGATTGACAGTCTAAAGGTGGAGTAAATTGATTTTAATATTACAAATAAATAACAAGGGATACTCTACCGATCATAGTATTCATTTTCGTTTTTAATTCAATACAAAATTCTTTGGCATTTATCGGAGCATGCCACAGAATTTCCAGGCTGCTACAAGTGCCATGGAAACAAATGAATCTTCCCATAAAACTTGGGTACACTTTGCCACCGAGTAGACAGCACCTTGTTTGCAGAAAGCTTTTGATAAATGTGCAGCATTTTGGAGTATAATAATGCAAGGTGCAACAATACTAGATATATATGTACCTTTACTACTAGTGTTTTCTAACTCAGTTTTTGCTAAAAAAACAGAAGTAATATAGGGATCTTTGAATCTGTAAATACAGGCTGTATGTCAAAATCTGCCCTGTCTTCTAGCCAATGCCACTCCACTGAAGTCATTGATATTGCATGGGGTATAAGTCAGTGCAGAATTTGGCATTATAGCTTTAGTCAAAGCTGAAATTTCTTTAAAGTTCTGCTGTATTGGGACTTTTAAAGCCAGTCAAATTGAATCTGTAATTTAGCTTCCCATTACTTTTTCATGACACCTTCTAGGCCAACATAACTTCCTTGGTGCCCAAAAGATTTACAGTTTATGTCCTGGAATATAGCACTCATATGACCCTATGGACAAGAGTCACATATATCCAGTTGCTCTATTGGTGTAATACAAAAAATTAATGAGGCCATTTCTGAAAGGATGTTCTGGTAATTTACAAAAGCATGGTACATAACAAGCTAAACATACCATAGATATCACATAACAACATGTAAAGCTGTAAAATAAATTAACACCAATACAGCATGTGCAAAATAAATAAATAAATCACTTTGTCAAGTTCTAAATGGAAACTAATTATTGATATGATTCACTTCTAGGTTTTTTCTTACCTTCCCTTGTAATTTCCTCTATGCTTGCAGTATTATTTTAAATACATCTAACTTATTACACCACTGTCCACCATGTCCTTATGTGTCTTTGTTTGAGTAAGGGAGGAGTCAGGATGGGAATCTTTGTTATTGAGCAGAACTCTTGCTTCAAAGAAGTCACTACTTTCTTGATTTTTTTTTAAATAAATGCCAGTAGATTCCCACTGACTTTCAGAATTTTTAACAATTGTATTACCTAAAAATATACCATAATCACATCAGAAATTCTATTAGTCTGAATCTGAATCTTTACGTTTCACCTTCTGATTTAACACACAGTACAAGGCATATTCAGGTCTCCCCATTGTTTTAATATTCTGTATAAAGAAGTTTACACTTTATGAGTCATTTAAATAATAGTAACAATATTTTGCCCTTTAAAAATATCTAAAATCCACTACTTTATTCTAAGATAATAATGACTCCACATTAAAAAAAAAAATAGTTTAGGCCAAGCTGCCAAATCCTATTACAGATTCAATCCTATTAAAACGTTCCCAGGTTTAAGCCTGCTTTGGAGTTTTTCATAAGAGTGCATGACCCCTACCAAAACCCCTACATGTGTGGTCAAGGGACCGAAGGATAATTGTAAACTCCATGGGCTCCCATTAATCTCAGCACAGTCAGATATTAGTGCTTGTAAATCAGCACCTAAACAATAGTTTAGGACAATAGTTAAAGCCATCAATAGTCTTTTAATGAGGCAGATCAAAAACAAATGAAAGCAGCAGGACACTAGGATTTGCCAAGGAGGGGAAAGGAAGGCAGAAGGCTTTGTCTGATTTCTTACACAAAAGTAGATCGAATTAGTCCAGGACCTGTGCTCTTACTACTGGATCTGTTGTTAAAAATATATAATTTCTAGTGCCTCACTCACTTTCAGTTTACAGGGATCAGGAGTTTTTTATATATCTAAAAGATGAGGCTATAACTGATCATCACATCAGGTGAATGTGGAATGTGTGTCTGTCAAGAATTAGAATGAATTATCTACATCCTCGCAGGCATACTGTGCAGCTTTTGAAATTCCCACAGATGTTATTTAGCCATCAGAAAAGAAAGTGTCCTGTTATGAAGTTCTACATTTAAAAAGGGGAAGAAAATAAAGCATGATAAGAATTTACTACCTAACACGCATGTGCAGCAGTAGTACCCTGGTTGCTGGGCAACCTAAAGGCACCGTGCCATAGTAAAAGGGGGAGTAGAGGAGACAAACGCACAGCAACATAGGCAGCTGAATTAGGTAGTTAAGAGGACACGCACTAGGAGTCCCCTAGCTTCCAGATCATTTCTATTTTATCTTTTTATTTTGCTGCTAGCTGCTCTAGGCACAATTAGCTTAAAAAGCTGTGAGGCAGAGAATAGTTGGGGGGAAGAAGCTTTAAACCCATAGAAAAGCTTGTTTTATGTTATTCTGCCGAAACAAAAGGCCACAAGAAAACATTTTGAAAACTAAAGGGGGAGACTAACTTGTTCATCTTTTTTTACAGCTGATATCTTGACATCATGTATTGTGTAGAATGTCAAAATAAAACTAGAAGCGCTTCCAGTGCCTTACTTAACATTTGCCTTAGGAAAAAGCATACTGTAGAGCTACTTTAAATTACAAGTTCGTTTACAAAACTTTTTGCATCTTCAGGGCTGTTGCCATTTTTCTTTTCCTTGGGTTATTGTTCCTGAAATGAAAAAGTGTGTCTAAAGATCTCAGGTAAAATCCTTTCACAGTTTCATATCAATCAGGCCAGAATTTCACCCCATTTCTTGCATCCTTTTTGCCCATGAGGAGTTAGGTTTCATGCAAATAATCCCACCCCACTACTTGCACAAGAAACAGCTACTGACATACATAAAGGGTTACAGGATTGGAGGCCAGTTTATATAGCACTCTCTTTTTCAGTATCTTTGAAACAACACTTAGATACCACAATGATAGCAACTATAGAAAACTAAACAGACATAGAGGAACTGTAGAGCAGTCTATCACACTGGGCAGGTAGGATGGGCATGATGTCTTAATAGGTAGCACTCTCTTGCTCTGGATCAGATGGTTACAGATCTTTGCTCCTCTCTAGAAATTAGAGAGTTGCATTTTCATTATACAGTTGGAAAATAATTCTGTGGCTAATAATAGTCACTCTCTCTCTCTAATGAGATCACTTCACAGTCACTGGCAGTGAGGCAAACATTTACAGCTAAGTGCTCAAAAGAGTGTGAAGTACAAACTGTATATAAATCATTCCTCTGGAAAACACTATTTGAGTACAACACAAGATACTTTCAAGTATTCCTAAAGCAGGAAGAATGTACCACAGTCAGACTGAAGTGACTGTGTACATCAGCCTGATTCCACTTGTTCTTCACTAGAGTTAACAGCTGTCTACATTATCCCATTCTTTCACATACAGGTCCCCATATACAAGACCAGCTACAGTCAAAAATTCTTATTACACAATTCCAAGAAGCTGCGTAAGACTAACAGAAGCATAAAAAAGTAGTACTACTGTTGGTCACCAATTCCAAAGTATTTGTATTTGGGGAAGCTGTTAAATGCTGCCTCTGCAACATATCTGATTTACATTTTTTAAAATCCACAAAACTTTCTAACCATTACTTTTTACTGCTCTCCATAGCCAAAAGGTGGCAGTGTACTATCCATCATTCATTAGTGACACTATCTGCAGAGATATACTTGTGTTGAGCAATTGTATCCACTTTATATCACCACGGTATGCTGATTTTCATTATAAAGATTTAAAAACTGTAATTTCCGTGAACACATAAGATTAATTATACAAATCACAGTGGAAAGCAGCAGAAACATTCTTTGATAAAGAAATAGAAACTAATCTGATCTCAGTGATTCTGCAGCCCATTTAAGCTCTGCCTGTGGTATCACAACCAAAACACCTTGCTCAGTCTGCAGTTTAGCTTTCCTAGTCTTGTACCAGAATGAGGAACATGGAATGAGTCTTGCTGACTAAACATTGTTTCAGAAGTAAAGAAGCTTATATGAAATAAATATGCTGTAATGACTAGCCTACACATAGTGTCGTAATACATTATACATAATATTTAGCACACACGTATATATATATAAAAGCATGTTTCATAGATGTCAAATCTGGAGCTAGTCAAAAGTTTTCTTTTGAAACTTATTTTCAATGGAAAAAGGCCTTTTGCAAAGTAATTCTATTATCATCATAGAAATGCTGGGTTTTCATAGAAAACCTGAAAACAAAACAAAACAAAAAAAGATTTTTGGTGGCTGAAAACCAAACATTTCCAGTTTTCAGGTTTTGTATGAAAACCTTAAAATATTCAAAGAAAATTTTTGACAAAAATGAAAATAGACAATTTTGTTGACATTTTTGCAGGGAAAAAACTAGCCTTTCCCAATCAGCTGTAGTCACAGCACTTTACAGATGTTGACAAGCATCATTATCCCCATTTTACAGATGGAGGAAATTGAAGCATAATGTAATGCTCAAGTTCACACAGTGAGTCAGTGGCAGAATAATGAGTAAAACAGTCTAGTCTCAGTCTGGTGCCCAATCCATTGCTTCCTCAAATATCTGTGTATAATATCTATTCTAGTTTGTGTCATTAAGTGGATACTATCAGTGCCTGGAAAAGAAATTGATGGCATTAAAGAGTAATTTGCTGTTTCTCAAATGGTTCACCTTTGTCCATCGTTGTCCCACTTTTTCAGCTGCAACATGGAACTGGGATTATCAATGGACACCTCTCCCTAATATGTGTGCTCTATATTTTTTAGCCATCTTGATGCCTCCCTCTGATTATCTCATGTCTGGGTAGTTCCAGGGGAGCGGGAAGGAATATGGTGAAAGGCACAATGGATTTCAGGGGGATAAATGGGAGGGGCTAAAACTCACTTTTTGTGTTCTCCTATCAGCCATGAGTGTTGCCTTTGGGACAAGCTTCAAACGTGTCATCTTAGCTGAAGCAGGTGGGAGGCATCTCAGAGACAAAGTGAAAGGGGGGAAATGGGACTGTATAATTTTAAACCTTGCAGATTGGATCTAATGTCAGCCTTTGATATTATTGACCATGAGGCATTTTGAGTTGTATGTGGGATGTATCAACTAGTGGATTACTCCTTCCTCAGATTAAGCTGGTGTGCAGAACTCCCTAGGATCACTCATCTATGTGTAGGTAATTGCAAAGCAGCAGGGGAAGTGCTGAGATATTTTGGGCTATGGTGACATTAGTGTGCACTTCAGCTTCTTTTAGTAAAATCTAGAGGATACATTTTCATTGCTGTCACAATGCCCAGCCAAGATAGGAGATAGGAAACTACACAATAGTGAACTGACTTTCCTGACAAGATAGGTGAGACGCTTCTTGGTAGGAAGAAGCTTCTAAAAGAGCAGGCTGAGATGATTGTCAGGCATTGAGGAAGTTATCCCCAACTTTTCACCAAAGTGTTCACTGTGTAGAAGTCCTATTGGATTCTTTGCTGTGCCTGGATTCTCAAGTAGCAGTAACGGACTGTAGCTTTACTGACCTCTGCAGCAGGCTAGGAGCCAGTGATCATTCCTCTATGATGCACACCTCACAAATGTCAGTTGCACCTTTGCCACCTCCAGGCTAGTTGCTGCAATGATCTCTACTTAGGGCTAGGCTTGAAGACCACCTAATAGCTTCAGCAAGTGCAAAATACTGTTGCATGCCATCCTTAGCAGGGTATGCTACTATGAACACCAAATATTTATATTCAGAGTTTTATATTGGCTTGCTATTCATTTCTGCATACAGTTCAAGGTGCTGGTGACTATTTTTATAACCCTGACTACTGTGTGACCCAGTGATGTGAGTGATTGCATCTTGCCTTATATATTGCCATGCAGTCACATTTGGATGGCTGTCAGTCCCTACATTAAAAGTTCCTGGGCCCCCTGCATTTGCAGCTTGCTCCCTTTTGACCTGATCCAAAGCCCAGTGAAATCAATGAAAGACTCCCATTGACTACAATGGGCTTTGGGTCAGGCCCTTTGGACAGGCACCAGAGTGTGAGGTTGGAAAGCAAACATACATGGCTCACTTATTTTGTGTAACATTTTTGACTGCTTTTGTTTAGTCTTGGTCTTTGCTTATTTTGGTTTTTACTTTTCATTGTTAATTTGATGTTGTGGGATTAACATTTGGTATATTATTAAGACATGGGTCTTAAGCCATGTGAACGATAGGAGTAATGGCAGACTTAGTGCCATCAGAATGGCTGCTCGTGTAATTTGAATATTTTTTTAACTGAATGCACCTGGTTTCTATGACAGTAGGTGCTATATAATTAACACAGTAAATATCATAAATATTCAGAACAGGGAGCTTTGCAAATTTTAAAACGTAACTTTTTTTATTTTCCTGACTTTTCAGTGTATGACATTATGAATTATATTGTACAATTTTGTATTTATTTATCATCATTATGATTTACACTGTGATAGCAATACATGTGAAAGAGTTGAGTGTCCAAAGAGAAGTTGAGCAGAGTATGATTACTGATGAGTGAACCTCAAAACATTGGTGACTCAGCCAAATTTATAGGTCTCTGGTGTCAGAAATCTGAAATAAAAATCTCATGAGAATAGACTTCATGAGATTTTAGGTAATTCCAAATTCCAACTAGGTCAGAAACATATGGTCAAAATCTTGCAAGCAAAAGTGTTCTCACCAAATCTTCAGTACAGTTTTGTAGATTTGAGAGGTTTGGACAGATTGGATAGCTTTATATAACCTAAGCTCTTGGGTCAGAGGGAAAAGAGATTCAAGTGCAGGCTGATGGAATGGAAAGTTCTGAGCTCTAGTTTGTTGCTACAGAGGAGACATTATCTTCTAGGTTCCTTAGTGAGAGAAGCTTAATACAAGGTTTTGGAGTCACACAATATGTTGACCATAAAGTCAAGGGTGAAATCATGGTCCCATTGAAGTCAATGAGAATTTTGCCATTAATTTGAGAGGGGCCAGGATTTCACCCCCTTCCCTCCTTTTTTGGGGGGGGGGTGAGTCTCTGTTCCTACACTTGCCTACTCTCACACACTTTCCCTGTAGACTTTAAGGTCAGAAGGGACCATTATGATCATCTAGTCTGACCTCCTGCACAACACAGGCCACAGAATCTCACCCACCCACTCCTGTAACAAACCCCTGACCTATGTCTGAGCCATTGAAGTCCTCAAATCATGGTTTAAAGACTTCAAGGTGCAGAGAATCCTCCAGCAAGTGACCTGTGCCCCACGCTGCAGAGGAAGGCGAAACCCCCCCAGGGCCTCTGCCAATCTGCCCTGGAGGAAAATTCCTTCCCGACCCCAAATATGGCGATCAGCTAAACCCTGAGCATATGGGCAAGACTCACCAGCCAGATACTCAGAAAGAATTCTCTGTAGTAACTCAGATCCCACCCCATCTAACATCCCATCACAGGCCATTGGGCATATTTACCGCTAATAGTCAAAGATCAATTAATTGCCAAAATTAGGCTATCCCATCATACCATCCCCTCCATAAACTTATCAAGATTAGTCTTGAAGCCAGATAATGTCTTTTGCCCCCCACTGCTCCCCTTGGAAGGCTGTTCCAGAACTTCACTCCTCTGACATTAGACGAAGGTTTCTAACTTTCAAGTCTAAACTTCCTGATGGCCAGTTTATATCCATTTGTTCTTGTGTCCACATTGGTATTGAGCTTAAATAATTCCTCTCCCTCCCTGGTATTTATCCCTCTGATATATTTATATCATATCTCCCCTCAGCCTTCTTTTGGTTAGGCTAAACAAGCCGAGCTCTTTGAGTCTCCTTTCATAAAACAGGTTTTCCATTCCTCGGATCATCCTAGTAGCCCTTCTCTGTACCTGTTCCAGTTTAAATTAATCCGTTTTAAACATGGGAGACCAGAACTGCACACAGTATTCCAGATGAGGTCTCACCAGTGCCTTGTATAATGGTACTAACACTTCCTTATCTCTACTGGAAATACCTCACCTGATGCATCCCAAGACCGCATTAGCTTTTTTCATGGCCATATCACATTGGCGGCTCATACCAATACTCCGAGGCCCTTCTCCTCTTCTGTTACTTCTAACTGATGAGTCCCCAGCTTATAACAAAAATTCTTGTTATTAATTCCTAAATGCATGACCTTGCACTTTTCACTATTAAATTTCATCCTATTACTATTACTCCAGTTTACAAGGTCATCCAGATCTTCCTGTATGATATCCCAGTCCTTCCCTGTATTGGCAATATCTTCCAGCTTTGTGTCATCCACAAACTTTATTAGCACACTCCCACTTTTTGTGCCAAGGTCAGTAATAAAAAAATTAAAGAAGATTGGTCCCCAAACTGATCCCTGAGGAACTCCACTAATATCCTCCCTCCAACCTGACAGTTCACCTTTCAGTATGACCCGTTGTAGTCTCCCCTTTAACCAGTTCCTTATCCACCTTTCAGTTTTCATATTGATCCCCATCTTTTCCAATTTAACTAAGAATTCCCCATGTGGAACCGTATCAAATGCCTTACTGAAGTCGAGGTAAATTAGATCTACTGCATTCCCTTTGTCTAAAAAAATCTGTTACCTTCTCAAAGAAGGAGATCAGGTTGGTTTGGCATGATCTACCTTTTGTAAAACCACGTTGTATTTTGTCCCAATTACCATTGACCTCAATGTCCTTAACTACTTTCTCCTTCAAATTTTTTTCCTAGGCCTTGCATACTACAGATGTCAAACTAACAGGCCTGTAGTTACCTGGATCACTTCCCCCCCCCCCCTTTCTTAAAAATAGGAACTATGTTAGCAATTCTCCAGTCATATGGTACAACCCCTGAGTTTACAAATTCATTAAAAATTCTTGCTAATGGGCTTGCAATTTCATGTCCCAGTTCCTTTAATATTCTTGGATGAAGATTATCTGGGCCCCCCCGATTTAGTCCCATTAAGTTGTTCGAGTTTGGCTTCTACCTCAGATGTGGTAATAGCTACCTCCATATCCTCATTCCCATTTATCATCCTGCCACTATTCCTAAGCTCCTCATTAGCCTCATTAAAGACTGAGGCAAAGTATTTGTTAAGGATAATCTAGGCATGGCCCAATATCTAAACCTCCACTCCATCCTCAGTGTTTAGCGGTCCCATTTCTTCTTTCTTTGTTTTCTTCTTATTTATATGGCTATAGAACCTTTTACTATTGGTTTTGATTCCCTTTGCAAGGTCCAAATCTACATGGCTTTTGGCCTCTCTCACTTTATCCCTACATGTTCTGACTTCAATAAGGTAGCTTTCCTTACCGATCCCTCCCATCTTCCACTCCTTGTAGGCTTTCTGCTTTTTCTTAATCACCTCTCTGAGACGATTGCTCATCCAGCTTGGTCTACAACTCCTGCCTATGAATTTCCCCCCCTTTCTTTGGATGCACGCTTCTGATAGTTTCTGCAACTTTGACTTGAAGTAATTCCAGGCCTCCTCCACCTTCAGATTCACAAGTTCCTCAGTCCAATCCACTTCCCTAACTAATTTCCTTAATTTTTTAAAGTTAGCCCTTTTGAAATCAAAAACCCTAGTCACAGATCTATTTTTGTTTATCCTTCCATTTAGTTTGAATGGAATTACCTCATGATCGCTCGAACCAAGGTTGTCCCCTACAACTATTTCTTCTATGAGGTCTTCACTACTCACACCAAAACCAAATCTAAAATGGCATCCCCTCTTGTCGGTTGAGCAACTATTTGGTGAAGGAATACATCAGCTATTGCATCCAGGAAAATCTGAGCCCTATTATTATTACTAGCACTTGTCCTCCAGTCTATATCTGGGAAGTTAATGTCTTCCATGATCACACAATCCCTATTAGTATTTACTTCATTAAAAACATTAAAGAGGTATCTATCCATATCCAGATCGGATCCCGGCGTTCTATAGCACACCCCAAGCACTATCCCAGGGGAGGCTCTAGTAGCTTTCTTCCCCAATGTGATTTTTGCCCAGACAGACTGTCTTATCCATTCCATCACTTCTTATTTCCTTACAGTCTAGCTCATCATTGATATACAATGCTACTCCACCACCTTTGCCTTTGTCTTTCCTAAACAGCACCTGTACTCCAGTCATGACTACTATTCCACCATGTTTCTATTATCCCTATAATATCTGGTTTCACTTCCTGCACCAGGAAAGTCCTCCTGCCTACCAGATACTGTATTGTTAACTTCCATGTGCTTTATTTATGCCATTTACAGGCACAGTCTCACCATGACTAAGTTAGCTAGTTCTTTACAGCTGCAGTGAATATTGTTAAATATTTGCACTGGGAATATGCCAAGATTTGAAAACTGCAGTGGGAACAATCCAGGTGCCAGAAACAGTTACACTGTTGGGAAAATTCATTCTTGCAGCACAACTATGAAATTTTGAACCAGCATTAATTGTCCCAATAGCTAATCAAATAAGAATGTAAGTTTTATACCACACTTCAACACACTTCTATTACAGGCACAAGGACCAAATGAAGGCTATAGTGTTCTTTGGGTGGTGAGCTTACAGTCACATCACCAACTATTTAGCTAAACTCTGTTGCCTGAACTGTAAAATATTAAGGATCCAAGATAAAAATGTGCTCTCTCATGCTTCAGATCGGACCAATTCTATTACGTGCACTATTGAAGGATGAAACCTTTCTCTTGGATCAAAATGCTGGTGAGGAATATTTATAAAGTTATCTTCATGGAAACAAGCAGAAGGCCAAAGGCAAGAGTGAAACAAGCACTCATAAAGTGACTTTTTAGATTTTTTAAGTAGGTCAGAGCTAAGGTATATTATTCTTACTGAAAAAGTCATGTTAAGCCTTTCAATTAGGAAAGGATCCATTTATAAAGTTCTTCCATTTTTTATTGATTTTTATGTCATTCTTAAGAAGATGAATAACCATATTATACAAAACTGGACTAAGAGAAAATTTCTTTCATGTCTTCTGCTGCTGCCAAAGAGAATGGTTTTGGCCATCTCAGTACTTAGCAACATTACCATTATAGAACATTAGATTAAAGGCAACATCAGGTGGTATAGCATTTGTTATCAGCCTGGCCAAGTTCCCCTTCTTTGTTGTAAACAGCCCCACATCCTGGTACATGTGCTTCTAAGCTTCCTGAGTCTGATAGCAACTGGTCTCTGTTCCTAGTTCGGCGTCTTTCATGCACACTTCCAGGTACAGACCCCATGTCTGAAACCATTCTTGGGCAGTGGGACCCTGCAGTCCAGCCACTTTCGACCATGGAACCACTGCCACAGATCTCCCGAGCTCCCAGCACTAATACTCATTTCCCACCAGAGTTCCACCAGGCTGTAGGTGCTTTGATGTCTCAATTAACCCCTTCAAGGATAACATAAAACATAACTTCTGTCACACTGGGTCATCCATCTTGCTCAATATCCTGCCTCGGACAGTGGCCTGTACCAGAGCTTCAGGGAGAGGGTATAGAACAGGACAATTATGGAGTAACCCGCCCATATCTTCCATTCTTGGCTTCTGGTAGTTGGAGGGTTAGGGTCACCCTGAGCTTGGGGTTACGTCCCTCACCATCTTGGCTAATAGCCATTGATGTACATATCCTCCAAGAACTTATCTAGATCTTATTTTGAACCCAGTTATAACTTTGGCTATCAAAACATCCCATGGCAATGAGTTCCACAGGTTAGTTCTGCATTGTCTGAAAAAGTACTTCCTCTTGTTTGTATTAAACCTGTTTCCTATTAATTTCACCAAGTGACCCCTGGTTTTTAAATTGTAGGAAAGGGTAAATGATACTTCCTTATTCTCTTTTTAGATACCATTCATGATTGTATAGATCTCTATTATATCCCCCTTAGTCATCTCTGTTCTTAGCGGAACGGCCCTAATCTTTTTAGTCTCTCCTCATATGACAGCTGTTCCATACCCTTGATTATCTTAGTCACTCTTCTTTGAACCTTTTCCAGTTCACTATATCCTTTCTGAGATTGGGAAACCAGAATTAGACACGATATTCAAGGTGGGCATTATGATATTTTCTGTCATTTTCTATCCCTTCCCTAATAGGGCCTAACATTGTTTGATTTTTTGGCTGCCACTGCACATTGAGCAGATGTTTTCAGAGAACTGTCCACAATGACCCCAAGATCTCTTTCTTCAGTGGTAACAGCTAATTTAGAACCATCATTATGTATGTATAGTTGGGATTTTTTCCCCCCAGTGTCCATTACTTTGGACTTATCAACATTGAATTTCATCTGCCATTTTGTTGCCTAGTCACCTGTTTTGTGAGATTCCTCTGTAACTCCTTGCAGTCTGCTTTGGACTTAATTATCTTGAATAATTTTGTATTATCTGAAAACTTTGTAACTTCACAGTTCAATCCCTTTTCCAGCTCATTAATGAGTATATTGAACAGCATGCGTCCCAGTACAGATCCTTGGGGGACTCTGTTCACTTCTTTCTACTATGAAAATGGACAATTTTTCCTACCCTTCGCTTCCTATCTTTCAACCAGTTACTGATCCATGAGAAGGCCGTCCCTTTTATTCCATGGCTACTTAGTTTCCTTAAAAGCCTTTGGTAAGGGCTTTCTGAAAATCCAAGTACGCTATATTCACTGGATCACTCTTATCTACATGCTCGTTGACTCCCAAAGAATTCTAATAAATTGGTGAGGCATGACTTCCCTTTACAAAAGCTCTGTTGACTCTTCCCAACAAAACTTGTTTATCTATGTGTCTGATAATTCTGTTCTTTACTATAGTTTTAATCAATTTGCCTTGTATCAAAGTTAAGCTCATTGGCCTGTAACTACCAACATCTCCTCTGGAGCCCTTTTTACAAAAAATCAGCTTTACATTAGCTACCAGTCATCTGGTACAGAGACCGATTTCAGTGATAGTTTACATATTATACTTAGTAGTCCTTCAATTTCATATCCAAGTTCTTTCAGAATTCTTGGGTGAATACCATCTGGTCCTGGTGACTTATTACTGTTTAGTTTATCAATTTGGTCTAAAACCTCTTCTACTGATGCATCGATTTGGGACAGTACTTCAGATTAGTCTCCCAAAAAGCCTAGCTCTAATGTGGATATCTCCCTCACATCCTACACAATGGAAGATCAATGCAAAGCATTCTTATAACTTCTCTCCAATGGCCTTGTCGACTAAGTGCTCCTTTAACACCTTTGTCGACTAGTGGCCCCATTGTCTGTTTGGCAGGCTGCTTGCTTCTCATGTACTTAAATATTTTTTTAATGTTAGTGTTGTGTCTTTAACAGTTGCTTCTCAAATTTTTTCTTGGCCTGCTTTATTATACTTTTTTATTTTACTTGCCAGAGTTTGTGCTCCTTCCTATTTTCCTCATTAGGATTTGGCTTCCAAATTTGAAAGGATGTCTTTTTTGTCTCTAACGGCCTCCATTACGCAGCCATTTAGTCATAGTGGAATTATTTTGGTCTTCCTACTGTCTTTTTGATTTGGGATATACATTTAGTTTTAGCCTCTTTTATGATATTTTTAAGTAGTCTCCTTGCAGGCATTTTACCCTTGTGACTGCTCTTTTTAATTTCCATTGAACTAGTGTCCTTATTCTTGTGTAGTTTCCCTTTTTAAAGTTAAATGTTACTTTGGTGTGATATTTTTCTAGCATTTTCCCCTCTTAAAAGGATGCTAAATTTAATTACATTGTGATCATTATTACTGAGCAGTTCAACTATAGTTACCTCTTTGACCAGATCCTATGCTTCTCTTAGGACTAAATCAACATGACAGGCAAGCAAGGATCAAAGATGTAGCACAGGAATTTCTGAACCAGGGTGACTTTTACTTTTGAACAGCACTAGAATGTTACAGATCTTTGGAAAAAAATAAGCAGTCCCTGAACACAACACAGTCAGTCTGATCTCACCATTCTTGTGAGTCCCAGAATTGGTCAGAATCTATAGACCAGGCAGCCCTTGCCTTCTTGGCCGGTCTGCTTGCATGTGGTGATGTAATGGCTTCCGATTCACAGACATGCCCCTCCTTAATAAAGTCTGTCCTCCCTAGTCAGGTGGTCAGGCAGAGAAACTGCAATTTTCCTTGCCACATGCTTAGATTGGGGCGTTTTTGCCTCTCCTCCCAGACAGTTTCTGTATAGAGTCCAATCAAAATCCCTGGCCCTGCTGGTAGAAACAAATCCATTGTGCCAGCAGTGGAGAGACAGTCAACACTGGTTGAGACTTGATGGCTCTCTCAATCATAGTCTTTCACCTAGGTGCCCAGCCCCTAACACAAAAGGGATGTTCTACTTCCAAAATGGAAGTTACAGAACAAAAACGAAGGTGACAGAAAGTTAAATCCAAATGGAAGTTGAAATACGACATAGCCAGTGGCAGGCCATGACCGTTCTAATAAGGCATGTAACAACTCACTTGCGTGCCTTAGGTGGTCTAAAATGTCATATGCTATGTGGCGTGACCTCGCACATACAATGCATGTGAGGTTACACTGTGCTCAAAATGGCATCCTCCATGGGCACCAGATGGACTCGTCCCATGGGCCATTTTGGGCCCACTGGCCACCAGGTGGACAGCGCTCAGCCAGATATGCAATGCACTGAACATAGCATTCACAAAACAAAATGGACTTTGCCATTCATTACAGACATGTCCACCATTATTCCTCATTTTCTTGTATGTTTGTAGGTGGCCTAAAAAAGGACTAAGTCCTTGGAATGTGTTAACAGTTTGTCAGAGTAACTTTATTTTAACCTGCCCCCAAAGGGCACAAAATTACAGACTGAGGATTTGTTTATACACTCTCTGGAGGTGTTCATCTCAAATAGATTTTAAATTAAAAGTGACCGAGAAATAAAATAAGGAAAATGGATTTACTTTCCTATTCCTTCCAGGAGAGATCACTCGGAGAAGCCTCGCCTGCACGAAGGCACCTCTTCTTTGTTTTTAAAACCTCTCTCTCCAGAGTCATAATGTGGTGCCAGCAGGAGGAGCCGTTCAGAGAATGCATTGCCTCTACCTCCTTACTTCTTTACGGAGAGGTTGCTCAAGGACTTGCCTGTCTATCTCTAGGCAGGAGTTTTTTCCCTTTGTATTATTTTATTTTTCTCCCTCTCCGCTGTGTCCCCATGGTAGAGAGAAGAGTTTTGAGAACGGCTCCAACTCCCACAGGCTTTGAAACCATAAACAATTGTTTAACAACAAACAAAAACCACAAACAAATAATCAGATGGCACATATGCCCCATATTTAGTGGCAGTTACCATTACGTGAGGGCAGCCTGAAGATTCTATGCACTGATCCTGTCCTTCTCTCAGCTTTCTCAGACATGGGTTTGTGTAGCATGGCCTGGACTACCATTTTCTTTATCCTTCCACTGCTTTTCCTGAGAATCAGCACAACAGTCCATCCCATCATGCCTAGTGCCACAAGTTAACCCTCTATTACGCTGGCTCTTTCAAGTATGGCTTAGTCCAGATCTGCACTTTACCACTGCTTTCTCTGGGTTTTTTCTTTTTCTCAGGGTATGTCTACACTACAAAATTAGGTCGATTTTATAAAAGTCGATTTTTAGAAATTTTACACAGTCAATTGCATATGTCCACACTAAGCACATCCTCACTACCGTGGCTAGCATCGACTTATGGAGCAGTGTACTGTGAGTAGCTATCCCACAGTTCCCGCAGTCTCCGACGCGTATTGGAATTCTGGGTTAAGCTCTCAAAGCCTGATAGGGCAAAAACATTGTCACGGGTGGTTTTGTGTACATGTTGTCAGTTGCCCCTCCCTCCGTGAAAGCAACGGCAGACAATCGTTTCGTGCCAGACACCAGGGCGATTAGAAGAGCACAGCAAGGCGCGCTGCGCAGAGAGGCTTTGATTGGCCAGGCTTCGACGTGACAGTTGTGTGCGTTTCTCCTTGATGCAAACCCGCCCCCTTTGTTGACTTTAATTCCCTGTAAGACAACCACCCTCCTGCCTTCAAAATAAAGTAACTATTGTTTTGAAACTGGCATTCATTTTTTTTTTTAAATTAAGAAAGAGATAACGGACAAGGTAAGCCGGGTGGGGTGGGGGAGGAGGGAAGGACAAGGCCACATTGCTTATTGTAGCCACACTAAAAATCAAACTGTTTGAATGACAGCCTTCTGTTATTTGGGCCATCCTCTGGAGTGGAGTGGCTGGGTGCCTGGGTAACACACTCGTGATGACATGTTTTCCAAGCTCATGCAGTCCTCCTGCACTGATGGGCATAGCTTAATGCATGGAGTCATTCAGTGGCAGAGGCCAGGAAAGAATTAAGTGAGCGTGAAGAGCAGAGGCAGGACGTGATGCTGAGACTAATGGGGGAGCAAAGGGACATGATGAAGTGTCTGGAGCTGCAGGAAAGCCAACAAGAGCACAGACCCTCCCGCTGCATCCACTACCCTCCTCCCCATGTTCCATAGCCTCCCCCCACCCCGCGTTCTTGGGCATCTGGGTGAGGAGGCTATGGAACATGGGGAGGAGGGTAGTGGATGCAGCGGGAGGGTCTGTGCTCTTGTTGGCTTTCCTGCAGCTCCAGACACTTCATCATGTCCCTTTGCTCCCCCATTAGTCTCAGCATCACGTCCTGCCTCTGCTCTTCACGCTCACTTAATTCTTTCCTGGCCTCTGCCACTGAATGACTCCATGCATTAAGCTATGCCCATCAGTGCAGGAGGACTGCATGAGCTTGGAAAACATGTCATCGCGAGTGTGTTACTTTTGCCTTCTAATCTGTGATAACCTCAGGGATGGACATGATAGGGGGAGCATAGAAACATTCTACACTCTACGATTCTGAGGGGACTGTAGGGTCATCTGTGCTGCTGAGTTCGCCATGCTGACCAAACAGGAAATGAAATTCAAAAGTTCCTGTGGCTTTTCCTGTGTACCTGGCTAGTGCATCAGAGATCAAAGTGCTGTCTAGAGCAGTCACAATGGAGCACTCTGGGATAGCTCCTGGAGGCCAATACTGTTGATTTGCATCTGCATTACCCCAAATTTGACCCAGCAAAGTCAATTTTAGCACTACTCCCCATGCTGGGGAGGAGTACAGAATTTGATTTTAAGAGTCCTTTAAGTTGACAGAACAAGGTTGGTTGTGTGTCATTTTTAAATCGACCTAACACGGCTAAATTTGACCTAACCCTGTAGTGTAGGCCAGGCTGCTCTTCTGCATCCTGAAGCCTAGTCATTGCTAGCCTTGCAGTGCCAGTAGGCCTGTTTTCTGTTTGGCCTCTTTTAGGTCAGGTGAGCTAACCTAGCCTGCTTTTTTACCACACTTAATTACTTTTCTTACTAATACAGCATAGTAGCATACCCCATACTGGCAGCCTACATGTGCCCAAAGACCACCAAAATAACTGGAATCTGCTAGAGGAGCTATTAAGCTTTGCTTCTTTCAGTTTCCTATCATGTGTGCCACATCAGCCTTGTCTCCCATTTTATTGAGCTTGACAGCAGCTAGGACCTGCCAGATCCAGTGGACATTCTGAATGGCTGTGATCCTGCATTAAAATGTCAGCATCAAGGAAGGAGAGTGCGCCATTTTGTTGCACAGCTCTAAAACACTTCAGCGAGGCTTTAAAGCACAGAGCATTACTTCATGACCATGAGGCTTCTCTCCCTCCCCCCACCTGCCCTTATCAGCCTCAGGTCCTATAAGTATGGTTAAAAGAGTGGGCTTTTCAAGAGTAGGCTACACACTGGGGCAGCAACAAAGCTGTAGAAGCAGCAGTCTTTACAACTGTGAGGCTGGGCAGCCCAGTAGATTGGAGTTGCTCTACTATTTAGGAGGTGGTTAGCTCTAGCTCTTAATAAGATGCCTGAAAGCTGATGGGCTCTCTCGCCAGTCCAGAAAGGAAACGTGCCACACCCAAATTGGTTTCAGGCCCTTATCTCAGGGCACAGTTAATTGTTCAAATATAAACACCAAAAATGAAGCAATTCCACTGACAAATGTGGGCTGCTGCCCAGGAGACTTTTCCTTTGCCTCCCTCAATCTCCAGCAAGTCTTCCTTGAAATCCCCTGCTGAGTCACGTGACAGGTAGGTAGCCCTTAATCCTTTCTTAACTACTTTACCCTGTAACAATGAAATTGTGAACGTCATTGTCAGATGAGCACTCTGAAAGGGTAATAGAATGAGAAAAAGACAAAGTGAAAAAAAGCCACAAAAAGCAAAACCCCACATACCTTAGGCTTCTACCATTTTCCCTCCTTCAAAAAGAGCTTCCTTAAAAAGATTTCATGCCTTCAAATCTAATTTAAAAATCCACATCAGATAGGTGGGCTCTCAAAACCATCTGAGAGAGTCTTTCCATAGTTTTCAAGTTTCCCTCATCTTTCCTGTCACCTCTCCTTCCTCTGGACTAGTAAACAGGCAGTGAAGGATAACATGGTGAAACGACATTCACAAAGTTGTTTCACCAGCAGCAATTGCTCCTTTGACTGGGTGTTCATTCCAGATTCTTCCTTGTAGGAAAGGCAACAGACAAGTTGAATCTTGGGCTGATTCTGTCCACGTTGATTGACAGTATGCAAGGCCAATTTCTTCATGGAGTCCAGAACTTTCTGTTAGAGATGTTTACTCAGGATTTTCATTGTCCTCCAAGGAAGTCTGTACCTATTTGTGCCAATTTGCTAGTGCCACCATTGTTACTTTGCAACATTGCATACCTAATTTTAATTCCAGTAGATACCCTTTGGCTTCTCACCCACTCCTTATTTTCTCACCAGTATGATGATCACTCTACAACAGGGTCACAGATGACTTGTTGGTAGCCTACCCATACAGCTTACTACCTGTACATATAGACCAGACCTTTCAACTGATTTTGTCCAGCAATGACTTCATTTATTTTCAGAGAGGAGTTCCTTAGTGCCATCTCAGGATCTGGTCCAGCTCTGGATGTTTTAGAAGACGTTTCCAGTTCTAGTCCAGTTGCCCAAGGAAAAAATTCATAATTTGTACATCTTCCGGGAACTCAAGTATTTGCCCTCCAAGGACTACAATTACCTTGTAAGACAGTGATCACATGTGAAAACTGTTTCATGATGGGGATGCATCTCTGTATTCTACACACTTTCCTGATTATTAGTAGAATTTCTAGACTCAGGAACCTCATGATCTTCTGAGCCAGAGGAAACTCAGATAGGCCCCATTTAATTCAAGGTAAATGGCTGTCCAAGGAAACTTAAGAGTTGCAAGCAGTTAAGTGGTTTTCTGTCTACTCCTGTCATTTCATGCGAATGGCAAGGGAAGAATAAAACAAGGAGCAATGGTCTCAAGTTGCAGTGGGGGAGGTCTAGGTTGGATATTAGGAAACACTATTTCACTAGGAGGGTGGTGAAGCACTGGAATGCGTTACCTAGGGAGGTGGTGGAATCTCCTTCCTTAGAGGTTTTTAAGGCCCGACTTGACAAAGCCCTGGCTAGGATGATTTAGCTGGGAATTGGTCCTGCTTTGAGCAGGGGGTAGGACTAGATGACCTCCTGAGGTCCCTTCCAACCCTTATATTCTATGATTCTAATAAGACCTCCATGGCATACTGGCACTTCCAAGCTGGAATAAGAAAGTACAGATTGATAATCCTCAACGAAGCAAGGAAAATTCTCACACTCCTAGAGCAGGAAGTTTTGTTGATTATTACTTATACTGCTTAATTTACAGTAGTGCCCACTATGTGCTGGGTTTTTTCTAAGGCCTCACACCCTCAGGACAATTTCTGCTCTGAAGAGCTCAGTACTTGAGGCATTTAATGATTAGAACTACCTACATTAAAGGCACAAAATGAGCTCAAACTAGCTACGGGAATAAAGGGGAACAAGACGACTTTTTATCAATACATTAGAAGCAAGAGGAAGACCAAAGACAGGGTAGGCCCACTGCTTAGTGAAGAGGGAGAAACAGTAACAGGAAACTTGGAAATGGCAGAGATGCTTAATGACTTCTTTGTTTTCGGTCTTCACCGAGAAGTCTGAAGGAATGCCTAACATAGTGAATGCTAATGGGAAGGGGGTAGGTTTAGCAGATAAAATAAAAAAAGAACAAGTTAAAAATCACTTAGAAAAGTTAGATGCCTGCAAGTCACCAGGGCCTGATGAAATGCATCCTAGAATACTCAAGGAGCTAATAGAGGAGGTATCTGAGCCTCTAGCTATTATCTTTGGAAAATCATGGGAGACGGGAGAGATTCCAGAAGACTGGAAAAGGGCAAATATAGTGCCCATCTATAAAAAGGGAAATAAAAACAACCCAGGAAACTACAGACCAGTTAGTTTATCTTCCCTGGCACAGAAGTTAATGGAGCAAGTAATTAAGGAAATCATCTGCAAACACTTGGAAGGTGGTAAGGTGATAGGGAACAGCCAGCATGGATTTGTAAAGAACAAATCATGTCAAACCAATCTGATAGCTTTCTTTGATAGGATAACGAGTCTTGTGGATAAGGGAGAAGCTGTGGATGTGGTATACCTAGACTTTAGTAAGGCATTTGATACAGTCTCGCATGATATTCTTATCGACAAACTAGGCAAATACAATTTAGATGGGGCTACTATAAGGTGGGTGCATAACTGGCTGGATAACCGTACTCAGAGAGTTGTTATTAATGGTTCCCAATCCTGCTGGAAAGGCATAACGAGTGGGGTTCCGCAGGGGTCTGTTTTGGGACCGGCTCTGTTCAATATCTTCATTAACGACTTAGATATTGGCATAGAAAGTACGCTTATTAAGTTTGCGGATGATACCAAACTGGGAGGGATTGCAACTGCTTTGGAGGACAGGGTCATAATTCAAAATGATCTGGACAAATTGGAGAAATGGTCTGAGTTAAACAGGATGAAGTTTAACAAAGACAAATGCAAAGTGCTCCACTTAGGAAGAAAAAATCAGTTTCACACATACAGAATGGGAAGAGACTGTCTAGGAAGGAGTACGGCAGAAAGGGATCTAGGGGTTATAGTGGACCACAAGCTAAATATGAGTCAACAGTGTGATGCTGTTGCAAAAAAAGCAAACATGATTCTGGGATGTATTAACAGGTGTGTTGTGAGCAAGACACGAGAAGTCATTCTTCCGCTCTACTCTGCTCTGGTTAGGCCTCAGCTGGAGTATTGTGTCCAGTTCTGGGCACCGCATTTCAAGAAAGATGTGGAGAAATTGGAAAGGGTCCAGAGAAGAGCAACAAGAATGATTAAAGGTCTTGAGAACATGACCTATGAAGGAAGGCTGAAAGAATTGGGTGTGTTTAGTTTGGAAAAGAGAAGACTGAGAGGGGACATGATAGCAGTTTTCAGGTATCTAAAAGGGTGTCATAAGGAGGAGGGAAAAAACTTGTTCACCTTAGCCTCTGAGGATAGAACAAGAAGCAATGGGCTTAAACTGCAGCAAGGGAGGTCTAGGTTGGACATTAGGAAAAAGTTCCTAACTGTCAGGGTGGTTAAACACTGGAATAAATTGCCTAGGGAGGTTGTGGAATCTCCATCTCTGGAGATATTTAAGAGTAGGTTAGATAAATGTCTATCAGGGATGGTCTAGACAGTATTTGGTCCTGCCATGCGGGCAGGGGACTGGACTCGATGACCTCTCGAGGTCCCTTCCAGTCCTAGAATCTATGAATTTGAGCAAAGGAGAAGACTAAATATCAAATGACTAAGCAGACACCAATTGGATGCACTAGAATGAGAACTAAATCATTGAGTCCTCAAGCAGTTAAAGCTATAGTGGCCCAGGGACCCTAATCTCCCAGACTCTTACATATATCAGTTCAGAATCCTCGAGCCTCCTGGACCAGGGGAGCATTTATTACAGGATCTTCTCAAGCTTGCACACACCTACAGCACCTGAGGCACTTGGCCTAGAGCCTGAGAAGTTTTGCCTTCTAGAGCATGAATATTCAGGAACACTCATGGACCTCCTGATGAGATCTAGAGACTGTTCACAAATATGGGAATTTCAAGGGATTCGAAGAACTTGATCTTCATGATGCATTGGAAAAGACATTAATCCCATTTTGTCTCACAATCAGGATTATATTGGAGTTCCTGCTGAACGGGCTCTTGATTGATAAGAAGCTAGGACTCAGATCCAGTGCAAGTCGACTGTTAGGTGCTTAGTAGCATACTTCCACTTCTAGCCCTTTTTTCCAGTACCCTCATATTTCTCAATTCCTTAAATGCCATGTCTCTGAAGAGATGCTGTCAGGAGAATGATTTGATGCTTCAGGTAATCTCTGAATTTGTTTAACTTTTTGAGGAGTCTTTTTTGTATTTTCTAAAAAAAATGTTTTTCCCTATTAGCAATTGCACTGATCAGGAGAGCTAGTAAATTTGGGGCCTTACCCATCGGATATATTTATGGGTGTCTTTTTCCCCAGATGAGATGATTCTCCATCTGCTCCATAATTGTGTACCTCCTAAATGTGTTTTTTACTTAAAGCAGTTTATTTGACTTTCTTGTGTCAAAGCCTTTCCACAGCAAGGAGAATGTACACTTTAGATGTGGCTGGGGCATTCAAATCCTGCTCTTGCAAAGCTAATCCTTGAAAAATTGGATGCAATTTCAGGATTAGAAGGGTAACTTTAAAAATGGGTGCCAGCATCCACCATTTCCTGATAGCTACATTCAGGTGTTTGTCAATCCTACAAATAGTTCATAAAAGATCCTCTTCGTTCTGTGAGGGTTCACTCAGTTGCCCAGGAAATGCCTTCAACATCACAGTGCTTCATTCAACTTATTTTTCCATTTATCTACCTGATCTTTAGTGCATTCCTTTATCTGTCACTTTAAATGGATATGACTTGTGGGCACGAGGTTCCATGGTGTTTCTTTTGGTTTGCTTTCTTCAGATGGTGGGGGAAGGAGGAAGATTGTCCTACGATTCCATGATTCTAAGAAGAAAAGCAGTAAAACAAACACCTTCAAATAAAAGCTTTTTCTCTTGGTTCAGTTTTTTTTTTTTTTTTGATGTTTTAAGTGTCCCTCCTGTTTGTGGAGATTTGTTTTACTGCTGGCTGCTTCCCAGTTGTAATGGATTATAGAGCAGCAGGTGCCCACAAGGGAGAAAGGGAAAATGTATGCCTCTACATGTAATTTGGTACTTCATGAGGACCCATTTATGATATCACCTAATTCACATTAGATTCTAGTTAATGGGGAATATCTCAACCCTTTATTTTTCCTTTATAGAACATTCCAGAACAGAGATATGGAAAAATCTTGGGATTCCCTCATATTGGGATCTTATTTTGCCAAAAATCTTCATTTCCATTTTTTTTTGGCTTCATAAGGGAAGATGTAGATAAAAGATACAATATCCTGCCTGGAGATGTCTAATCTTTCATAATGTTTATCAATCAGAATTTATAGTTGGTCTACCCAGCTTCGGCAGTTTGCCAGGGAGATAGAAACAATCCATTCCCTGAACAGCTCTACCTGCTGGCTCTACAATTAAAAAATTATATATATATATTAAAAAAAAAATAAGAGCAACCCTTAGAACAGAGGAATAACAATCAAGGAGTAATGGATCACAGAGCATCAGGTATCCATTTCAGAGAGAGAAAAAAAATATGAGTAGGTGAATATATTTTACTCTTTTTGGGGGGCAGGGAGGGGACAAGGATTCTTATAGGCAACCTAAAACAGGAGTATTCTAGCCCAGGACAGTTCCCTTCTTAAAACTTGAAATGGCCTGTAATCACTGTTAAAGAATCATTACCTTTTCATTGTGTTGGCCAACCAAAGTTTACAATTCATGGACTCTTTTGCTTGGAACAGGGATAATATTGTTATAATCCATGGCACTAAAACAATATGAACACGACTATCATAGCACATAACTCATCATAAGATGATTTTAAAAGAAATTGGTACATGTTTCTTCTCAGCCAGGCACCTCTCAAAATGAAAGTGTCAAACATATTTAAAAGAAAGTTAATTATAATTGTCATTTCTAGGCCCACAGCTGGTCACAGCTATTTTTGCTGAAAAGTGACATGGTCTCAGATACTGCAGTAAGACAAGACAAGATCCCAGAAATGTGGCTTAACTAGGCCACAACATTATTAACTAACACACTTGGGAACTATCTGGGAAGAACCGTGCAGATCATCATTCCTTTGTAATCCGTAATATTTGGGGGAGGGCTACCATCACCACACCACCCTGTCAGTCTGGTCCAAACCCATTGCTGAGACCCCACTGCCCTCCCCTCATATGAGGTTTAAGGGGGTGGGTGAGAGGGAGTGGTCTCCTTGCTGTACCAGATATTAAGAGCCTCAACCTTATTCCCCACTCTCTTGAGGAGATGCCCTCGCCTAGTCTGCTTCCAATTCTGATTTAGCCAGGAACCAACCCCCCCACCCCTACTGATTGCAACTTGGCAGTTAACCAACAACATGAATTCTACAATCTACCCTACCTATGAGGTTCCTGGGCTGCTGAGAGGAACATTAATACATCCCACTCTGACCAGACCAGCCTGGTAGTGAAAGAAATTCCTTCCCTGCCCCCAAAATGTGACTAGCATGATGCCCACAGCCAGGGCCGGCTCCAGCATTTCTGCCGCCCCAAGCAAAAAAAAAAAAAAAAAAAAAAAAAAAGCCGCGATCAGCGGCGGCAGTTCAGCGGCAGGTCCTTCGCTCCCAGAGGGAGCGAGGGACCTGCCGCCCCTGAATTGCCGCAGGTGCCACCCCTCTCCCTTGGCCGCCCCAAGCACCTGCTTGTTAAGCTGATGCCTGGAGCCGGCCCTACCCACAGCAAGGCCTCAAAACCCAGTCTTACACTAACCCAAGAGGGGTGGTGGCAGGGGAACTCTTCTTCTCCAAGCACAATGGTGCCCTGGACAGGGGGAAGGGCTTATAAACCAACCCCTTGGGTGCATGGGAGCCAATAGCCTTATGCTGAACCCTTCTGTCCAACCAAGCACAGAGGACTCTCCTCAGCTCTTGAGGAGACTGAACACCCATGAGGGGGGTGCAATCCTTAAAAGGGCCAAGTGTTTTCTTTCCCTTGCTAGTCCAGACAAAGCCTCTCTACCTCTGAGGTAGCTAGGGGGCAGCTACTATTTGTGACTGTGTGAAACAATAAAAGTCTCTTGCCTCTTTCATTGCTAGGCTAACAATTATAACTGTTAATAAACAAACTTTTGCTAAACACAAGTTCTTTCCTGATAAATATAACAATAGGTAATAAAGAAAAACTTCTATATGCAAATAATCAGTTTTACTGAATATACAGCAATGGGGAAGGCATATCATCTACCATTTTCAATAAAGAAGTATACATAACATTTTTTATTGTGAAAATCTCAAATTTCTATGCATCAAGGTTAAAGTTCACCCTGGGGCACGGAACTGACACTATTTAAACCCGCATAAAGGCTGTGTGGAAAGACCATGAATTGAGCTTCAAGGATAGCATGATTCCAACACCCCACAATTCATGGTGTGTGTGTGTCCAATTCTAATTGCAGTACACAGGCTGGAATAGCAGCAATGGAGGGAATAGGGGTTTGTGAAGCACTGCATTCATTGGCCTTGGGGCGGATTTTCCCTATATTTACATATAGCCCAATTTCTTGAACTAGAAGCAGGTGGATTGGATTTCCCTTGAAAATGCTTATTTTGGTGTATAGAGAATATAATGCATTTTAAAAACTTAAAATATTATGTATCACAGTACTTGGGAGGGAGATGATGGTAGGAGCTTGGGCTGGAACAGTGCATAGCATTCTGGACTCAAGGACTTAGGAGAGAAAAATAGCAGTGTAACAGAAATGTAATAAGTGTCTATGTTCCAATATCAGCAACCCCAAAGGTTCAAAAATTATGAGTAAGGCCAACCAAAATCATACAATACTTAGAAATCTCAATTTTTAAGCCAAAGAAATAAGTTTTGGGATCTTTTCATTTGTCTTCTGATTTATGAGTCTTTAACAGCAGTCAGGTCACACAAAGGCACAACCACAAAGGTTAGTGTAACAGGGTTGGCACCCACCTTTTGTGAGTGTCCTCTTGTGAGTGTCCCCTTCTGATTGGGCGTGTCTGCATTCTTTAGGGTTGGAGACCCCTTTTGGTGGTTCTGAGGCAGGTTTTCAGTGACTCAGCTCTCCAGCCAAGTCACACTGTCTACACATTAGCCAGCACAAACCCCTTCCAGGATATGGAGTCCACAGGGGCCTATATCAGTACCCCTCCAGTGGTGTCTCTCTCTCTAGCCCTCCCGGGGCTTTAGTCTTTAAGTAGCCCAGCCCTGGTATGGGGCTGTATCCCTAGGGCTTCCTCCCTGGAGACACTATCTTTCTGTAGCCCTTCCCAGGCTCAGTACTTACTCAGTCCCTAGCAGCCAGCCAGGAGCACCTCACTCCCCCGGTCCCTGCAAGCAAATTTAGCTGTCTATAGTCCTGCTGCTCTTCCAGGCTAGCAATCCATTTTTCTCCATGCATCAACTAACTACCATGCTCGTCTGCAGTTTCTTTTATATGGCCCCCCTGGGCCCTGATTGGCTGCTTCCCCTGTAGCCACTCTATCCAGCTTGGAGGATCTCTCCACTGCTCCTTTCCTGGGATGGGTGTGGCAGAACCCTGAGGCCTCCAGCAGGGGGCCTTTGGGCCTAGTCCACCCCATCAGAGCTAGAAACTTACTTTAAAAACCCCCAAAAGCTGAGTTTTTCACATAATCACTGGTCTTTAGGAGCTGAGGTTTAAATAAAACATAAAATATTGAGAGACTTGAGATAACATTGCAAAAATTGGCAACACTGCAAGACAATATGCTAAATCCTGTTTATCAGTATGATAAATGTATTCTTTTACATCTTCAAATGCTGTAAATGCTAATATGCTTTATATCTGTTATAGATTAAATAAGCCTTCCATTACACAGAGAGGCTGACGTGTAATTTCTTCTTGGCTTGACCAAGATGAGCCATTACAAATTTGTGTGATTTTAACTACTAGCACAGCTGAAGCTTGCTAGAATCATTCAACAGAACAACATGCTGCAACAGTTTCAATTTCTCTCCCTCCCAGCAACACACCATTTTTGTTTAGGAAAAAAATAACTAAGCTGGCCTAAAGGAAAATACTACTATAGATTGCAACTGACAATAATAAATATATTTCAGTTTAGAAAGAAAAAATAACCCAGAGATAAGCCCAGACTAAAATCCTGTGATACTGTGGCTTTTGGGGGCATTCTAAATCCAAACTCACATCCAAGTTTTGTGATACTAAATAAAAAAGATGTATCTATTGAAACTGCAGTAACTCTCATTCAAGTCTACTAGCAGTTCTTGATGAGGATACAGGTGATAAGCTATAGACTCTCATACTGCTAAATTCAGCCAGCAACTCACTCATGATGACTGACAGATTTTTCTGCTATCCAGACCACTGGGAAACTTATGAAACAGTTAGCTCTGCCCATCTTCCTATGACTAAATGACATCACTATCAATATCTATGAAGAAATTTGGTGTCCAGCACCAGGAAACTGAGTACCAAATATTTTTTTTTTAGTATGATGACTTAAAAAAACAAACAGTTTATAAAATTAGCCCGTGCAATGGCCTGGAGAAGAATGTTGTTTCATACAGCCCATGCTAGCCAAACTTCTAGATAAAACTTGTGGGCTTCACCGCTCTTCCAATGTACTATAAAAGTTAAATCACTGAGCACCACTAAATAGGGGATTTGGAGCAATTTACCTGAAGTAACTCCCAGAAAAATGATGAATTTCCATGATGCTGTCCAACACCAGTTTGGCATAAGCAAGATAAAGTACTGTAAACCACCTGAAGATGTACATAAATATTAATAATCCAATGGTATTTTACATACACAGTACAGCTATGTAGGGCAAAATCAAAGCAAACTCATTAAACCTTCTTTATTCAGGCATTTCAGTTAAAAGGTTTATATCAGGGCAATCTAGACCACACAGTGGTATGAAGCTAAATAGCTTAATATTACTTATTAGTAAGCATTTTGAAGTTGCATATTTTCGTGGTATGCTTTAGAAGGTTTAAATTGAGAGTAGTCATATTTTCCAAGAATAAAAAGGAAATGCACCACATTTGTGGAAGGGTTAACCAGAGATAAGTAGCTTTGTGATGGGCTTTACGTCTGTGATGCTGGCAAACCAAGTGCCAGCTCATGCCAAAGTCCCCAGGCCTGAATGCTGACAAATGCATAGCTGGAATCAGTCTGGTTCACCTGTGTGATAGTATTGTTAAAATAGATATTAGAGGTATAAAAATGTGATTAGTGTTTAGACTTTATTGAATGCTTGTGAGTTGCTGCATGCATTAATTTCACTTATAATGTCTGTGTCCCATATTGTAAGGTCATTTTAAATGTTTGTCTTATAAGCCTCTGAGACTGTAAATCACCAGACAGGACAGAGACATTAATTAGTGTAAAGTGCTGATCTCAAACAGAAGATGTCATGTCCTGCCCCACAAGGAAGGCCCATCGACACCAGATGAACTATTGTGGAACATCAAAGAGGAGGAAAAACTTTGTTGATTGCTCCCCCACCACAATGAACAGGAGTGATGCAAGTGAAGTTCTTCCATCAGCTGAGTTTGCAGCTCACAGTACAAGGGAGGAAGGGAATAAAAAGCCCTAATGAGGAGGAACTGTGTCTTTATGCTGCTTGGACTCTGTGGGGCAAGGATTACTAAGCACAAACAAAAGATCCCCAGTGTTTAGCTTGGGTTAGCTCTAAAGAACATGTAGATTTTGCTTATTATATATTCTATTACTTTTTGAAACTTAAGATTGGAACTCATTTGTGGGTATATATGTTTACCTGCTTTACTCTTGTAACTAACTCTCTTTTCCTTTTCCAATGTAATAAATCTTTAGATAGTCTATTATAGGATTGGCTACAAATATTGTCTTTGGTATGAGATCTAAGATGCAGCTGACCTGGGTTAAGTGACTAGTCCTTTAGGATTGGAAGTAACCTGCATATTGCTGTGATCTTTGGTATAAGGGACTATCCATCACAAAGGTAAGCACACCTGGCTTGCAAGACAGATTGGAGTATCCAAGAGGACTGTCTGTGACTCCATGTTTATGCTATTACAGGACGTGAGGAATTTACATTTGATAATTGGTTGGTGAAATGTAAATATAGAACTCAGACAATTTGGGATGTGTGCCCTGGTTCTTCACAGTCTACCCTGAGGTTGGTACTCATGCTCATGTGTCACGCAGGACAGCTTGACAACATTTACATTTGATTTAGATTCTTTTATAGAGCAGTCAAAAGTAGGTCCATCATCTGCTGCATGGGGTTTTACCATATCACCTCATGTCTTAATTCAGTCACTAAAGCCCAGCCATGAAAGATGTTACTGAAGAGTAGCTGAATCTACAACACAAAATAAAAAGAGCTAAAATAGAATGGAATGGTGGGTGAAAAAAACAACTATAGGGCCTAAGTCTGAATTCAAATTTGTGTATGCTTTGCTCCCTGTTGAAATCAGTGAGTATGAATATGCCATCCATGGGCAAAACTTGGCACAGAGAACTAAGCCTGCCATAGCATAGAGGAGATCAACACTATCATATACAAACAGTATACAGATATGAAAAATCACATCTACATTATTGTCCTTCCAAATGTCCCCCGAGACCTTTTCCCCACACTGTCAAACATTAAAGACTTTTGTCTGAAAGTGTGGAACTTGCTTTGTATTTCCCTAGTAAAGGAATATCACATCTTTCACTACCACAGCCTTCTGTAACCCTGCTACCCTCCTCATTCCCACACCCACACACACAGACACTCCTTAATTGTATCACTATTAGGCTGACCTCCAACCCCTACTAAAATGAGGACAAGACTAGTTTTGTGTTTCATGGGATAACAATTTATGAGCAATTAAAAATGAACAGACACAAAGCATTCATCACAGTCTCAGCTAGACAGGCAGCTGAGGTCAGAGGTTCCAGCAATGAAGTGTGCACAATATATTTTTATTTCTATTTTTACTAAGGAGGAAACGGATTAGCTAAAAATTATGGCATGCCGCCTCCAGTTCAAAATAGGTACACTTAATCTTTCAAGACTGTCCGTGGCTGGGCAGATAGGTTATGACAGCACCCTCTCACCTCACCCTCACAGTATCAATTGGAAGAATTCCGAACACATTATTGGCAAATTCAAGCACAATTTTGTTTTAAACAGGATGCATCAAACACTTAGCCAGCTTGCAACTTTGCAGCTATGGTTACCATACAGCATACAGCTCCTTCCCCAACCTCCTGAAAAAATATACTGTAGGATTTAATGGCATTTTTTCTCTTTTGTACATTTCAAAATTCATGTGGGATACCATGAAAGTCTCATACCTTTATTTTCTTGACTGAACAAGACATTTTCCATGAATGTTGAGATTAATGTCTTGCATGTTGAGTATTAGCCTATGTTAAACATCACTGGGCTACTGAAAACGGACTTTCAGTGTAATGCAGGGTGGGTGTGGTATTTGTTTCTTTTTTAAAGATAGACCACGTACCTTACAAACCTGACACTGAGCTACTGATTTAAGGTCTGGTGGCTCAGCCTGGCATGAGCAAAAGTATTGGTGAATCATCTATTTGCTGTAAATCTGGCTCAATATTATTTTGCAACATGTCAAATTTGCAATATGAAAACAAAATAAGGGCTCACAATGGCTTGAGTTGTCATTCTAAAAAGACTAGATTTGTTTGTTTAACCAGAGCACCCCAAACTCAATACCAAAAAGAATAAAATGGACTATGATCTTACTGATTATTCTACTAGAGCTGTTAAAGAATATATGCATGTATATGTACAGTGCTTGTGGGATTACTGTAATTGAAAGTCCACTTATGGACACAAGGACATTTCTACCCTTCCTTAGTAATTTTCTATTAGAAGGGAAAATGTAGTTTTTAAAATGTATTTTATTTGCATCTGAATTACATCGCTGTACAAGTGGATAAATAATGCAAACTACCAGTAGGTGACTAAGATCACCGAGCGCTATCCGTCGACTAAACTGAGACTATAGTTTATTCAGTAAGGGATTCTTTCAAGTAAAGCAAAGAGATTTATGTCAAGCATGGCATCTTTTCTTCTGGATTAAACCAAATGATCAGCCAAGAGGGTTTGTATTGATTAGACAGTTGAATGTGGTGCATCTGTTAGGTAGGAGTTTCTTTTTGCCAGTGTTGAAAGTCAGTAAATAGCTCCCACAGAAAAAGGATAAAGATAAAAGCTCAGAGGCTTTTAGCCACTGCTTGGTGACTAGAAAAAACAGGATTTACTAAAAAGGCATAATTGAAGAATTAGTGGATTGTGTCAGAAGGATATTTCATTCTCTAACTATAGGTAGCATTCTTCATCAGATATTGTTGATATTAGGCTAGACTTACATGAGAGTAAACATAACAGCGAGGTGATTAAACTATTTAAAATATGCTAACTATACATCATCCAAATCTGCCTTCACAATAGGAGATACAATTCTATATGCTAAGCCTAAATCACCCTGAGACATACAAGCAAAACTGCTACAGGAGTTGCTTGGTTGTGTCTGAGGACAGTAAAGAATGGCCAAATCATCTGTTAAGTGTCAATAATATGCTTGGGACTTTATGATACAAAATACAGACTATTTCTGTCAAACAGCTTACAATCTTCATGAGACAAACAGTAGACAAAACCCAATGGGCAGCCCAGACAAAAGAAATAATCATGTGTGTGTGTGTGTGTATATATACAATATTGTCTATTATTAATATATATATATATTCTCTATTAATATTATATATCTAATATTATTATATGGACTCATTTCTTGTTGACAACACAGAAAAAGTAAGTCTTTAGGCAGGGTTTCACTGAAGAGAGATTAGGGACTTTGTGGACTAGAACTGGGAGAGCATTTCATGCATGAGGGCAGTGTAGGAGAAAGCATGAAAATAGCTGTGGGAGTAGAACAGGGCACCTCCTTGGTGTAACGGAATGGTAGAGGTGGTGTAGTTAAAGAACATGTTCAAGATGTAGGCTGGGTGAGTTATGTAAAACCTTGAAACAGCATTGCCCAATAAAGGGGGTACTGTACTAGGAGTCAGAAAAACAGGGTTCCATTCCTAGTTCTGAGTTTCTGTGGAAGGCTAGGGAACAAAAAGCTGGCAATAGGAGCAGCAGAGTAGAAAGGAGCGAGTGTGTGATTGGCAGTGGCCCTGCAGCTCTCCAGGGCTGGAAAGAGATGGATGTGACTCTCCTATGAGAGGTTTGTTGTCTCCTGGAGACAATCTCTGATCTATTTATTCAGACCGAACTCATCATCATGGAATGTGAGGTTACAGTATAGTAGTTAAAGCATCACCACACCGTTTTGGATTAATTCAGACATTATGCTTTTTTATTCTGGATTACTTCTCATTTAATTGAGTTAACAAATTCAATCGAAGGTTAACTTTTGTCTGCAAAATGAGAAATCCAGTTTCAATAGAATCTTGATAAATGATAAGAATCTTAAATAGTGATCCCTAAATTATACACACACATATTTACAAATACATCCACACACAAAATGCATACTCTGAAAGTGATCATTTTCTAGTAAATGGAGCACAGAACATCTGATGGTCTTGTGTTGCTTGCAGCTCTGGGGTAGATTCTTCCACAATGGTCACATTTTTGCCCGACCACTACTATCGGTCTTCATTGGCACGTCTACACAAGATTTTTTTTACCTTGAGTTATTGCCAGTTAACTGGAGACATTTAACACATATGTAAAGGCCAGTCTGGTGACTCCCCACACATTTGTTCCAGGCTACTAACATCTGTGGTTTAACCTAAAGATAAGCAAAACCTCAGCTTTTCATACTTCACCATTGGTTATGTGAATTTCAGATCTGTGAACTTTTGAACCATTAAAATGTTTGTGAAAATTACATATACAGAAAGCCGGGGTCTGCATGTAAAAATCCTCATCCACCCTCTCCCACTAGAGTCCCTTTCTACTTTCCTAATTCTTACTTCTTTGCTCTATGCTTTCATACTAATTTGGATCTGTAACAACACTTGTCCTGAGCATTTCATCTGAACTAGGGAGCAGATCATTCCTGTGGAGAGGGTTTAGGAAGACAAAATCTTCACACTGACTTCAGTGGGAACTACTGGGGGTTGAGCACTTGTGAAAATCAAACCACTTATTTAGGTACCTAAATATGCATTTATGAGCCTAATCTGAGGCACCTATTTTTGTAAATCTTGGTCTAAACCGGGGTGGGAAAACTTTTTGGCCCGAGGGCCACATCTGGGTGGGGAAATTACATGCAGGTCCATGTATGTAGGGCTAGGACAGGGGGTTGGGGTGTGGGAGGGAGTGCAGGGTGTGGGAGGGGGTTTGGTGTGCAGGAAGGGGCTCAGGGCAAGGGGTTGGGGCACTCGAGGGGTGCAGGGTGTACAAGGGGGCTCAGGGCAGGGGCTTGGAGTGCAGGAGGGGTGCAGCAGGGGGCTCAAGACAGGGGATTAGGGGGCTCAAGGCAGGGGGTTGGGGTGCGGGCTCCAGCCCAGCGCCACTTACCATGAGTGGCTCCGGGGTGGCAGCAGCGCACAGCGGGGCTAAGGCAGGCTCCCTGCCTACCCTGGCCCTGTGCCGCTCCCGGAAGTGGCCTGCACCACATCCCTGCGGCCCCTGGAGGAGAGGGGGCAGAGGGCTCTGCACGCTGCCCTCGCCTGCGGGTATCTCCCCCGTAGCTCCCATTGGCCACAGTTCCCCGTTCACAGCCAAGGGGAGCTGTGGGGGGCAATGCCTGCAGGCGAGGGCAACGCGTGGAGCCCTCTGTCACCCTTCCTCCAGGGGCCGCAGGGACGTGGTGCTGGCTGCTTCCAGGAGCGGCGCGGGGCCAGGGCAGGCAGGGAGCCTGCCTTAGCCCCACAGCGCCACTGGGGTGGCAATCCCACGGGCCCGATCCAAAGCCCTGATGGGCTGTAGTTTGCCCACCGCGGTCTAAACCTTTAAGCAGAGCTCCTTTTAAGTGTCAATTCCTGGTTCTCCCCTACCACTCTCTCTGATACTTAAGACCACTACTACAAAAAAGGTCTTGACCACTTTGGTGCTGCCTGATGTTCCAGACTCACTGAGCACAATACACCTTAAAATGTTTTCATGTGTCCCTGACAAACTACATCAATATTCCAAAAGCTGCAGCAGAGGCCAATGGTGAATGGGTAAAACAGTGCCCTTTTTCAGAGTTTCCTTTCTCAGGACCCTAGAAATGAGATCACAATGCCATCGTTCATGTTGAACATTACTGAATAGTTTCAGAAGCAAGTTAGTTTGCCGCACTTAACATATTTTAGATTTTTCAGTAGCTTGGAGTAGTGGGAATTTTGTAGTAGATCTTTATTTTATGTTAAAGCTGAAACTTCATCACAAAAATTAATGTGAAATGGCAGCAAACTCGGAAGTGGAAATATGAGAGCTTGCGGGGTGGGGGATGAGGGGAGTTGTTTCCCAGAATTTGATTACTGGCATACAGCTCCCCTGAATCTCTAAGATTCTACTAATTAAATTTGTTTTAGAGTTTAGACTGTGCTCTTTTCTATTTTCCCTCTCCTTTCTTTCTCTCTTTATTTTTTGTAAACCTCATACAGATCCACCTGAGTTTGGCAGAGGAAAAAAATCATCTCTGGGATTTTGTGAAGCTTTCCGATAAATCCTCTTCCTTAATTTGTTTTCTTCAAATTGCTTAGTACAGAGTGTACTGGGGGGAAAAATCAATGCTAAGAACAGCATCATATGGAGAAGCTTTAATTGTTCAAGTAAAATGACTAATTCTCACACAGACATAATCACAAATGAAATAATCTTGTTTGCACATGTTGTCTAATTCATTTAGTATTTCTAATGAACAAATTAAAAAAAAAAAATTAAGAACCTCAAAATCTAAGACAGCCTCAGTGAATGCTGTTAAATCATAATGCAATCAACAGGCATTCTTCATGCCAGAACTGTTTGAAATGCTGTTTGAAAATGCTCTAGATTTTATATCCATTTGGTAGATATATATTCCTATAAAAAATAGATCCAGCATATGCTATCAGTTGCCTGCTGCATGTTGGATGTGTGACAGAACAAAGGTGCACCCACTAAGCAAGGCCAAAAAACAAGACACCTCCAGCAGTTGCAGAATTAGGCAGGGTTAAAAGTGCTCATGGGAACTATGACCCTAATCCTGCAACTAGTTCCCCCCAGGTGGGCTTCTGTGCCTGTGTGGAGCCCCAGTGACTGGGTTCTACCTGTACAGAGCAAGTTCCACAATCAGGGCCTATATCTTTACTTCTCATGTATTGCAAATATCTACGCTGGGCCCATCCTCCTTCCCAGCCTCTCCTTACTGTCAGTGGAGGACCATCCTGCCCAAAAATTTCAAAGTTACCTTCCCTGTGTCACCTCAAGAAAAGAGCTCAATGTCTATTGGCCACCTAAATAGGGTTGCCAACTTTCTAATCGCACAAAATGGAACACCCTAGCCCCGCCCCTTCCCTGAGCCCCCGCCTCCACTCATTACATTCCCCCTCCCTCAGTGGCTCACTCTTCCCCCACTCTCATTCACTTTCACTGGGCTGGGGCAGGGGGATGGGGTGCGGGAGGGGGTGAGGGCTCTAACTGGGGGTGTGAGCTCCGGAGTGGGGCCAGAAATGAGGGGTTCAGGATGCAGGAGGGGGTTCTGGGTTGGGGGGGCTCAGGGCTGGGACAGGGGATTGGGGCTCGGGGTTGGGGCACGGGCTTACCTTGGTGGCTCACGGTCAGTAGCACAGCGGGGCTAAGGTAGGCTCCCTGCCTGTCCTGGCTCTGCTCTGCACCCCAGAGGCAGCCAGCAGCAGGTCCAACTCCTAGGCGGGGTGGGTGGGGGGAAGAAGGCTCCGCATGCTGCTCTTGCTTGCAGGCACCGCCCCCCCAGCTCCCATTGGCCGAGGTTCCTGGTGAATGGGAGTGTGGAGATAGTGCGTGGGGTGGGGGCAGCGCACGGAGCCCTGTAGCCCCCCCACCTAGGAGCTGGACTTACTGGCCGCTTCTGGGGGTGCAGCACGATGCCAGGATAGGTAGGGACTAGTTTGCCTTAGCCCTGCAGCACTGCCGACCGGACTTTTAACGGCCTGGGCGGCGGTGCTGACCGGAGACACCAGGGTCCCTTTTCGACCGGGCTATCCGGTCAAAAACTGGATACGTGGCAACCCTATCACCTAAAAATTGCTGAAGCTAGCCAGGGCCTGATCTCTATCACTAGTATGGATTATTACGTATATTTAAATTAATTATGTATTTTTATAATTACATATTGCCATAAAAGACCTGGGTCTATTAGGTCTTTATGATGTTTTCCTATGCTGTAGCTGTTCACTTTCATCTCTTGCACTAATTAGTCATTTTCATCTGATATACCTGCTCTTAAGGCTATTTTGTTCTTGTAATATATTATAGGCAGTGTTTTATATACTCACCTCTTCTATTAATAATGTAATTCATAGAATCATAGTATATCAGGGTTGGGAGGGACCTCAGGAGGTCATCTAGTCCAACCCCCTGCTCAAAGCAGGACCAATCCCCAGAAAGATTTTTACCCCAGTTCCCTAAATGGCCCTCTCTTGTACTGTTTGTTTATCTATATCTAGTCCTGTAAATCATACACACACACTTTTATCTATATAGAAATATACATAGTATTTTTAGATAGGGTAAAATTCACCCTGAGACAGAAGGCCCAGTATAAGGCGTATGCATCACTTGATTCCTCAAAATACAGGTTATGTAGGATTTAAGTAGTACATATATAAGTGGTCCACTTTTGAGGACCTAAGTGGTGTCCAAGCCTTGTGCAGGGTTGCTGAACCAGGTGAATTTCACCCATTAAAAAGTTACCAAAATGTAGCATGTTACACTTTGCTATCAAAGTGTTTGCTTGTAGGAAAAAAATATTTGCTGTGATCTACAATCAGGAATTAGTGTTATGAAGAACCCCTGGAATGCACAGTAATGCAAAGATGATTGTAAAAGCCATAAGGAGAAAGGTGTGCATATTTTGCGACTGAAAATACTTTGCAACTCCCCCTGCCCTGCCAACAAAAACAAAACAACCTTTTATGGTTCCTTTTAAGGAAAAAGTTAAGTTTATTAATTTGGATTGATATTGTGCTATGCCTTTCAGTTTGTATTAATAATTTAATTTGCCTAATGTGTAGGGTGACCAGATAGTAAGTGAGAAAAACCGGGATACTTTTTTTTTGGAGGGGGGGGGGAAGGGTGGTAAAGTTGCATATATAAGATAACGCCCCTAATATTGGGACTGTCCCAAAAAATATCAGGACGTCTGGTCACCCTGGGGGCTTAAATTCAGCCAGAGCGGTCTGGAGTGGAGCTCCGGTAAATATTTTCAAACCTGCGGGAGCCCTGGTGCCTCCAGTGGGGCAGAAGCCCCGAGCCCTGGCGCCTCCCATGGGGCTAAAGCCCTGAGCCCTGTTACCTCCCGCAGCACTAAAGCTCTGAGCCCCAGTACCTCCCATGGGGCAGAAGCTCTGAGCCCCAGCATGCCCCACCTCCCCCGCCGCAGGGCTGAGGCCCCGAGCTGTAGCACTCCCCCCCTCCCCCATGGGACTGAAGCGCCCGAAACCCTCCGCCCTGCAGCTGAATCCTAGAGTCCCGAATGGGGGAGGGTTCTGGAGGGCTCTGGGAAATAAATTCTCAGAGACTAAACCCTGGTTGCTCTACTTATGTGAGGAAGCAGCTTTCTAACATTTTATTTTCAAACAGGATTTTTAATAGATATAGTATCTTACTTACAAAGGCAAATGCCTGGAGGGTCTTTTTCTACCCTATGAAAGATTAAGTATCTGAGCTTTATGGTAACTACTATATGTATACAGTATCTTGTACTCTTCCCCCTCATCCCCATAATTAGAATACCTCCTGAAAACATTTATTTTCCCAAGCCTGCCAATGTCAGTCCACCCCAAATATAAGTTAGAAGTGATTATACAACTCCTTAAAAACCACAAAACCACACACACGGAAAGCCTATGACAATCTTCATCTGGCCATCCAGGCTCTGATTCAGCAAAGCATTCAAGCATTAAAATTACTGGGAATTAAGCACATTCTTAAGGTTAAGCATATGCTTTTTTGAACAGGGGTGCCAGAGATGTCCATACCTATAATTTTCTAACTTTCACACAACAAACTCACTTGGGTAGGGAGTGAAGTGGGTTGGAACATTTTTGTCTGAATAAAGTTTCATTGAAGTCAAAATGTTTTGCAGAGACGCATCTGATTTAACGAAGCTCTGGTTGGGAAGGTTTGAAGAGAGAAAGAAGGCCTCCCAAGTCAGTGCCCAGGCTACTGGCACCTACACCCATGACACCACCCAAGTCTGAAAAACTCAGCTTTGGACACTATCTCATTTCTGTGGGAAATTTTGAAAGGTGTCATGACCAGGACATGGGCGGTCGGACCTAGTGGTTGGAACAGGATTCAGAATCTAGGCCAGGTCAGACACTAGGCAGTCAGGGTCTGAGACAGACCAGTGGGCAAAGCAAAACTTAGATGTCAGGAGGCAGGCAGGGTGAAGTTAGTAGGAGATCACAGTCAGGCAGTAGGAACAGGTAGTGCAAGGGAGGCAGTCCTAAGCAGGGGAAACCCAGTGGTATGAACAACTTCTTGTTCCTGTGCTTGGTTTAAATAACAACTGGGAGCCAATCAGGTCCTCCAACCTTTCACAGATCAGATCCCAGGACTGGAGTCCTCTGTCAGAGTTCAGCTTCTATGCTTGCAGCTCAGCACTACCTAGTGTCATAGAACATCAGGGTTGGAAGGGACCTCAGGAGGTCATCTAGTCCAACCCTTTCTCAAAGCAGGACCAATCCCCAGACAGATTTTTGCCCCAGATCCCTAAATGGACCCCTCAAGGATTGAACTCACAACCCTGGGTTTAGCAGGCTAATGATCAAACCACTGAGCTATCCTATGGAGCAGGCTCCAAGATCCATGGTACTAGACAAAAGGTTTCAATTTTGTTCCAATGAGGAACAAACACAAACTTTGAAATCTCAAATGTCTCCTCAAAATGGAATTGTCATGCCGCAGTCAGCTCTAGTAGGGAGTGAGGGACCATGTTTTCCTCTGCGATTCACACAGCACCAAGCATGTAAAAAACCAGTGAGAGAGTGAGGATGTTTCTCATTGTGTACAATAAAAACCTAGTCTTCGATTCCCTGTTGGAAGTCTGATGCCCAAACCTTTAAAGCAGCTCTTTACTCTTAGAGGTCCCAATCCATCAAAGTTAACTTGACGCACATGAGTAGTCCCACTGAAATCAATAGGTAGTCTTCACTGCAGCTGGGAATGAGCCTCGCAGATTCACGCTACAGGGCTCAAACTAGTGTTGCTGGCAGCGTTGTAGTTTGGGGGGAACTTGGGCTCTCAAGCCCACCTGACCCCTGGGGCTGAGCGTGGATGGCTAGCCCGAGTCTCCGCCGGAGCTGCAATAGCCACTCTGCTATTTTTAGCATGCTAGCATGAGTCTGTCTTCCTGGGCTGGAAGGCTCGTGCCCAGCTGCGGTGTAGATATACCCAATGAGGCTACTTTCACACTTGGAGTTAAACACTTGCTTAAGTGAATCACTGGATTAGGATGGAACCCTCCCATCAGGAGCAATGATACAAAGAATAAGAGCAAACCGTAATACTGGTTGTAAAAATCTAGTGCTTTTGCTCTAAGGCTAGTAAAAAGTATTTTTAATAGCTGCATCTGGACTGAGGTTTTTTATATATAAAAAGAGATACCAAAATGTACAACACCACGATTCCTCTGGGACAAGATAACCGCAGTCAAACCAACTGCTTCCTATATCATAGTTTTGAATTATCTTCCATTTACACCTATTGTAAAAAACATCCTCTATAAAAGGGGTAACATAACATTTGAATTGCAGCATTATACAGACAGTGCACAGAGACAATTAATAAAATGTGATCATTCTAAACATTTTCTTTATTGCACATAAAAGGTGCTTCCACTTAAATGCTCCAATAAATTGAGTGTACTGTTGACAAATGTATGCTTAACTTTTTTCTTTAATACATTTGTTTCCCCTTTTCTTGCCTGTAATGTCTAACTACCTCCTTCCCCACAATAAAACAAACCATATTACGGAACAAATTGAACCACATTAATCGTATGATAGACATAGTGCAATGTAATGCGGTCACAAAAACTAAAGTCAGTACTTTTCCCTTTTGCAAGGAGAACAATGCTCCGTAAGTTCACAGTGCAGGAACACAATTAAAATCCTTTTGCATTTTACTAAATTTTGAATCTGTTAACTGTCATGACTGTACATGATAACTCCCCCACAGCATACTTTTCATTGCATCATCACTGACCTTCAAGACTGTTGCAGCAGCCTTTCAATTACAAAAGCTCTTTTGTCTGTGTGTCCAGCCTGTCCACTAAAGCCATTTTCTAGTTGCTGTGAAAGAAAATTGCACTGATTTTCTTTGTTTTGTTTGAGATTCACAATTTGATCAAAAGAGATTAAATAAACCAGCAAGCAATAATATGTAGCCATTAACACAACTTTTCTGCTCAAGGGGTTTGGCAGCTTTTATCTGCTGGCTTAAACGTAAACAATTGCAGGCTTCCAAACTAATTATGGAGCAGAACAGTATATGACTTATGAAATTTGGCAGCCATCACTGGAAAAAAAAAAAAAAAAAGGAAGGAAGGAAGAAAAGTTCAGATCTATCCATTATGTCAATTTCTTGAAGTTCCACAGAACAGAAATAATATACTATTGGTGAAGCCTTTCAGCAACCCTGAACATCATGCCTTCTAAGTTGTACTTTTTGTTCATTTTTCATGCACCATAAGTAAGTTTATGGGAAGTGATGTTAAGGGTTATATGGCAACAGAATGTCACCTGTACAGTTTGAAGTGTTGTTGTAGCCCTGTAGCCATGCTCGTTCCAGGATAGTAGACAGGCAAGATGGGTGAGGTAATATCTTTTACTGGACCAACTTCTGTTGAAGAAAGAGACAAGCATCCGCATATACACAGAGCTCTTCTTTTTCTTCCTTTTCCAGGCGTGATGAAGACGGGAATTTGCTGGTGTCATTCTGCAATATAATTCAGGAGTGGCTAACCGAGAGCTCTCCTATAACTCAGCTGGGAGTAATATATATGCTAGAGGCTATGTGTGAACAGGTCAGGAGTGATTGTTCTCACAGGAAAGCAGTGTAAAAGGCATCTCAGGTTGGAGAATTGAAGGGACAGAGCTGTCCAAATAGTCAAAATTGTACCCTGGGGAAACACATATACCCAAAGGACACCGAAACCCCAACTGGATCAGGAAGATGTGAGTTGGACCACTCCTTTGCTACCATTTAGTCCTCAAGGAAATTGGGGAAAGGGAGGGGGAACTGCTCTGTATAATATTGCCCACCATAAATATTCAAATCTCATGAGTCAAGCCCCAAAATCATGACATTGACTTAAAAATTAAGATTTTAAATATAATATTTTGGGGGTTCTTTTTGTCTTCTGGTTTTTGAACTTTTAGGCCTTACTTTGATCAACTTTTCTCCACATCTCGGAGGGTTAGAAAATTACATTTAAAAAAAATGAAAGCTGAGAGTCTCATGTAATCACATGACTGAGATCTGGCATTTTAAAGAACATAAGAAGACTTGCCTTAGCTGGATCAGACCAATGGACCATCTATCCCAGTATCCTGTCTTTTGACAGCAGTCAGATGCTTCACACAGAACAAACAGAACAGGGCAATTTTGAGTGATCGGTGCCCTGTCGTCCACTCAGAGCTTCTAGTCGTTGGAGGTTTAGGGTACCCGGAGCATGGGGTTGCATCCCTGACCATCTTGGCTAATAGCCATTGCTCTACCTATCCACCAAGAACATATCTAATTCTTTTTTGAACCCAGTTATGCTTTTAGCCTTCACAACAACCCCTGACAATGAGTTCCACAGGTTGACTGTGCATTGTGTGAAGAAGTACTTCCTTATGTTTGTTTTAAACCTACTTCCTATTAATTTCATTGCTTGACCCCTGGTTCTTGAAGTGGAAAATAACAGTTCCCTATTCATTTTCTCCACACCATTCATGATTTTATAGACCTCTAATATATCCTGTTAGTCATTTCTTTTCCAGGCTGAACAATCCCAGTCTTTTAAATCTGTTCTCGTACAGAAGCGGTTCCATACCCCTAATAATTTTTGTTGCTTTTCCCTGTACCTTTTCCAACTCTAATATATATATTTTTTGAGATCCAGAGATCAGAACTGCATGCCATATTCAAGGTATGGGCATACCATGGATTTATATAGTGGCATTATGATATTTTCTGTCTTATCATCTATCCCTTTCCTACCGATTGCTACCATTCTGTTAGCTTTTTTGACTTCCACTGCACATTGAGCAGATGTTTTCAGAGAACTATCCACGATAACTGCAGGTTATCTTTCTTGAGTGATAACAACTAATTTACACTCCATCATTTTGTATGTATAGTCGGGATTATTTTTTCCAATGTCCATTACTTTGCACTTATCAATATTGAATTTCATCTGCCATTTTGTTGCCCACTCACCCAGTTTTGTGATATCCCTCTGTAACACTTCATAGTTAGCTTTACAGTTAACTATCTTGAGTAATTTAGTATCATCTGCAAACATTGCCACCTCACTGTTTACTCCCTTTTCCAGATCATTTATGAATATGTTGAACAGCATACGTCCCAGTACAGATTCTCCGGGGACACCACTATTTACCTCTCTCCATTGTGAAAACTGACCACTTATTCCTACCCTTTGTTTCCTTAGTGAGATCCCTTTGTAACTCTTCACAGTCATCTTTGGACTAAACTATCTTGAGTAATTTTGTATCATCTACAAATTTTGCCACTTCATTGTTTACCCCCTTTTCCAGATCTTTTATGAGTATGTTGAACAGCACAGGTCCCAATACAGATCCATGGAGGATCCTGCTATTTACCTCTCTCCATTCTGAAAACTGACCATTTATTCCTACCCTTTGTTTCCTATCTTTTAACCAGTTACTGATCCATGAGAGGACCTTCCCTCTTATCCCATGACAGCTTACTTTGCTTAAGAGCCTTTGGTAAGGGACCTTGTCAAAGGCTTTCTGAAAATCCAAGTACACTATATTCACTGGATCACCCTTATCTACATGCTTATTGACTCCCAAAGAATTCTAATAGATTGGTGAGGCATGACTTCCCATTACAAAAGCCATGTTGACTCTTCCCAACAAATCTTGTTTGTCTATGTATTCAATAATTCTGTTCTTCACTATAGTGTCAACCAATTTGCCCAGTATCAAAGTTAGGCTCATTGGCCAGTAATTGCTGAGATCTCCTCTGGAGCCCTTTTTGAAAATCAGTGTTACCTTAGTTACCTTCCAGTCATCTGGTATGGAGGCTAATTTAAACAATAGGTTACAAACCACAGTGAGTAGTTCTGCAGTTTCATATCTGAGTTCTTTCAGAACACTTGGGTGAATACCATCTGATCCTGGTGACTTATTACTGTTAAATTTATCAATTTGTTCAAAAACCGCCTCTACTGACACCTCACTCCGGGACAGTTCCTCAGATTTGTCACCAAAAAGAATGGCTTGGGTGTGGGAATCTTCCTCATATCCTCTGTAATGAAGACCAATGTAAAGAATCCATTTAGCTTCTCTACAACAGCCTTGTCTTTTTCAGTGCTCCTTTAGCACTTTGATTGTCCAGTGGCCCCACTGACTGGCAGGCTTCCTGCTTCTGATGTACTTAAATACATGTTGCTGTTAGTTTTTGTGTCTTTTGCTAGTTGCTCTTAAAATTCTTTTTTGGCCTGTCTAATTATAGTTTTACACTTGACTTGTCAGAGTTTATGCTCCTTTTTATTTACCTCAGTAGGATTTGACTTCCAATTTTGAAAGGCTACCTTTTTGCCTCTCTGTAACTGCCTCTTTTACTCTGCTGTTTATCCATGGTGACATTGGTGTTTGTTTGGGTTTTTTTGGTCCTCTTACCATTTTTGTTTTTGATTTGGAGTAGACATTTAGTTTGAGTCTCTGTTATGGTGTTTTCAAACAGTTTCAAAATATAATGATAGTAGGCAGCACAGTCTGAGTAAAATTTACTCCTGGGCACAGGATCCACACAAGGCCTGTTTACCACTTAAGTTCCATTTATACCTGATATTAAGGGCTTTCATTGTATAGGCTTTGTGCTGAGCCTCTGCCCTGGGGAGAATTTCATTCTAAATATATTCCCACAGAATGTACTGAAAATAAAGCTAAATTCCCCCCTCTCGCCCCGCAAGAGGAATTAAGGTTTTTAAAGGGTTATAGTATTGTTTTTAAAAGCATACCCTAACACCTAAACCTAGAAATATTAAAATTCAAATAATATTTCCATAAACATCATTCAACAAGTAAAATAGTTTGCTTTTTTATGGCTATTGCTAAGGGAAAAAAGATAAAATAAATCTGTATTAAAGCACTCTTTTTATCATTATTAATTAACATTATTTTACATGAATTTAGTGGTTTTGAAAAGTTCTGAACTGACAGCCCTAGAAAATAAAGTCTTCAGCATACCAACAGAAAAGGATTGTCTTTAGCATGAGCTATGGAATTTCTCCAACATTGCCAAGCTCATAAACCACAGTCCTCACCCAGTGGAACCACCTTCAGGGGAGAAAAAGGTGGTGTAGTCTCCATGCTCAGACAGTATCTGACCTCTGCTGCCAAACAGGGTGACAATTCATGTCAATTGTAATGCTGATTTATGTGGTGCAACACTTGTGTTTATTAGGAACTGCTGTGTATGCGGTTGAAGGAGAAGGAGAAAGTCAGGACAGTCACACCCATTGTGTGGTTATCTTTCACTGGTCCTCACTTTGCACCCAATTCTCAGCTGTGGTGCCAAGTAGCTGTTAATTTGCGGTAGTGGCCACATCCCAGGACATCACTTCGACTGGCAAGCTAAACCAAGTAGAAGGTAGCCATGAGGGGAAATTCCTATTCCCAGTATAATATCTTTTATTGGACCAACTTCTGTTGGTGAGAGACACAAGCTTTTGAGCCACACAGAACTTTCTTCAGATCCTGAAAAAGAAGACCAGAAGATGAGCTCTGTATGGCTCGAAAAAAGCCCAAAATTGGCCCAATGAAAGATACTACCTCACCCACCTTGTCTCTCTAATATCCTGGGACCGACACAGCTACATCTACACTGCATATTCCTAGTATACTATCACCTACTCGTAATGCCCTTGAGGGAACATTTTGCTAGCTAAGCATTGCCAGAGCATAATGCCCCTTGTCCACACCCTCTGCCCTGAAGAGGGGGGGAGGGTGGAAATCATGAGGAGGTGATATAGAGCCATAGAATGAGCCCGATTCTGGCCCATAGACCCTCCATCAATTTCAAGCTATTCAGTATTTGAACCAGGGATCAAGAGATGAAATTTGCTTAGCAGTCGTTTGAGCTAACCAGTCCTACATTCTGCTTGCTCTTAATCACTACAGTGCTAAACATTAGTTTCACTTCAGCCTATGATTAATTAAACATTCATCTCCTTTAAAGATTTCTTTTTTGTAAAAAAAACCGATGGCATGTTTTTAATGAAATCATAAGATTTGATCAATGTCCACAAATGCTACAAAACAGTGGGCAAAACAATGATTTTTTTATACATCTATCTCACTCCTCTCTAGAGAAAATCCACAGATGCAAACTAAACTACTGATAAATGTGAATATAAAACCAGGTTAAGAAAAAAAAGACAATGACGACATTAAACTGATGACCAACATGTAATGATTCAGCAGTGGTGCTCCAATACCTTTTGCGGGCGCAGGCTGCCACTGATTCTTTGCTGGCATTTGCCCACATGGTGTATATAATAACAGAAATGTTTACTACATTTTTAAATATCTAAGGAATTTCAGGGAAGCCATCATTTTATAAGGCAGAGTTGATTCAGAATGTTACAAAATCTTTAAAGGAGACAATTATCTAAACATTATGCTCTCTCATGGAGACCTTACTTTTGTGCTTTTTTTGTTTTGTGGCTTATCTTAAGTCATTCAGACAAAGTATATGGAACTTGGAAAAACATGACACTCAATAATCTAAGAGGACCATTCCTTCTCCTCCCACTCTGCCTAGTCAACTCTTCTCCCTCTGATCAGCCTCCACTCTGCCTTACAATCTTCCTTACCATGTAAACACTGGGAAGCAGAGCCATGGTGAGACCTAACAGAGAGGGCAGGGAGTGTTATAGAAGTAAAAGGAGAATTCCTAACAGAAGTAGAAACATAGGGATTGGGGACCTGGAGAAATGCAGGAGACATATCCAAGCCTCAGGAAAGGTGTGTACATTCGGGGGATGTGGGTGGGAATGAGAAGATAAGATGACAGAGTTTTTAGGAATTCTAAAGCACTGAGGAACTTGAACCCTTGCACGCTATGATTAAGCTTTGTCCTATTTCACAGCTGAGGTTAGAGCAGGTCTACTCTTGCCCTACAGGTACCAAATGTTTCCAGTCATAACAACTCCTCCAGCAGGTTGCCTCTAAATTAGGAGTTCTCCAGCTTTTTCATGCTATGACTCACTTAATAGAAAATCTTGTCTTGCAACACAGTCTGAGATGTAGCAAAGGACATAATACCGGGGTGTGTGGAGAATTGGGTAGTGGTTGGAAAAAAGGGTTTCCTTGCAACTGAGTCTCTGATTTTCACTGAGTATTCTTTTGAGATAGTTATGGAAGAGTGTAAGAAGCTTAGGTGTTTGAAATTGATTTGTCTACAAGTCATAAGATTTCTCAGAGAATCTGATATGGAAATTATTTAATGGATTATGTATAGCATTTCCTTATTTGGTCAGATTCTGTTGTATTCTGTATGGTTTAAATTAGCATACCTAGCTCTTATATAGCACTTTTCATCAGTCAGTCGTAAAGCACATGACAAAGGAGGTCAGTATCATTATCCCCATTATACAGATAGGGAAACTGAGGCACTGAGCGGTGAAATGACTTGCCCAAGGTCACCCAGAAGCAGAACTGGGCACAAAATTCAGGTCTCCTAAATCATAGTCCAGTGCTCTGTCTGCTAAACCACACTGTCTCCCAGAGGTTTGTCAGGGTAAAAATTTGATTTAGAAAAAATTGTGAACCCTACTATTCAGGTTTCCCTTATACTGCAGGAATAAAGACTGTGACCAACATTTTTAAACTTGTGTGCATAATGGTAAGCTCCTGAATCCATATTTAGGCCCATAAACAGAAGTGGCCTGATTTTCAAATCTGTTCAGCACCTGCTGCTCCCACTGACTTGAGAGAGAGCAGACTCAAAGATCAGGCTCATTGTTCTAAAATAATGGAAGTCAAGATTGCATTTCTTGGTTCACAAATCAGAGGGCACTCATGGCACAGGCTTCACATGCCCCAAAAATGAATTGTAAAAAGAAGGACAGAGAAGGTAATGGAAACTAAAACACAGAAGAGAAAAAAGGAGATGGAGAATGAAAGGAATTGGAGAGGGCTTAAGAGCTTCTGGAAAGGAAAGGAAGTGAGATGAGACTGTGATTAGGAAAGAGAAAAGTACAAGGAGAGAAAAGGAAGGAGAAAAATGGATGGGCTGTAGTGAAGACAAGGGGACAAAAGTATTGAAGAAAATCCATCGTATCCAAAGCAGGGCTTCTTGTCAGTCATGGACACACAGCATTTTTTGGGTTAGCCTCCAAGACAATTAAGCACTATTTCTTGGTCTTGGTTTTTTACCTAGTCCCAGTCTCCCCCTATTCCCTCTCTGGGGAGCCTATAGGGTTTGCCCTTAGATTTGACCTACTCCTCCAGTGCCTTGGGAACTTTTTAAAATTTCAACTCTTTCAATGCCATTGCTAAATGGCTCGATTGAGATCCTTGACAGTAAAGCTATACTTGTAGTAAACTATACATTGCCTGCTCCAGATAAATGGATCTGATCCGAATTATGGCACCACTGTGTTGGGGTAGCATCCAAGACCTCTTCCACTCTGCTCCCCAAGAACTCAGTTTGACTCTGTTTTTGTTACTAAGGTTCCTTTATTTGGCATACAGTAAAGCTACACTAAGTTGATCAGACTCAAACATAGGGGGTGGGTACAGCACATACCACACATCCAAAGTTACACAGAAAAGCCACTCCCTTTAAATACATTTACACATTTCACTGCATTACACATTTTGGGATTGGCTTGGTTACTTTGTAGGAACCAATCCCTGTAAAGCATGCTCTGTCCACGCACCATCCATGTTTGACATACTTTTTATCTCATTTTTACATTCCCAACTTATGTTGTCCATTGTTATCTTGTTCTTTGTAAATGGTTCCCTGGGTGTTCCCTGGGTGTTCCCTCCCCTTGTTTTAGCTAGATCAGACTTCCTGTCTCTTAGCTCACTGACCCTACCTATCTTAGTTGAACAAACATTCTGTTTTCAGCCTGCTGATCTACTTACCTTCCTAATCCTGTCTTCCAAGAAATGACACTTCCCTCATGTCAAGCCAGGCCGACAGCACTGACCTAAAACGAGAAGATTCAAGCATCAGGCAGTACAGGGAAACAGAGAAAGACTACATCAAATGATCTTAGATAGTAAAAATATAAAATAACATAAAGGAGGAAGAGAGAGGGAGTAGTGTAACATGTCATTTGCCATATGAATACTGATTGTCCTTGAGCCCAGAGCACAAGGACTACATAAGACCATAAGAAAAGTCATAGTGGGTCAGAATTTAGTGGGTCTTCTGACAATAGCCAGTGACAGGTGCTTCAGAGAGATGAACAGAACAGGGCAATGTATTGAGTGATCCATCCCCTGTTGTCTAGTCCTCGTTCTGACAGACAGAGGTTTAGGGACACTGAGATCATGGAGGTGCATCCCTGACTATCTTGGTTAACAGCGATTGATGGACCTATCCTCCATGAACTTATCTAATTCTGTTTTGAACCTCGTTATAATTTTGGCTTTCACAACATCCTCAGGCAATGAGTTCCACACATTGACTGTGCACTGTGTGAAGAACTACTTCTTTATGTTTGTTTTAAACCTGCTGCCTATTAATTTAATTGGGTGGCCCCTCGTTCATGTGTTATTTGAGGGGGTAAATAACACTTTCCTATTTACTTTCTCCACACCATTCATGATTTCATAGACCACTATCATATTCCCTCTTAGTCATCTCTTTTCTAAGCTGAGCAGTCCCAGTCTTTTTAATCTCTTCTCATATGGATGCTGTCCATACCCTTAATCATTATTGTTGCCCTTCTCTGACTGCCAGCAAAGTTTTTTTTTTCCTTAGCTTCAGAGAAGATTCATGTACACATGCAACTTTTCTTGGGCAAGATGAACAGAAAATGGACAGTATTCCACTAACAAGTATGATTTTAGACCAAAAGAAAAGAAAAAAAGAAAATTAGTTTGTAGGACATAAATTTGAAGGGTTTTGAAAACCACTCTGCTATCAAACAATCTATTGCAAACCTATTTTGAGATATTGGGTCAGATCCTCAGCTGACGTCAATCAGTATAGTTCCATTGAAATCAGTGGAGCTATGTCTATTTACACTAATCCAGGGGCTAGCCAATGATCCATGTTAAAAATTGCAATGGGTTTCTCATTAAAGAAAACAATTCACTAAAATACATGCGAGAAATCTGAATGGTAGAGTATGAAAGTTGTGGGCCTCTCAGAGGGACTTTAAGGAAAGGACCTAGTTGATTTTACTGAAAAGGGGATGTACCATGGGTTTTAAATGTGGAAGAGTATATGTGAAAAGGCATTTCTGATCCCTGTCAGAAGACAAAAATTGGAAGAAGACTTGAAATGTACCACTCCGTATAAGGTGTCGGATAGCAGAGACAGAGAACAATTAAGACTCCACAAGAATCTCTATCACTAGCATACAATGGGAATAGGATTCTCTTTTTCCCCAGATGTCAGCCTCGTCACTCAGGCGAGACGAAGAGAATTTCTTCCACTTAAAAAATCCTTTGTGCAAGGAAGAGCTGAGGCCTCTGTTCTCTCCTCAGCCAAATTGTATGTAGTTTTCATGGAGAAGGCTTAGTTTTCTAAGAGGCAGTGGTACCCAAACAACTTCTGGACACAGTGCAAAGGTGTAATATGGCCAGAGTATCCTTGGTGTCTGACAAGGAGACCAAAAATTGAATGGAAACAAACATTTTCAAATGCAACAGAATTGACGTTTATTCTTGGGAAATTTATCAGTTATTTTTCTCCTATAAATGCTAATAACAGAATTCATTTTCGCTTGATGGTTTATGTTTTTACATTTTTTATTCAATTGTGTGGACAAAAATGGCATGTAAATCTGCCAAATCATGTCCTGAGACAGTCTGAAATTTAACCAAGTATTGGTTTTCTCTTTTGTTGATGCATTCCTGCACTTTTAAAGTATGCAATGTGAGCTGTTCAGCTAAGAAGGGATGGAAATGCTCCTTAATGACAGCATTCATTTAACCCTTTGCCACTCAGACTAACAACCTATGGATTCAGCAGATGGTATTAAATATTGTATGTGTTTACATTAATGACATACATTTATTTGGTCTTTTGTCAGCACCCCTCTGTCTGTCTGATTTTCTCTGTCTCATTCACACATGTATAACTGATGGAGACTTTTGGGAATCTGCACCTGTAACAAGTTAATTAGCTCTGATGACTTGATTGCTCTGTTTTCACTATAATGTCAAAAATAAAATACCAAGTTATTCACTGATATTGACATTTCTATTAAAACATTTAAAAATCAATAAAGGTATTAAAATGACTATAAGGCTTCCAGATTGCACCAATTATTTGATTTTTTTTCTTGGGGGATGCAAATTCCTGCCTTTCCAGCATTTAGGATTTGGAATAAAAACTAGTGTGAAATTCATCTGTCCCCCCTTTTGCCCCCATTTCATTGTGAATACACTGCAGTGCCAGTTTCTGCCTGTAATACCCTGTTAGGACTTTGCTGTTGGAATGCATTAGAACTCTCACAATAGGGTTTTGACACTAGAGATTACTTAATGGCTGCAAAGAAGCCATTACGGTCTGTCATTTTAAGAAACCATGTAACTCAACTGCACATTTAGGCCTTTATATCGTGGACTAAAATGCATAAGTTCCTAATAGTCTATTCTGTCAACAGTATGTACGTTATTGGATTACTGATTGCTTGAAACACACCTTACATGGGGCTGCACCTTAAGATCACTTGGAAATTCCACCTGGTGCAGATTGTGGCTACTCACTTGTTAATGGGTGTTTCTCACCAGGATCACATTACATCTGTGCCCCAGTGTCTGCCCTCTCTTCCAATTCATTTTCAAGTGTGGTATTATATGTTGGTTTAAATTTATACCCCCCTAATGGATTGGGTCCTTGATACCTCAGAAAACACCTGTTTGACCATAAGGTTGAGCTCAGCTTGAGCTACAGCAGCAGGTCTCCAGCTTAATCAGAAAGGGCTGAAAAATGTAACTAGCTTCCCAAATTGGTCCACCAGAGTATAAAGTCATGGACCTCAGGTCATGCTGAAAAGCTTGCATTTTCTTCTTCTTTTTTTTTTGGTGGGGGTGGGGGAGCAAGAGGGCAGGGAGAGTGGGCTGTAGTGATTGATGGGAAAATTCTAGTTTGTTGGAAATGGGATTATTTTAGGTTTTGGTCACTGGCCCTAATTTGTATGCATTGTAACAACATTTTTTTATGCATATGCTTAAGCACCAAATTTGTAAATACATCAAATGAATACATTGAAATAAAGTAGTTATTATTTGTATTACCATAGCATCTAGGAGTCCCAGTCATGGACCAGGACCCCATTGTGCTAGTTACCGTACAAATACAGAACAAAAAGACAGTGCCTGCCTCAAAGAGCTTCCAATCTAAGTATGAGAAAAGAGACAAAACTGATGGATATAGACAGATGGGGGAGTACAAAGAAACAATGACATAGTATGACAGGCCACGGTCTCAGCAAACTGTGGTTGGCAGTTTTTATTTATTTATTTTTTGGAGGCATCACAGCAAAGGAGAGTTTTACAGGAAGATTTTAAGGAGGAGAATGAGGTAGCATTGCATTAGGCATCTAACTGCTTGACTTGCATATGCATTTTGCCACACAGGTTTGATGCATGTAAAGATGCTGGTGCACTTTGCATTTTATTTTATCTGGGTTGCTCCAAGCTGCCCTATTCCTCTCAATCCCTTTGTTTACCTTAATTTAATAAAATTAAAATATGATGTTACAACAGAGAAAAAAATAAGTTGTGAACAAGCTTTTCTTTTTAAAAATCTGCTTGCTGTCTGCCTTACATTCCACTGGCATGTTAGCGCAAACAGGAAATGAAGGTTTAAACAAAATATGTATTGTCATCATTTTTCTTCAACAGTTATGAATGAATGCTTGATGCTGAAAAATACCCTCTGAAAAGGAGAAAAAGAGCTAGAAAAGAGTATCTAGTGTTTTGTATTCTCTCAGTTATCTGCTAATACGTTTGTACTGCATATTTACTAAAGCTGGAGCTGCAGTACCCAGTGCTTCTCATTTTAAAACAATCAGTTATGGGTGTTAAAGTATGCCTGTGAAAGCAGAAGTGTTCTATGTCAATCAAAGCTAATCACTGGTACAGGCAAAGTGCTTTTGTTGGCCTCCATGCTCTAAGCCGCGCTTCCACATCTGTGTTTGAAGAGATTAGAGAGGTGCTTCATACAAGAACTGTATTAGTTAAAGCTGATAGACAGTATTTGGAATAAATCATAAAAAGTTGAGTGCCAGAAGGAAAGGCATGGCAAGTGAGATCGAAATGGACTAGGGCTAAATCCAGCTTCTTTCCACCCCTTCCTCCTCCAAACATACACATACAAACACTTGCACACTTGTTTTAGGCTTGTTCTTTTGAGAGCACTACCGGTTATCTTCCTCCAGCCACTTCATAGCTAGCATCCAGCTGCACAGCTAAAGATCCTCGTGCTTGTTTTTAGTGGACATGCATGCTCTTAATTGGCTGAGGAGTTGATAGCATATTTGATGTGTTTATACCAGTCAGGGTTGGCAAAGGGGAAAAAAGGGGGGCATATATTTAAAAAAATATCTAGCAAGCTGCTGTATGTCTGACTTCTCTAGCTCCTGTCCCTAGCAGCACTCTCGCTTCATGAAGGCCATACACTTTCAAATAAATTATGAGTGACAAGTATTTGAACCAATAAAGAGGGCACCATATTTTATATGCAGTAAATTTAATTCCAGATTGTGTTTCACCTCAGCAGTGTGACATGTTTATTGCCACTGAAAGATGAAAGCACCAGGAGTTAGAGACAAGCGTCAGCAGTTCTAGTGGGCACTAGCGAAATGAAGATTTGACAGACTAGTGGCTGAGCCTTTGAAATGAAATGCCAGATCAAATTTTACCCAAAAGGGGTCAGATGTACTGTCATGGCCCCAAACTCACAATACCAGCCGAATAAATGACACAGGTTCAACAAGCTGTTGAGGAAGGTGGTGTCTGTGATTCATACTTCAGTGCTAGAAAGATATGCTGATTTTCAAAATACACTGATAATTGGTAGTACCAGACCTCATTTGAAGATGTTATATATTGAAGTGTTGCCTCTGTTGGCATTAAGTATCTTTTTAAAAACTTACTCTTAAGCAGCTCAAAAAGTGGAATCAAGATGCATTCAATATGTCTCTCTCAGTTTTGTCCCACAAATGCGCTCACAGTGCCAAAGTATACAATAAACATCTATATGCAATAAATATACTTAAAATAAACATGCATCATTTTGGGATTTTTTTTTAATGGGGGAGAAGCCTAGAATTAAGAAAAATTTCCTTTGGCAATCAGCAATGAAATGACAATTGGGCTGAATTATGTCAAAGGCAAAAAACAACAAAGAGAAACATCACATGTGCTCATTTAAAGCCAGACTTTGCCACTCACATGGAGCAGCACTTACTCACGTGAATCATCCCATTGGGACTTCAATGAGACTATATATGTGAGTGTTACTTAATGTAGGTAAGGCTGACAGAATTGGATCTGGTATTTGTGTGCACAAATGATGATACTAGGTGTGGAGCTGGCACATGAATTCATCCACACAGGAAGGATATTTAGAGAATCTTCCAGCTTTAATGAGATATGTGCTCGGACAAAACTGGTGTCACTATGATTACATGGAATTGGCATGAAGATGAATGTCGAGTAGTAGCTGATCACTGGGATGCATCAACAAAGTAATTCCTACTAACCATTCTAAGGATTCGAACCAAATGTCAATCACGGTCTAAGAGCACGTATACCAGAAATATGTCCATCAACAATGCTATCGACAACAAAGGCTACACATTTCAGCGAACTTGTTCTGCGTAAGGAAACAGAAAAAGTACCCAAGTTAAAGGAAGACGGGCAAGTTGGCAGGCTGACAAGGTAACCTTCTGAACTTCAAATCCACCTGTTATTTGCTGGGGAGAGGATGCCTATCTATTCATCACCCCTTTCCTCTCCCCTGTGTTTGGGCAGCAGGGTACAGAACAAAGGTGTCCTCGACCCCAGAATAAGATATTGTTAAGCATTGTCAGCTGTGGCAGTAGGGCCAACAGTACTGTCTGTAGTACCTTAACTGTCAAATTTGGGAGTGGGGAAGGAAGGAAGCAAAGTTTTGCCTCGAAGAGATCAGGTAGACTTGGAATGGGGAGCAGGCATACTTCTCTGGACCTCTGAAGACTATAAAAGAAGAAAGGGTATAGGGGTAACTGCCTCCTGAATATCTCAGAATGGTGCTATGCAGCTATCCACGCAGGATATTAGGAGGAGAGGAGAGTTACATGCCACCAGTCTGCACTCCTCGTGAACACAACTACAGGAAAAGTTTTTATAAACCCATCTCAATGGAAATGACTTGGGCTTATGGGGAATAACACAGTGGACTGGATTCTGCAAGAACCTAACCTACGTACAAGGCATAAGGTTAAGCACCAATTTTGTAAGGCTAAGGGCACATAGTCTTTGTCACTGTGTGGTGGTTAGTCTCATTCTCCTGCACATCCATCCCTAACTACCAAATGCAGAGGGCATAAAAGAGGCAAGGTGTGGGTGGGGAATAACAATGAATAAATGAGCTCCTCATCATATTTATGAGATACCCAGCTATACACTTCCCACTTGAGCCCTGTTCCAGTTATACCTAACTTGTTGGTTCCTCAGCCTTGTTCTCATTAATGTAAGATCAAGCTCCCTTGTGCTCCTGGTGCTGCTAATCACTTTTTATCTTGTATTGGCTATGTGTAAATGTTTACACCTGCATTGTGCAGAATCAAACTCAATGGTATTCAAGATTATCATCAAAGCTTAGATTGGAGCCCTTGAACTGTAAGTATAACACTGAAGGCATGATTAAAACAGGAATATAATAGATTGTGTAATGAGGTAATGTTATATTCTAAAGAATTGCATAGCACAAACCTTCCACTTACTACAAGTGATTTCTTGTGTTTGCTGAAGACCGATTGAACCTTATCTTCTATACATCTGACCAGTCCTTTCAAATGTTTCTAATGCTTGATTTACAAAGAGTTATCATTGTGAATAAACAATGGAGATTTTATTACTTTGGAGTTGGTTAGGCTGTGTTTTATTTTAATTCAGCTGTAATAAACTTAATGAACTACAATAATTGCCACAATAAAATCCATGCAAGTACACTGTACACAGAGCACAAACACTACCAATCCTTTGGCAGCTCTAACAATGCGCCAACATACTTTCACAAAACGTTTTCAAGCATCCTTCCTTCAAGAAAATCCTACAAAACTCAACTTTATTTATTTTGTTAGGAATTTACAAGATGACACTGCAGATCTCCTTCCTGTTATGCAAACTTTAAACTTTGCAGACACAAGCCTAAACAGAACAACTGACAAACCCTGGGAATGGTCATTTCTGATGCATGTTTCATTCCTTTTACTTACAGCTGTAGGAAATGGAGTGTGAATTAAGAATGAGGCAAACAAGGTTTGACCTTTTTTTTTAAAAAAAAAAAAGTTCTGTTTTGTTTAATCTCTATCTAATTTAAATGGATGTTTTACAGATTCTACTATCTTATAATTGTAATGTAGGGAACAATCCTATATTTGCATGGAAATCTAATGTCTTCCCATGTCCTACTTCTATGATTCAATTTTTTTCCTGTATAAAGATACCCAATAAGTGAAGCTTTGCTTCTGCAGTATGTCTACACTGGAATAAAAGACCCATGGCATGGCTGCGGCGGGCCTGGGTCAGCTGACTCAGGCTCACAGGGCTCGGGCTGCAGGGCTAAAAATTGCTGGGAGACGTTTGGGCTAGGGCTGGAACCTGGGGTCTAGGACCTCACCCGCTCACAGGCTCTAGCCAAACCCCGGGCTCAGCCAGAGCCTGAGTGCCTACACAGAAATTTTACAGCCCCGAAGCCTGAGCCCAAGTCAGTAGGACCGGGCCAGCTTCAGATGTTTAATTGCTGTGTAGACGTACCCATAGTTACCCAAATCTCTTAAATTCAAAATATGAAACAAGAAGCCCAGTATTGATCTGGTTGACTGATTCCACTTCAAAGCTGCTTATGCAAAATTTTATTATCATTACTTCACCAAACCTCCCTGCCCAGTTCTTCCAGTTCCAAACGAACAGCATCATTACCCTTTGCTGAGGATAAAATCTAAAGGCCCAATCCTGCAGAAAGACGCAAGCAAAATTCCCATTGAATTTAAGGGAGAAGTGCAGGATTGGACTTTAATGAATTTAATACAGTCTTGCAAAGTCTGATGATTTTTTTTTCTGGCATAAAATACTGACATCTCTTTAGATGTTGTTTCTTTCCTATAGGCCCTTTGCAAATATTCCAATTAGTATAAAATAAAACACATTTTTTCTGAGGTTTATGGAGACCTGGAGCAAAAATCTGAAACTGAGCCCCACCCCTTCCAAAAAATTATTCCTGAGGGGAGGCCTAGAGGGGCAAGGGGGCTTGGAGAGTGAGTCCACCCCACACTTACCCTGAGGCAGCAGCTTCTGTCCTATGAGGCTGGGCCTGGCTCCCCGCTCCAGCAGGGCCGGTGCAAGGATGTTTCACACGCCCTAGGTGAAACTTCCACCTTGCGCCCTCCCCCCATCCCCGAGCCCTGCGGCAGCTCCCCACCCCCCCTCCGCCCTGAGGCACCCCCCCTGCGGCGGGGAGCCGTGCGGCAGCTCCCCACCCCAGCTCACCTCTGCTCCACCCCCTCCCCGAGCCCTGCGGCAGCTCCCCGCCACCCCCCGCCCTGAGATGCCCCCCCGCGGCAGCTCCCCACCCCACCTCCAACCTGAGGCACCCCCCCGCGGCAGCTCCCCACCCCGCCCTGAGATGCCCCCCTGCAGCAGCTCCCCACCCCCCCCCCCGGCCCGGGGAGCAGTGCAGCAGCTCCCCACCCCAGCTCTCCTCTGCTCCGCCCCCTCCCCAAGCCCTGCGGCAGCTCCCCACACCCCCGCCCTGAGGCGCCCCCCCCGTGGCAGCTTCCCCCCCGCCCGGGGAGCTGTGCGGCAGCTCCCCACCCCAGCTGACCTCTGCTCTGCCTCCTCCCCGAGCATGCCGTAGCTGCTACACTTCTCCCACCTCCCAGGCTTGCGGCACCAATCAGCTGTTTGGCGCCGCAAGCCTGGGAGGGAGAGAAGCAGAGTGGGGCGGCGTGCTCAGGGGAGGAGGTGGAGCAGAGGTGAGCTGGGGTGGGGAGTTCCCCTGCGTGCCACCCCCCCCTTACTTGCTGCAGGTGGTCCTCCCCACGCCCCCCTGCCCCAGCTCCCTCCGCCTAAATGCTGACGACGACCGGGGTGGCCGAAGATCCGGCTGCTGCCAAAGAAAATGCCACCCCCCAAATACTAGCGCCCTAGGCGACTGCCTAGGTCGCCTAATAGGTTGCACCGGCCCTGCACTCCAGGCATTGCAAAGTGGTGCCTGGGGTCACAGCACCACTCAGGTTGGTCCAGCCATTTCGGATCCTGCTATTTTTATACAGAAGCCACCAGGCCAAATTTTAGTTACTAGCTTTGCGACCCTGCACCAGGTCACACCACTACTTGTTTTGGAGCCATCTCAAATGGGAGGCCTAGGCAACCTGCCCCATTTAGGACACCCTTCCCCCATGACAACCCTGACCACAGCTTCCAAAAAACCACCCACCACATTTAAGAATATTTTAAATAGGTACTCAGCATCTCTGAAAAAAATCAGATAAATTATTTAGATGCTTATCAGGCAACCTGGTAGAAAAATTCTAGCACAATCACATCAACACTTACTCTGCAATTCTCTGGTTTTACTTTAACACACACACATGATTACATACAATGATAGATTAATATTATTATTAATTATTTCCAGTTTGGCAACAGCCAAGGGCCTCCTGCCAGAATCTTGGCCCTATTATCTTATTTCTATGATCAGCAGCACCCTTGAAGGATTTTAAAACCTTGAGCTATGTTTTTCAGCGCCAAGGGTGAAATTACTTTCTTTAAATTGCAGAACAGTTAACTATATTATTTCTTGAGGATTATAACCTTATGATTTGGACCTAAGCTCACACAACTAGTGCTCACTCATGAGAAGACCCATTGAAATTCCTGTGTGAAGAGAGGTTTGGAGATTAGGCCAAATCACTTAGATCATGGTATTAAAACAATATTGTTCTTATGCCATAGAATCTCAATTAAACAAGGTGTCTCTTGTTTTCCAAAACAAGTGAAATTAAGAAGGAAGCATATGATGATAAATTAAAGAAAAAAAAATAGACAGAAAAGACAAATGCACTAGAAAGAATTTTCCTGTAATGTTTCACTAAGGAACTTGCATTAGGAAGGAAAAGAATCATTATTGCTAACCTATGTTTGAACTTAAATTACACACCGAAAGCAAAAATTTAAACTGTACCACACGAGTACTACAAGTAATCTATGCTTTTAATAGTTAGTTACCTGATGCATGACAAGTATCATTCTGAATTTTGTGTGAATTGATTCACAAAAGTCATTCAGTAAATTAATGTGGTTTTGGAAAATTATGAGAAAAATAGGCATGCAGCCAAATGTCTAATGGCAAACTGAAGGGTTTTGAGATGTGTCTGTCTATTTGCAGTACTGAAGTTGTTTTCCAAACAGAAACACCCTGGAAAAAAATAGCACTACACCACATGAAATACAGAACTATTATGAAATTTCAATAGATAAATAATTTGGTTTATATGAATACAGCCATCCCAGAACTGTGCCATCAGATTTTTGTTGTTGTTGTTGTTGCCTGTGAATTATTTCTTTGGGTCTGAATCTGATTCTACTGAAATCAATGACAACATTCCACTTGGCTTCAATAACAGCAAAATTTGGTCTGTGAGATATAAGATTTGATTAATTCTATAACACTTATGGGACATTATGAATGTTGCATCTGAAAAGTCTAAAAGAGAACAACATGGAACTGGCACTAATGAATTGTCAAAGCAATAGATATTGTCTATAGCATTACCTGTCTCGCAGGTGATATTTCTCTCCATTTATCTTCCGGCCTGGATCTGACCAATTGCCAAAAAAAGCAATAATTCCCAATCAGATCCTGCACATCTCCTATTTAACTCTGAGCTGTAAAAAAAAAAAAAAAAGGGGGGGGGGGAATTAAAAACTATTATGAGGCCTCTATATAATTAATCTTCAAATAGCTCAAAGCTTAACCATATAATGTCTTCAGTATATTGCCTATTTTTAACAAGTTGCTGGGAAAAAACAAACCAAACCAATCACACCGTGCCACACATCAACACACTTTACCCAAAGGAAGAAATTACGGTGGTAGCATTAAATATAAATACAACAGTGTGTTGGCATAATGTAGTAAGTGTTCCTGTACTATTAAAAGGCTTTGTTCTAAAGCATATCTGTGTACACAATGACATGATGAACACAGTGCATCACATAGCAAAATTTAATATATGCAGGGGTATGATGTTTGCAATGCATGCATTTCAGCAGGTCCCATTAGTGTGCCTTTCCCCTCCAGTGAAAACAGAATGAACCACAACCCCTTCTGGTTTGCATAAAGCAAACAAAATTAGATTTGCTTTGCTGAATTGAATCCCGCTTGGGATTGTGAGCCTCTCTTGGGGACAAATTACTTCAAACAATCCCTTTGTACCATAACAAAATCAAAAAATTCAGGCCAATCAACATGGCTCAAAACCCTTAACACAAAAATTAATAATACAACTTAGTTTATTTTTATTGCTTCTGTGCTACAGATCCTTGTTTTAATGTAATTACACTTATTTGTGGTCCACATGTTAAATAAGCTTGCATATGTTAACTAATGTGACATAAAACAACTTTTCTAATTTCACCATTCCAACCAGTTTTGTTCTCCCTGGAGTAACATCCCTAACATAGGACAAGCTAGTTAAATTGCATTAAATTAAATTTGAATTAATATTTTTGATCCACATAGACAAAATGCCAGACATTTCTAAGGTTAAATAAAAAAAATTAATGACCAAGTTACTTTTGTGTGTGTGTTTTAAAAGAAAAATATTATTAGCTTAATATTCCCGGATACTTTCCCAAATCTAGCACTTGCAACAAAACGACCTGTGACTCTCTCTGTTGCTCTTAAGTTTAGCTATAAGAGCCAGTTCAAAGACCAATTGTGTGCAGTATGTAATATTGTCCAGTATTCTCTCCATTTCTTAACACAGTAGCAGTGCCATTGCCAATATAATCTGGGTCACAAGCATATTGAGCTCTTACTTCTGATTTAGCTTGCAAGATGACTTTCAGTTCTACAGCATTTCAAACAGATTTTATATCATTTGCAGAATTTGGAAATTTACAATTATTCAATTTCAAATATACTATAAATGAAGATAAAGCGGACTCTCTTTGTCTTATCTATCACAAACATGTAGCCACAGGGAAGTGTATTTGTCTTTTTTATGTTTATCAGCATTTTATATTATTGCTCTAGACAGTATTCTGTCTTACAATTTGTCCAACTCTGAGCTTGCTGTTTTGCTCTATTATTGTAAATACCATAGAAACAATGGTAAACAAATGCAGCTCTGAACTTCCAAGTTAACCTATTTCATGATTATGGGAGGAAAAGCAGGAGGTCACTTTTATTACTTTCTAATTAGACTTTACCTTATATGAGGCTATAAGCAATATATCAAGATGTCACTTCTCAGATAATAATATGACATTTCTGTTTCTTCCATCACCACAGAGTTAGCAGAATTTTCTGAAATACTATCCTCAGAAACACATGCCTACAGTGCACAGTCTCCAGCTCACAGGAATGGAAAAGACAATACACCGCAAAATTCTATCCTGACTCACAGCCAGTGTAACCCAACTAATGTCACTATGGATATGTGGGATGTCCATCAAGCTAAATCTGCCTCTAGGACTTCTGTGTCAAATAAAAGATATGCAGGTATTATTTACACTCCCTGAAACATGTGCATGCACATTGACTTTTTTTTAATCACAGACAGAAACTAACTTAAGATGGAGTTAAGGCTGAGAGCTCCTATAAGGAATTTAAGGTTAAAATCATTATTTGTGTGTTGGAATTATCCCAAAATCAAGAACTATAAATCCAGGAAATTCAGAATTAAGGTTAAACTATAAAATGTCCAAACACGTTAAGGTATGGAAATGCACAGTTGGAGCACCCTAACAACCATAACTCTGCCCTGTAGTGACACCATGGAATAACCATACAAACATTATTAATGCATTACAATGTCTCAGAGTAGATTACACTCTCAGAGTAGATTACACTGATTTTTAAAGATTTTAGAATTTTTACATTTTTTTTCTCCCCTTATAATGTCACCACAGGATGGAGTTCAGTTTGTCTCTGTGCTCTAATTCTGCATTTCTATGTGATATTTCCAATGATTTGAAGATACATAGCATCATAAGTTAATATTTTTATTTTAACTTTAAGTTTCAGATGGCCTCTTGCCACCTCCTATTGTTCTCAATGGGACTGACAGCACAGGATACCCTTCATTAATAAAGGGCTTTTTTCAAAATGGCCACCACCCGTCATTGTTCTCAGTAAAAATGCTTCCCCCCACCCCATGCTGTCAGGATGCAGAGAGAAGCATTATGAAGAGCAGGTAAGGTCTTTAGGGTAGGAGTCTTTGTGGGTAGGAACTGTCATTTAATATCTATGTATAAACAGCCAAGCACTATGGGGCCCAAACTGGTTAAACAACCAACACCACTGCCACTACACAACAGATGAATGGTGGCAGTGGCCATCTTTGCTAAGAACAGCCTGTGGCTTCATTAGGGTTACCACCTTTGAGGTATAAAACACTGGGATATCCAGAATGTTCCTGAGCCCATCACACTGGACAGCTGGCAGTGTATACTGAGCACCCTTATAAATTCCCCAGGGCAGCTACCTCAAAAAGGGGTGATCCTGGCCAACCTGGGCAGGTGGCAACCCTAGGCCTCAGCTCCAATGAGAATAGGAGATGGCAGCCATTATGAAAGAGAGAAGTAGGTTGTGGAATTCTCTGAAGAACATCCTTTTTCAACCTATGCTGAAGAAGGAACTTGCTCTTGGGAAGAACAATGGCAAACAATGACCATTAATCTTTAAAAATAAATAAATCAAAATTAACATAAACAACTGATGCCCCCCTGCACTGGGAGCACCAGCTGAAGGGGAGGACACGTGACCTCTCCATGTGACCTCCCCACGTGCTCTCTCCACCCTCTCTCCACCCCACATTACCTCTGTGTACGTGTGTCTGCCTGTCTGTCTGTCCTCCCACTGCACCGGCTCCTCCCCCGGCATTTTCAGCTGCTCTTCCTGGCAGCCAGAACCGGGCAGGGAGCAGGACAGAGCCACTCCCGGATGCTGCCTGGTGCAAATTTTGAGTTAGTTTTAGCTATATGGGAAGTTTGATGAGTCTGTGTTATTCCATTACTGAGATCATTTGGGACAAAATAAAAAAGGCCTGACATCCAGTGCTAAATCTTTCTAAAACGTATGCTTTAGTGCAAACAGAAATTATGAGCTTGATGCAGAAACTACTGAGTAAAGCTTCATGCCCTGTGATACAAAGGAGGTCAGACGAATGATTATAATGGTCCCTTCTGGGCTTAAAATCAATGGAATTTCTTAAATGACCCTTTTAAATTAATTTTAACTCAAATTAATTTGTGGATTTACTTGTAAATGCTACGAAAATTAATTCTATACCCAAAAACGAAGTGCTGCAGTTTAGGAGTTGAGACACACTATTCTACATACCTAACATGGAGGTTGAATCCTTGTTTTAAGTGCAAAACTCAACTCATACTTAACATGGATTTGTGACTGGCCCCTTCATAAGCATATTATCCACACATACACACACACTTTTCACCTACAGTCTGAATGTATATGTCTCCACAGAAAATTCTGCTTTCAGGGAAGCAATTTCCTTTACTCTAAAATACTATCTATGGATCCAAAATACTGAAGACTAAAATCAAAAAAGTAGAGGTATTTCTAAATCTATTATCCTGTGATTTTGGTAATTATATTATGTTATTGCTGAAAGATACTGTCTAAAGTCCTGCCTCGTGTCATTCCATTGATGATCTGACAGCAAGGAAAAATTTGGTCCACAAATGTGTAAACAAGATGGTAATGAAACAGTCTTCTGTTGGTTTCAGAGTAGCAGCCGTGTTAGTCTGTATCCTCAAAAATAACAGGAGTACTTGTGGCACCTTAGAGACTAACAAATTTAGTCTGTATCCTCAAAAATAACAGGAGTACTTGTGGCACCTTAGAGAAGCTTAGAATCCAGGAGAACACATCAGACAGTGATATAACAGTCATCTGGGGAGAGGATTCTAGAAATGAGAGTTACGTGATGAATGAGATACAAATTGACAGCTGAGTTGGTAAGAAACTAGACAATCAGACAGATGTGATGGAGTGTAGAAATTAGCCTTTAGTAAAGGTGAAACCAGAGAAAGGAATAATACATTAAAGCCCAGAATACTAGATAGGACCACATGTTTTTAAACAACTTTTAGACACTTCAAGAAAGGGTAAAGCAAATATTTTATTTTTTTATTTTGTTTTAAAGAGTTAGGTCAGAACAAACCTTTTACTGCAATTTTACCCCCAAACTTTGATGATCTGGTTGGATTGAAATCACCCTGGTCTAGTAGGATTGAGAAGGTTTTGCAAAATCAAAACCAACCCAGTTTGTCCATTACAAAGACAAGTTGGACTAACAAACCAGTAAACAAACTAAACTTTGCCTGATGTCCATGTGTGAAGATGTTGGTCCCCTGGGGCTGAATGTGGTTTAGGGAAAAACATTGGTAAATATATAGCTTCGTTCAGATGAAACCACTTTGGACAAAAATTTAGGGTGTGGCCTCAGGGTTACTTAATCTTTAGAAAATTGTGTGTAAGGGAACTCCACCACCCACCTTCCCTGAGATGTTATCACCACAAGGAAGCCAGTTTTCTGTCACAGATGGAGAAGGAAGAAGTTGCCAGAGGCTTGAATGGAGCCCCCTTAAGAACTGCTAAAACAGTATTAAGCTCCCACAAAGGAATGAGTTCTTTAACTGCCAGGTGGAGAGAAGTGACTCCTTTCAAGAACTTCACTACCATGGGGTTTGAGAACATTGACTTTCCATGAATGTGTGTGTAACACTTCTGCCCATCTAAGTTGGCAGCAACAAGGGCCGGGTTCTGTATCTAGGGGTTCCGTTTCAATAACTCAATGCAAAACCGGCTCGAGCCCCCACCCAGTGACCTGGGACAATTACATACCACCCCCTGGGTACCTCTAAGAGGCAATACTTCCCCTCTCGCAAGCACGGAGTCTGAGTGTAGCAGAAAATGTTTAATAACATGAGGTAAACGACATCAGCATAAAATTGGAAAAACACCACAAACAGGATTCATAACACAAACCATGAGCAAAACCCACCCCAGCAAATTGGGCTGTGTCCTTTCTCTTTGGTTCTTGAATCCAGCAACCCAAAAATCACCCAGAGTCCCCAAAGTCCAACACCCCCAAAGTCTCTTGGGTCCAGCAACCACCCAAAGTCCCAAAAGTCCAACAACCCCCAAAGTCTCTGCCCCTGGTCAGTGCAGCCCCAGAGTAAAAGGGGGGGAGCACGCAGGGTGTTAAGGGGCACCTTACGTGATCCGAGGCTGGCCAGCCGTCTGTTTCTCCGTGGGGGTTCCGCCGCAGCCTTCACCACGAGCCAGTCCACTTTCCTGCCATCCCACGAACTGCTCCGCTCTACAAGCTGCTCCACTCCACTCCGCTCCGCTCACCGACCTGTGAGCTGTTCCAGCCGTCCCCGCAAACAGCTCCGCTCGCCGTTCCTTGGGCCACTCCAACCGGCCCCGCAAGGCTCCACGCCGCTCGCTGCTCCTCCAGTCGTCCCCACAAATTGCTCCGCCAGCTGCTGAGCAATATAGCTTCAGGCTCCCCCACTAGTTAACACAGCACTCAGTGATCTCAGCTCTTAATAACTTTAGCTCTTTTGTGATTTCAGCTCTTAGCGATTTCAGCTCATTTAGTAGGGGAGCCCCAGTGCTGGTGCACCACTGGCCCGAAGTGAATTCAGCTCAGCAGCCTGTAACTAGACTCCTAATGGAATCAAAGTTAGCTCTGACATTCAACAGTGGAGAGAGGAGGTGGTGGTGGTGGTGGTGGTGCAATTGGTGTTTCAAACCCTCAGAGGGGGCCCATACCATCAGGTACAAATACCTGTCCCCATCCTCTCTCCATTCACTGGGTTTTGTAACCCATGCCCCTTGTCAAGCAATTGCTACTTAGGTAATGGTGAAGGACTCACTCAGTCCTTCTGTCATACAACAGTTCCACTGGCCTTGATTCACAGAATCAGGGTAACAAAACTTTATTCTTCCTGCCCCAATAACAGAGAAACTGGGGATCCCACACCAGCCAAAGTAACCACTTTCAGTTGCTGTTGTTTCATGCCAGGCGAGTGGGTGTGCCTATGCAAAAAAAAGATTAGCCCCTGGAGTTCTTTTCCACACTCGCCATAATTCACCACCAGATGTCAGGGTAGAGCTCATCCTGACTGTGCTTACATGTGCATCCGATGCTGAAATCACCACCAGGTGGACATTCAATGAACTAAGCACTAGAATGACCCCTCTTCCTCATGGGTGAAATGTCAGAGCCCGAGCCCAGATCAGTATCACTTACTGGATCCGAAGGCAGCTGCCGATCAGACGAGGGCCTTGGTGCCAAAGTGAGCCTCAAGGCCAGCTCCAGCTGGTGCTGCTTCAGCTGCAAGTCTCTCACCACCTGAGTCTTCTTTGTGAATGGCTTGCAGATGGAGCATCACTCTTTAATGCATCCTTCACCAAGAAACAGTAAGCACCTTGTTTGGGGATCACTGTTAAGAATGGCCTCCACATGATGGACAATGCTTTAACCCTGGTGAGAGCATCACACAGGGCAGCCAACTACTCTAACAAAACTAATACTAAACTTAACTTAAGGTACTGTTAACTACTACATAGAGAAGAACATTTTTTTCAGAAACTGAGACCGAAAGGGCTAGGTGAGAAATACCACATGGAGCTCTAACTCTAAACATGGGCACAGAGAAGGAACTGAGGCAGTCGGGGTGGTTCTGTCCTTATACGGCCAGGGGAAGGGCTAGGGCCACAGAGCACGAGCACCACCCCTATGAGTACTACTAGGAAAAGTTCCCTGGCTCTGTTGTGGTGGGCCCGCACACATCTAAGTAGAATAGGCATCTGCATCTACTCAAAGAAGAACCAAAATGATTTGTTTAACATTTTCTGCAATAGTGGAGCAGCAGATTATGTACAGTAGTGTCATTTTGAATCCTGCCACATAATATGTCATACACTGTATCACATAACTGACATAGCACAACAAATCTGGGGCAGTGCATTATCACATAGAACAACACACTGTCATTTAATTGTGTTTTCATTTTGCTTAGGCTGTTGGTGTCAATATGGAAGACAAACCAGCTTTAATTTGCTGAGTGAGAAATGCCACATTTGAGTATAATACAAATTTGTAAATGCTTTTAGCTGCTAATTTACTGTTCAAACACCAATCAGTTATTACCATACTTGGAAAAATTCACAATCCACCCAGCCTTACCCCACTCAGATTGCGCAGAGATTTTGCATTCATTTGCTTTAACTTGTATTCAACCAAATTAGATCCCAAGGAAATCGCAGTCATTCATGATTCATTGAGTCATTCATATCTGAAAGTTGTGCCTGGCTTTAATGTATATTCTTAGGTTGAGACATGTTCCTCCTACAAGATATATAAAGTATTATCCATGGGCAATTACCCACTTCTACCCATCTTTCAGAAAAAGCACTATTAGCAACATAAATTATTCATATTATATAATGCAGCATACAAGTGGTGAGCTCTGTCACAAACTAAGCCCTTGTTTTTTCCAATCTAAGGGCAAACTTCTCTTTTCAGATCTGCATGATAGCACTTATCTTCAGTATTCTGCGCTCCATATGTGTGCAAGTTTTCCATTGATATCAAGGGGAGACGGACACACGTAGGTAGAGCAGAACAAAGAAGTTAAGAGTTACTTTGCCGATCTGAGAGGAAAATTTCTCTACAGACAATAGAGAACACCTCAAGAGGATAAAGAATTATTATTTTTATTATGGTGATGCTGAGAAGTCCCAACGAGGTTTGGGGCCCCATTTTGCTAGGTGGTGTACAAACATAATCTAAAGGCTGATCCCTGTCCAGTCTAAACCTTAGATAAGAGCCAATATGGGTATGTCTACACTGCATTGTAAACCCTGGTCTGTGGAAGCCAGGCTTAGAATCATAGAATCATAGAATATTAGAGTTGGAAGAGACCTCATGAGGTCATAGTCCAATCCCCTGCTCAAAGCAGGACCAACACCAACTAAATCATCCCAGCCAAGGCTTTGTCAAGCCGGGCCTTAAAAACCTCTAAGGATGGAGATTCCACCACCTCCCTAGGTAGCCCATTCCAGTGCTTCACCACCCTCCTAGTGAAATAGTGTTTCCTAATATCCAACCTAGACCTCCCCCACTGCAACTTGAGACCACTGCTTCTTGTTCTGTCATCTGCCACCACTGAGAACAGCCTAGCTCCATCCTCTTTGGAACCCCCATTCAGGTATCAAATCTATCAAATCCCCCCTCACTCTTCTCTTCTGCAGACTAAATAACTCCAGTTCCCTCAGCCTCCCCTCGTAAGTCATGTGCCCCAGCCCCCTAATCATTTTTGTTGCCCTCCGCTGGACTCTCTCGAATTTGTCCACATCCCTTCTGTAGTGGGGGGACCATATCTGGATGCAATACTCCAGGTGTGGCTTCACCAGGGTCGAATAGAGGGGAATAATCACTTCCCTGGCTCTGCTGGCAATGCTCCTACTAATACAGCCCAATATGCCGTTGGCCTTCATGGCAAAGAGGGGAAACTGCTGACTCATATTCAGCTTCTCGTCCACTGTAATCCCCAGGTCCTTTTCTGTAGAACTGCTGCTTAGCCAGTCGGTCCCCAGCCTGTAGCGGTGCCTGGGATTCTTCCTTCCTAAGTGTAGGACTCTGCACTTGTCCTTGTTGAACCTCATCAGATTTCTTTTGGCCCAATCCTCCAATTTGTCTACGTCACTCTGGACCCTATCCCTACCCTCCAGCATATCTACCTCTCCTCCCAGCTTAGTGTCATCTGTGAACTTGCTGAGGGTACAATCCATCCCATCATCCAGATCATTAATAAAGATGTTGAACAAAACTGGCTCCAGGACCAAGCCCAGGGGCACTCCGCTTGATACCGGCTGCCAACTAGACATCAAGCTGTTGAGCACTACCCGCTGAGCCCGACAATCTAGCCAGCTTTCTATCCACTTTATAGTCCATTCATCCAATCCATACTTTTTTAACTTGCTGGCAAGAATACTGTGGGAGACTGTATAAAAAGCTTTGCTAAAGTCAAGGAATAACATGTCCACTGCTTTCCCCTCATCCACAGAGCCAGTTATCTCATCATAGAAGACAATCAGGTTGGTCAGGCATGACTTGCCCTTGGTGAATCCATGTTGACTGTTCCTGATCACCTTCCTTTCCGTCAAGTGCTTCAGAATGGATTCCATGATTTTGCTGGGGACTGAAGTGAGGCTGACCGGTCTGTAGTTCCCCTGGTTTTATTTTTTCTCTTTTTTAAATATGGGCACTATATTTGCCGTTTTCCAATCATCCGGGACCTCCTGATCGCCACGAGTTTTCAAAGATAATGGCCAATGGCTCTGCAATCACATCAGCCAACTCCCTCAGCACCCTTGGATGCATTAGATCTGGACCCATGGACTTGTGCACATCCAGCTTTTCTAAATAGTCCTTAACCTGTTCTTTCACTGCTGAGGGCTGCTCACCTCCTCCCCATACTGTGTTTCCCAGAGCAGCAGCCTGGGAGCTGACCTTGTCTGTGAAGACCGAGGCAAAAAAAGCGTTTAGTACTTCAGCTTTTTCCACATCATCTGTCACTATGTTGCCTCCCCCACGCTTTCCCTGACCTTCTTCTTGTTGCTAACACACCTGTAGAAACCCTTCTTGTTACCCTTCACGTCCCTTGCTAGCTGCAACTCCAATTGTGCCTCGGCCTTCCTGATTACACCCCTGCATGCTCTAGCAATATTGTTATACTCCTCCCTAGTCATCTGTCCAAATTTCCCCTTCTTGTAAGCTTACTTTTTGAGTTTAAGCTCATTGAAGATTTCACTGTTAAGCCAAGCTGGTCGCCTGCCATATTTGCTATTCTTTCTGCACTTCGGGATGGTTTGTTCCTGCGCCCTCAATAAGACTTCTTTAAAATACAGCCAGCTCTCCTGGACTCCTTGTTGACTTGGGGTTTCCAAACCCACGCTTGAGTGTCCACACTGCATTGTAAATGTGAGTTTAGAGTTGCTGGCCTCGAGTCTCATGGCCGTGCGAACACATCCATATTGCACTTTGCAGACCGTCTGACTCGGGTCTGCAGTTTGAGCTTGCAGCCACACTTCAAAATGACAGGGCTTGGACCCGAATCCGAGTGGGACTCAGACTCTGACCCAGTTGCTGAGTGTTTGCTGACCTGAATCAGACTGATGCTTGTGTGGATGGAAAGGGGGAGATTGGGCTCACACTTGAGTCAGAGTCCGGACTTAGTGTGAAGTGTAGACATATCCGAAGAGGATTATATAAATACTAGGATGGAGGGGGATGGGGCGGGAGAAAGAATAAGAGTATCACTGAGACTATTATGCAATTACATTGGTAGCTAGTACACAACCTGAATGAATTGAAGAGTTGTATGGGGTTTTCTCACTTGTAATCCCATCTTTAACACCATCTGCTTTGACACTCTAAGAACATCAGTCATTTTACCTGTTTTAAAAGTGTTCATCTACAGAACAATAATCCTTATTCTTAACAATACCTTTTAAAGTTAAACATCACCACTGTAATGATTGTTCTAACAATGGTATTAATTCATAGGCTTTACGTGAAAACGTAAATGCTGATGATATAAATAGTTACTGCTAATGCATTTTGGGTAAAATGCTGCCAAGTTTTAGTGATGCCAATTAAGATGACTGTAAAATAGTTACTTAGCAATTTTGTTGGATGTAAATTTGCAGTGCTGCATTCAGTCATTCTGCTTCTTACCATATGTTCAGACTAGTAGGCAAAACCATCCTCATTTGTATAATGGTTAGTATCTACTTGCTTAACTTTTATAATGTTCTGCACAAATTATGCAAGATCCTAATAATCAGGCCAACTATTAAAGGACTGTGTTCCAAAGTTAAGTATGTAACACCTATTGGGTTCACACAATAATTACAGTCTGACTGCCGTCTGCTCTTTTCATCAAAGTGACACCTGCTAACAAATATGTTGCTAACTCTACAGCATTACAAATAGGTAGATCCTTACAGGCTCCTACAGGGCTGGGGTACTTGCTCTGCATACTTACTAGCGGAAGGTGATTTAGCAAATTTGCTTCAATGATCTGCTTTTCACAGTGTGATTCTGTATATATTGCATTATATAATTCCCAGGTACAGCATAAACATTGCAGATACTTCTCCCCTTCCCCTTTTCCTGTTATTGAATTCTTGTGTTTATATTGCCATCGAAACCTGTATGATCTCTTTAGGACTCCAGGAGCCAAATTCTACCCTTTGGTGTGCATGTGTGGTTCTTATTCAAGCAGAAGTCAGTGGGGGCTAAGTTTGTGCAGAATTTGGAGCTGTATATGGGGGCTATGTTTGTGTGCAAAATTTGGCTATAAGTACATTGGGAGGTACTAAAAACTTCTGGTATAAGTACATATTTGCAAGAGTGATCACAACAGTTTCTGGGAACATTCTTGTGCTTGCATAAATGTTCTTGCATAAATGTTCACAGAAAGTGAAATAAGGGGGTAGCAAAAACTATTGAAGTGACTTAATGGTTGCTATGGTACAATGTTAGTGAATAACCTTTTGCAGTATCTGCACAGCTCTGCATAGAATCATAGAAATGTCTGATGGAAGGGACCTCCAGAAGTCATCACGTCCAGCCCTCAGCACTGGAGCAGGACCAAGTAAATCTAGACCATGCCTGACAGCTGTTTGTCCAACCTATTCTTGAAAACCTCCAGTGATGGGGATTTCACACTATCTCTTGAAGCCTATTCCAGAGATTAACTATCCTTTAATCAGAAAGATTTTCCTAATATTTAACCTAAATCTCCCTTGCTGCAGATTGAGCGTATAACTTCTTGTCCTACCTTCAATGGACATGAAGAACAATTGATCACAGTCTTCTTTAAAACAGCCCTTAACATATTTGAAGACTATGATCAGGATTCTCTCAGTCTTTTCTCAAGATTAAACATGTCCACTTTTTTTAACCTTTCCTCATAGGTCAGGTTTTCTAAACTTTTTATCATTTTTGTTGCTCACCTCTGGACTCTCTCTAATATGTTCACATCTTACCTAAAGCGTGGTGCTCAGAACTGGACACTACTCCAGCTGATGCCTCACTAGTACTGAATAGAGCAGGACAATTACCTCCCATGTCTTACATACAACACTCCTGTTAATATACCCCAGAATGATTATAGCCTTTTTTGCGTCTGCATCAGACTGTTGATTCATATTCAATTTGTTATCCACTATAACTCCCAGACCCTTTTCAGCAGTACTACCTCCTGGATAGTTATTACCCATTTTGTAGTTGTGCATTTGATTTTTCCTTCCTACGTGAAGTACTTTGCACTTATCTTTATTGAATTTCATTTTGTTGAATTCAGACCAATTCTCCAATTTTTCAAGGTCATTTTGAATTTTAATCCTGTCTTCCAAAGTGCTGCAACCCTTCCCATCTTGGTGTCATCTGCAGATTTTATAAGTATACTCTCCACTCCATTATCCAAGTCACTAGTCTGCGTTTTCCTAATTTGTTTATGTCTGTCAGATTATGTCAAAAGCATTACTAAAATCAAGATATATCCCATGTATATCTACTGCTTCCCTCACATCCACTAAGCCAGTATAGCAGGAAGGGGCTTTCATAGCTTTTACTGCCTTGTAAGCAGGGTCCAGGATTTGGTTTAGTGTTTGAACTGTCTACTGAGCAGCTGAGCTAAGCTCTATTTAGGCCTCCATTTAATGTTGGCGTTGCAGATATACAGTCTAACTTCTAGAAATAGTAGGTTAAAAAGTATTATCTGTGTTAACTATCAGCTTTATGATTTATGCAACTTTTCAGACAGTTGGTAATTAAATGGTCCTGATGTACAAACACAATGAAATGGTCTTATATAGCCTTAGGACATACAATGAATGTCTTACCATTTCTGCCAGTCTACTGGAAAAATGAACCTGCTTTTAAAACTCAGGCCCCTGGGTCCACTGGAAGATAATTGAAAAAAAAAAAATAAAAGAAAAAATTATGCCTATAGATTTCCACCCATTATGGACAGTTATGGAAAGGAGGGACTGTCTGATGTAATGATAAAAACAAATGTTTGAACACATTAGAAGGTAGACAGCAGTCCTTTTAACTTTGTGTTGTAAGCCTTAAGGAAGTACAACCTACCATCATTGGAGCTTTCCAAGGATGTGAGTGCCCAACTGAATAATTATCTTACAGGAAGTGAATATTCAACAAGTTATTGATGTAGGTACATGAATAAAGAAGTTACTGGTATGATTCAAATTAAAGGCAAGAAAGTTACAAATTCCCCTCTCCCAGCAGGTGTAATTATGCAATGAAGCTAGGAAACAGACACCACTAGAATCCAGTAACACTGTGTTACGTAAAGGCTCAGCAGCTTCAAAATTCTATTCGGTGCCTAACAGCCCTTTGGAATGTTTTTGTTTTGTTTGAAAAATTGGATTTTTTAAAAAGATTATACAAGCAAAACCTGTCACACAAATTACAAGAGATTGTGAAGCACCTCTCTCACTCACTAGATACCTCCACGCCAATATTTGGGAAATTTGTGGAAAAAATTATGTGTGAATATTAGTTTGAATGCAAAAGTAAATTTCAGTTCAATCACATTCTCAACCTTGTAATTTTTGCGTTCTGACAACAATCAAGTGCTTGAGCTTTATTAGTGTAAATACTTTAAAGTGCAGTTGACTTTATAGTGATATAGAATTCAAATAAATAAAAAGTAACTTCACAGAAATGGCCTTTGGGCACCTCACAGTCATTGTGTTTCACTGATTTCCATTTCAGATTTGCTCACTCTTCAAGTAAAAAAATCTGACTTTTCCAATTGCCAGACCCACAAAGTCAACCTAGCCTCTGACAGTCAATCTGAGTCCTTCAGTCTTGTATATCAGCTTCGGTAATAATGATTCTGAAGGATAAATTAAACCATTGGTTACACCTCTGCAACGCATTGTTTTCAGATTATGCCCTCAGTGACACCTGTAGAAACCCACTTAGTGTAAGTGAGATCACATAGGTGTCACTGAATATAATCTGAAGACAGTGAAATTTAACAGAATTGAGGACCTTATTTGGCTTAAAGGACCTGTTATTTTGCACCATTTACATTCCGATCTGGTTTCTACCCACTAATCTCTGTCAACATTTCAGAGCAGCTTTCAAGCAGCTGTTGCTTTAAAAAAAAGCCACTACAAAAGTAATTTCCTTCCTCCCTCCTCACCAAATATGGGTTATATAAAGGACTAGACTGAAAATTACAATGACTTACAGTGCACAGAAAATGTTTTGCATTCCCAGCCCACAGGAAGGGGCTTCCACAGGCTCACAGAAAGGAAGTGAACAAGACTATTAGGCTCTGCTATCCTGTCAAATAGTTTTGGGGCCTCTTCTGCCTTTTTAGATTTTCCTTTAGTATTTCTTCCACACAGTTCATTGCGGGGGGGGGGGGGGGGGGAAGGGATTTATTCTATTATTTTTGCTGTTCTTTGATGCCTCCACACATTTTTCTATTCTTTCTCCTGTAACTCACTGTGAGAAACTTTAGGGTGAACCAAATAAAAACTAAAATTATATAAAGCACGCTCCTCAAATCCAGGGTGAGTGTCAAGTGGCTCTTTAAGGCAATCAGCGCAATACCACTGAAAATAAGGTGGGTCTTGAAGATTCCTTTCAAATTCATACAAACTGATACTGCCTGCTATTGCAAGTGGTAGATGGTGACACTTATTAACTTAAATTCTGCTTAGAAGATGAGATGACTTTCCAGCTTTTCTCCTAATTCTAACACGGCCAGGAAGAGCCATCCTAAATGACTGTAGCTGGAAGTATAGGAGATTTCCAAATAATTTATTATTACTGAAAGATTATTCTGAACACACAGTAATACAAATATCCCAAATTCATACAAGGAAAGGGTTGACACTGATCCTAGCATACATGCTATATTTTATTGAGAAGTATTTCTCATCTATTTGAACTATTTATATAGATACACGCAAATACTAAATTTCTTATAGAGCCTAACTTTATGAATATTCTAATTTAACTAGGCTGATTAGTATTTTTGTCCATTTTATTACTGAAGCATTTAAGATCAAGCACATCAAATGTGAAAATTAAAACTTAAATAGTTGGAGATTTAGTAAATTCACGATGGAATTTTAAATTCAATGTACAATTGGTTTCTTAATCTTATCATTTGTTCTTGAATAATTTTTTGCAGGCCTTGATAAAGGAGGTAATTTTCATAATATCCAAAGCACCGAAATGTTCAGGATTTCAATTATTAAAATGCGCACTCAAAGGACTGGAAGACATAGGGATTGATATTGGAGTATGCAGCCTGTCACCTTTGTGGTACCAGGCCTAAACATCTATTGAGGTATGCAGATGGTCTCCACCTCCGTAATATTGTAGTCTGAGTTCAATTCAAACACAAATCAAATGATGTTGGCTAATGGGTGATCAAAGATGTACAGTAGCCACCATTAAAAAAAGAATAATTAGCATTTGCAAACAGGTTCCACGCAGTGGTTTCTGAGACAACACAGCTATTTCACATTCTAGGTGTGGGGAAATAAACAGTGGTGTCAGATATCACTGCATGGAAAGTCATGGAAAACAATGACTTGTTAATGGAAACAACTAGAAAAGATATGAACTGGTGGTCTAAATCCAGGTATCCACATCAAACACTACCATCTCAGATGGCACTAATTGGCAGTCTCAGCAAAGAGGTCAAGGACAGAACGAAATATGTGCTCATCTCTAGAGGTGCCATGAGCAGGTCAGGGTTGAGACGTGTTGACAAGGTAGCACACGGAAAATTACACTGCCTGTGATGTCCCTGTAATTTGAATAAATGAGTTCAGTCCCATGAGATGCCAATTCATCGCCTTTCACAAGGTTTACATTCTTTTTAGAAGTTATAAATTCATTTGTATAACTTACAGTACAAACCTGCAGTGTGGGTACCATGCAAATTCCTTAGATTACTAAATGAGTTTCATGCGAGTGCTTTTTCTTTATCTTCATTTTGACATATTGTAAACTATTATCTTCTTCAGAATACGATATTATTTCATAATTACAGGTACAGTATTGTCTTGATTAATAGTATGTTTGTCAAGAACTGCTGTCAACATTCTAGTCAGTGATTTCACCTCAGTTACGGTTACTAAAATAACTTTTGTGATACGTAGGTTTCACTAATCCACATATGATAGAATTGATTCTAGCCAAACCTTAAGTATTTTACAGTCAGACTTTGAAGTATTGTTCCAACAACACTTATTTATAAAAAACTTGAGCACATATAAGGTGCAACCCCCCCGCCCCCAATATTGTATTTACTTCAATTTCTTGCCTAAAGATCAAGTTTTATCCACACAACTAAACGGACTATCCTACATGCTACCAAGTCTGTTTTCTAATTGAAAGATGGCCCTGATGGTCTACTATCCTAAAATTCACTCTCTTCCAATATGTGGGCCAAATTCACCCCAGCATAAGAAGGTTCAGTTCCACCAGATTCTATTTAACTCTATTCTATTCAACACCCACAGCAACCAACAAATACAAATAATGGACTCAGTCCTGTCTGCTTAACACTTTCTAAAGAGCAGAACAGAACTGCACCACCCCAGGAGGCGCTCTTGGTCTGCTACACTGACTGGGTTAGTGGGGAAGGGCTAGTGAAATCATGGTTCCATCCAATCCTTGCTCCTCTCAGACCACTTGCTGGGCAGCGGAAAGGAGGAGTACCAGACACCCAGCTCCCACATGCACCTGTGGACATGATGAGAGGAGTAATAACATAGATGTTCTCCCTGAAGTCCCAACAGTCTTCATCATAATGCTACACTCATTCTAAAAGTGTAGTATTTTAACAGAGGGCTTTGTAATCAATATTACATCATGCACGTAATATACCAATTAAAGTGTTGAGCTATACACTAAATCATACACAAAACCAGCATTGAAAGAACATTAAGGTCACAAAATCAAGCAGTCAAAAATTAAGAAAAATGCCCATGCAACCTTAATTCAGCCCCCTTGTGCATATGCATTATAACACAGTCTTTAATTACATAATAACATACTTCTCCTCCTCTCCCCCCCACCCCCCGCCCCCACAGGACCTCTTCTGCATTCAGTGCGCAGAACAGGCATTAACACAGTGACATTCAAACCAGGACCTTCAGAGCCACAGCACAGAAGTCTGTCACCTGAGAAAGAGGAGCACTGATAGCAGTGGTATGCAGTTATCCTTTATATGGGACAACCACTAGAGGGTGATGTAGATTGCACAAAGTGAGATACTTACCTTACTGTAACTACAGTTCTCCTAGATGCTGTTATCTATATGATGGATGCCACTGTAGGTGTGTGTACAAGACCAGTATCTTTTAGACAGCAGTGTCTGGTGGGGCTGCACACCTGGCTTGTCTTTGCTCCCATAAGGGATGGAAACAGCCCCAACCACCCACTCAGTTGCTTCACTAATTCAGATTTTCAAGGAACAGTGGAAAAGGAAGGCATGCCATGGGATCTTGTTGGAGAAAAAGCACGTCAAACTCCAGTTACTGTAAAAGTAAGTAACCTCTTTCTCCATTGAGCATTTGCCCACACAGATCCCCACTATAGGCGATGGACTAGTAGTTACCTCACAAGGAAGAGGGTGAAAGAAGTCCTATCTAAATAATGACTGTAGGACAGACTTACTGAATTGGGCATCTGCTCTATAAAACTTTAATACAACATAAAACCCAGTACAAGAGCCTGTGGGAAGAAACAGGCTGCCTCTTGGATGTATTACCAAATACTACGAAAAGCAGGGATGATTTTCAAAATGATTTTATTCTAAGCAAAAGGACTTAGCTGTAAGAACACTAAGTATACAAAGCTTAGATTCCAAGGGAGAGTCATAAGATTTAGGAAAAAATACTAGTAAATGCATAAATTTATTTAAATGAAAATTCAGAACAACTTTTGGTAAAAGTTTTGGATGAAGTCTAGGAGTAACTCTGTCCATATGGAATACAGTGTATGGGGGACCCCTCCCCCCCCCCAAGCCTGTATTTTGCTCACTCTGTGAACAAAAGTGATAGCCACTAAATATGCTGTTAAAATGTTTATATAATGCATCTGACAGGCTCCAAGGGAAGGTCCATTAAGGGCAGCTGCACCACATTCGAATCCTAGGTTGGAAGAGGGTCTTTAGGTGGTGGAAATATATGCATTGGTCCTTTTAGAAATCTAGATACAAAGGGTTGAGGAAAGCAATGAATGACCCTTCATTGCAGATGACACACAAAGATAGCAGCCAAATGCACTCTAATAGAACTGACAGAGTCCTGAGTATGCCAAAGACAATAAGTAGCCCAAGGTAACTCAGTTAGAATACTCCAAGGATTGAATGTAGCATTGAATGGACCACAGTGAAAAAAGTTTCCATTTCACAGTATATGTCAGTCTTGTAGAGGCCTTTCTGTCCTGAATCAAAAACCCTTGAACTGATACCAAACGGCTCATCAGCTGGACACGAAAACCCATGGGCATGCCGAGATGTTGGTACACTTACCCATACTCAAGGAAGATCATGGACTCACCCTGGATCTTAAAACGGCGTTGCCTGGACCGAATCCATTCTACTGCCATGAATATGCGGGGATGTGCACTTCCTAGCATTGAAGCGGAGTCCCACCCAATTGGCAGCCTGGCTGGTGACATTGAGCATTTGTTGGAGATGCTCAGGGTTATCTGCTATCGGGACCAGATTATCTGCATAGGCCAAGATATTCACCCTGTTGCCATACAGGTCGAAACCACCTACACCACTGGAGATCACTCGAATGAGCGGCTCCAGGGCTAGGTTGAAAACAATGGGGCTAAGGGGACAGCCTTGCTTCATGCTGCTATGGATTGGAATTTCAAGAGGCTCGCCTTCCATGGAGTGGATGGTGGTGGTGCAGCCTTCATAAAGTTCCTGGACCAGTTGAAGAAAGTTTTCAGGCATCCTGTACTCTCGGGCATGGCAAAAATGTGCTGGTGGGGCATAGATACGAAAGCATTAGCCAAGTTAAGCCATGCTATGGCACATTGCCTCCATGTCCTCCTAGCCATGCTGATGGCAGTTTGAAGGACAAAATTGTGTTTGTAACAGCCTTGACATGACTTGAAGCCCTTCTAGATGGAGCTGATGGCTCCTCCGTTCACCGACTTGTCTGTACTCCTAGCCATGAGGCAGCTGCATATAGTTTGTACATGGTGAAACATGGAGATGGGTCTCCAGTTACTGGGATTGTCTCATTCACCTTTCTTGTAGATGAACACCATTATAGACTTTTTCCAGGAACTGGAAATACAGCAGAACTCTTTGCACTTGTTGAAAATAGCAATTAATAGCAGGCAACTGGTTTTTTTCAGGAAGTCGTAGCGAATGCCATCTTTTCCTAGGGCTGTGTTTTTTGTCTTCAAAAGTCTGGTCATTATTTCCTGTGATGTAAAGTCTTCTTCCAGCATCACAAGCCCCAGCCCTGAGCCCCCTCACAGAGCGAGCATCCCATATCCCCTCCTGCACCCCAAGCCCCAGCCCTGACCCCCCTCCCAGAGCCAGCACCCCCACCCCCACTGCACCCCAACACTCTGCCCCAGCACTGACCCCCCTTCCAGAGCCAGCACCCTGCACCCCCTCCCGAACCCCAACCCCCTACCCCAGCCTAGTGAAAGTGAGTGAGGGCGGGGGAGAGTGAGTAGGGCGGGGCTTTGGTGGAAGATGAATAAACTTTGCGGCCAAATAAATCTATCCTCTTGCTATCCTTATCCGATGGGGTAGACTGGAAATGTTGCTATTTATTTTTCTGGTTGGCCACCTCGATCACCAATGAATTGAGGGATGGATGTGTAAAGAGAAACTTGGAACCTTTGGAGGGGACATAATATTTGTGGTCCACTCTCCTGCAGGTTGGGGGTATAGTAGCTGGGGTCTACCATATGGTTTTAGCTGGTTCCACGATGGCCCCGTTGATTGGCAATGATATTTTGGAAGAGGTGGCGGGTTGTAAAACGTCGGTAAGTTCATGCTGATGTTCAGACACTTCCTCAAGAGTAATCTTGAGCTCATTGGCAACTCTTTTAAACAAGTCCTATGGCAGAGGCATAATAGCCTTTTCGGGTGAGACAGAGGAGTGTTTATTAGTTGGAAAGGTGTCAGGTGCGACATCCTCTGCTGGATGAGCTGTTGGTTCGTCTCGTAGCTTGGCATCAATGTTTGTGGTTATGAGGAGCTCTAAGATCCTCTCTGCATGAGGTAGGATAAGTGCGATAACATCTCTTATAAGATTCCCAGGGATTCCAATATGGCCATTGGCCAGGGAAGGGCATGGGTGGTCCCATACAAGGGTGGCCATACCAGAGTGGGAATTCCCTGAAATATGAGGAGAGGGATATAAGATGTCCCACAGTCACAGGTGTCTTAACAGGGGAAGAATAGCATGGAGAAAAAACGCCATCAACGTCCTCCTCCTTCTCCTCACTCGAGAGGTGAACTAGGCATATTGGGAGTCACTAACCCTGAGGTAAAGAAAAAAAAATTATAGGAGGTAAGTAATAACTACAACTTATCTAAATGAGTAACAAAAAATTAATTAACTATTAGACCTGTATCTAAATAAAGGCTACGAAGAGTGAAGCTAGTGGGATTGCTAAACTCCGTCTCTGGCAGGGGATGGTAGAGAAGGAACTGGGGAGTCTGGGCCGTGCACGCGCTGTTCAAGCACTGACAGCACGCAAGGCAGGCACGGTGGTGCGCGGCCCGTACAGGAACTGCTGCGAAAATCTCTGATCAAAGGTGCAGGGACACACCTTGACCTGGAGTGGAGCACCCACAGGGACATCTCTTGAAGGGGAATATGTAGCTCCATCTTGGTGCCATGGATGATAAGCAGGAACTGAAAGATGGTTGGGACTTCTCCTCAGCTGAAGAGAGGGTAGTAGAAGGACACACAGAACACATCTGCAGCCTAAAAATGGGACACTGCTGGCTAAAAAATTCCAAACTTGCACACATGGGATGCACAAACCTACAATAAGATCCGTATGGACAAATGCTCAAAGAACTCTGTTAGACAGTAGTGAAATGCTGAGTTTGAGTATTCCTGGGTCAGGTAGGGGAGTATGGGTTAGTGCTCATAACTAGTATTGCAAAATAGAAAGATTGGAAGGGTGGTCTAATAGCAAAAGAACTGGTCTAGACTGTAGAAGACCTGGGTTTGATATTTGATTTATCCACATCTGTCTTGTATGAACTTAGACAAGTCACTTAATTAACCTTTTGTCTCAGTTTGCTAGCTCTCTAAAATGGGGATATAGCTAGAACAGGTCAGAATTTTTTTTGACAAAAAACATTTCTATCAGAAAATGTCAATTCATCATAACCAAAACTGTTCACGGGGATAGAACCACTTTTGATTACACTGGTCTACAATTTTTGAGAAGTCGTCTGCTTCAGAGATAAAATGTGCTATTTATTATGTATTTTGATGTGCTGAATTCAAATATGACAATTAAAACAGCTGATTGGCTACTGTTTCTAAGATATTTAAGTTTTTACATTTTATGTCTATTGTGTAGATAGTAGAGTTTTAATCATAAATTGTAAACCTAGGTCTTTTCATGTGTTTCTTGTTGCTTTACATGATAATATTTCACCTGTCCTGTTTATGTAACACTTTAAAAATCAGCAAAAGGGTTATATAAATAAAATTTATTATGAAACAAAAGGCAAAAAACTATTCTGTACATAGTTTAGTCCTATTCAGTGTCTACTCGGCGCTTCTTGGCTTGTCTCTTGTATTCATTAAATGGAGCATCTCTTGTCACTGTCCAGCAATAGTCAGCAAGCATTGATGGGCTCCATTTGCCCTGATAGCGTTTCTCCATTGTTGCAATGTCCTGGTGAAATCACTCGCCGTGCTCGTCGCTCACTGCTCCGCAGTTCGGTGGGAAAAAATCTAGATGAGAGTGCAAAAAATGTATCTTTAGTGACATGTTGCAACCAAGGCTTTTGTATGCCTTGAGGAGGTTTTCCACCAACAACCTGTAGTTGTCTGCCTTGTTGTTTCCGAGAAAATTTATTGCCACTAACTGGAAGGCTTTCCATGCCGTCTTTTCCTTGCCACGCAGTGCATGGTCAAATGCATCATCTCGAAGAAGTTCACGAATCTTCACGAATGAAGCTAAGATAAACAAAGACACCTTCCTTTATCTTAGCTTCACTTAAACTTGGAAAATTTCCACGGAGGTACTTGAAAGCTGCTTGTGTTTTGTCAATGGCCTTGACAAAGTTCTTCATCAGACCCAACTTGATGTGTAAGGGTGTAACAAAATCTTCCTTAATTCAACAAGTGGTGGATGCTGAACACTTTTCCTCCCAGGCTCCAATGACTGTCGGAGTGGCCAATCTTTCTTGATGTAGTGGGAATCTCTTGCACGACTATCCCATTCGCAGAGAAAACAGCAGTACTTTGTGTATCCAGTCTGCAGACCCAGCAAGAGAGCAACAACCTTCAAATCGCCACAAACTGCCACTGATGTTGGTCATAGTTTATGCACCTCAAAAGTTGTTTCATGTTGTCATAGGTTTCCTTCATATGGACTGCATGACCAACTGGAATTGATGGCAAAACTTTGCCATTATGCAGTAAAACAGCTTTAAGACTCGTCTTCGATGAATCAATGAACAGTCTCCACTCATCTGGATCGTGAACGATGTTGAGGGCTGCCATCACACCATCAATGTTGTTGCAGGCTACAAGATCACCTTCCATGAAGAAGAATGGGACAAGATCCTTTTGACGGTCACGGAACATGGAAACCCTAACATCACCTGCCAGGAGATTCCACTGCTGTAATCTGGAGCCCAACCGCTCTGCCTTACTCTTGGGTAGTTCCAAATCCCTGACAAGGTCATTCAGTTCACCTTGTGTTATGAGGTGTGGTTCAGAGGAGGAGGATGGGAGAAAATGTGGGTCCTGTGACATTGATGGTTCAGGACCAGAAGTTTCATCCTCTTCCTCGTCTGACTCAAGTGAGAATGATTCTGGTGCATCAGGAACCGGCAGTCCTTCTCTGTGGGGTACTGGGGGTATAGCTGATGGAATGTTTGGATAATGCACAGTCCACTTTTTCTTCTTTGACACACCTTTCCCAACTGGAGGCACCATGCAGAAGTAACAATTGCTGGTATGATCTGTTGGCTCTCTCCAAATCATTGGCACTGCAAAAAGGCATAGATTTCCTTTTCCTGTTCAACCACTGGCGAAGATTTGTTGCACAAGTGTTGCAGCATATGTGTGGGGCACACCTCTTGTCCTGATCTCCAATTTTGCAGCCAAAATAAAGGGGATAGGCTTTCTTAACCATAGTGGTTATACTGCGCTTTTGTGATGCAAAAGTCACTTCACCACAAACATAGCAGAAGTTATCTGCACTGTTCACACAAGTACGAGGCATCTCTGCTCACTTTGGCTAAACAGAAATGTGTCCCTTTGCAAAATCAAACACTGACAAATAAGAGAGCATGACACTTTATGATTTCTAGAGCTGATATAGGGCAATTTGTTCAGCAGAGTGATGTAAGCTTCGTTATGATTGCATCATCCATGACTTCTAGGAATAACAGGATGCAATTCATATCATGTATGACGCAATACCAGCTTCAGATTGCATCATTCATTGTTTTGCCTAAAAAGCAAGTACTGTCCAAACCCAGTCATAGATTTATTCATAGATCCAGTCAAAGATGTATTTTAGTCATTTCTGGTTTAAATTGAGATCCCTTCCCTTTATAACTCACTTATCCTCCGCCATTCCCAAGTCAAGGGTCGTATATACTGACCCAATAGCATATCTTGAAAACTAGAGCCAATCAACAATTTTAAGCATCATTTTCGTTCTCAGTGACCCAGAATTAGTAAAGTTTGACTACATTTATTTCAGAAGCATTTTGGCTGTAGAGCAGTGTTATTTTCTTGTTTTGAAAAACTTTTTGGAAAAAAAGTTTTGAAATTGTCTAAAGATCCCATTTTGACAATTTTTAAATTAAAATGTTTATTTTTTCAGTGTGAAATGTTTTGTTTTGAGATTTAAGCAAATGTTAGTAAACAATTTTTAAAAATTAAAAAGGTTAAAATCAAAACAAAATATTTCAGAGTGATTGAAATGAACCAATTTGATTGACCCAAACATTTTTTTTTTAATTCTAAGAATTTTCCTGAGATGGGAAAACAATTTTCCACCCAGTTCAATATATGGCTTCCCTACTTCACAGAGGTGTTGAGATAATAACATCCACACATGATTGTGAGGTGCTTGGACACTTTGTTGATGAGAGACACAGAAGTACCCATCTAAAATCGAATATGTTTGGAACATTGATTTTGAAAGGCAGCAGGCTTAAAGACTTGGGTCTGTCATGTTAGAGACCCAAGTTCTATCCCTAGCTTTGCCAGAGTGACTTTGTAATCAATAAGGGCTTTAAAGCACAGAGAGATATTAAAACTAGTCCATGGAAGTGTCAAGATTTAAACATATTGTTTCTTGGCTCCCAGCTTGGTGCATTTTGCTCTAGACTGGACAGTATTTGGTTGGTAGAAGGTAAGCAAGCAAGGAAGCTGGTTGGCTACTCAATGAGAACTGGGAGTGTGCACAGTGTAGATGAAGGGTACATTTTTCAAAAGATAAGTAAATTATGCACTTTGAAAGTTAATGAACTTAGTCTGCAAAGGACATATGACATTTTTTAAAAATGTACCGAGACTCTTCAGAAAATCAAGGCACAAGTGTTGAAAAAGTTCTGCTGCACATATGCAGATGGCTATTTTCAGAGGATTATGAATTGGCCAAATCTGAATGGATGTTCACGAGGAAAGTAAAAGCACCCTTCTGACACCAGGGTTACTTCCATGCAAAATTTCAAATTGCTGCTGCAAAGCATAGAGCTATTACAGCTATTCAAATAATTGGTCAGAAAAATATTAACATTGGCAAAACTACCACACCTAGCTCTTGGAAGTGGCTGAACTGTTTCTGCTGATTTTTTTTTAATTTGAACCTGAGGCAGAGCCCACACATACCAAATTCCAGCCCGAAGCATGAAGTTTGCGCAGTTATAGACAACTGCAAACTTGAGCTTATACTGGGAAGTGTCAGACAGACATAACCATCAGTGTCACTCTACCTATAATGATGCCAGGAGTAGCTCTGACACAACTACCTCTATCAGTTTTAGCTTTCAAACAAACTTCTTTTCTACATCAAGGAATTGATGTGAACTCCTAGTCCCTTGAAGCCAACGGCAAAACTGCTATTGATTTCAATGGGGATGGGATTTCACCTTTGGTAATTTATGGAGGTTTATTTGTGATTTGTCTTATGTTTTGCAGAGGATGTTAAACACAAAAATCACAAAAAATATTTTGTGGAGGAAAATAAATGCAAGAAGCATCTTTCAACTGTTAAGGTTTGAACTTCACCCAATAATAACAAGAACTTGATCAAGCATGAAGACTTCATAGCTATCTATAGATTTGTACTACACAAGCTTAGAAATGTCATTGGCACACTTCACAGTGTAATCAATACGTTCTTTTTAACCTTTGAGTGAGAAGGTTGGGATACAGCGTAGGACTGATAAAGACTCTCCTGCTGTTTGAAGGATGCAAAATTTACAGATAAGCAAACTCTGCAGCATTTGGTTAATGGGCTACATGAACTTGACCTTACAGAGTTTCAGTAAGCTTACAGGCTCAAGGTTGGCACCTGCCCATTTGACTGTGGCTTTGAGTTTTACCCAAATGTTCAAGGGGAATACCATAGGCACTCTCTTTCTTCAGGCCCCAAGGATCTTCTCTAGTTACTTATGTTGCCTCCAGGAGGCTGAAGGTAGCTTGACCCCATCAGAGTCCACCTCCCTTTACTTTGTGAGCATCTCCCTCAAGGTTTTTGAAGGGTGTATGGTGACCACTTTCATTGTTTTCACTAGAGATAACATATAGGGGAGGATCTCTGTTCTCTTCCAATCCTTAAAATCTTCAAGGGTAACAGCACTGTACCTACAGAATACCCAAAGTTTTTCTAGCTGCCAAGCACTAGGAAACTGAAATACAATAATTAGGTTTGACAGAATTTGATTTTTTTAAATAATTTTGACAGATAATATCAATGCTTATTTTAAACACTTTTATTATTGATTTAAATGTTCTTAGTTGTGGGAAAATATGGGTGAGTCAGACAATAAATATTTAATGGCCATAGACATTGAAATTCAAAGAGTTAAAGCTTCATAACTGGTAGAACACAAATTGTCAATATCACACATAAACATATACAAAGTAAATATCCTCAAATTAAACTCCGATAAGTTCTCAAGCAACATTTTTCTTATTTTGCCTATTTGTAAATTTTGATTATTATTGATGGAAATACTTTCTCCCCATTGTTTTGTGTGTATACAGTGAAATTGATGTTTACCGATAAAAATCTAATCCTTCCATGCCTAACTATAATCACCACAACTTATTTGCTATGGAATTTGAGGGCAACCAAAGTACTTAGCAAGTATAGTTCTTCTCCTGCTGTCATATGAGAGGACCATAGTTTCCTGACCCGTGACTTACCTTACCCCTTCACCCCAAAAATATTCTGCCATGCAAAAGGATGTGTGAAAGTCACCATGGTAGATCTTTTCCAATTATAGTACAGGATTGCGCCTACAGTACTGTTATTGTTTATAGCACACTAATGTCCAGAAAGCCCATCATGGATCCAGGCCCCATTATGTTAGGGAGTGTCCAAAATACAAACACATCCAAAAACATGTTCCTGGCCTGAGAAGTGTTCAAGTGTTTTCCACTAGTTTTAAATGCCACAAGCTATAGAGATTCCACCACTCCTTGGAAGCATATTCCTCAGTCCACTGTAACTCACTGTCTGGAATTGTTTCCCTTTATTTGACTAATTTTTTTGCTTTGGTTACCTGCAGGAGTTCTCCTTCTTGATACTCATGTTCCAAACTCCCACCTTTTGCCTTGGGTGGAAAACCCTTCTACAGCTTTTGGTGAGGTAAGAATTCACACCGAAATCTCCCCAGCACCTTTTTCAGTAACAAACAATCAGCTTTACCAGCAACAGTTACCTTTATCAACCAATACAGACCCGCTCCCTCACCTTCTTCCCTTTGGACATGGTGCAGGCTGCTCCCTGGGCCCATCCCCTAGGCTGCAGCTCAGAGTCTTGGCCTGGTGTCCCAGCAGCAGCTGCCACTGACGGAGTCACCACATGCCTTCTCTGGTAGCCCACATAGTTCTTTTCAATTACTGTAGAGCTAGCTGCAGGAGAAGGGGTGGGATTTCCTGCCAGCTTTCTAGCCAACCAGAACTCTGTGAAGGTGGAGGAGCCAGTTTCTCCTGTTTGGCCCTCATCCTCACTGTGGGGAGCCCAGGATCAAATCCCACTTTCATAACATGGCTGATGGGGCTTCATACTTAGTTTCATCCTATTGCCCCTAATAATACTCATTTGCACCACTCTAACTCCCCATCATCTTTGAGAAAGACTTGCATATTTCTCCCTTGCCTGAAAATATCTTACTTCATTATGGCTGGAGATGTGCAAATAGGCATCCACAATTTAGATTGTTTATTAAAATCAAGTGAGAGTTGCAAGTGAGAGTTTCCTGATGGAAATATGAAAATTGGTTAAATAGAGAAGAGCAATACAAAAACTGTGCATCATATTTGAATTGAAGTCTGAAACATAGAATCAGTTACTTGGTCCCAAAATCTTTGCTCTTTACAACTATAACCAATGTTTGGGCTACAAGCAAGACCTATTGCTTTTTTAAAATTATTGTCAAGATGGCTGCTGCATCTTGAAGAAATCAGTTGTTAGTCGTGTTGTATTAATTTAGATAGAATATATATGCTCAAAGAGTCAAAGGTGTTAACATGACCCTGTCACTGTCCAACATTAAATAGTATTAAACAAGGTTTGGGGTTTGATATACAGAGACCTGAGCCTGCTTAGTATCATGGCACACACCATTAAAATCCTTTTAGTTCTTTATTGAAGATAGAGAAAAGAAGGAAAAACAGTTAAAGTATTTGAAATATAAGGTATTAAGTAAAGCTTTTATTTTAACAACATCCCTTGTTCCCTTTAGCTGTAGGAAGTTTTTAAAGGGGGAAAAAAACTTGTTTGTCACTCACTTAGATGCTATTACAGATGATAATTGTTCTTTTGGGGAAAAGAGAAGTTAGTTGAAATGGACTGAAGCTGTTGTTAAAGCCCAAACCCATTTACAATGAAGACAAAACAGACAAATACACACAAAAGGGGAGAGAAAAGAATAGCAAAAAGATAGAAAATGCATCTTCTGTCGGTGATGTTGACTCTCATTTGCAACCTCACTGCTGGAAAACCACAAGCGGGGAAGTGAAAGAACACATAAGCAGGGGAGGAGGAAAAGACAACGTCTTACATCCCAGGTGGCATTCGGGATTTAGCCTGAGTCCGTGGAGGTGGTGGTGTCATCTGGCTCCCTCTCTCCGGTCAGGACATCTTTAAGGATTAGGACGAAGGACTGTGGTCCCAGGAGACAGTGGGGGTAGCAGCCATATTGGTGAAGCTTGCTCCAATAGCCAGTCTGTCATCTTTCAATCAGCCAGCATTGCAGCCACAGCTTTTCTCCTCTGCTAGTTACCCTAGCCAAGTCTTTTTTTTTTAAAGACACCTAAAAGGAAATGATGGGTGTACAGCCCATCTCCTCATTATTTTGTTTGCCAATTAGGTGTAATTTCCAACACACCAATTTTGGCTCAATGATTTTCAGTTCCATACTTTTCTTGATTACCAAGCACAACCTTAACACAGTCATTGAGTTATGTCAGGAGGCCTTTTGGTGTGGAATAATTCAGTCTGTCTCACTTTGCTCCTTTTAACATCAACATTTTATGAACTTACACTAATTTTTTACAGCTGAGCTCACAATTAAGGTAAATTTGTAGGCCCAAACACCACAACAGTGGATCACCATCCCTTGTCGATTATGAACTATAGTAATAAAATACATAGTTCATTTGTCCACTGTATGATCACCCTTTTGTTGTGTCCAAGAGAACCTCCTGAATATGAACCACTGGTTTTGGGACCAAGGAGAATTTAAAAGGGAGTTAAGCTAGAAGAATTTTGAAATCTCACATAGATGGTTGTTGGAGAATATATATTTTTTAAAAAAACAACTCCCCCCAACCCTTAGTCTCTTGTCTCTTTGGTATGCTGAAGGGATTTGAAGTTAACAATTGCTTGTCAACATCAAACTATAGAGTCTTCCCTATAGCTTTGAAAAGAAACCCATTGATATGATTTGCACCTTTAATATCATATAAGCCAGGATTCAAGTTGCTTTACAGCCAAGTGACATCAGCCTTAGAGCCTTTCATCATTGAGTGTTTGCCGTTCAGGGATCCCATAATGGTAGTTACAGTTATGCTGATGTTGCCTTTGTCCTCCCTGAAGGGAATGAAGGGGAAGGGAGCTGTTTGCTAATCAGGACCTTAGGAAATTTTTATTTTAAATCATGAATGGTTCAGTGGTGACTGACTCAATTACTAATTTTCCGTGAAGTACACCACAGTATTTTGTGAGAGGGACTTGGTAACTACAAGGAAACAATGGCAGCTATAAAGTAACATAGTTATGTCTGCATATTACCCATGACAACAAAATAAATAACTCATCAAATCAAAGAGGGGAAAATTGTTTCAATCAATTGTGTTAGGTAAATTTCATCAACTTGCATGGATGGACTGGTTTTCTGAGTTCATTTTAGATTATAGCTATGCATAAAGTGAATTCCTTTTGTTTATTTTAAATGACTACAATAAGATTCACATATCTAAAGCTTGATTAATAAATTACATGGATTTTGTGTATTGTGTAAGTTGAGTGTTTTCTTATAAAGATGCTTTATGCTATTATATCCTAAGGTAACAGAGATGCACAGTATACTTTTAATATAGATAGCAAGCTTGTGTTCTGTAGTCATTTTATTTGCTTTTTAAAACATAGTAATTGTTCATCTGTCATTTAAAAGACACACAAAAAATTCTTGGAATTTCTTCAAGGGTTCCTGCTAATAAAGGTCCCCTAAGTGAAAGTTTCAATATAAGATGTAGGAGTCTGAGCACTTTAAGGTACAGATGCTGTCTGAAAACGCAGTCACTAAGCAACTATTTACAATGTACAAAAATATACGAGAATGAAAGTAGAGGTGAGAATATTGCATAAACAATAAACGGAGAAGAGTAATAACTGGACTCTAATAATTACAATGGTATCAGACTTAGACTCTTGATGCCCATTCAGAAAGATTTTTGAACCCAGGGTCTACCCTGCAAAGTCATAACAGTTGAATTCAGGATGGATACTGAGTCATGATACTTATTCTGACATGTAGAATTTTCTACTTTTTTATGTAGTGCTTCCCATACTGGGTGAAATCTTAGCCCCATTGAAGTTAATGGAAAAACTCCCATTGACTTCAGTGGAGCCAGGATTTCACCCCTGGACATTTTGGTTTGCTTCACTACAGCTAACAATGAATGGCGAGCAACAAATAAAGCCATGTTACAGAAGTTCTAAACACAATTGTCTCTCCAGTCTGTGTGCTTGATAAATGCCCTGTTTCAGCTTTAAAGAAAAAAAAAAAAAGAAAAAAAGATAGGTTTCCCTTATACTAAATTCAGTGGTGGAAATCTTTAATGACTAAAACAACTATAATTTCCTCCTTTAGACTGCTCTATTTCAAGACCTCATAAATCCTTTTTATTGATTAGTTTTACACAGAATGCTGTAGATCCCTAAACATAAGAAATTAAACTGAATGACAGGCAGATTTTTTTCCTGGTCTTCCAGCAAGCACAGCAAAAATATAATAAAAATAAAATAAGGATATTAATGCCACAGTCATCTTTGTATTCCATATTGTGAAAATTCTGCTAAATTTCTGCATTTTGTTGTTGCTTTAAGTATTAGGAACCAAAAAGTAAAATGAAATGAGTATTTGAACCTACTAGGATATTTACCAGTACTTTTAGGATAAGAACTTAATTCATATATTCAGATATATAATTCAGTGAGATCTAAAAAATAAAAATAATGTAGCAAATACACATTACAAAACTGACTTCTGATCTGGCTTCCATGAGAGTCTCTTCTATATAGGTTTAAAGGCCAGAAAGGTCCCTTATGGTCAATTGGTATAACTTCCTGTAATTCAGTCTCGTACTTGTTGTTGAATGGAAGTTTTGGTTAAAAAGGACATTTTAATCTGCCTCTCAGAAAACACAAATGATGTGGGCCATAGAGTGTTATCAAATAAGTAAGCTCCCAATCCTGCAAAGACATCTGTGCTTAACTTTAAGCATATGAGTGGTCCCATCAATGACAAGATACTCAAGTGCTTAAATATGTGAGCAAGTCTTTGCCAGACTGGAGCCTAGTTTTACAGACATCAAAAGAACCTTTATAAAGAACTGAACAGTTCTCATTTTGCACATGCTGAAAAGGGATGGGACTAACATGAAATGGAAAATTATTGGATGATATCATTATAAAGCATCCTTAATTGCTTTGTTTGAATAACAATAAATAATTATTCCTTTCAACATGACAAAAAGAACAATCTGCCAAATAGTCCACTGCATATGCCAAAGACTCTTTCATAAGGTATGTCCAGTGCTTTGATCTACCTGGCTGAACATCCCTAGTAGCGCTGCATGTGAATTATTCATAGCACAAGTGAAAATACCCAACATATTTTCCCCTTTTGAGAAAATGAAGCATTTTGCATGGAATTTTCTGTACAAGCAAAAAAAATTGGAGTTGAACACAGACTCTTTGCTACTATCTGGATGCCTGTGGGAATTTTGGGCAGCTTTTTGTGATGCATTTTGAGTTGGTTGGGATTAGCAAAATGGTATTGGTTGTGTTTCCCTTGTCAGCTGAGCTTACATCTTGTGCTCAGGAAGGTCAGCAAGAGCCATTATGAATCTTTGGCCTTGGAGATAGAAGAGGTAGTTTAATTGTTCTCTGAAAGGTAGTAACAAAACATTGTAGGCTTGATTCTCATTTACACGCAGGATCCTTTAGACCACTCCAGCAGTGTAAAGTGGCCATAAAGTAGATGTAAATTAAATGTTTGCACACTTAAGGCCATTTTGCACTACCACAGCAGTGTAAAATGGCCTTAGTGCAAATGAGAATCAGATTCTGTGTCTGCTTTATTTTTCCACTAAAAAAAGTAATTCATCTGGGGAATCAGTGTTATTAGTATACCTGGGGAAAATTAATGATAGCTTAGGTACAGGTGATCAGGATTTGATCACAGTTATAATGCGCAGGCAGAATAAAGTCCAGACCAGTAACATATATACTTGGTGCTTTAATAGAGCCAATTTCATAAAGCTGAAAACAATTATGAGCAAAATCAGCTGGGAGGAAGAATTTAATCAGAAAAATGTGATAATTGCGAATCATTTCAGAACACCTTATTAAATGCCCAAAACGCCAGAATCCCACAATTGAGGAAGGAGGCCATGCTGGTTAAAGGCCATGCTTTAGAGGAGAAGTGAAGGCTGTTATAAAATTTTTAAAAAATAATATGTAACAAATGGAAGAAAGGGGAAGTTGATAATAATGAATATATCAGAATTTAGGAATTGTTAAGTGAAGCAAAGGGATACAAAGAGAATTAAGGACAACGAGAAGGAATTTTTAAAATAAACTAGGAAGAAAAAGAATCCTGACAAAGGTATTGGTCCATTACTAGGCGGAATTTATAGCATTATCAATAATTATTCAGAAAAGGCAGATGTGGTCAATAAATATTCTGTTCTACATTTGGGGAAAAACAGATGATATAGTCTCATGATATGGTGATAACACTCTTTCCATTCTGCTAGTATCTCGGGAGGATGTTAAAAAGAAGTTACAAAAATTAGACATTTTTAAATCAGCAGGTCCAGATAACTTGTGTCCAAGAGTTTTAAAATAGCTGGCTGAGGAGCTTGCTGGATTCTGAAAGCTGATTTCAAGTAAGTCTTGGAGCATGGGCAAGTGGCAGAAGACTGGAAGAAAACTAATGCTGTGCCAGTTTTTAAAAAGGGTAATTGGAGTAAACCGGGTAATTATAGGCATGTCAACCTGACATCAATCCCAAACAAGATAGTGAGACAGTTAATACAGGACTTGATTAATAAAAAAAATTAAAGGAGGGCAATCAAATTATTGCAAATCAACATGGGTTTATGAAAAAAAAGATCCTATCAAATGAACTTGATAGTTTTTTTGATGAGATTACAAGTTTGGTTGATAAAGGTAATAGTGTTGATGTAATATATTTATACTTCTGTAAAGGGTTTGACTTGGTATCACATGACATTTGATTAAAAACTAGAATGATACAAAATGAACATGGTACACATTAAATAGATTAAAAACTGGCTAACTGATAGGTCTCAAAATGCAAATGTAAATGGGGAATAATCATTGAGTTGGTGTGTTTCCAAGGGGATCCTATGGAACTTGGCTCTTGGCCCTACATTATAACATTTTTATCAAATACCTGGAAGAAAACACAAAATCATCACTGATAAAAAATTTCAGACACTTACATTGGGAGAGTGGTAAATAATGAAGACAACAGATCACTGATTCAGAGTGACACCGTGGCCAAAAAGGTTAATATGATCCTGGGATGCACAAAGGGGAACCTTGAGTAGGAGTAGAAAGTTTGGTATACCTCTGTATTTGGCATTGGTGCGACCGCTGCTGGAGTACTGTGTCTACTTCTGCTGCCCACAATTCAAGAAGGATGTTGATAATTTGGAGAGGGTTCAGAGAAGAGCCATGAGAATGATTAAATGATTAGAAAACATTCCTTACTGTGTTAGATTCAAGGAGCTCAATCTATTTAGCTGAACAAAGAGAAGGCTAAGGGGTGACTTGATTACAGTCTATAAGGGTCTACCTAGGGAACAAATATTAATAATGTGCTCTTCAATGTAGTAGAGAAAGGTGTAACATGGTACAACGGCTGGAAGTTGAAGCTAGACAAATTCATAAGGGAAATAAGGTGTAAATTTTTAACAAAGTAATTAACCAGTGAAATAATTTACCAAGGGGTCATGGTGGATTCTCCATCTTTGACCATTTTTAAATCAAGATTGGATATTTTTCTAAAAGATATACTATGGGAATTATTTTGGGAAAGTTCTATGGCCTGTGTTATACAGGAGGTCACACTAGATGATCACAATGGTCCCGTCTAGTCTTGAAATCTATGAATGGTGTTTAAGAGTCTATAAGATTCCTATTTATAATTTTATAAGGGCAGAATAGGCAGCCCAAGCTATGAGATCAGAGACCTCCACTACTCAAAGTTATTGCCTTTTTGAATACACCAATTTATACAGCCGAGGAACTGTTTCCATTTTCCTTTACTTGGCATTATATTGTATTTTATTCATTAAGTTATAGTATATCACTGTGTCCTAAGGGTAACTGCTCTCTGAGCATCTGTTATGTTGTACCTGTGCCATTATAGGCGTAATGTAGATGTTGTGACTAAAGCCTGACTTGTAAATAAGAATATCATAAATGTAGACTTCCCTTTGACTGCACAGGCTGGGACAATTTATTTTACAATGTAATTAAGCTTCACATTTAGCTTACCATTTCTTATTTGGTACACAGCATCACAAGAAGGGGGAGGGATAGCTCAGTTGTTTCAGCATTAACCTGCTAAACCCAGGGTTGTGAGTTCAGCCCTTGAGGGGACCACTTAGGGATCTGGGGCAAAATCAGTACTTGCTCCTGCTAGTGAAGGCAGGGGGCTGGACTCAATGACCTTTCAGGGTTCCTTCCAGCTCTATGAGATAGGTATATCTCCATGTTTTTATAAGAAAGATCCCCATAACCGCAGCTCTTTTTATTCAGCTGAAGCAGCAGAGCAATTCTATACACAGTGGAGAGGTACAGGACAGAGCTGGTCAACCTTTTCTGAATTTCCATTTAGCAGCTATTTTTTGTTGTTGTTGTTGAAAAATTAAATTTTGACACAGGAAAAAAAAACCTTGGAGATTTTCAATAAAAAACTTCAATTTTGGTTTTTGACCAGTGATAGAGCAGACTGAATTTTTTTTATTTTTCAAAAATGTAATCAACATTTCTGGTAAAAAAAAATCAGTAAAACATTTTCTAAAAAATGATGTGGTCTTTTTTGACTAGTCCTAATACAGGAGCAGTAGTCAGAGTGGCAGATGTTCCTATTAATGCAGAAAAGAGCGCCATGTCTCCAGAAGAGGAGTTATTACTAAGGGCCACAACCTGAGGTAAAGGGCCAGGACTAAAAATTGCTGCAAAACTTCCTCATCATTGGTCACCAAATAATTCCCAGCCTTGAATGAATGTCGAGCCCAGTAATCTTATTTAGGAATATAACTCATAGAAATGTAACTACTTCTAAAGGTTTTTTAGTTAGTATTAAAATAAGTTTGGCATATACATAAACCCTAATGAACGTAAAAACAATCCCAACAGATGTACTTGGAACACTGCATAATATTAAATATAATCCAGTTAAAATTATTATAAAAAGAAACTAGGGCTGTCAATTAATCACAGTTAACTCAAGCGATTAACGCAAAACAAGTTAACTAGATTTTAAAAATAGTCACAATTAACTACAGCTTTAATAACACTGTTAAACAATAATAGAACACCAATTTAAATTTATTATAAATATTTTTGGATGTTTTTCTACATTTTCAAATATATTTATTTCAATCACAACACAGAATACAAAGTATACAGTGTTCGCTTTATATTATTATTTTTATTACAAATATTTGCAATGTAAAACTATAAACAAAAGAAATAGTATTTTTCAATTCACCTCATATAAGTACTGTAGTGCAATCTCTATCATGAAAGTGCAACTTACAAATATAAATTTTTTTTTCACATAACTGCACTCAAAAACAAAACACTGTAAAACTTTAGAGCCTACAAATTCACTCAGTCCTACTTCTTGTTCAGCCAATCGCTCTGACAAACAAGTCTGTTTACATTTACAGGAGATAATGCTGCCCTCTTCTTATTTACAATGTCACTTGAAAGTGAGAGCAGGTTTCGCATGGAACTATTGTAGCCAGCGTTGCAAGGTATTTATGTGTCAGACATGTTAAACATTCGTATGCCCCTTCATGCTTCGACTTGTAGATTTTACAGTGCGATTAAAACTATGATTATGACTTTTTTGAATCGCACGATTAATTGCAATTATTTTTTAATCATTTAACATCCCCAAAAGAAACATTTGTGTTTGACTACAAATTACATATAGAAAAGTTCTTTGAATAGATCCTGAACAAAAGCAGTCAGTTGACTACAGTGCAGAATTTGGTTAACATGGGTCAGAGAGCTTATTCACTGAGCAGCACCTATATGACACACAGACACACACAGTGTTTAAAGAACGTTATTTGGTTGCAAACTCAAGCACTCAGGAAATGCCAGAATTAAAGATTGCCTGTGCAACCTTTGTGCCTATGCATTATGATAAAGTCTTTCATTACATGATCACATATTATTTTGTCCACAGGATCCCTGCCTGATTCAGTGCACAGGATGGATGGTGCTCAGTTAATAAGCTGTTATTCAACATTTTGTTTTCTCCTCATTGTTCAATTTGTGGCCCTAAGCCTTATTTACTGCACACTATTCAAAGCCTGCTCTGAAGAGAGAATAATTCATTTTCTTATGGGCATTTCTATGACACTCATCACTATAGTATCTGAGAGCTTCACAAACATTAATGAACTTATTTTCTCAACACCCCTGTGAGATGAAGGTGTATTATTATCCCCATTTTACAGATGGGAAACTGAGGCACAGAGAAATTAAAGTAAAAAGTATCCACTAATTTTGTGTACCCCATGAGAGGCATCTCCTCCCCTTTCCTATCCATCCACACAGTTAAACCTTTTGTCCAGGCTCTTTTGTCTTGAGTATTGTAACATCCTTCTCTCTGGCCTTGATGAATGCAACTTAGTCCTTGCTACTGCAAAGGTCATTTTCCTTGCCAGTAGCTTTGACCATGTCATCCCTCTCCTGGCATCTCTCCACTGGCTTCCTTTTCACTATCACATCAAATGTACGTTAATTGTCTTCACTTTTAGGTTCCTTCACAGACTATCCCCATCCTACCTATCATCTCTCATTCACAATGCCTATGAAAAAAATGGGCAATGGCTAGACTGCTGCTGTGGTAAGACCACTGTTTATCACGCTGATCAATATTGTCTCATTCTTTCCTTGTACTCCCCCGTCTATTTATCTGTTGTCTCTCATCTTGTCCTTACATTGTAAGCTCCTTGGGACAGGGACCCTCTTTTTATTCTGTGTTTGTACAGTGCCTAGCACACTCCTGGGGTCTTGATCTATGACTAGGGCTCCTGGGCGCTACGATAATACAAACAAATAATAGTGATTCTACCAATGCACAACTGAGAACATTTAGGTTTGGTGAAAAATAATCTGTTTACCACCACCACGCTTGGACCTTGACACTTTTTCCTTTTCAGAAACTGTGAAAAAGCATTTCCCACTAAATTGCCCTTACTTGTAGAGCTATTACCAAAGTCATACTACTTGTAGCTGTAAAAGATTCATGAAGAGCTTTTTTTAACATAGCAGGCCTGATGATACTGAAAAATCCAAACACTCCCATAGTTCATTATTGAGAGATATGTATTCACTTCACACTAGCCCAAGTGGTAATCATAAATAAAGTGCGAAAACACTGGCAGAAAGTATACAAAGATAAAATTCAAGATGTTATGAATATTGAAATGAGAAATACAATGGAAACAAGATAATAAGTGTCCTCAGCTATAATACAGCAAAACCCAATTAAAATATAATCATTGACTTATTATTCAGAGGTTTTTTTGAAATATTATATTTAGATGCTTTGTTACGCTTATTTCCCTTTAAAAGATTTTGTAATCATCCCTCTTTTTGCATATCCCATATAAGAAGATTCATTTATTCTCCTAATTGAATAATTAGTCTTTTTTGATTAATTGTTTTAAGTAGTTTCATGTCATGGGTATCTTCTCAAATGAAATGCTTCTCTGCCTTGATTCTTCCACTATAAATTACAACCAATACACTTTCTTCCCCTCTGCCCCAATCACTTTGTAAGGACTAGGGTTAGTATAAGCTCCCTCTTCTGCTCCCTGTTCCTTTCTCTGTCCCACACTTTGCTTTCCTAGCTGCCAGTATTTTTAAGCATCTATGTACGTGATAGTTTTAAATAACTAAGCCAAACAGCATCGGTGGCCTTCTACCTTCTTATGTTCATCCCTGTCATCATGTACACCATTCACAGCTTCAAAGGTTTCCCCAGGGGTCCTAGCACAGTTGAAAATCCTGATTATAAGTGACATTTGAGTGGATTTCTAGAATTAGTGTATTAACAATTATACCCAACCTTAGGCTCTTTATTAACAGTATCAAGACTGTAGTCAAGTATGGAGTTCAATGCAGCTATATAATCTTTTCATGAAAGCAATTTCCAGTGTGTGCATTGATCTTAGCAGTGATCTAGAGGTGGGGAAAGAGGGTGGCACTATGCTTCTGCTAAATAAAACAGAGAGCAGTGGGTTTTTTTGAAGAGTGAAACATGATAGTTGAGGCAAGCACCTTATTTGCCCTTCAGAATAGTCCTTCCATTTGCGATATTGGGGCTATCAGAGTGATCAACGTATCAGAGTCTATTAATACCAATATTTTAGAATAATGTATAAAGCTACTTGCATTCCTACAAAAATATTTTTATAAAACATTTCTGTATAAGGTAGGAAGCAGCATAATCTACTTATTACAGGACAGACCTTCAGCTGGTATAAATTGTCATAGTTCCATTGAAGTCAATAGAGCTATGATTACTTGCGCCAGTGGAGAATCTGTCCCTACGTGGCCTAACTAAAACTGTATTCTCCTCTACTAGTATTTTAGCAATTGATTAAGACATTTTCAACTGCTGTTAAAGGTCATTAATTCCTATCAATATTCTAATGGAGGTTAAAGACTACAACCTATAAGTTCATGTGAATAACTAACGAACCTTCCATTTGTTCTTAGTCATGTCTGTATGCTATAAATTAACTACAGCCAGGTGAGTCTCTTTATGAAGTTAGATTAAATTCTCTAACTTTAAATATAATCTAAATGGTATAATACTAAAAATAACAAACTATCCGTCTCTGTTAATATTTTAGTAGTAATCATGCCATCAGTGTTTGACAGGGAACAAATAGGGAAACAGTGTGATTATTAAAAGCATCTGTGATTACAGATCATAATTATGGCTATTTCAGATATTGATTAACCTGTAAAAAACCATGTGATAATAGCTTAACATTTTCCTTGTAATAAAGACACATTTGCTTTTAAGGGCCTATAGCAGCAAAGATTAGGGTAAGTCAAGTATCAGGACAAGGTGATTACTTAACATCTGTGACCAAGTAAAAGGCTAAAGGAGAAAAATCAACCAACATCTGCACTGTCGGTAATATACTTGTAAAAAACACAAGTGCAGTGTGATTAATCACCATGGATGTATGATTGAGTCAATTGACTGTTACTTTTTCATGATGATTAATCAGCTACAAAAATTATAATTGTCCCACTTCTAGTGGCTGCATGCTGTGCCTGATGACATCATTTGGGCTACAGATACTCAATGAGTGGTTTTCAAAAGAATATGCAGATGAACCAGGAACGGCGGGTGGGGTTAAAACTACATTTTGAAGAACAGGACTATCTTTACTATTCCAGACATGGAGTTATCTTAGCAACTCATTGAGTGGGCAAATGTTATGCTATTACTATTTCAGAACCTCATTACCACCATAAGTCAAAACGAGAGATATAAATTTTGTCAAATTCAACATTATAATTTAATATTTATATTATGGCAGCACTTGCAGAGGAGGAAAGAATACCCACAAATATTATTATGACATTACATAAATGAATGGCATGTCCTCACCTGGAATACTGCATTTAGTCCATCTCAAGAAGGGTACAGAAAAAATAGAGGAGGTTCAGAAACAGGCAAAGAAAATTATTAAAATGAAGTTTCCACGTGAGCAGGGAGTAAAAAAGATTGGGATTGTTTAATATAGAAAGGAGATGAATAAGAAGGGAAATAATAGAAGTGTATAAAATAATGAATGGTATAGAGAAAGTAAATCAGGAATCTCATTTACCCATTCTGAGAATATGAAAAACAAGGGGACATGCGGTGAAATTTCATTTAACTTAAATCTGATTAAAACACTTTTATCTTGTGGAAAGAAAAATAACCCAGGGAACTCAATGCAACCAGATATCTTTGAGACCAAGAGGTTAATACAAATAAAAACAAATATTATATGGATAATGCCAACATTCACCATTGTACTACAAGTGATATATAGTTTTAGCTCCTCAGGCATAAACCAACCACTAATTAAAGGGGTTTAGGAAATAACTTCCTATATGGGCAGGTTTTTCTATAGTTGTCCACTACAGGGTTTCTTGAACCTTCTACTGAAGTAGTGGGGATTGGCTACTGTCAGAGACAGAGGACTAGGTTAGATGGATCACTGATCTAATGTGGTATGACAGTTCCTATGTTCCTAAGAACATTATGAAAGCTTCTCAGCAGATATCGGTTTTGCATGTAAGCCTGAAAATGTCATCATACTGTTGAGTAGGTAAAGTGCAGCATTTTATAAACACACAACCCTCAAGGCTACTAAGAAAAGATTGTTACTTCTAGATCCTGGCTAATTTGTAAGGGTTGACGTACGAAGATCTGACACAGTAACCCAAATGATGAATTATTCCAGGCAATTTTGCCCCATCAGGCTAAATTCAAATATACTAATGGACTGTGCAGAAGGCCTGTGCACTGCAAAAACCTCAACCCCTGTTCACTCACTATTATTTTAAATGTCTCTGTCCCTATAACGATATAGCTACATGCAGAATACTGGATCTTACTTTAAATCTAAAGTTCAAAGTCTTATTTTGGAAGAGAGATTTTTAATGGAAAAAAATCTTTAAAATCCTCAGAGATAACATCCTTTGAGAAATATAATCTTTTACATTCATTTAAAATAGATTTCAGACTTTCTGAGAGAGATAAAACCTCAGTAATGATCTGTAATGAAGTGCTTCTTTTTGCACATCCAGCATTTTAGCTCTAAAGTTCAAGAAAATAGCCCAATTTTGCCACCACTATTTCCCTTTTAGCACATTGGTTTTGCTTTTGAACTGTGGCACTAACACTAACAGCAGAACCACAAAGAGCAAACCTTTTCCTTTCTAGGTTCTTAGTATGTGTAGTATTACACTTCTGCATCCCAGAGTTTCATTTCTGTTTTATTACACTAATTCCACCTTTATTACCTAAATGTCCCAAAATCCACAGAGGAAGTAGATTTTCTAAATACAAAAGACAAAGTCTCTGTAGCTTTTGGTATTTAGATAACAGAGAGAAACATGGGAGCTTTAGTCTCATGAGCTTTTCCAAGGTACCTACTAATTGTTAATTATTAGAGACTAACTAAGTCACTGAAGTGAGTCGTTTGGCTGGTGTCTCAAATGCTGTCATTTACTACTACACAAATCAGCCCGGTGATAGAGTGTCTTTAAATTAGGTTACAACCATGCAGTTATTGGACAGGGAGTAATTGATAAAACCATTAGTAACACTTGTAGAGATAACAGCTAGCAAAATCATGCAACCATAATTATTCCTAATGGATACATGCTATAAATTGTGGCAAGAAAAAAAAACTTGCATTATCTTTCAATCAAATTTGACAGTCCTGGTAGATTACTGTAGACTAAATGCTCATATATGAAAAAAGAAATGACCTATCAGAATCTCTGCTATTTTCTTTCCCTTCCCGTGCCCCATCAAATTATGCATTTTTTCTTTTTTTGTAATTTCTTTCTGTGATGGCTTTGAGGGCAAGGAAAATGCAGTCCTTTTTATTAGTTGTCTTTCCCATAGTGTTTTATATTTTCAGTCACACACAAGGCATGTCAAGACTTTTTGTAATGTGACAACATGAAAAAAAAATCAGTTTGAATAAAGGATTCCAGGTTACATTACATTTTTCCAACAGTAAAATATATTATTTAATTATATATGAAGTTTTATCTGTACTCTGGTGTTAACATTTCTTTCAATGAATAAAGGCTCTATTCATAAGAAAAAATAATAAAATCACTGCTCATTTCCGCGATTCCCTCCTTCTTCTGCAAGTGACTTAACAACCAGAAATTATTTTTACCTTCTAAAAGATGAGACTTATACCTTGATTATATCTTTCTTTCCCTCTCCTATGTGTAAGACAACACTTCTCAGCCACATGCATGAAAATTTGTGGGGAAATGAATGAATCAGCAGAAAAAGAAAACGTTAACTACATATGGAAAAATGAACAAATATAAAAGGTTGTTTTAGAAGAGGTGTGTATCAATTACTGCCATCCTGGACCCTTCATCTATGCTGCTGCTGTGGTTATTACCATGCATTGCAACAATCATGGTTAATTACTGTAGTAACTCTCTTGTCCCATGGCATGCCACATATCCTTACACAGTCATGCAAATGCTCAATCATGAAAATCACTTTTGAGCTGTACTTTTTTAAAAAGATATTTTGGGGGACAGGTTAGTTCAAGAAGATTCATCAGAGCCTTTCACTTCTAGGTTGCTGGTTCAGATCCAACCCCATTGGCAGTGACTCCTACCTAAATGCCTTATCTTAGGGTATGCAGTGTTGTTATAGCTGTGTCAAAAGATGAGCCTGGGAGCTTAAATTCATGACTTTGCTAGACACCTAAAAATCATGGTCTTAATAAAGACACTGCAATAAGCCATAAATCCAACAATCTGTAACCCACTAATCCCCCTCTATTTTGTCCTAGGACTGCAGGGGTGTTAACAGGCCACTTCACTTTGAATGGTCTCTTAGAATATGTGTTAACTACTTATGCTAAACAATCTGTTCATCTTGTATTGCCCCCAGTGTCACAGCTGAAGTCTACACTACAAACCTGCATCAGTGCAACTGCATCACTGTAGCACTTCTGTTGAAGACACTCTAAGCTGACAGGAGAGAGCTGACATAGCGCTGTCTACATGGGGGGGAGGGGCTTAAGGTGTTTTTTTCACACCCCTGAGTGACGTAGTTATACTGAAGTGTGTAGTGTAGACCTGGCCTGAGTACCTTTCCCAGACCTGAGGAAGAGCTCTGTGTAGCTTGCAAGCTTGTCTCTCTCACCAATAGAAATTGGTCCAATAAAGGTATTACCTCATCCACCTTAACTTAGGGTCTCAGTTCAGTTCCCAGTGGAAAAATATCCCCCATTAGAAAAACGCTATCATAATTAACATTAAGATTCTCTTGTTGGCAGTTTCGGCAGAGGGGCCACAATAGCTGAACTCCCACACACTGGAGGTTGTCATTCTAGAACAAGGTTTGAGTGACACAGGGGCAGCTGTTGCTTGTGCTGTAACTGTTCTGTGGTTAAGCAAAGAAAACTAGTCCCCAGGGCTGTAAAATCCAGCTTTTTTTTTTTTTTTTTTTGCTATTTTGAGAGGGGGGCACTCTATGGAGTTGTGTCTAAAAAGCAAAAAAGAGATAACAGAACAGAAAGCACCCTCTCCCACCCCAATAGATCATGCAATGTTACTTTCACATCCAACTGCAAAAATACAAGGGCACATTACACCACTAAAGTGTCAGAACTGCTCCATCAAGGACATTCTTTCACTCCACTTGGGCACATAACAAGCTCATCTCCATTAAGCAGAAATGCACATCTTACTCATACATTCAAGGACACAAATTAACTGGATTTACAGAGCATTACCTCTCATGCATTCGCCATGTTCAGGCTGAAAATGCAGGTGGAGGGACTTCTTTGGCTAATGTTCCTCGTACTTGAGTGAGAGGGCTGCCTCCTTCTTTTTTTTTGGAAAAATAGATGTATAATGTAATTAAGTATAAAAAAACCCCAAACATACTGTACTACAAAGGAAGGAATTGTATGTACCAAGGATTTTTATTTTGCTTACATTTCACTCTGACACATAGGTCGCAGTAGACCTATCATTTCTGCATTAGTGATGCTTGGGTTAGTTTAGCAATATTTCTTGGCATCTCCTGAAGTTAAACTAAAATGAGTCATCAACATCTTAACAGCATGTCAAAATGATTCCTTTACTTCTACAAACAAGCATCCCAACTTTGTATTGATATCCTGCATGTAGATTTAATGAAGATGTGATCGCATTTATCAAACTCATCGATGTACGGGGAAAGAGGCATAACACTTAGTACATCTCAGGTGTTGCTGCTCAGTGGGAGTCTGGCAAACTTCATTTTCACATCCACTGTGTTAGCTCCAAAAGAGAGGATTTGGAATGGTCATTTTCTGTTGTAGGTGATGCAGACAATTGGATACTGGATTGCTAGTGGTGGTATTGCTTTCTCAATGTGGTGACGTACTGAGTTCTTGAATATCTAACTCCCTAACTCGACAATTTAAATAGATTTGTTTTATGGCTGAATCAATGATGTCCCCTTATGTATTATATGCATCAATTCTGAAGCAAGTAAATGCCATCCTCATCCTCAATAACCACATCCAATCGATTTTTCTTTCTGAATGATTTGTTGAGAATGTGTATACTAACCCACACATAAAAATGTGGATTACAAAACAAAATTAGAGTCTACCCTAGGTTTATGTGCTTTTTATACCACCCCAAACTACAAAAATCAAATTAAAATCCAACATCAAAATATGGTTTAGCAACAATCATAACTGAACTTTAATACTGTTTTTAATGGAACGTTAAATGCTTATAAATCAGTTTTGAGTATAACAAATTAAGTCAGTGAAAATTAGTTCAGGTGAAACCCTTTGATTTTCTCATTGTCCTTTAAATTAGAAATTAACCACCCCGGCATACATACTGTACCAGAGCTGTGCAAGCTTTTAATATATCCACACTCACACAAACCTCATACTTCCCTGGAGAAAGTTGAGTTTCTAAAGATTTAATTCAAGTTCCAAGGTCAAACTGAATAGATCTGAATTTCTCCTTAAAATGGAAGTTTCATTCCAATGAGGACTTGACTTCAATTTACAGCTCCTTCCTAAATTGTGACAATATGGCACATAACATCACATCCAGATAGCAAATCAAATGCAGTGACAGCACAATGCCAAAAAGGGTGCCCAAGAGCACACTCGGGAGGTTTGTTAGAATATGGGAAAGCTTTTGCTCATATATTCTCTCTTTAAATCCCAGTTTTAAGAGACTTCAAAAAATTACCCTGTCCTAATTTTTAAACAAACCCAATAACCCTCCCGTTGCTTTAGAATGTCACAAGAAGGATCTGTAGCAATATTCCTCACCATTAAAGCCAGAAATTTTACGATAATATGAACAATGAGGCTAACATGCTTTAAATAACAAAATGACCATACAGTGATATTTTCCTCACATTTGTTTGTTTTGTGAACCTGTTTTATTAATAGCACAGGACATCGGCCTGGAAGGGATGTCCTGGAGCACCAAGTGCCATGTCATATAATATTTTTGATAAAGTTATCTTGCTCCATCTTAGAATCATAGAATCATAGAATATCAGGGTTGGAACGGACCTCAGGAGGTCATCTAATCCAACCCCCTGCTCGAAGCAGGACCAGTCCCCAACTAAATTATCCCAGCCAGGGCTTCGTCAAGCCTGACCTTAAAAACCTCTAAGGAAGGAGATTCCACCACCACCTCCCTAGGTAACCCATTCCAGTGCTTCAACCCCTCCTAGTGAAAAAGTTTTTCCTAATATCCAACATAAACCTTCCTTACTACAACTTGAGACCATTACTCCTTGTTCTGTCATCTGGTACCACTGAGAACAGTCTAAATCCATCCTCTTTGGAACTCCCTTTCAGGTAGTTGAAAGCAGCTATCAAATCCCCCCTCATTTTTCTCTTCTGCAGACTAAACAATCCCAGTTCCCTCAGCCTCTCCTCATAAGTCATGTGCTCCACCCCCCATATCATTTTTGTTGCCCTCCGCTGGACTCTTTCCAATTTGTCCACATCCTTCTTGTAGTGTGGGGCCCAAAACTGGACACAGTACTCCAGATGAGGCCTCACCAATGCTGAATAGAAGGGAATGATCACGTCCCTCGATCTGCTGGCAATGCTCCTACTTATACAGCACAAAATGGCAACAAGGGCACACTGTTGACTCATATCCAGCTTCTCATCCACTGTAACCCCTAAGTCCTTTTCTGCAGAACTGCTGCCTAGCCACTCGGTCCCTAGTCTGTAGTAGTGCATGGGATTCTTCCGTCCTAAGTGCAGGACTCTGCACTTGTCCTTGTTGAACCTTATCAGATTTCTTTTGGCCCAATCCTCTAATTTATCTAGGTCCCTCTGTATCCTATCCCTACCCTCCAGTGTATCTACCACTCCTCCCAGTTTAGTGTCATCTGCAAACTTGCTGAGGGTGCAGTCCACACCATCCTCCAGATCTTTAATGAAGTTATTGAACAAAACCGGCCCCAGAACCGACCCTTGGAACACTCCGCTTGATACCAACTGTCAACTAGACATGGAGCCATTGATCACTACCTGTTGAGCCTGATGATCTAGCCAGCTTTCTATCCACCTTATAGTCCATTCATCCAGCCCATACTTCTTTAACTTGCCAGCAAGAACACTGTGGGAGACTGTATCAAAAGCTTTGCTAAAGTCAAGGAATAACATGTCCACTGCTTTCCCCTCATCCACAGAGCCAGTTATCTCCTCATAGAAGGTAATTAGGTTAGTCAGGCATGACTTGCCCTTGGTGAATCCATGATGACAGTTCCTGATCACTTTCCTCTCCTCTAAGTGCATCAGAATTGATTCCTTGAGGACCTGCTCCATGATTTTTCCAGGGATTGAGGTGAGGCTGACTGGCCTGTAGTTCCCTGGATCCTCCTTCTTCCCTTTTTTAAAGATGGGCACTACATTGGGCTTTTTCCAGTCATCTGGGACCTCCCCCGATCGCCATGAGTTTTCAAAGATAATGGCCAATGGCTCTCCAATCACATCCGCTAACTCCTTTAGCACCCTTGGATGCAGCGCATCTGGCCCCATGGACTTGTGCTCGTCCAGCTTTTCTAAATAGTCCTGAACCACTTCTTTCTCCACAGCTGGTCACCTCCTCTCCATATTGTGCTGCCCAATGCAGCAGTCTGGGAGCTGACCTTGTTCATGAAGACAGAGGCAAAAAAAGCATTGAGTACATTAGCTTTTTCCACATCTTCTGTCACTAGGTTGCCTCCCTCATTCAGTAAGGGGCCCATACTTTCCTTGACTTCCTTCTTGTTGCTAACATACCTGAAGAAACCCTTCTTGTTACTCTTAACATCTCTTGCTAGCTGCAACTCCAAGTGTGATTTGGCCTTCCTGATTTCACTCCTGCATACCTGAGCAATATTTTTATACTCCTCCCTGGTCATTTGTCCAATCTTCCACTTCTTGTAAGCTTCTTTTTTGTGTTTAAGATAAGCAAGGATTTCACTAAGCTGGTCACCTGCCATATTTACTATTCTTTCTACACATCAGGATGGTTTGTTCCTGCAACCTCAATAAGGATTCTTTAAAATACAGCCAGCTCTTCTGGACTCCTTTCCCCCTCATGTTATTCTCCCAGGAGATCCTGCCCATCAGTTCCCTGAGGGAGTCAAAGTCTGCTTTTCTGAAGTCCAGGGTGCATAACTTGCTGCTCTCCTTTCTTCCTTGTGTCAGGATCCTGAACTCGACCTCTCATGGTCACTGCCTCCCAGGTTCCCATCCACGTTTGCTTCCCCTACTAATTCTTCCCTGTTTGTGAGCAGCAGGTCAAGAAGAGCTCTGCCCCTAGTTGGTTCCTCCAGCACTTGCACCAGGAAATTGTCCCCTACACTTTCCAAAAACTTCCTGGATTGTCTGTGCACTGCTGTATTGCTCTCCCAGCAGATATCGGGGTAATTGAAGTCCCCCATGAGTACCAGGGCCTGTGATCTAGTAACTTCGGTTAGTTGCCGGAAGAAAGCCTCATCCACCTCATCCCCCTGGTCTGATGGTCTATAGCAGACTCCCACCACGACATCACCCTTGTTGCTCACACTTCTAAACTTAATCCAGAGACTCTCAGGTTTCTCTGCAGTTTCATACTGGAGCTCTGAGCAGTCATACTGCTCTCTTACATACAATGCAACTCCTCCACCTTTTCTGCCCTGCCTGTCCTTCCTGAACAGTTTATATCCATCCATGACAGTACTCCAGTCATGTGATTTATCCCACCAGGTCTCTGTTATTCCAATCACATCATAATTCCTTGACTGTGCCAGGACTTCCAGTTCTCCCTGCTTGTTTCCCAGGCTTCTTGCATTTGTGTATAGGCACTTAGGATAACTCACTGATCATCCTGCTTTTTCAGTATGAGGCAGGAGTCCTCCCCTCCTGCGCTTTCCTACTCGTGCTTCCTCTTAAAATCAGTTTGGCTTTTTATCCCCACTATTGTGGCTGTTCCAGACCCTCGCTCCTCTGATGGTTAGAAACCTTCTTCTAACAGCCAGCCTAAATTTATTCATGTCCAGTTTATACCCATTTGTTCTTGTGCCAACATTGTCATTTAGCTTAAATAGCTCTTCTCCCTCCCTGGCGCTCAGCTCCCTGATGAATTTATAGGGAGCAGTTGTATCCTTTTAGCCTTCTGAGCCTTCATTTGGCTAGGCTAAACAAGCCAAGCTCTTTCAGTCTTCTTTTGTAGGATATGCTCTCCATTCCCCTGATCATGTAGGTGCCTCTCTCTGCACCTGTTCCAGTCTGAATTCATCTTTCTTCAACATTAGTGACCAGAATTGTACACAGTATGCCAAATGAGGTCTCACCAGTGCTTTGTATAATGGCAGTATTATCCTAGAACATTTGCACATGTCATATAAGAAAAGAATTTATTTACTGGAGTTGCCAGAAATAAGAGAGACAAACACCCTAGCCTGATTTAAAGGTTTAATGGTTATAACAAAAACACTTGCTATAACGCACTTGCTTTAATGGTTATAACAAGACAAACAAAACAAACCAACCAGTTCTCAAGCCAGTCTCTAGAGGCAGTTGAATCCAACAGTCTACAAGTAACAGAGTCCAAATGTAACACTTCCACAGTCTTTACTGCAGACTGAAGCCCGATGCTGACTTCATTACTACGCACATGCTGCTGCAGCTATTGCTTGCCTCCTGCCAGCAACATGGTGTGTGTTTGTCCAGATCTCAGGCCTTTCAGTCCCAGCCTCCCAGGTGACCTGCTATCTAGCATTCCCTCTGCAGGCAGCTCCAGGCTGCTGCCCCCAGCTTTCTTATATGCAGCCTCCAGCTTCCTCTGACTCTGGTGGCTATAGAATAGAACTAGGTGAAATTCTGCACTGAATTGTTTACTTGCTGAAAAATAAAGTTTCAGATGACCTGAAAATATTCATGCATCTGACCCAATTAATTTTGTCTGGGAAAAAGATTTTCAGGGCCAGCTTCAGAAGACACAGGCAGGTGTATCACTTCAAGCCTAGTGATTTGAACAGTTGCTTGGGATAGGGGAGAACAGTGATTTGAAGTCAAACCTCTTCCCTCCTCCCAGGTGTGCCACCTAACAACCAGCCTGGGGTAGGAGAGATGTGGATTCTAACAGATTAGCTGCCTGATTTGGAGGTGGGATTTAAATCCACAACTCTGAGTGCCCTGATGAGCATCTTAATCACCAGGATATAGAGTCATTCTCACTCTCTCTTTGGTTCAGTGAATATTTATATATTTCTACAGAGTGGAACAGCTTGGGCAGGAGGAACTGAGCGTAAAATAGTCTATAGCCTGATGGTTAGAGCACTGACCTAGCAGGGGGGAGATCTGAGTTTAAATACCTACTCCAGAGTAAGGAATGAAATGTGGGGTCCCCCACATCTCAAGTAAGTGCCCTATCTCCTGGGGTAAGGGTTATAAATTGGAGGGAACAGATAGACAAATTCATACAGTTTCTTAAAGTGAACTGTTTTGAACAGACTTTTCCAATTTGCTGACAAATTCTGGACATTTTCAGAAGCAAACCAATTTTTTTTTCTGATTTTTCAGTTTGCTGTTTGAACCAAAACTAATCAACTATTCACCCACTTCTATTATGGAGTCATCTGCTGACTGGATTTAAACTTGTGATAAGACCGTGCCCAGTAATACCAATTTCCCCCTACTGTTACTCACATCTTCTTGTCAACTGTTTGAAATGGGCCACCCTCAATACCACTACAAAAGTGTTTTTCCTCCTTTGGTATTCTACTGATAATTAAATTGTCTCATTAGACTGACCCCCCCACCCCACCCCACCTGGTAAGGCAACTCCCATCTTTTCATGTACTATGTATAAATATACCTGCTACTGTATTTTCTACTCCATGCATCCGATGAAGTGGATACTAGCCCACGAAAGCTTCTGCCCAAATAAATTTGTTAGTCTCTAAGGTGCTACAAGGACTCCTCGTTATTTTTGCAAATGACATTCTGCAAAAATAATACTGTTTTGTGTAAAATGTAAAAATGTTTCTGTAACTTTGGTTTCCTTTCTATGGTTATAATGGGGCCTTGATTTGAATTGGCTGTGTCATGTGGAGTTGTGAAGTATTAGCATAAGCCTAAGAACCACATATTTAGAATCTACTGGTATCTATACCAATAACATGTGGCAGGATACCTCCATATCTAGGGAAGTAAAAAACAGCAATGAATAATCATCAGGTTAAATTCTAAAGTATTTGCTCCATGCACAGAAGTGGGTGACAACATGGCTTTAAAGAACCAACATCACTAACTATAGATTACTAAGCATTGCACTCAGAAATACAAAGCACATATAAAAGACAGATACTATTGAACTAATGCAGGGTGATTTGACAAGGACCTTCTAAAAAGTGATTCCAAAGACAATGGTATCCTAGACAGTTTTCCTGGCAGCAATACGTCTAAGAAAGTTACAGGCAATTTTCAAACAACAGAATGTTACTCCCAATATATACTGCTGATATGATATTGCCGTTCTTGAAAAGGTGGCAAGGTTTGAAAGCATAAGCTGAGGACAAGCCGGAACATCTAAATCTATGAAGTCTAGAAAGAAAAATCACTTTAAGAGGAGATTTAATTAAAGTATTTAAAATTTTAAATGGAACAGATAATGTCAACATGAACTGCTACTTTCAGGCCAGCACAAGAAGATAGGGCAAGAGGAACATAAATGGAAATTAAAGGAGAACAAATTCAGAACAGACATAAGTAGTCATCCATGATGAGAATAATAAATGTGTAAAAAAACCCAGACTGGCAAGTAAGGATGTTGAGGAAAAAACACTGGGGTCATTCTGAAGAGATCTACAATAGATGTTCTCCTGAGGGAACTGTAGTAATGGAAAAAGGGGCATGTACTGATGGACAAAATGTCTTTAGTTTTCTCAGTAGCTTCTTACACTGCTAAAATGAACTGGTACATAAAATGGCTATCCATTTCAGCAGTCATTATTCATCTCAATAATCATTTAGGGCTTACTCTCGTGAGATGGTGAGTGTCTCCTGGAAAGTGCTGAGCACCCTCAATTCTATGGAGGCAGAATAAATCCTTCTTTGGCCCCCAGCCCTTTGTACCCTCACATCAACTGGAGTTGAGAGTATTCAGCATTTCACAGGAAGCACTCAGAAATGTGTAGGATCAAGGCTTTATATAGCACCACAAAGTGACATGTTAGGGCACAGCCTTTTTTTGAAGTGCTTAAAGGCATTGTAAATGGGTGCCCTTGTCCTGCCATGCCCCTGAGGCCAGGTGTGGTTCTGCTAAGGCCCTGCCTCCATTTCCCTCTTCATGGACTCCTTAAATAAAACTCTACACAGGCTTCATTTTTGTCCAGTACTGCCCCTTCTCCCATAGTCTAATATATTGGCATAAAACACAAATCAATGCTCAATCCTGGGGCTACTTTTCTCCTCCGGGTTTGGTCTCTACAATTCCTCCCTACCTTGGCAGGCCACTCTAAGCCTTTCTTGCCTGGAGTCTTTTCTATTTCCATGAAGCATACTCTCCCTGGCCTTCAGCCCTCTGGCTCTGGCTTTCAGGCCCAAATCCTTCCCCTCAATCAAAGGTATTGCAGGAGACCCATATAACTCCTGTTCACAGGAACTCTTCTAGATGCTTCACCAGCTGCTTCCTTCAGGATACTTTCAGCAATTATAAGGATTACCTCTTGAGGGATCTGACTGTCTGTCTGTCTGTCTATCTAGATAGATAGATAGATAGATAGATCTCCCTCAAGAGTGGTGAGAGCAGTAACAGCTCTCTGCAGCCTGTAGAAGCCATTCTGTTTCTGGAGCCATCTACCCTTTGGAAGATTCCTTCTTTTATAAGAGTGAGGTGCCTCTCCTTAAATCTCATTTGGGCAGCATGTAATCTGTCCAGGTGCACAGGCCAATGCACCCTCTTGAAGGAGACAGTCCACCTGTGACAAGCCTGGTCTACAGAACAAAACAATTAAAAAGAGATAAGAAAACAGAGAGTAGTCTCATAGCTAGAATGCTTCACAGAGCAGATGGGTCTTCATTACACTTTATGGAGGGGAATATATATTTGGCCTTGCATACCTTTCACATAACTTTTGTGCAGGACTACACTACCGACTACACATTTGGCAGATGGTACTTCCAAACATAAGTTCTGTGAAGAGTGAAGTATTCTTATAAACGATTGTCTCTTATAAAGAGTCCCAGCCAAAAACTACATTAAGACAGAGTTAAGGTTGAGAGCACAATCAGTAGTTAGGGTAAATTATATTATAGGGGTGCTGTAATAATAATAATTAAAAAAACCAGCATTATAAACCCAGGAAATTCAGAGTTAAGGGTAAACATATAAGAAATCCAAACATGTTAAGCTAAAGAAATGCATAGTTAGGATACCCAAATAATCTTGAATTTGCCCTGGAGTAACACCATTTAATAATCATATGGTTAAGATTAATGCAATTTAGTGTTTGTAGTTTCAAAAGATTGAACTGATTTTTAAAGACAGACTTTTTCATTTGTTCTCCCCTCATGGTGTTAATACAGAGCAGAGTTACAGATATTTGGGTGTCCTAATTGTGCATATTTTAAGAAGTCTATCCATAACTCTGAATTTCCTGGGTTTATAATGCTTTTTTCAGGCTAATTACAACATCTCTTTAATGTAATTTACCTTAAATTACTAACACATACTCTCAACCTTAATTTAATTTAAAAATAATTCTTGGCTGGGAATTTCCTTATATTTTTCAAAAATATTTAAAATTTCATACATGAACACTGAACAAGAAACCCAAAGAGAATATCACCATATGATATTTCTAGTGATTTGAAGACATGCAGTATTAACTTTAAATAATTTTTTTAACAAGTTAATTTTTAGGGCCCGCATTTCAGGACCAGCTTCACCAGTGTGCTCTAGGAGGTTTATTGTATTCTGCAGCAGCAGAAAGCAGTCAGAGCATATCGGTCAGTAAAGATACATTTACAGCTGCTTTTTATTGCCAGAGCAGTCCAAAGCAGCCAGAGTCTTCACCCCAGTTACCTCCTCCCTCTTGTCCTTCACACTCCTTTCACACACACATGCAACCATGCAAAAATTTTCCCCTTCCTGCACTTGCTATATACCCTGAACGTACATTTGTTTTTCCCTTCGTCCCACACCCCCTAAATTTCCCTGTGCACTCGCACATGTGCACCCAAACACACAGTTCCTCCTCCTTAAAGGCAGGGGTGGCTCTATGTTTTTTGCCGCTCCAAGCACGGAGGTCAGGCGGCCTTTGGCGGCACGCCTGCGGGCGGTCCGCGGTCACGCGGATTCGGCGGTGTTTCTGCGGGTGATCTGCCGGTCCCGCAGCTTCGGCGTACCCGCCGCCGAATTGCCGCCGAAACCGCGGCACTGGAGGACCTCCCGCAGAAATGCCGCCGAAGGCCGCCTGACTGCCGCCCTCAGAGCGACCGGCAGGCCGCCCCCCGCGGCTTGCCGCCCCAGACATGCGCTTGCTGCACTGGTGCCTGGAGCCGCCCCTGCTTAAAGGCCTCCATGTTGATAGATCAGGTACAACAGATAGTCTTAAGAAGAAATATTTAGTGGTCATTTTTTGCTGTCATTTTTTCAAAATTGAAAGTTTATGTGTTAGCAGAGACTGAAGAATATTCCCTTCAGAGAAACTCACAAAGAGTTGCCCTCTTTCAAGATGACCACTAGCTCCCATTTTTCTCCATGGGACTGAGGTGAAAAGCTGCATATGGTTAAAGTGCCGTATTTCAAAATAGCCAATAAGCTTGCTGTTTTCAACTAAAGTGAAACCACATTGACTTCACGGAAAAGGACAGCTATCCATGCTGTCTGAAGGCAAAAAGGAACACTGTGAGGGGCAAGTAAACAGAGGAAGTAGCCTTTTTTGCTAACAGCAGATTGTGGCCTCAGTCCCACTGTGAACTAAACAATATGTCATCCATTTTGAAAATGGACAGTTCTCCATGGAATTCAATGAAGAAGATTTTTCTTCAGTATCTGCTGAAGGAGAACCCTCCAGTTACAAAGAATAATGGCAAAACTTTGCCAAAGGTAGTTTGTACATAAGATTTCAATGAGTTATATACTTGGTAAGTCTGAAGAGCCTGTTATTATGTTATAAAGAGAAAATTTGGGACAAAAAATGGTCTGACATGGGATGCTCATAATGGACTCATTTTTAACGCCTGGTCTACACACAGATTTTATATCAATATAACTATTTTAGTTGGGGATGTGATTTTGTACCAAAATAGTTATGCCACTGCTACCACCCCTACTGTGGATGCAGTTATACCGGTATAGCTTATTCCCCAAAATGTACTATATAACTGTATAACTGTCCACAGCAGTGAAGTTGTATTGCTTTAACTATACCAATATAGTTAAAGCAGTACAACATTTGTGTGTAGGCCTAAATTAATTTGAATGAAAACTAATTAGCAAATTGACTTGTAAATTCTCAGAAATTCATTCAGTACTCAGAGTAAGTGATATAATATTGGGGAAGATATGTTTTTTATGGGGAAGATATGGGGAAGATGTATTTTTTATACATAACCAAGAGTTTGAAATACTAGCTTCAAAGGTTGTTTTTGTTTGTTTGTTTTAGCTAAATTGGTAATTCTGGTTCAATAACTCCCTCCCAAGATTTTATATTTTCCACAAATAAAGAGAGGTGACTGTTGATAAAGGGATGTTTCAGTCATTTTCAATTAGTATTTCTTTACAGTAGCTTGGTTTCTGGGTAGCTGACCAACAGAACAATGATGGCCATTTTACACTGCAGAGACAGTGCTGACAGGGGGATAACGAGAGAAACTGTCACAGATTTTCCTATTAACAAGTGTAGCCAAAGCCCCATTGGCCTTGCTAATGGGTAATAGCACATTACACTATGGGAGAAGGCCTTTAGGAGATTACAGACAAAGTTGGTTAATTAGTAGATTCTGAAGTGTTACCCCTAAAGCTGTCCCAAGTCTGCAGTTTTCCTACATTTTCTAATTATTCGTTTTTGAATAAGAAACAGGATTAGATTTCACAACCTGATTATTTTATAAAATCTGAATGGATAATCAAGCACTACTTATTTCAATCAAAATCACTCAATCTAAACTTCACCGCAGATGTATGAATGTGGCAGATCTGGTATTGATATTGATTTTCCAGTAAATCATCTTAAATCCAAATGATCAAAAATCAAGACAGGTCAACATCAAAGAAACAGGAGTATTGGCATGAAAGCAAGCTCTGTTGATTGGTACAAATTAAAAGATCATTTATTAGTGATTATGCTGTATAATACTGCCAGTGCCAAATGAATGCAATTAAGATGAAATGGGCCCCTGCAGCTACAGGGGTTAATAAAGACTGAATTCCTAATGATTTTTCCATTAATTATGAAGATGTCCACAAAACAGCCTTAACAAAGCAGTAGCCACCTCAGACAAATCTTTGTAATCTGGATAAAATGCCTTCATTAATTGACACATTACTGGGATAATGTAAAGATTTCAACAGCTATCAAACCATTACATGCCAAATAAAGGGTGCTCTGAAAAGAATGCAAAACTTGGAATGTTGAAGAAAGCACATGGCAACTGATATTTTGAATGGGCTGAAACCCCTTGTTCCAGCTTTATAAAATATCATTTCAAACCCAAAGTACTGAACGGAATGTCTAGGTGTATATCTTGTTTCTTAGCACTATGTCCATAGTGGAAGTATTGCTAAAGTCAATAAGCATGTCTTTATCTCCCCCAAACTGTACTTTTGGGGGTTGGGAAGTCAAGTAAAAGGGAATGAGAAATAAGAGACTGATAGCTAAATTCCAGCCAGATTTAACACAGCTATTTTCCTGCTAACACTGCCCTGGGAGAAAAGCCAGGTGAACCTAAATACATCCAATTCATTCTGAGTACGGATTTGGCCTTAAAACAATGCAGAAAAGGGGAAAGTACTTACCTTGTAATTCTATGTGCTTGAATACACCATTTCATAGGATTCTCACTCATGGGTCTCTGTCCTCTATCATGTGACTGGCCAGACACTTGCAAAGCTGAAGAGCAGTGAAACATTCTGAGATTGCAGTTGAAGAGGTACAGCCTGCTGGTGCATTCATCTCCTTTTCTGCTGCTGCTGAATGAGGCGCTCACCCTGTTCCTGGTAGCAGTCTCAGCTAGTCAGTCTTTTGGCTGTTTCTTGTTTATTCATGGGAATTCCTCAGGATTTTAACTGATTTTTATCAGTATCATTAGTTCTCTTTTGTCACTTAGCAAAACAAAACATAACACAAAGAGAAAATATAAAAATGAGGAGATTGCCTGAATGCTCAATTAGGCACCTGTTACCTCTCAGCATTAATTTCCCTGCTAATAATACTTGCTTTTCATATTCTTTCTCTCAGTATTGCTTTTTCAGGCAGACTTCAGCTTGGTATAAGATGTCATTGCTACCACAAATCCCTAGTAGGAGCGCTGTCATATTTTCAGATGGGTGTATTCTGAGGTTAAAGGGGGTTTTCTGCGAGACCATCTTCAGACATGCTCCCTGCCATGTTAGCAGGAATCATCAGTTTTACCGTCCAGAAATCTGACCAGCTGTGCAGGCGCCATCAGACTCCAGATACTTTCAACACAAAGTGACCATTATAGATGCAACGCTCTCAAATTTAACATAATAACTGTAAGGTCTTGAGATGTTTTGAATCTCATGAAGTACACCAAAGAGCAGGATTTTGAAGCAATGCTTGGTGCACCATTGCCTTGGAGTAGGCCTTGGTGCATTGAAATGGTCCTCAGTGCCATATATTTTCATATTGGCATAACATTGTACATTGGCTATTCTCTGCTGAGCTTGCTTCCCAGTATAGCTTTTCCAGGGTCTGTATAATCCAGTTATGTTGGCAATGAAAGATGGAGACTTTGAGAGATAGAGATCTTTGAGAGATTTTTGACATGCTAACACTTTTAAAGGATGTGATCACCTGTGCTTGCATTTCATCTGGGACATCCCAGAGAATGCATATGTGCAAGTACAATCATTCTATAACTGCAAAGACCTGCCACCAAACCAAATCAAACCTTACCTGTTAATAATTCAACAATCCGTATTTTAAGAGGTTCTTAAAAATAACATTTTGCATTTGCCGTTGAGCCAGGTTTAATATTTATAGTGATGTCCATCTTCATTAATGTTTGCAAAAGCCTTGTGTGTTAGATATGAAGTAGTATTATTATCTGACAATACACATAGAGAGACTGAGGCAGAAAGGAGACGGCCTAAAGTTTAACATGTATGCTCAATGTTGCATATGCATGGGTGTTCAGACAAGTCAGGAATTTGTACTTGTACATACTTCTGAATAAGCAGCACAACCTTAACATGTTATAAGCCTTACATTTGTATGGTTAGGCAGCTGCACCTGAATGAGAAATCCACCTGGAGAAGACAGCTCTAATCACCAGTCAGTGGTCAATAGTTTCCTGCTGCTGGAGTCTGCCTAAACAATAAATCTGTCTATCCATGTTCTTATCAGGCACCTACTACCATAGTATCTGCTGACTCCTAAATAAAGAATTAACACAAGAGAGGGACTAACAAGTGGACTGAATCCACCTATGTCCTAAGTGTAGTAGTGCCCCCTCCTTCAGTCATTGTTGGGGTTCCAACTATGGACTCAGCAATGGAATAGATGATGTACACATTGTGCCACTGTGGTCCTGCACTTGAAAGATTTCTTGTGGCCGGGGTGCAAAGCCTAGGTTCTGCCAGTGAACATGGAATGAATGATCCAGGTGCATAAGTAAACGTGGGCTTTAGTAATTTAAGGCCAAAGTGACTAACATGGACTGTCTTTGTAGCTTCAGGCAAGAGCAGGAACTAGAATTCAAGAGTTCCTCTTTTTCAGTCCTGCACTTAGACCTTTATCTATTATCTATCTACTACACATTCCTCTCTTATGCCTTAATCCTGCAAGTCCTTGTGTAGCATGCAGCACAGAGCTTGTAAAAGTACATTGCCTTCTACTGTAATCAAAAGTATGCACTATCTGTTGTCAGTATCTGTTGAATAAATCTCAATATCCTTTTGTGCTGATTCCTTTACTCTCAAGTGCACATTTTAAAAGAGGGTGGGGTCTGAGTGGAAAATGGGCTCGGCTAATATGTGAGTCTATCACAAGCCTCAGCATACTAAAGAAATAACTTAGCTGTATGTTCTCTCAGGTCATTACTCCTGACATTAAAGAGGAGTAACTTGGTCAGAGGGCTGCACACTTATGAATTCAGGAATGGGTTCTCCTGTTATTCCTGATCTATTCACCATTTTTTACCTCGCATTGAAACATACTTCACTGTGTAGGACCAAGCCCTTTAAGGGCATGTCCCACTGCACTTGGGAGTGAGTCTTCCAGCTCAGGTCCACAAACTCACACTAGCTCTCTAAAAGCAGCTGTGAGGATGTTGCAGCTTGGACTGGAGCTCTGACTCTCAAGCTTAGGTGAGAGGGAGGCTTGGGAGCCTAAGATACAACACCTACACTATTTTTAGAGTGCTAGTGCAAGCCTTGCTAGTGAGAGTCTGTGAATCCGGGCTGGGAAGCTCACTGCCAGATACAGTGGGCCCATCATTGCAATGTCATGTCTACCATGGTACACAATTGCACTCACAATAAACTTCCCTTTCCAATTGAATTAGTCATGTCAGTTGCTTTTATGAATGATTTTCTACTTATTACCTTGTGTAATTGCACCTTTGTATGTATTTAAAACATATTCTTTCTGTAAAAATGGGCCTATAAATTACGTTTTCAAATTAAGTCCTTAACATAATAAAGGCAACTGAGCTACTAGTTCCAGGTTTTACTGAGACCAAGTAGAACTTTGATAGAATAATTTATCTATTCCTCTAAATATCTTTCCACATTGATATTTTGATTTAAACAAAATAGACTGAAAATTCCTCAAAGTTTGGAATTGTGGATATTGTAAATATACATGATCTCTAAGAAGCAGACCACTAAAACGTATATGACTAATTTAATAAAAATAAACAATGGGAATTCACAGCAGAAAACGTAGCTGCTAGTGTCCAACTAATTTAGGAGATTTGGGTTTTTGTAATAAGTATCAAAAAGGGTTTATTCTCTCTTCTACATTATGTATGCAACTTCCAGTGATGCTACTGGGAGTAGCACGTGCATATCAAGAAGGGAATATAACATTAAAACTGTGCTGTGCTATAGACTGTTCTGAAAGTTGAAAAAAATGGGACATAAAGTCCTAAAATGTGCCATTTTTCACAAACATCTTATTCCAAGCAATTTCAATTTATATAAGAAAGAAGATACAAACACATGGAATAGGATGGGCATATACAAGTAAAGGAATCCCTTTTGTCTCCCAGTTGAGACACCCACAGGTAGTCAGTGACACCAAGCTTGGGCACCTCAGGTATATACTTTGTGGGATAAACTCAGACCTGTTTTAGTGGGAGAAATATTGTCAGAAGACAAAATGGTATCCTATGCATATGCCGATATCGGTTAACACAATTTTATTTTCACCTTTCTATATGGATGCTGCTTTCACCAACTGCTATCTGTGGGGTGAGACTGTCATTATGCTTTTGTTGTGTTATATGTATGAAAATATATAGTAAATGTCAATGTAACTACATTTCAATTTCAAAATGTTTATAGTATATTTAATTACCTTAGATGTACATTAGATGTTTACAGTACATTTCAGTACATTAGATGCAGCTGGCACCCAATCCATTGAACTAAAATTTAAAAACATAGTATAAAATGTGCTTCTCTTGGACTTTTTGAAGTAAGGAACACAAAAGGGCCTCAGAATGGTCACCAAAATGCAAGACCATTTGGATATAGTCACTGAGTACAAAGACCATACATGTTTAGCGTACCTAGCCTACAAAGAGGTAACTACACTGTGTCAAGCTTAAGCTCTCATTTTCTAAAATATAGAGCTAATCAAAGAAACTTCAATGGAACCATATTCTGCTGGAATAGACAATTCAATTAAAATCTAAATGTTTCGCAAAATGCTTCACAGAATTTCATTTTAGAAGAAAATGGGGGGGGGGGGGGAGGAGAAGGAGTTCCAACAATGTCAAAATGTCCTATTTCAACATTTTCAGAAAAAAAGTTTCAATTTTTAATTTTGAAACAACTTTTCATTTCATTTTTTAATTTGTATTATATACTATATTACAAAATAAAATCAAAATTGAAATGGAATGCTCCGATTTTGCCAAAACAAAACATTTTGATGAACCCCAGAATTTTCCTTCACAGTGAACATCTCAATTTTCAGGTTTCATTCTGACTCAAAATAAAGCCATATTTCAAAATCTTGAACTCCTTCTTGAAATGAAATTTCTATCCTCTGCACAGTGCTAATAAAATATGATTTCCAGTTTAAGTAATAAGCATTTTAATCTGTGCTTTGCTATCTAGGATCCAATTGAAACCTTGATTGCTGAATGATGGTTACAGCCAAATTCTTTACAGCAAAAGGCAGGAGTCAGCATAGAAACCTGCATCAAATAGAAGGTCTTTCTTCCGTTCACATTCCCTTATAAAGGCCTCTGAAGGTCAACAAGGAACACAGGGTTTTAGAAGCCATAGACATTTTTGAACATGGCTAATGGACTATTTATCCCAAATCACAGTGCTAGCATCTGATGAATCACATAGAGTACTGAAGATTTTCCAAAGGCCTGTGTATGGGGGGGAGGGGGGGGGTGGAGAGAAACTCATCCAAATTTAAACATGAATGGAACTAGATGGCACAATAGGTTATCACCCTTTCAATTTAGAGACCTAGGTTTAAATTGCAAAGCAGGTAAATAAGAAAATAAACGTAACACTCATTCCAGTAAATATTTTTCCTCCTAGATTTCCACACATTTTTCAACAATTCTAGCATCTTCAAGTCTCCTTTTGTAAGAAACCCAGGAAACACCAGGATTAATATGCAATAGAAGATATGTGTAGGGAAACTTATACAATCACCTACCTCCATTTTATCTGGCTCTCCAGTGCTATTATTTCAATTTAAGTGGGAAGGTCTCTTAAGAAGACAGTCTGAGCTTTCAGTTGAGGTTCACCATGTGGCTGTATTTTCTGCTTTTCTGTTTTGAAATTATTCACCCCACATAAATTGTAATTGCATATAAACAAAATTAAATGTATAATGCAAACCAACAAAAGCCAAGAACTTCAGGGCATCAAGTTAAATGATGAATAGATGAGCTTTTTTGGATTATTATCAAAACTAAAACACTCAAACATATTCTTTCTTTGCACTCATTTAGCATTTTGCATGTTTGACACAATATCCTGTAATAATGGTGAATTATCTGTATCTTCCACGAAGAAAATTGCCTGATATTCTAATACGATGTTTGTAATACTGGTGGCTGGCAAATCAGTTTAATCATCCTCAATTCACCAGGCCATGCTCAAGATATTTACTGGTCTCTTAACCACTGAGATAGATGGTTCATAACTATGCTAGTCCTATTAGATATTTATACCATGTAACATCCAATTGTCTTATAATGCTTAGATATTTGTGTAAGACTATTAGAATCTCTAAAACTGGTCTAGTGCTGGTCATGCAAACAACATGCAATGAAAACAATATGCATTTTAATAAAGCTACATGTGAATGTATACACCTAAGAACAAAAAATGTAGGCCATACTTACCTGATGCAGGACTCTATCCTGGGAAGCAGTGTCTCTGAAAAAGACTTGGGGTTTAAAGCGGATAATCTGCTGAACATGAGTTCCCAGTGCGACGCTCTGTCTAAAAGGGCTAATGTGATCCTTGGATGCATAAATAAGGGAATCTTGAATAGTAGTAGAGAGGTTATTTTGCCTCTGTATTTGACACTGGTGTGACCACTGCTAGAATATTGTGTCCAGTTCTGATGCCCACAATTCAAGAAGAATGTTGATAAATTGCAGAGGGCTCAAAGATGAGCAATGAGAATGTTTAAAGGATTAGCAAACATGGCTTATAGTGATAAACTCAAAGAGCTCAATCTATTTAGCTTAACAAAGAGAAGGTTAAGCGTGACTTGATCACACTCTATAAGTATGTATATGGGGAACAAATATTTAATAGTGGGCTCGTCAATCTAGCAGAGAAAAGTATAACATGATCCAATGGCTCGATGTTAGACAAATAGAATGGAAATAAGGTAATTTTTTAACAGTGAGAGAATTAACTATTGGAACAATTTACCAAAGGTCATGGTGGATTCTCCACTACTGATGATTTTTAAATCAGGATGGGATGGTTTTCTAAGGAATTATTTTGGGAAAGTTCTATATGGTCTGTGCTATACAGGAAGTCAGACTAGATTATCACAGTGGTTCCTTCTGGCCTTGGAATCTATGAATCTATGAAGTTTTAACCCATGGTAAGTACCCATTTCTGTTATTTTAGGCAATACTGTGTACTCTGGTTAGGTGAAATCCTGGCCCCTCAGAATGAGAATTTTATCTCTAAAGTGCTATTTTGGCAAAGGTTCTCTTACTTCTTGCTTCAGGTCAGATGTCCTTGCTGTTATACAGGTATGCAGACACAATGGTCAAGATTTGAGTGCCTGAAAATAAGCCTCTAAATCCATATCCAAGAACTTAAATGTTCAGAAATGCTAAGCACCCTCAAGTTCCATTAAAGTCATATAGCATCTCCGAGAGCCATGCCACTTGTTTAAGTGCCTAAATATGGACTTAGGGGGTCTATCATTAGGCACTTAGGTTTGGAAAATTGGGGCAATGTTTCCATTAATAGCTGAGAAGCTCCAGGTCCCAGAAGGCTATGACTAAACTGACCCAGTAGTTTCCTATTATGGACCTGATTCTCTTTTGTTCTGCATCTTGCACAGTCATTTACCTGTGTGCAAAGGTGTCAGAAAATCACTATACTCACTTTGAATAAGTATAATGACCGCAAAAGGTGCAAAGCAATGGAAAGTGTGGTTAAATCTCTATCATCTAGAATTCCTTCCTGAAGTCTCTTGTTTTCACACTTTAGCTACCCACTCCACTACCAAAGTGCAGTCACAATACTTCTACTTGAGAAAGAGAAGGTTTTCCTTTGAAGTCTATCATCAGAGTTCCTTAATCAGTTGTTTCAAGTTGATCAAAAGAGTAGCCTTTTTCATTTCCTGTTCCCAGGACTGAACTACCAGCCTCTCTCAGGGTCAAACCCAAATATCCTGCCAGGTGGTACAGAGCACTACCACTAGGGCACTAGGCTAGCTCTTTCTGTTTTTAAGAGCAAGTAGAAAAACTTTGTTTGGTTTAGCCTATCGCTTTGAGGTGTGATATTTTTTCATGTTGTTGTGTGCCATAGTACCATCTGATAAGCTATCCTTATGAACAGTATTGTAATTAGAGGTGGATGTAATTTTGGGAACAAAATATTTATGGAAAAATACAGCTGTGGTGACACCACACCATTTTGCAAATTCATATCTGTTTCACCACATTGTTCATTTAACAACACTCCCTTTCACTTTAACGTTTCCCAAATGAAATGTTTCAATTTTTCAATTCAAAATGACCTTTCATTCAGAAATTTCCTTCGATTTTATTGAAAAATACAAAAGCATTAAAAATACTTAAAATATAAACAAAACTGTTTTTAAAAACTTTTTGATTTGCCAAAAGTTGGAAAAAAGCATTCATTTTGGGTTGACTTGAAACAATTATTTTTTGTTTTGTTTTTTTGCCAGTGAACCAAAAAATCCATTATTTACTCAGTTCTAATGGTAGTATATTGTACTGAATCAAGAATGGTGTTCAAAGCGACAGCAATCAATCCGAGAATATGAGCAAAACTGAATAAGTATAGAGTGCCTTTAATTGTGCTTCATCAACAAAAGAGGGTAGAAAGGACAATGAAGACATCAATGGAGAGGAAATGCTAAAAAAATCTATATATTATTTAGAATAACCTCAATTTTGTATAATAATTGCCCATGCAACCTTGAAGGAGGAATAAGCGAGATTCAGAAAGGTATCCAGTAATTAAAAAGGTGACCAATCATAAGGCCAAGGAAAGACCCATTTATATCTCTATTGGCTATAGCTCAGAGAGGGTATTGCAAAGAAAAAACAATACAAGGAAAGATTACAATGTGTAGAAAAAAATGACATCTTTAGCTGTAATTTTCAACTTATTTCAAATTCCTTTAATAAATCCAACAATGCCTGGGTTTTCATTCCAAGACACAAAAGGTGAAAGAGCAATAAACTCTAGTAGTTCTAAGGACTCAATTCACCAATGACTTACATAGTGCATTCATACATAACTTGCTCAGGAAAGATGAAACAGTGCACCTCACTCCCAGGCAATAATACTGCAGTGAGTGGTATTCATCACTACGGTTTAGTGACCCCCTAGCACTAGCATTTAATTGAGCAATAAGACACGACAGACCATTGCATTTGGGTGATTATAGAAAGCCTTGGGTGGTGTTATAAGACATGAGACTGAAGGCCAAGTGACTTCAACCACTTGAGAAACATAATAATCCCTTAGAAATGCGCTGCCTGGAGTGTTTTATTGCTATTACAAAATAGAATATATAAATAAAAATAAGGGAAACGGTTAGAATTGTGTATTTACTGAACATTAGAGATGTGGGTATAACACTGAGAACCAAATAAAAAGCTGCGGGTATGTCTCTGTTCAAATAAAGTAGCAGCATTTATAAGCAACAGTGCTGACTAAAGCATGGGATTTAGGGCCTCAGAAATGCAGATGGAGGGAGGACCCAAATAGACTGTGTTTTATTTCTGATAACCCAGCTGTTCCACACCATATCATCAGTTTAAACTGCTCCTAGAGCTGATGTGTCCTGACAACCATTGGTTCCAAAGTACTGCTTACGGTACACTTCAGACCTTCTGAAAATTAATATATTTGTTATGCCCAAAAGAGAGAATCTAAAACATACAATTTTCAAAACCCTCAGATGTTGCTGTTTTGGGCTAACAACAGACAGGTATTTTTGATTTTCTTGTTAAATGAAACAGATTAGATTGCCTTTGGTATCATTATGGTATGCTGAGCTAAAGAGATGCATATCTCACTCAAACATTGCTGATTAATTACACCACATATTTAAATATACAATGCAATATTATATAAGAAGGGTGTCATGGATGTCCACCTAGCAGCTTAAGAATCACAGCACGAGCACCATATTCTCCATTATGCAAATCTTGTGAAAAATTTCTTCAGTTTGACACTAATCCTGGTTTTCCCATATGATTAGTTGATTAGGTCTGCAATAAACGTTGGGGAAGTCAAATACTATGTCCTCGTCCCTTCCTAATAAATATCCAAAAGAAACATACAAACCTAAACAGGAGAGACTGTCTGACATCACTGCAGGAAAATACATGAGATTTAAAAGCCAAAATCAATCCGTTCTCAGAATTTATAATCTTATACCCTAATTATGTTATTAAAATATGGGTAAGGACAGTACAAAGGTACAGCTTCAGCTACGCAAGTTCTTAGCATCTGTTAGAAAAGTGTGCTTTAGGTAAGCAGGAACGCCTGGATTAAAAAAAGGAGTTAGGCATTGTGATGCTGAATATCCCAGCACCTATGTTTTAGATGCCTAGAAAATTACTGATTCATAAAGTCTAAGTTAGGCACCTAAGCTCCTACATAATGAATGGGAGAGATGGGTACCTTAGACTGTGATTCACAAAAGCCAGTGTGCGAGGCAGGGAGCCACCTTAGCTAGCCAATGGGAGATGCAGATGACTTTGGTGTGTGCTAAGCCCCACCCCTCTCATGGAGATAGGCAATTAAGCCCAGGCTGCCAGGAGGCTATGAGATATTCAGTTTTACCTGTTGAAGCTGTTGCACTATGAATAAATAATTTAAGAGTCACTAGAGCAGAGGGACTGGATCCTGGGTTCCCACCAGGGCCGGCTCCAGGGTTTTGGCCGCCCCAAGCAGCCAAACAAAAAAACAAACAAACAAAAAGCTGCAATCGCAATTGCGACCGCGATCTGCGGCGGCAATTTGGCGGGAGGTCCTTCGCTCCGAGCAGGAGTGAGGGACCGTCCGCCGAATTGCCGCCGAACAGCTGGACGTGCCGCCCCTCTCCGGAGTGGCTGCCCCAAGCACTTGCTTGGTAAGCTGGTGCCTGGAGCCGGCCCTGGTTCCCACATTCTGGGTGAGTGCTCTAATTGCTAGGCTATAGAGTCATTCTAATGGTGGTGCTCTGGCCTGTGTTATACAGAGCAGACTAGATCATAGAATCGTAGGGTTAGAAAGGACCGTGAGGGTCATCTAGTCACCCCCACCCCTGCTGCCAAGATGCAGGATGCAGCCTCCTTTTGAAAACCTCCAGTGAAGAAGCTTCCACAACCTCCCGAGGCAGTCTGTTCCTGTTCACTGTCCTGCTGTTCTTACAGTTAAGAAGTTTTTCCTGAGATTTAATCTAAATTTGCTATGCTATAATTTGAACCTATTGCCTCTTGTCCTGCCCTCTGTGGCAAGAGAGATCAACTTTTCTCCATCTTTTTTTATGGCAACCTTTCCAGTATTTGAAGACCGCTATCATGTCCCCACTTAATCTCCTCTTTTCCAAACTAAACATACCCAGTTCCTTCAACCTTTGCTTGTATGGCTTGCATTCCATCCCTTTGATCATCTTTGTTTCTCACCTCTGGTTCCTTTACAGTTCCTTTACATCCTTTCTATACAGTGATGACCAAAATTGGACACAGTACTTCAGCTGAAGCCTAATTAGCGCTGAGTAGAGTGGTACTATCACCTTCCATCACTTGCATGCTATGCCTCTAAAATTGTATTTGCTTTTTTTGCAACAGCAATGCATTGTTGACTCATGTTGAGGTTGTGATCCACCATACCTCCCAGGTCCTTCTCACCAGTGCTGCTGCCAAGCCAGCTTTCTCCCATTCTGTATTTGTACATTTGGTTTTTCTTCCCTAAGTGTAGGACCTTATATTTGTCATTGCTGAATTTCTTTTTTTGTTGCCTATAGCCCAGTTCTCAAAGTTATCAAGATCCCTCTGAATTTTAGTTCTATCCTCCAAAATATTAGCAACCCTCCCAGCTTTGTGTCATCTGAAAACTTGATCAGTATGCTCTCTCTACCTACATCCAGGTAATTAATAAAGATTTTAAATAACACTGGACCCAGAACAGATCCCTGTGGAACCCCACTTGACACTTCCTTCCAATCTGACATCATTCCATTAATAGTTGCTCTTTGTTTGGGGTTGTTTAACCAGTTATGAATCCACTTAATGGTAGTTGTGTCGAGCCCACATTTCTTCAGCTTACTTATCAGAATGTCATGTGGGACTGTGTCAAAGGCCTTGCTGAAGTCCAGGTATATTATGTCCACTACATTCCCCCTATCCATCAAATCAGTTGCCTTGTCAAAGGAGGAAATCAAGCTGGTTTGGCATGATTTTTCTTGGTAAGTCCGTGCAGGGTACTAGTGATTACCCCTTGATCCTCCAGGTATTTGCAAATTGAATGTTTTATCCATTGCTCTAATAACTTCCCAGGTATCAAAGTCAGGCTGACGTGTAGGTAGAAAGTCTGTGCTGATGTGTAGGTAGAAACAGTCACAGGTAAAAATCTTCAGGAGCAGTGATGATGATTACCAATAGCACCAAGGTACCCCAATCATGGTTCAAGGCCCCATTGTGCAAGGCATTGTACAAACATGTAACAAAAAGATGGTCCCTGCCCCATGTTCAGTGCTGATTCTTAATTCAAAACAAACACTCACCCCTTCAAATTCTCCACTTTCCATCGGAGTCGTGTTTACCACTGTGTATGAAGACATCAACACTGGCTGTTCACATCAGGCTACAGTGTGCGAACAAGGAAGAGATACAAAAATCCATCCTGCTCCCAGATATGGAGCACTGGAGTGCACTTTCATATCTTTTATCAGGCCTGGTTCTACTATTTCTGCCGCCCCAAGCAGTGCGCCGAATTGTCTTCAGCTGGAAGACAAAAGCTGCCGCCGAATTGCTGCCGCAGGCAGCTGAACATAGAAGCTGCCGCTGAATTGCCGCCGCCGCGGAAACGCGCGTGCCGTCCTAACAGCACATGGACTGCCCCCGCTGTCCGCGGTGGCAATTCGGCACGCTGCTCGGGGCAGCAAAAACACACCGACTGCCGCCCCTTGCAGATTGCCGCTCCAAACACCTGCTTGGAATGCTGGTGCCTGGAGCCGGTCCTGTCTTTTATAATATTGATTGCTACTGCAGATCTTTTCACTTTTCACTGTGTTTGGATTAATACAAATCAGGAAGAAATGTACCTATCTGGGCTCTAGACACCTTTGCACATATTAAACATACAAATACTAATGTAAACAAAAGTAAACCCAGCAGCTTCACCAAATCCAGGAAACAAAATACCCTCTAATCGCCAGATACCAACCTTCAGCATGTAAAAATGCCAGCCCTCTGTACACCTGTCATGTTCAGAGCTGATAAAAAGAGTTGCACAAATAAAGCCATTTGCAGTGTACAGAGGTCCATTTTCAGTGGTCCTGGAAAACTTATTAACAATACCATATATTCTTGAGGGCCATCAATGGCACCTTATCCGTTTACCTTTTTACAGACATCTGTTTTGGAGAGTACTCTCATAACCATTCTTCCACAATCAATGATCCAATTCTTTCCCACTGGCCTTCTCTAAAGCACAGGTTGAGATACAAAGTATTCCCAACATTTCTAGACCCTCAGGTAGCACCCCTGACTTTATCTTAAGCAGAGAAGACTTGGCACTTATACGGGTCAAATATTCCTTTCCATTGATGGAAACAGACAGTTTAGTCCAAAGCCACTTGGCTTTTTTCCCTGCAAAGTAATGGGATTTCGTCACAACAGGAAGGACTCATATCAGCCACAGAGTGAAGGCAGATCTCATTAACCAACCAGTTCACTGTTCTAAACAACTCTGCTGACTGAGACTCTGGGGACTGTTCTTTGCCTCCGGATGCACAGCCATGATGTAAGATTTTTTTTAAAAAGTCTTTATGATACCATACCAGAAAAGAGAAATGAATTAGTGTAACACAAATGCTTTTGGCAGCTTGGGAAAATGCTTTGATGAACTATTTGTTTTTCCAGTTCCAGAGAAAGGCTCCAAATAATTAATGGTTACCTGCTTCACTGCTGTCCCTGCATTGTTCTTGTGCCTAATTTTTCTAGGTTTAGGTCTTGTCCTTTCCATGACAAACACTATATGAAACTGAACCAATCACATGAATTGTTCCATTATTAGTTAACAGCACCTTTTTCTCAAGGGATTTATAAGTGGGGAGGATCTGACACCCATCATCATAAGATCTTGAGGGTTTTTTCAGTCCTCCATGAATATGTTAGTACCCTTTAACGCGGTCTGTGATTAGCCTGCTTGCCCTATAGGAATCAATTCGGTAGGTTATAATAATACTTAACTGTTATACAAGATTTTATCTGTAGATCTAAATGTGCTTTATAAAGTATCATTATCCCCATTTTACAGATAGGAGAATTGAGGAACAGCAAGGTTAAGAGCCTAAAGCAAATTTTAAATCAGGAAATATTTCTGCTAAATTTTGATTTCTGCTAAATTTACTACATCAGTATAAAAGCAGAATACAGTATGTGTCTGCTTGTGATCTACATATATAATTTGCAATGGAATTACCAAAGCACATTACATGTAGCAAAGCTTTTCAAGGAAAAGTCTGTTCTGTGAAAATGTGGATTTCTCCATGATGATTCCTATTCTATTTCTGCTTCAAAGGTGATTTTTTAATTAACTACTCTTCATTTCCTCAATGCTTACTGGGGCCATCTTCAGAGACGTGGGAGGCCAGACCATACCCCCCTTTGTCACTGTGGAAGTCAATAATTTATGGCCCTGTTACTACCACTACCTATTAAAACTGTAGGGCTAAGATGTCAGAGAATATCAGACCATAGGGAAACTTTATGTCCGCTAGGGCCAGTGCTCTCTGGGACATCTCTAAAGAGTGTTTCTTTAGTCCCACTGCTGCAGGATGTCAAGTGAGGGAGAGGTGGGATGATTGTGTGTGCATCTCACGATTACTTCAGTAGGATTTGGAGTGGAGTGAGCCCCTCCGTACAGAGAATATGAATGGAAGGAACAATTTAGCCAATCACCCTAAGAATTGTGAAGAAGGAAGGGTACCAGCTGGTCAGCCATAAGTAGGACATCAAAAAGGTCAAATTGCCAGTCAGCTCTTATGTAGTAGTAGAAATAGTAGGGACAGGTTTGAAGCATTTGGGGGAAAATAAATTTAATTTACTTTTAAATTTGTTAGATGTCTTTTTTTGTCATCAGCTATACATTTTAAAATCCAAGAACTGAAAAGCATTTGAGTGGTGAGGTCTTACATTTAAATAATTTTTCCTCCCACAACTTTAGTTGCTTCTCTATGGATACTTTGTGTCTACAAGATGTTACCTTCTTTATATTCTGGTTAACTTAGAAACAAAAACAACCTTGTCATCCATTCAGGACTGCAAACATATTCTTAACCTCAGCATCCTTCACATACTTCAGTACTGTGTGTTGCTTCACTTTCAAGCACCTTGATTGATATGCTTATTAGGTTCAGAAAACTGTGCAAGGAAAAACATTATACACTCAAGAAAAGAGGCAATTGTCATCAGCAATGCCATATTTCTGGCCATAGATGAATTTCCAGATCAAAGGTTGTGTTTCTTTCCTTACCTTATAACAAAAAGTATGATGTGCTAGCTGTCTGGTTCTTCAAAGTGAGCCAGCACCTGAAAGAAGTGAAAACCACTTGACTGGAATCTGATACAAGAGGCTTCTATATATTAAAACACACTTAGTTCTGTGTTAAGGAAGAAAACTCACTGAAATAGTTGTATGTTAACTTTTCAATGTAATTGTCAAGAACTTAGCATGTGCTTGGCCATACCATGCAATACATATAACAGTTATCATTCCATAGAAGAATGGGACAGGTATGTTATATTTTAAATGGTGGATTGAATTATTTTTCCTGTGATTCACTAATGTGTTCTTACTATCATTTAAAAAAAAGTCTCTTCCAGTTTTGATTGACTCTTTGGAGAAAGTGCATCTGCACTTTCATCTGTTCTGTAAGACCTAAAAGAAAAGCAGGTTCTAACCCTAACCCTGACCAGAAAGGGGGCTTCTGCGAGAGGCAGGTGCTGCTCTGTTTAAAATTGAGGGATTGCAGGCACATATTGGCCAGAGAAGGGGTGCTCACGAAGAGGTGGGTGCCGACGCCATTACAACCAGATACGAAAGAAAATAGTCAAATGCCATAGCAGCAATATGTTGAAGGTATTTAGTCACCAACAAATAACTAAAAAACATGAATGTTTAAAGTGTGGTTTAATGGAGGCCCAGTGATCACCCAAATATCACATTACACTATAATTACAAAAATTCCTCATAAGAGGCATTCAGTACCTTGCAGAATTGGGCCCATGATCACTAACTTGATTCAGGAAATCAGCCAATGCTCAATTCCCATTTTTTACTGATTTTACCCACTTAAGACATTTCTTTGAAAGTGGTCCTAACTTAGAAATGTTAACATAGGATGAAATCATTAGCCTTAACACAGATACTGGTAACTCTAGGCTATGTATTTAATGCATGCAAATAAAGATGCATGTAAGTAGCCAATTATCTGAGGAAATGAACCATTGATGGATTAATGTAATTGGAATACATTCTTTTATCAAGTGAGGCATGTGCTTAAAATGGTACTGTATTTGTTTTACACATGACTTGTTGCATATCCAATATGTAGTACATATTCCAAAGCAGTGACATGCCACAAGTTAAAATTGGGAAAAAATTAAACCATCCCCCTAAACCCACAAATATTTTGATATGTCACTGACCTAAAGTCTATTATGGAAAGAAGACAAACACAAAATAATAGCATCTAACATTCCAAAATAGATACAGGTAGTTCGGTATAAAGAAGAGCAAAGATTTGATCAACACCACTGTTACCCTGCATCTACTATGTAGTAAAGATATATAAAGATCTGATAATGAGAAAATCAAAAACTCTTTAAAGTTTTCTTATTGAGTTTTTTAAATAAAAGACAAAAAATAATACCAGAGAAACCCAAAGAGAGACACAAAATCCCAATGCAATAGCTAGATACTGAAATTAAATACAACAATCGTCATTACTGACATCAGGACAAAGGAATGCAGACAAACAAATCTATTACTTTATGTTTTTATCTTCTCTCTCTCTCTTTTGAAATTTTGACACAGAGAAAGGCCAGTGCATAGCCATATGACCAGTGTATACTAGTGAATGCTTGACTTTACACCACATAACTTTTGGATTTTCTACTTATCTTGCACATATATCCATGTGATATTGACATATATACAGATAGGAAAAAATGTCATTAAAGAGAGAGACCTCATTTCGTATCTGAAACAAATAAAAGAAATTCAGGGTTGTAGAAAACCTAGATATTCCTCAGTCCTGTCAATAAAGTGGCACAGCAATAGTAAAGCTCCATGGCCAGCTATAAATGAAAGCTGAGGGGTCCAGCATCTCTGAAAATAAGGTCATTTATTGAAATATCTAAATATGGAGTGCGGGGCCTACATTTAGATACAGAAATTTGGGAGAAAAAACCCCTAATTTTATAAATTAATACCATGTAATATACTTTGTTTCATAATGTATGTTATTTGTGCATGGAATTGGACTGATTTGCTATAAACCATATCTGTCATCCAGAGTATACATTTAAATATCCATATCTACATGAAGACACATATAGGTATGTAGATAATATAAAAAGTTAGATATTTAGCCCAATAGGTTTTAAGGAGATAATTGTGTTTTTATGACCCTTGGATTAAAAAAAAAAATGTTGATGTATTCTATAAATGACATGGATTACTTTCCAGGGAAAATTACTTTACAGTTTAATTTTTTCCCTGACATTTCCCCCAATAAATAATCAGCTGTTTTCCAACAAGACAACACACAGTCTGAACCCTGAGCCTGGAGGTTAAGCAACCATCCATTTATCTCTGTCCACATAATGTGAATTATTGGTAACGTTTAACGTATTTTACTTAATCTCTGCCTGCATTTGATTTGCTAAATTCCATGCATGTTGTTTTGCTTTATTCTATAGATATAGACTAGGCTTCAGGTTCCACCGGAAAGCTATTATAGTTCAATATGGCTGTCGCTCTTGACATTTACACACATCTCAACTTTATTTATATTACTGAATAGTACCTAGCTTGTGAAATGAAGACTGCACATTCAGCAATTTATGCAATCTCAGCCACAGGACTATTTTACTGTCTCTTGAATAATTAGCAATGTGTATGCAGATAGAATATACAGTAACTTGCCGGACTTTGGGGGTGGTGGGCGGAAGAAGAGAATGACAAATAGTCAGACCCTAGGGTCAAATGCTTTGCCAGTAGTTGCATATGTTTATGCCAAAATACATAAAGAAATGTCACTTCAGCACATGAGTGATGACAAACACTTCAAGTGGGACTGCACTTCATCAATCATTTCAAATGCTCAGATTGGGTTTACCTATATAAACAAAAGCAATAAAAGTACTCAAAGTCTCACCTTAAACTAGTCAAGCATGACATAAACAGTGTTACTGAACAGTCAATCCCTATTTTACTTGAGAGGCAGTCAGGAAGCAACCAACAAACTGTGATTTATTAAGCTTAATAAAGCATGCCTCTAATAAAAACTAGCTAATATTTTGCATAAATATGGGAATCTCATTTGGAATTATCACACGTCAGAAAGCATGTGCAGCAGGAACTTCACTCTCAACAGGTCTCTGGATCTGGTTTTGATTGCATGAGGTAAGCTCAGGATATGGGGAGCTCCTGCAAGCAGCAAGCTCTTGGCTCAACATTCATATTTTGGGAAAGAAAAATAGCTCTTTGAAAGAAGCTGAGGTCCCAGAGACTTTCCACCAGAAATGGCTTTCAGAGCCAGCAAATTCTGAAAACACCAGCTCTTGGGCCCTCCTGTGTTGAACCTCCCCCCCCCCCCTGGACTTTCACTTTGGTCTCATCAAAATCCCATTGATGTCAGTTGGAGGTTTTTGTTGTTGTTGATTTCACTGGAATTTGTTAATGAGTTAGTTCCACAACAGTCCTCTAAAGCCAAGAAATAAAATCCCCATTTTACAGAGAGGGAAACTGAATTTCTCATCTACAGGTTTTCCTAGAGACCACACATCAAGTGAGTAGCAGACCTTGAAAGAGAACACAGACTTCCTCTTGATTTACACTGCATTGCTTTAACTAAGCTTCCAGTCACATTAGAGCCACCATCTTACCACATGGTAAGAATTTCCTTTCACATATATTTTAACCCAATTTTATATATATATTTTACATGTATCTCAAAAATGTTTCTGAGTTGGAATCCCATATAAAACATAGCTCCTCATTAGTAAGAGCAAAATCCTTCTCTCAGATTCAACTCAACTTTGGTATTCTGCTCTTCTTTTGGTTCCCCTTTTAACATCAATGGGAGATCTGAACATGTAGGGAGAGCAGAATAAAGAAATCAGAGTGCAGCTGTCTGGATCTAAGAGAAGAATTTTGCCTTAATCTTTAAAGTTTATTCCTTGATTTTTTTTTCTATTTAGCTTATTTTAACTGAATATAGACTTACAACCTAGGCTATAGGACCCTCTAAGAGGTTCTAGCCTGTAGCAGCTTTCAAGATAGCAGCTTCTCCAACCCAAGGAGTTCTGACTCCTTGTTCAGCCTGTTTGAAGTGTCTATAGCTTGGGGAGAGGGTGGATATTTTTCTCAGAAAATTCCAGCATTTCAAAGAAACGTCTCATTTTCTCTTTAGTGTCAAGTTTTGAAATGCATTTAAAATGCCCTGATCAAAGGGGGGGAGAGGGGAAGAGCAGCTGCTCTTTAAACACTGCTTCTCTCTGAAAAGATCAGCTTCTCCACCCCACACAGGCTTCAAACGTTATCCTCACCAAGCCAGCACAGCTTAGGTGCTGCCACAGACAGTAATGGTATAATATGGGGTTCGTTATTCACTGTGTCACTTACAGCCTCACAATTAATTTTAAATCTCTGTCCATTACTTACTTTGTTAAGACCTTGACCCAGTGAAGGAATCCACACGAATGGACCTACATAGCTACACAAATCCTCGGGTAGGTTGGCCCTAAGTTTGGAGTGAGGTTATTCACTGTGTCACTTACAGCCTCACAATTAATTTTAAATCTCTGTCCATTACTTACTTTGTTAAGACCTTGACCCAGTGAAGGAATCCACACGAATGGACCTACATAGCTACACAAATCCTCGGGTAGGTTGGCCCTAAGTTTGGAGTGAGGTTATGTTCATCAAACTGACTAAGTGACAATGTTTCAACATTAGCTACAAATTTCTAGGATTTATTACCGTAAGTCAGGCCTTGAACATTACTAGTATTATGCTGTATCTATGCCGTAATCACTCTTACAAACAAGCTAATGTTACCTTAGATCAGAAGTTCTCAAACTTCATTGCACCGCTACCCACTTATGACAACAAATATTACTATACGACCCCAGGAGGGAGGACCAAAACCTGAGCCCACCCAAGCCCCGCCCCCCGGGTGAGGGAGCCAAGGTCGAAGCCCAAGGGCTTCAGTCCCAGGCAGGGGGCCTGTGATCTGAGCCCCAGTGCCCAGGGCTGAAGCCCTCGGGCTTCACCTTCGGCCCTGGGTTGTGGGGCTTGGGCTTTGGCCCCAGGCCCCAGCAAGTCTAAGCCAGTCCTGGTGACCCCTCATGAACCCCTTTGGGGTCCCAACCCACAGTTTGAGAACTGCTGCTTTAGATAAATGAAAGTACTGGGTGAGCCCATTTTTAAAAGTGTCAGCTGGCAAACTTTGAAGGGTGGTTGTCACTCTAGACTGAGGCACAAGTATAGAAGGGCCATTACCACCCAGGATCCATATATATAACTCTGACGTCAGTTTTGAAACTCCCTATCTCTGTGTGCCTGCAACAAGTTGTCAGTACTTCTACTTCCTGTGTCCCCCATGCAGATCATTGACCAGAACTTACCTTAGCATAGGTGACCGTGCCCCTGGCGCAGTATGATGTTCACTGGTCTGAGCTGCTGTTGTGAGTGGATAGTTCCTGACAAGGTCTCTTATTTGAAATGTATACTTTTTGTATCAAAGCACACTACAGTAGTCGCTTATTTGGCATACTGTCCTTTTTTACAATTTCTTCTCCAGTTAGCGAGAGCAGAGATAATATGATTCGGGTGACCAAAACTGCTACCTTGTATATTTCTTGAGTCTCTGTGCATTCTTCCTATCACTGAGCAGTCATTGGAATTGGACTGGGTCACTCCAGTGTGGTGATCTGGTGCATTTTTAATTTTAGGTTGCAATCTTGTTCCAGAATCTCAGTTCTCAGTTTTTATAAAAACAAGCCCCAACTACTATGGTTGTGAAAATAAACTTGAAAATGAGAACCAAGTATAGCTGATGCAGTGACATCTACATGAGTCTGCAGAGAGACCGAAATAACTACTGGGGGCTGGCCTTTACTTCTCTATTGAGGATTATAATTCAGATGCCTAATATTGCTGAATGATCATTTAAATGTGTAATCTACTGGGAGTGACTTTTAATTTTGGTGCCATGAGGGATGGTGCTTGGGGGAGAACCACTACTTTTTCTCCCTAAAATCTGAACTGTGTAGCCACAGGGGAGGAGTGAAGCCCAGATGACATCTGAGCCCTCATCAAGAAAAGACAAGATCAAGCAGTGGGAGCCTTGTCTGATATGGTGGTGGGTATGGGCCAGGTGGCTCTCTCCCTGGCTTTAATAGCTGTTCCTCCATCTTCTGGTTCAGGCAGTCAGTGCATGGCTACAGTCAGTTCCCATTTTAAAGCTTTTCTTCATAATCATGAGACTCAGGGCTTGTATACACTTACAGCGCTGCAGTGCTTAGTGCAGATGCTATCTATGCTGCTGGGAGAGCTTTTCCCATCAGCATAGGTACTCCACCTCCCCAAGAAGTGGTAGCTATGTTGACCGGAGAAGCCCTCCCATCAACCTAGCGCTGTCTACACTAGGGATTAGGTCAGTATAACTATGTCACTCAGGCATGTGTGAAAATCCACGGTTCAGTGATGTTGTTGTACCGACATAAGTTTGTAGTGTAGCTCAGGGCTTTTTTTTTTTTTTTTTTTTTAATGAAAGATTACATTCTATCACTATTGCATGACTCAGGGAGCCAGGATCTAAGGCAGGAGTTCTCAAACTTCATTGCACCGTGACCCACTTCTGACAACAAAAATTACTATATGACCCCAGGAGGGGGGAACCGAAGCCTGAGTCCACCTGATTCCCACTCTCCTAGGTGGGGAGCCGGAGCCAAAGCCAAAGCCCGAGCCCCAGTGGAGGGTAGGTGTCAAAGCCAAAGCCCAAGGGCTTCAGCCCCAGCCAGGGGGCCTGTAACTTGAGCCCCGCTGGCCAGGGCTGAATCCCTCGGCCTTCAGCCCCGGGCAGTGGGGCTTGGGCTTCAGCCCCAAGTCCTAGTAAGTCTAAGCCAGCTCTGGCGACCCCATTAAAATGGGATTGCAACCCACTTTGGGGTCCTGACCCACAGTTTGAGAACTGCTGATCTAAGGCATGTGCCTATTTGATCTATATCCTTCATGTGCCCTTACCCAGGCATGGATTTGAACCACAGTGAGGATGAGCTAAGCCTGAGGAACACACCAGAGTATGTGGTCATGTTTGACTATCTATACAATCCAACATTAGTTGGTGGAGCTTAGTCTGTGGGTGGAAATGGGAAAGTAACACCATTTCCCCCCATCCAGTTTGAGCACTGATCATCACACAGACTACGCCTATCTTCCCGCTAAATGTTTTGGAGAGAAACTTTTGGTGAGCACAGCATAGTTGAGTCCCAGTGCCTACTGTAGCAGCTGCCTTCTGAAAGTTCCAGTGCCTGAGTGTGTAGCTGATGTCACAGCTTAGGCAATGAGATCAGAGGTAAATATTCAAAAATCCAGCACTGCCTATATTTGGCTTTAAAATTTTCTCCTAATCTGCTCCAGCTAGAAAACAGTGATAGGGCCCCCTCTGAAAATTCTCCTGTAGAAGGCTTGCCTAAGATCACAAAGGAAGTCTCTGGTAGAGGCAGGATCCAAACCCAGAACTTTTATGTCCCAGTCCAATGTTTTAACCACAAGACCATCTTTCTTCTCTGTTACAGTTAATGAGGGGCAATATTTTTGTGTTTGTGCACTGAATATTCCATCTCTTCACATGTGGGAGTAAATGCAAGTGTGTACAATTCCATTTGTAATTTTTAATGAAGTCAGAATTCTAAAAAGGCCTTTGATAATTAAAGTAGATACTATGTCAAGAACATATAAATTAGGGGGGGAAATGGTACATCAAATTAATATCCTAGGTATTGAAAGAATCATACTACAGAATAAGGAGTGAAAGAAAGTGAGAAAAACATCTGTTACTGTGAAACTAGTAATTGCACATTTGGTTCTCAATGATTTAACAGGTTTGCTTCAATGCAGTGGCAGCTCAAGTCTGCAGTAGAAATTTTTTATTAATTTTCCCCACTAGACATGGACGTGATTGCTGACAAATGCTTAAAGCCACAAATGAAATCTACCAGCTTTTCAATTGCTTGATAAAGAGAGAATAATCACAAGACAAACTATAATTTTTTTGTTTAAATCCCTGACATCATCCTGCATAGGACAGCAGCCTTACTAACATTTGTATTGTCTCAGCAGGAATGCGTGCACACAAAAAAATAAATAAACCAAAGAAGTAAGTGCCTAATTATGGCCCTACGAGACATTTGTGATGAGTGAAGTCTCTTCTAAGTGTATGAGCATATTAAACTGGACGGTTTGTGCAACCTCCTCTGTAAACTAGCCGTGTCCTTATGGAGCACTGTTTCATGTACCATGTGCTGCGTAATAACATGAAAGGGTTCCATGCATGTAAAACTAAAATGCTTCTTTATTAAGAGAAATATTTACAGTTCTGCAACTGCTAACATTCAAGCCACGTGCATACAGACTGACTTCCTGGTGCCTCCTCCAAACTCTTCCCTTCTGCAACCTGTGCTTCTCCCTCCGAGTTCCATGCATACATCTTCCCTTTAATAATTGTTGTTGTTGTCATCTTTTATAATGGAAAATCAAAATGTCCTACTGTGGGAAATTCCAATTATTCTGATAACCATTTTTATCCCAAATTGGAAAATAAAGTTGAAATATTGAATTTTTTTGTGGAATATAAAGTTCAGAAAAAATTGTTTCAGAAACATTGATGTACGTATCAGCATCATGGGAGTTATAGTCTAGTGAGGGAACCCAGATCATAGTAGGAAATGGGGATGAGGTGCTTGAACTACAACTCTAATGAGGCATCACGGTGGCTCAGGGGAACACAGTTTAATGTGAAGTTGACCCAAAATGAAACAATTTGATTCAGTCTGAAAAAACAAAATGTTTTGATTCAAGTTAACCTGACTCAATTAAATATTTCAGTTTTTCCAATGGAAAGCTAAAGATTTTTAAGCCAAATCAACATTTTTCCCTTGAAAATGTCAATACTGTGGAAAACATTTTCTATGAAGAAAAAACATTTAAACAGAAAGTTCCCAACCACCTCTAGGTATAAGTTTTTTCCATATAGAAACAAGAGAAAGAAGTAATTTAACCAGAGCATTTTCTCATTATTGATTGGAGAATTAAAAATAATGGTGTCAGAGAAGAGGAAAATTTAAATAGATAACTAGTTAAAGAGCTACCGGGCCAATCCCAGTCACCATTCCACTTGTGGGGAAAGCAGGACCCTGGAGAGAACAAGAATGGCAAGAACCAAAGCCCAATAGAAGTCAACTTTCACAACATTTGGAGGTTAACCCTCATAGAACCTCCTTCTTCCTGTGAAACCAAATTCCTGGTTCAGCCAAGTTGAGCATCTCTTGTCTTACTCACAGAAAACAGTTTTAGCAATAAGAAAAAAAATCTCTCAAGCAGTGATGTATACTAATACTCTGAGTAGTCTATTTCAAAAGGAGTCTGTACAAAACCTCATTTTATTTATTTTTTGGATTCAGACAAGAATGAAAAGGGGTGCTTATTCAAGGCTCTAGTTTACCTCAGTCCAAGTTATAAAAACAAACAAACAAATCAATCAGTAAGCTGTGTAAAGGGTCAGTTTTCTTTAGGGTAGGATGGAGACAATTTAATACAATGCAGTTTAATGTAATGTGCAAATGGTAATCTTTCCCTTTTTTCTGGTTCTGGTGATCTCCTAATATACACAGATGGGATTCTCTCCGTTGACTGGGATCCTTTACTTGAAATCAATTTCTCTGAAGCTTCAGTTGTTCACTTAAGCACAATGGAATTTGTAACTGAAGCTGTAGTGCTGTTTATTCAGTCATTTCATTTCAGCAATAACCAGCAACTACCCTCATTGTACGCTTGTAGCTATTTTCCTCCTGCTGTCTCCAAATACGTATCAACTCCCACTATTCCCCCCTCTACAATTTTCAGCTTAGTTTTTTAAAAGAAATTTCATCTATCTGGTCTTCCCTGATGTGATAAATATTGAGATTTGCTATCTATGAGCCTGGAATCTTTTTTTTTTTTCCTAAGGTATATTTCTAGGAGGTGCTTCACTTCTAGGTGCTCTGTGACTTAGTTCTCTTTTCTTTCACACGCAAATACCTGCCTCTGAGTCTTCTCCCTAGCTTTGTAAGGAGGCTTTATCCTGATACACTTGACAGAATTTTGTTTTTATTAGCACTGGATAGAATCTCTGCTAACATTTTTTTTTATTTTACTTTATTTTATTTTATGATAGCACCTTTTGCCTGCAAAACACGTTGTCAGCCTTGGGCATGATGCATTCCCATAGACAGAGGGTGCACTTGCATGTGAAAGCGCACCTGCACCAGTATGGCATTCCCCACTGTGGGAGGGAAGAGCACTGATGCTCTGCTCCAGAGGGGAAGCGAGGCCTACAAAGAGGAAATGTTTAGTCACAGACAAAACTCTATGAGAACCCTGGCAAAACAATTCCATTCCGTACATTAATTTTATATCAGTAGCTCTTTCCCTCCTTGAAAATAACAGTAATAACCTGACAGTTTAAAGCTTTAATAAACTTCAAGAACTAGGAGACTTACCTCCCTTAAAAAAAAAAGTCAAATATATCACAGGTATTATAATCATGCCAGTAGAAGCTATCTAGGAAATGTGCCCAAATCATACACCCGCCCTGGCTGGGTATGCTCACTCTCCCAGGCAGGCAACAACTGAGTTTTCTTTCTACCACAGAGGAGCCACAGACAGGGCCACACCAAAACAATCCAGGAAATGAATCAAGCCTTTTAACTAATAAATCTTCAAAACCCCTTGTGAGGTAGCTAAGCCTGTATTATTATTATTCCCATTTTACTGATGGGGTAATAAAGCCTGCGGAGGTCAGAGGTTAAAGTTTGCTCAAGGCAAAGAAGGAGTCAGTGTCAGAATCAGAACACAGGTGTTCTGACTCAGCTCTGTGCTAATGTAGTCCATTGGTTTGTGCATGTTACATGTCCCTTCTCTGTGCCCAGTCAACAGAGGCTATTGATCTGTAATAGCCCCCACTTACAATTTAGGTGATAGAGACTCAGAGAACCATTTTTCAAGAGAGGCTCCTAAATCAGTGCTTTTGAAAGTTTTACTCTTATGTTTTTTCCACTCTGGAGGTCCCAGGTTTAATCCTTGATGTCAGCCAAGATGGAGGCCATCGCACTAACATCACTTAAACCACAAATTTCTTTCTTTATAGAGATCTTCTATAGTATATTACCTTTGAATGCATGATCAGATACTCCAAAGTGCTCAGCAGCTGGCACCACTCAGTCAGAACATTGGCTGCTGGCCAGTCCTCTTCTTCAGAAATCATATAGAAGTCTAGTTGGCCTCTCTCTATATTAGAGCTGGTAAAAGAAAAAAAAAAAGGCAATTTTCTGGAGAAAATATTTGCAAAAATGACTGTTCCTTGCTCTTTGACAGGGAAAAAATGTTTTTATTGAAAATTTTTGACAACTTCTAATAAATATAGAGATATTATGTAAGGTACTCTAGGCTCCAGTTCTGCCCCCACAAAACACCAGAGGCTTCTCTGTGAATACAAAAGAAAACTACCTTTCCAAAAGGGACTCATTCTTTGGGGTTAGATCACATTAAGAGAAAATTTCAGATTCAAATGCCCTTCCAATATCCTCTGAGCTGGCTACTCAGATAAACCAAACTACAGACAACTAATAAACAGGATCAGACCACAGGGTAGGGCTCAATTTTCAGTCTCCCCTTAGAAATTCCAGAAGCTTCCTACCCAAATGGAGAGATGTTATCTTCAGCAGCCTCTTTTTCCTAGAGGCTGACCTTTATTTCTGCTCCCCTGGGTTAGAACGGAACCACTGCTGCCTTTGTTCTAGTGATTCAGACTCCCAAAAGAATTCCTGTGTTTTCTTTCAACTTCCCTGATCTGTACCAGGAACTCCCTTGAGTCCTAACTTCTCTCATGTCCTCTCTGTCCCAATATCTAGATTTTACATCATTTTATTAGGGAAACTCAGATGGAGTGTGCCAGGGATCACGGTCCCCCATTTCAAAACTGAAAGGGTCTGTAATGCTTGTTGCAGGTACCCTTTGAATACGCAGCTATTAGGCACAAAAATTCTCTATAGCAATTAGTCTTCTGTTCCAAGTAGATATATTTTCTCTTGACTTCAGCCTGATTGAATTCTCTCAAGGTTCAAGTGTTAAAGCCTGATTAATTTATCTTGGATCTCGGTGTTTCACCTTAATTGTATCGTAACCCTGTTCAGGCAGTGCTCTGCAGCAGGTGTCTAACACTGCTCAGCCTTCTGGGTCCAAATAGATAACCAGCAGTGTTACATTTGAACCTGGTTTGGGTCAGATAACTATAGCTAGGGCATCAATGTCTATAACAAAACACACACACCCCTCACCAGGTTCCTAATATACATCTGATTACACCATAAACCTTTTAACCAAACATTCATATCCTCTTTCCTGTTGTATATTCTCTCCTTGAATTAATTTCCTCTGCTATAAGTGATACCCATGACCACCAACGAGACTGGAATATGATCACTTTGTTTACTTTCTTAGTAACTTCCATAAGGCACCACATGATTGTTAAAGATAGGGAGAAGAACTGAGAAGACTGGGGAGGGAGGGTAAACTTTTCAGTGAAGATCTTTCTTTTGTAGTTTCCCCCACTTAAAAATGGTTTCCTTCTGGGTCAACCAGGAAAAATACAAATCATTTTTCTATCATCAAGCAAATTGCTGTCTTCATATGGAAATATATACAATATAATTAACTGCAATCTGACCAAACAGGTGGTAGAAAAGAAAGATGCAACTATGAGCCTCCATCTTCAGTGAGACAGCAGATTGGGCCTGGCAGTATGTTAATTTGACACAGTGTCTCCAGTATTGTGATAAATAAGTCTCATCCTACTGAACTGTTAAGGAGTGGTTTGCTCAGGTTGCCTGGGGTGCTGAAAGCATCCTGGATTACCTGGCAAGAGGTCCAGCCATGCTTTCTAATATTTACCATATTTTGCTTTTCTATTTCATCCTCTCCTCCTTTGGCCTGATCCAAAACCCACAGAAGTCAATGGAAAGCTGCCGATTGATTTCAAAGGCCTTTGGATCAGACCCTATGGCTGGACTCTGGTAATTCAGTATTTTCCAAAATACAGGCAGTAAAACTTACAGGGAGAATGTGAACAAGAAAAAGAAAAAGCTATAAGGACAAGTACACCATTCAGCATAATGTCCTTTACTGGTTAAAAGGGAAAGTTATTTTTTCCTCTGCAAATGAGACAATATGATGGGGAAATTAAATTAAATGGTGATGTTATTCCCCTGGGGCAAAACAATTCCATTCAATAAATTAATTTTACATCAGTAGCTCTTTCCTTCCTTGAAAATGACAGTAATAACCTGACAGCTTAAAGCTTTAATAAACTTCAAGAACTAGGAGACTTACCTCCCTTAAAAAAAAAAAGTCAAGTATATCACAGATATTATAATCATTCCTTGTTCATCATAAAAGAAAAAAAATCCTCCAAATTCAATTCTACTTACTGTATTTACTTGATGAACCAGACCACTTAAGATGGTTTTTGACAGCATGCAGTTTTAGTATCTTAATGTTCCCATTCTTCAGAAGATTCTCAAACCTCAGTAACATTTTGAATTAGGAGGCTATATATATTTATATTCATAAATATTATATGAAAAGGGCAAACACCTGGAAGCAAGTATTCGGTGTCTGAGACAGACCTGCCTGCTTAAAAAAAAAATGTTATAAAAGCATTGGTCGTTGTACTCAGTGTCTTAGAGGACTCTAGGGTCTCCAATTCCCACTGACTGAATTGGAAATAAAATATTTTCTTAAACTTTCTTTTAATTTTTTCCTTTAAGAAAATCAGCAGCGCTATGGCATATCCACCAATAAACCCACCATCCCCAAGTTGAGCACCTCACTATCTTTCATTTTGTAAGGGAGAGCTTGTACAGCTGCTACTGTTTCCTCAGAATAGCTGCAAGGAGAAATGAAGGACTCTCTTTCTTTCTCTTTATTTTTAATCCTCAAAGTCAACCCACAAGTGCAAATATTAACCCCCAGACCTAGAATAAGTCATCTCTTTTATCCTTCTTCTCATAAAAACTTTATGTTTCTCCAAAAGTATTTTACAACTGTGACAGAAAGCGCTGTTGCAGATTCCGGTAGAACAGGACTGAGAAAAAACCTGGGAAGTCAGCCAGAATTAAAGAATGATTCCCCTTTTGCACCCGCTCCAGGGTATGACATCATCTCTTGTACTTCGGTGCCTCCACACAAAACCTTTGGATAACAAGCCAAATGTTTTGTGCCAAATATCTTTGCTATTATTACCATTTTTCATTTGGGGATGAGTCTGATAAATGATTTGTAAATGTAAAAAGGCCATTAAATAGAATAATAAAGAGTTACTCAATTCTTCAGCTGCACAGAGTGGTTCCAATTAGAGTTTGAAGGAGGAATATTGCCCTTTCTATCATTCAAGTCTATGATACAGCACATCTCCCCGAGGTCATGGATCCTGGATACTCAAAGAAAGATGTCACCTGTACACTTGAATAGATTATAGAAGTTTCCTATTCAGTAAAAATTTGGGTCTCCCTAAACATTTATTGGGTGGTTGGGCAGAAAGGGCATTTTAATAGCCTAGAGCACTACCATTATTCACGAATCATTTTGGAAAACAGGATAATGAAGCTAAATATTTGCTACTCTTTCATTTGGTTTAAATCAGAATACTACTTTTAAAATAACATATTTTAGGGTGCATCAGCATAAGAACGGCCATACTGGTCAGACCAATGGTCCATCTAGCCCAGTAGCCTGTCTTCCAACAGTGGCCAATGCCAGATGCTTCAGAGGGAATGAACAGAACAGGTAATCATCAAGTGATCCATCCCCTATTAACACCTTTTTTAAGCATGTTTTTAAGTAAGGGGAACATTTGTGTTAAAGAAGAGGCCAAGTGCATGCCCCAAGATGTGCTCAGCATCCTCAACTGTTATTGAGCTCCAGGAGAATTCAGGACACTCAGCTAATCACAAGATAGAGGCTTTAGCACTTGATTTTGAAAGGTTCTATAGTTGAATTCAATGGTAGTGGAGGGTGCTTGATGTTTTCAGGTGTTGCTCAGCACCTTCCAGAATCGAGGCCTTACTGGGTATCCTTTGGACTATACCCCAATGGCAAACATCTCCTCAACTTCATTGTGAGCAGGGTCTGACCCTATGAGCCCAATTCTGCATTCATTTACATCCATGCAACTCCAGCTGAACTGACATGGAGTTGTGCTTGCATTTATGAAGGCAGACTTGTGACCTGTAAGGATAGAAGGGAGAGGACAGAAGGCATTCTGGTGAATTCTCTATTCTATTCCACTGAAAATATTGATTAAAATCAATTCCCTGCCTCTACTATTTTTCATTGAAAACAAACAAGAGGTCATTTTTAAGCACAGAGTCCTGTGTGCTTTAGTAATTATAGAAATGATATTTTTGAGTGACTCAGAAGAGAAATTGGCCATTGTCAGACAACTTTATTAAAATCTTACATTAATAATGCCTAAATATAGCCCTGCTCTCCAGCAAGTCATAGGGTCTGGAACATGGTCTTAGCCATTCTTACAAGGTCACCCAGATGATTTCACTTGACATACAGCAGCAATTTGGCCTCCATTTCTTCTCCCAATGGCCTTATTTAACACTCTTATCGGAGATCTGATCCTTGAATAGTACTAGTGGCATAATAATAATGTCACTATGAAAACAGTGATTTTACATTTTATTAAAAGTATTAATAGTAAAGGATAACTATGACTGTGAAAGCAGTATGCAAAATGTCCTCCTCTCACAGCAGAGAGAGAGAGAGAGAGAGAGAGAGAGAGAGAGAGAACTATAACATTTTCATTCTGTAAATAACAACTTTTGAAAATAAATACCATTGCATTTCATTATAAAGCATCAAAATTCAGCCAACCAAACCACTAGATTTGGCTGGACTTTCTCATATGTAACATTTCAGCTTGTGCAAATAATAAAAGGCATGCTTGGGACAGTGGGAAGTTTATAGTTTGTTTCTATTTTGGTACATTTTTTAAAAAAAAGTATTAAAAGACAAAACCATAAACAAAAATAAGCAGTTCCTTTGCTACATATTAATAGCATTATCTAATGGCATCTTTTTAAACTCATTAGACTGGAAACACATTTAAGTCTGGATGAAACAGAATCACCTGATTTTGTTCTCATGTATGACATGCCAATTGGAAGAGCGAGATTACCAATATAAAATAAAATCTGCACTTATATATATTTAATTTATTAGTATATAGAAAGCACTAATTGTGAAATTCAGGTCTATTCAGTGGGTTATCACAAGGCCTATGCACCTCTTAAATCCTCAAAATAGAGATTAAGTAGTAATTAAGGCATGTGTAGGCCTGCTGAACCTCTACACGGGGCTGAATTTCACCTAAGAATTTTATACTGCAGTGGTATCTAGGATTTCGTTTTCTGGTAGCTCTCTTTTTGTTGTTGTTATTTTTAAGGTGAAATCCAACAGTCAAAGCTGCACAGAGGAAGCACATCTGAGAGATTCTATCCTTGGGTACAAAAGACTCCCTAAGTGATCTTGGATAGGTCAATTATAAACTCCGCTCAATTCTACTTCCCAAGGGCTTGAACCAAAACCCACTGCAGTTAATGGGAGTCTTTCCATGGGCTTTGGCTCAACAATAAGGAATACCTGCTTATACTGGTGACACCTTACCTAATGGTAAAAAGGACAAAGAATACTTTTTAAACACCATTATTGCAAGCGAGGTCAGTTACAGGTTGAAATGCTGAAGGGAAACGTGACCCTAGACCCTTATCTTCCAGACCTCATGGCTCCTTCACTCAGCATGAACTAATGAAATGTCTCTAGGGGTACCCTTCAGAAGAATATATTTCAAAGGTTCACTGAACTATAAAAGAGAGGGAGAGTGAACCCCTAGGTTGTCTTTTGCTTTAAGGAGACAAAGAAACCAAGCGATTTGATCTCGGTGATGGGTCCTGGCCAGACCAGCCAGTAAAAAGCTGGAAAGGAGACTGGCTGTAAGAGAAACTATTTTGAATAAAAACTATATCTCACTACATTACATTTTAGACTTTTAAATGCATGTTTTCACTTTTATTTGCTTGTAACCATCTCTTTAGACTTGTGCTCTTTGACTTGGTATCACTTAATCCATGCTCTTTTGTTAATAAACTAGTTTTGCTTTCATTGTAAATCACCAGTTCTGGGTCAGTTCAGTAAAGAGTGTGCTTCTAGTAAGCTAACACATTGGAATGTTATACTGTCTCTGTAGAGGCAGCAAACCTAATACTTTTTTCTGTTGAGGGTCCAGTGAGAGGACTGGAGCCAGCAAGATGACAATTTGGGGGCAAATTCAGGGCTGGAAGGGTGTGAAGGTCATCCTGCAAGGAGTATCAAGTTGGGCAAAGTAAGCATGAAGATTCTGGCCTGCTGGTAGGCTGCTGGGGTCAGAAATCTGAACCAAAGCTACCCAGCCACAAGGCACCCAGGGTTACAAAGCAGATGTTGACTCCCTTTACTGGTCTGGGTGAACCCCAAAATGTCATAGGAGGGTCTCAGGATTCTTTCACACTGCAAAAATGTGCTAAAATCCTAATACACAAATGTTAAGTAGTGGCTGTCCCAATGGAGATGTATTTCAATGTGTAGTTGTGGTTTCAGCACAAGTCTAAACTTATGCACCTTAAGTAAAAAATAACAAAACAATAAAAAGCTGAAAACCAAATATAGATGGCTGGATGAAAAAAATAAAATAAAAATAATGAGCAATTAAATCTATTTTAGAGTTTACTATAGCACCTATCATTATAGTATCTGAGTAATTAATAAAATCTGCATGATTTTTTGCTCTCTACTCTAGATAAGGAGGGTCTACTGTTGGTAATGGTGGAAACACTTTGACAGAAGAAAGCTTTGCCGCATGGTTGGACTCAATTAATCTCTGTGTATTTGGCCAACATTTTTACAGTATTTTCAGATTATCAGTTGGGTCCTTGGTTTTTCAAAAGCATTATGAAAGTCCATGATGATTTTGTAAATGGGCTACATGTAACTAAAGACATGGTACTAACTATTGGACGACCTCAGGTCATGTGTGGGAGGTATGTGGATCTGAAGGCCACTATCGCAGATTTGGAATATATGGGTTTATAAGAAAATAGTTAAATTTAAATTGTGCAATTTTTAGAACCCCTAGAAATGCACACAAAGTTTGCAATGAAGAAACAGGGTCTTCCCGACTATAGGATGATGCTTTCAAATGACAAAACTTTCTGGTTTGCAGTGTTGTTGTAGCTGTCTTGGACCCTGAAGACAAGCTCTGTGTAAGCTCAAAAGCTTCTCTCTCTCATCAACAGAAGTTGGTCCAATAAAAGATATTATCTCACCCACCTTATCCCTCTAAAACTGTCTGGGTTATTTCCTTAGCTGGTGTGATCTATTGAAGCCAATGCATCTATGTTAATTTATACCATTGGAGGATCTGATCCTTTGAATTAGGCTCAGATTCAGCGAAGCATTTAAGAATGTACTTAAGTCCATCCCTAGTCAACAAAGCACTTAAGCATGCTTAGTGTTTTGCTGGATAGGGATGGATTTAAGTATGTGCTTGTGTGGTTTTCTTGGATCAGGCTATAGAACATTGTCATTATTTAATTGCAAGTGCTATAGTTAGGGCTTCTGTTTTCCAGGGTTCATTAATTTCATTTTTAAGGTTTTATTTTTAGCATTTTTTGAGTTTCATGTAGATGTCCAAAAATGGGAGGGGAGGTGCTCAGGGCTCTCTCTTTGATACTGTAATGAGAAGATTTTCTTGGGTACGTCCCAAAATACTTATCTAAATAGGATCTACTTTAATTTTCATTGTATGTACAAAAATGACTTACATGTTAGTTTAAACCAGGGATCGGCAACCTTTGGCATGCGGCACGCCAGGTTTGCCACTCCAGGCCAATGGAGGCTGCGGGAAGCGGCACGGGCTGAGGGATGTGCTGACCGCTGCTTCCCGCCACCCCATTGGCCTGGAGCGGCGGACCGCAGCCAGTGGGAGCGATCAGCGAAACTGCGGACGCGGCAGGTAAACAAACCGGCCCGGCCTGCCAGCGTGCTTACCCTGGCAGGCTGCGTGCCCAACGTTGCCGATCCCTGGTTTAAACTTTGTATTCTTGGTTTAGTGTTTAGTGCATTTGTTCCTGCTATGCTTTAATGTAATACTGTTTCAAATAGCATTATGCTAAAGCGCTCTAGGAAACCTTTAGTGAGCACCAGCTGGGTCTATACAGACTAATTAAAGCACAACACATTAGTGCGCTTTAGAAATCACACCCTTGTTGTCCACACTACTGCTCCATATAGACGAGCATTTAGGCTATGTCTACACTACAGACCTAACAGCAGTGCAGCTGTGCTGCTGCAAGGTCTCCTGTGTAGCTGCTCTATGCCAGTGGGAAAGAGCTCTCCTGCGGGCAAAATAAAACCAACCCCAACAAGCGGCGGTAACTTTGTTGGTGGGAAAGTGTCTTCCGCCAACAAAGTGCTATCCACATTGGCACTTTTCACTGGTACCACTTTTGTCTGTTGGGTGTGTTTTTTCACATCCCTGATTGACAAAAGTTTTACTGACAAAAGTGCAGTGTAGACATAGCCTTAGATACAAGCTAGGGAGCAGAGATATCCCCTATATAAACAAACTGCACTGGGAAAGGGATGAAGTTAACAGAAATTAAGTAACCATTTCTGGTGTTTTTCCAGTGTTTCTTGGGTAAACCTTGATATTTTTGTCCTCGGGGTGTTCTATTGGTGTTTATTGGTTAAAAAAAAAAACAGAATCCCTAACTATAGCTAAGTGACTTGATTAGTGATCGGCGAGCCACAAAAAGCTTGGAGAATTGTTTCAGATACAAATCCAAAACTTTTTTTTTACTATTTTGCTTATGAAACATAATCCTGACAAAAAGTTTGTTTTATGAAGTTACCTTTTTTTTCTTCTGGGTAGTACATCAGATATCTGCAGAAGAGAGGTGATTTTTACGTGCTGACACATTGCTAACACATCAGTACTTCACATCCAATTCCTATCAATCACATTCTTGTTCATGATAGGAAGCTTCAACCTGAAAATCAGATTTAAGTTTTTAAGACCCAAACTTGCTACGAATTAGCCCATTGATTTTGGTCTGTGATTCCAAGGGGATCTCAGTTCAAGAAAAAAAAAATCATAGTTAGCTTTTTTCCCTTAACAAATCTAAGAACGTAGAAACAAGTGGAAGCTACATTGATTTGACTACCTGTATAGTATTAATAATCTCACATCATCTGTCAAAAAATAAGTTCATGGTAATTTTTACTTCCACTTACCCACTCCCTTCAACTGAGTTGTAATTTCCCATAGCTAAGTACAAATGAGACTGCTACAAAAGAGAATAAAGTTGGCATCATTTCCCACAGCTGTGTAAGGCTCCCTGTGTAATTATTGAGCCTGTGATGACATATATGTGTGTTTTGACACACAACAGAGAGCAAACCACTTTGTCAATAGGCTGTTGGGAAGAATTAGAGGTCGCAGAGTTGGACAGTTTATAGAAGATACAGTATAGACAAAAAGTGGGTAGACTTTGTGGAATGGAGCCAACACAGCAAAAAATAGAAACAGTATTTGCAAACAGACCAAGACAAGGACTTCACTTTACAACTCATTGTCTCAAATGATGATTACAAATTATTAGTACAACCTGTTCAGCCCTCCATCACACGGCTCAACTGCTTGACCTTTGCTGCTTCTTACCTTACAAAATTATAAGCACTTTAGTACTTGGTCACAAAACTCTCTCCAAAATTTCTTTATTGATTATGTCACCTTCACCAGCTTCTGATTTATTATATCTATAGTGAGTGATGGGATTGAGAAACCTTCATCATGTGATGCTGTACCTGCCCCTATCAGGCATTGCAAACCCAAACCCCCCTGCACAGTGGGATAGCTACCCACACTGCCCTGCTCTCTGTATTAATGCAAGAACTACTATTGTGGATGCACTCCACCGACACAAGGAGCATAGTGTGCATATGCAACTGTGGTTTAATTACAGCGGTGGTTGTATGTTGGCATAACTTGCATCGACAAAACTCTGTAGTGTAGACAAGGTCTGGGAGATGCGAGCTTTCAAGCCACACGGAGCTCTTCTTCAGGTCTGGGAAAGGTACTCCCACCAAGGTGGAACAGATTGTTTAGCATCAATAGTTAGCACATATTGTAAAGTACCATTCAAGATAGAGTGCCCTGTTAACACCTCTGCAGTTATAGGACCAAAAAAAGGGAGTTACAGATTGTTATAATAAGCCATAAAACCAGTGTCTCTGTTCAGTCCATGATTTTCAGTGTCTAGCAGAGTAATGACTTTAAACTCCCAGGCTTGTCTTTTGAAGGTGTTGTGCAGGTTTCCTTTGAGGATGAGGACTGAAAAGTCATATATAGAGTGATAGCTTTGCGAAAAGTGTTCATCCACAGATAGAGTGTTTGTCTTTTATCATTTTCCTGTGTGAGTTCATTCAAGAGCGTAGTGATTGTCTGGTTTCACCCACAGTCGTTATTGAATGAGGTATACCACATGTTGTGATAGGCATGTGTAGGATCCATAGATCTTGAAAGGTTTGTTGTGGGGAGTGTTGATCATTATAGCAGTGGAGATATGTCTGTAAGTTTTGCATCTGTTGTTCTGGCAGGGGCTGGGGCTGCTTTGAGTTGGTGTGTCCTGGTCTGTGTGGAGCTTGCTTCTGATGATGAGTTTGGTGAGGCTGGGGGGTTGTTTGAAGGGCAGAAGTGGGGATTCAAGTAAGATTTCTTTCAGGATAGGGTCTCCATAGGGCATGAGTTGTAGTTGTTTGATGATACCCCATGTGGGTTCCATTGTGGGGTGGTACGTGACAACTGGGGTATGCGGTCAGGGGGCGGGGTGTTATTTCTATAATGAAGCAGGTTCTCGCAAGGTATTTGGTTGTCCCATTCCATGATGCAATCTACTTCTCTGGTGGAGTATCCTTGTTTGGTGAAGGCAGTTTTGAGTATGTTAATGTTTGTATCCTGGACTTTCTCCTCAGAGCATATTCTGTGGTATCTGAGTGCCTGGCTGTAGATTCCTTGGTGTGTTCAGGGTGGTTAACAACAATCTGTAACCCAGTGATCCCCTCTCTTTGTCCTATGACTGCAGAGGTGTTAACAGGCCACTCTACCTTGAATGGTCTCTTAAACTACATATTAACTATTTATGCTAAACAATCTGTTCCACCTTGCATTTTGCTGTGACACTGGAGTTCCTTTCCCAAACAGGAAGAAGAGCTCTGTGTAAACTTGAAAGCTTGTCTCTCTCACCAACCGAAGTAGGTCCAACAAAAGATATTACCTCACCCACCTTGTCTCTCTAATATCTTGGGACTGACATGGCTATAACTACACTGCATATATCTATAGTGTCAGTTAATGTGCAAACTATTTGTGAGCTTTACTGATGGATATGTTGGACATAAAATTGCACTGCTAATAATGCTGACAAATGGAGTATGAGCAAGGTAAGGTTCCCAATTGGTTCTGCTAATGCACTACAATCTTGAGTTGCAACTGTGGGACACCTCTGCTATCCTAACCTTGAGCCTCTCTTAGCACAAACTGTTCACTGTGCCAACTTATCCATGCCAATTTGTAATTCTGACATCTGATGGACCACCTTCTCCAATCACATCATAGGGAGAAATTAATCTGGGGTTAATGCTAACACTGTATACCATAACCCAACTGGGATCTTAAATTGTTTTATTGAAGAGGTTCAAACAGTTTGTTTAAATTTCTCTAACCTCTATTTGGCTACAACAGATTGTATTTATGAATATAAATTGTCCAAAAATTGATTATATGAATCAAGGTGTTAACTCATTCCAGCACCAATGATGCTAAAAGTTATCAAGAAATGTTTGTTTCTATGAAGGTTAAACATTTTAGATCCTGAAATGTGTCAGTAAGCAGTGATCAACAATTCCTTTTTGTTGAACACAACCAGCCAAAAAGAAAGGAGTTCTCAAAGTGTGTGAGACACATTAGTTTAGCTTCATAAAATGTTTGAGACAAAAGCACTGGTTTTCACAAGACTTTAAGTGAAAATAACATTTGTCACCTGTGACCTTCATGTCCAGAAAATAATAATCTTTTGTGCCTGTGTCTGGCCCATGCCAGTTGACTCAGGCTCATGTGGCTTGAGCTAAAGGACTGTTTAACTGCAGTGTAGACATTCAGGCTTGGGCTGGACCCTGGGCTCTAGGACCCTGCAAGGTGGGTCCCAGAGATCAGGCTGCAGCTTGAGCCTGAACATCTACAGCACAATTAAACAGCCCGTTAGCCTGAGCCCTACAAACCCGACTCAGCTGGCACGGGCCAGCCGAAGGTATTTAATTGCAGAGTAAACATACTCTCAGAGTGCTTTACAGACAGTTATTTAGCTTCACAACATCTCTGTGAACGTGACTATTATTATGATCATCCCCATTTTACTGATGAGAAAACTGGAGGCACAGACATTAAGCCTCACATCTTCCAAAAGCGTCCATTATTCTTGGATGCCTCCATTTTGGGATCTCAGGTTGAATACCCAAAAATGAAGGCACCCATATTTATTGAACACATTTGAAAATTAGGCCCGACTCACCCAAAGACATATAGAGTCGCTGTGGAAGACAAGGAAATAGAAGTCAGGCCTCCTGATTCTCTGTGCAGTGTCTTAATAACAAGACTATCTTTCCTCTATAAAAAAGACCTGTGCTAGGAGAAAATTACACTAATGATGATAATATCATCTTCTCTTGGAGGCATTATACTACCCTCAGACTCATCTTTCTCTTATAGAGGACACTGAGAGCAGGTTAGTGAGGTCTCCAGTGGTTTTCCTGAGCATGCAGTACAAATTCTTCAGGCACCAGTGCTTCCTGAAACCTTAACAAACTTTATTTCTGTTTTTTCAAAATTCAAATTTGGCAACTACACTGAGTAGCCAAACACAGTGTCAAAAGACAGCAAAGAACAAGAGAATGGAAACAAAACAAATAAATGGAAGTCAAATAGGACAATGGATGATTGATTAAAAAAATGAAATGTATAAGAAATAGGCAGGGACACCTGAAATAGAAAAAAACAAAACAAAAACTAAATTTGAAAAGATAAAAAGCACCAGATTTCAGCTCTTGATTTAAAGACAATAGTATATGGGCTAGACTGTGAACCCTTTATTTACACTGGTGAGCAGTTACTTACCAAAGTAGCCTCATTCACTCATCCTAATGGCACTATTTGTACAAGTAACTTCTCACCGGTGTGAGTAATGGGTTCGCCTGTGTGATTAGGGGGGAGGGATAGCTCAGTGGTTTGAGCATTGGCCTGCTAAACCCATGGTTGTGAGTTCAATCCTTGAGGGGCCCACTTAGGGATCTGGGGCAAAATCAGTACTTGGTCCTGCTAGTGAAGGCAGGGGGTTGGACTCAATGACCTTTCCAGGTCCCTTCCAGTTCTAGGAGATAGGATATCTCCATTAATTTATATTTAAATTAGGGATGAAGGAAAATAAATTGATTTTTTTATTCAAGAGCAAACCTATGTCTTTTTCTTGCCTTGATATGACTTGTATGAGAACATGAACATCCACAACAAAATCAGGAAATGTAACAGCCAATTGCATTAGTCCTCCTGAAATGTGTGCATACTTGTCTATCGCCACATATACAATATTTCAAATAAAACGTCTTACTACGAAAACTAGCTTGCTTGAGCTTAAAGACCATACTGAAAGCATGTGCTACTCAGATGCACATCCTAATATCATTGATCAAATAAAATTCAAAATAAAAAGTTCACCTTCTTCAAATATCAAAAAGCACCCCATAGCAGAAGCAGCATGGTACTTTTGAAGTTCAGATGTGTTTTATGCTAGATTTGGATCCTGTAAAATATTAGACTCAGAAAGGGAGCCCCCTCTGCAGGCATAGAGTGCTCTGAATGGAGTGAGATTATTGCAGTTCTCTTGCATGAGGAGCTAGATATGGGGGTCCAGTGTTGCACACCACTGAATAGGGCCCATCACAGACTTTCTGCATCCCGATGCTAAGCACCTCTGGGTACAGAGTATAGAAAGTATAAAGGATCAGTGGACGAGAAGCTGGGTATGAGTCAATAGTGTGTCCTTGTTGCCAAGAAGGCTAATGGCATATTGGGCTGCATTAGTAGGAGCATTGCCAGCAGATTGAGGGAAGTGATTATTCCCTTCTATTTGGCACTGGTAAGGCCAAATCTGGAGTAATGCATCCGGTTTTGGGCCCCCCACTATAGAAAAGATGTGGAGAAATTGGAGAGAGTCCAGCAGAGGGCAACGAAAATTATTAGGGGACTGGGGCACATGACTTATGAGGAGAGGCTGAGGAAACTGGACTTATTAAGTCTAGAAGAGAAGAGTGATGGGGGATTTGATAGCAGCCTTCAACTACCTGAAGGGGGTTTCCAAAGAGGATGGAGCTAGGCTGTTCTCAGTGGTGGCAGATGATAGAACAAGAAGCAATTGTCTCAAGTTGCAGTGGGGGAGGTTTAGGTTGGATATTAGGAAAAACTATTTCACTAAAAGGGTGGTGAAGCACTGGAATGGGTTGCCTAGGGAGGTGGTGGAATTGCCGTCCTTAGAGGTTTTTAAGGCTCGGCTTGACAAAGCCCTGTCTGGGATGATTTAGTTGGGGTTGGTCTTGCTTTTAGCAGGGGGTTGGACTAGATGACCTCCTGAGGTCTCTTCCAATCCTAATCTTCTATGATTCTATGATCTATTGGCAACTATGTTTGTTATATTTTGAATAGGATGAACTGGAAGAACAAAAGCGGTATGAATGACACAGTGGCTGCAATATGAAGACAGGAGAATTCCTCTTCTGCTGTGTACCCCTGCAGATCTTTCCTGAACACATTTCCTACATTCTCTGGCCGTGGATACATGTGCTCTGTGTAACACTTGTTGTACATTATTCTACAGTATCACTGCTAAATTCTTCAGCAAAATGAAATTTTTGCAGCAACATACAATACATTTTAAAGATTAATCAGAAGTTTCTGTTAAATTAAATATCAGTATATCAGAAGGCATCCAAATACCTATGTATTAGCGTGGGATTTTCAAAAGTACTTAGCATTGGACTAACTCAGCTTCCATTGAAGTCAATGGGAGTTTTGCCATTGATTTCAATGGGAACAGAGTTAGGCTGTAATTGGGAACTTTTGAAAATTTCACACATAATTCTTTCCTTTCTCCATATAAATTTCCATTAAGAGAACAAGAAAGAGAGAAGGACAGGCTCTGAACTCCTTCCCTGCTCCCCTAGACACATTTCTGCATGGCCTTATGAATTCTTCGGTCAGTGACGAATTCCACAGCCATTTCTTCAACAATGAAATAATTAGGACTTTTGTGTGTAGGTCATATCTTGCCAATGATCTGTGTATAGATCTCCACACTGAGTCAACACAGTTAACCTTTGGAACTCAGTGCCACAAGATATTATTGAAGCAAAGAGCATAGCAAGATTCAAAAGAGGATTGGATATTATTATGAATAAAAACTATTATTTCATACCTACAGTTTCATTAGTTAGGAATAAAGTGGATAAGTACTATCAAACCACATTCTTCAGGACATAAACCAGCTAAACATCTGGATTTAGAAAGCAATGTTTTTCATAGGCATGATTTTTTATAAATGTTGGTTATGGGGGTTTTATATCTGTATTTGAAGCACAGAGTTCAATTTTTTTTTCAAAGAGAGGATATAATATTGTAGACATTCTAAAATGCTGCCTTTGAGCTGTATTCTGCCCTGTACTCTTGCATGCAAAGAATGGAATATGGCACTTTTAAAAGGGACCATGTGCTATATATATATATATATATATATATATATATATATATATATATATATATATACACACACATACATCATATTTGGTTTTCAGTAATATCAGTCTATGTTGCTAGAACTAAAATATTTTACCTAAAAAAAGGACTAAAACAAAATCACATTAAAATATACTAAACAAGAATGGTTCTCTAATAACCAACAGGCAATAGCAGGGGCCAATAGTGAGAATCAGTGCACAGTGAAGGGAAAAAAGGCAGAAAATTGAGTAAACATGTTATACATTTTAAAATCAGGTCCTGGATATTGACATGAAATATAAGTCAGATGAAAAGAAAGAAGCAACAAAACAGAATGATTAAGACAACTGACAAGCTTAAAAGAAAACAAGGAATTTAACAATTAAAATGCCTACTGTCAAAAGGACAAGACAATGGAAACAAATGAATCAGGTAAAACTCAAATAAAACATGGGAATCACGATCAAATAAAAATAGCAACTGCATTTGGATTTTTAAAAAGATAAACATATAGTTTCCCCTGAAGAGGGCCATTTCACTTGAGATTGTCACTTGAGTTACTTTTTAGACCATAAGGCCATCAATCAACATTTGGTCGCATCAAAACTCTTAACAGGGATGCCCACATATAGGTTGCCATCTTCCTCCTTTTCATGGCAAACATTGAAACATAAGCTCATACCTACGTGTATGCCAACGCAATGTACAAGGCCTCTCTCCTGCAAAATGTGATTACTTGACCAAGCTGCTATGCAAAACAGAAGATTGATGTCCTTGTGCTACAAGAGACTCATTTACAGATAATGAAAAAGCATCAAAATGTTGCATTCCAGGATACCACTTAGTGGCAAGCCAACACCGCCCAAAACATAGGTTGGTGACATTCATGAGTCAAGAGCTAGAACATCTGCTCTGTGGGCTTGTACCTTTCAACGCCATATGCCATCTCATTGAGAATTGGCTACCTTATGATCACCAATATCTATAAGCCACCAAAAGTCACCCTGACCCATATTAGTTCTACCAAATCACAGCCAAACTTCAATACAGATTAGAGCTTTCAGTAGCCTTCATGCATCCTTGGCAAGTCTGCAGGCCCAGACGGCATCTTCCCAGAATTTCTGAAAAACCTAGGTCAGCATGTCTGTGACTGGCTAATGCATTTCTTTACCAACCTTAGTGCCCTTGGCAAAACACACAAACAACCATCCTGAAACTGGGGAAAGCAGCTGATCAACCCCAAAACACCTACTAGCCAATATAATTCCTATGCATAATGTGCAAATTCTTGGAAAGGATGCTACTCCACAGATTTACATCTATGTTTGAGAACTACAGCCCTAAAGAATAACCTGGGTTTAGACTCAGCCGAAGCACCTGCCATGAGATAATTGCACCAACGATCTACATTTTGGCCAGCTATCAAGTAAGCTCAAAACAACAGTGGCCTTTGTGGCTCTGTCCTCAGCATGTGACATAGTTTGGCAGGACAGTCTGCTTCTGAAAGTGTTGAAAATAGTCCTCTGCAGAACAACACTGTGCCAACTGACAATTATGCTCACCACGTACAAACTTTGCAGACCCTTAAAGAAGCCGGTCAGCAACCTCATCTATTGAACAACAGGTTCCCACAGGGATCTGTCTTGGAACCATCACTCTGTAATATTTATATCAGCAACATACCCTCCACCCGGTCACATAAATATGGCTATGAGGATGATTTTATGCTCACCGCTGAAGTGAGCATTCTCACCAACATGGAAAGCATCCTTACCAAAGTTTGGAAAAAACTGGAGGAATACTACCAGTGATGGCAACTCTGATCGAACCCTCAAGAAAACAGCTGTGTACGCCTGGGCAACCAACGTGCAAAGAAGCACCTGAATGTCACTTTCTGCAACACCAAACACATGCATGAGGATTTCTCAAAATAACTTGGAGTAGTTCTGGATCGTAGCCTCACATACTGCCAACACCCGATGAAGACAGCTGCCAAGATAAAGATGATCACCAACATGGGGAGTAGTTGAGGAGCAGATGCTCACACCTTGTGGACAGCCAAATTGGCCCTCATCTTCTCAGCAGCTGAATATTGCTCACCAGTATAGAACACATATGAAACTTGTTGATGTGCAATTGAACACTGCTATGAGAATTCTCACGGGAGCGTTGAAGTCAACAATGATCATTTGGCTTCCCATCTTCATGCATATTTTACCACTGTCCCTTCAAAGAAAAGCAGTAATAATTTGAGAATATGACCACAAAATAACAAATGCAGACATACCTGTGGTTAGATGTTTGGCTGTGTGTGTGTGTTCTCCCTGTGTGCTTCCCGAGCTCTGCACAGATGACTGGCACAGCAGACCTCGAGCGAACTGCCCAATAACCACAAGATCCATTAAGGTACAAAGGCTCCAGGCCAGGTTTATTGTCGATAAAGCATGGTAATAGCACCTGGCAGCATCTGCGAGGATACTAAGACATATATGCCATGACAATGGATGCAGCTCAGTGAATGTCAGGACTTTCCATTCCCCCCTAGGATGGGCAAAGATACTCCCTCTGAGATACATCTTTATACCCTGATACAAACAATTTAGTACTTCCTCTGACATCATTAGTCACTGCCCCCTGACATGGCTAGTTATCATCTTGTACATGTTGGTTTGATCAAAAAATCTCTATTATGTACTGTCAACCGGACCTTATCTTTTAGGAGGGGGTCAGTGTGTTCTTGTTATCCTTAGGGAATGTTTTTGTACCATCCTTGATATCGGGGTGTTCTGGTACCACTTGAGATCAGGATGTGTTTGCGTCAGTACTCTGTGCTTAGCACTTCTGAGGAATATGTATTTCTGCAATATCAGCCCTGTTCTTGCCAGATTCTGTAAGCAGGTCCTGCCTCATACCAGGCCTCTGATACAAGGGCTTATGTCTCAGGCACTCTTCCCACTACATTCCCCCACTTTTTGTTGTTTTTCTTATGGGGAGGATGTTTACCCATCATCCCGGAAAAGCATAATGCATGGACTGAAGATGACCCAGTGGGCTAAACACTGCTATTTGGCCACCTTACTTTCCCATCCATACAGTCATGCCCCATCTGTCCCTTAGTCTACACATTCCCTCGTGTGACTGATGGACAGATTTTATTTTCCAAGCATGTGAAGTTCCTTATGGTGAATCTGGGAATGTTAGACCCAGGACCATGACTGAGGTGTGGGGTGTAGAGTTATGCTTTGATAACCTGTGGGTGACATGAGAAAGCTATTGTACTTAGTCGATGGTCGATGAGATGGGCTTTGGTTAGGATTATAATAATATGCATATATGTGTATGTTTGTACCTTAAATATTTCTTATAGGACACATTTGGTCCAACACACCTCAAAGTATCCAGATATATAAGTATCCAACAGCCCTTACAAGCTATATAAGTACAAACAATTATATTTAAAACATTGATAAGCATTTGATTATTTCTTATAATTATTATTCATTACTATCGCAGTGTTGATAGCTAGTTCCATGCCTTTTTTAACCCGGTGTTGTAACTTAGCCTCTCTGGTTTGATGTTGCATGTAGCAACACATTCCCATTAGTGCAATTACTGTTATGGCTTGTATTCCCATAAGTAGTACACTAAGTGTATGTCTACACTGGCAGAGTTACATCACCAGCAGTTACACCGCCATTCAGAGAGTGCTGAAAGGAAAATGCTGTTGTGCGTTCACACTGTCAGCTGTTTGCGCAATAGCGGGTTCACATTTGCAGCACTTGCATTGGTCACGAGTGGCAGTGGAGTTATTTCTTAAACAACAAAGGCAAGAGGAGTTTGACATTGATCTTGCCACGCGTAGTAGCTATGAAACGAGATTGCTTGTGGCTTTCATGGAGGTGCTGACCACAGTGGAACGCCACTTTTGGGCTCGGGAAACAAGCACTGAGTGGTGGGATCATATCGTCATGAATGTCTGGGATGATGAGCAGTGGCTGCAAAACTTTTGGATGAGGAAAGCCACATTCATGGGACTGTGTGATGAGTTCACCCCAGCCCTGCAGAGCAAGGACACCAGAATGAGAGCTGCCCTGTTGTTGGAGAAGTGCGTGGCGATTGCACTGTGGAAGCTGGCTACTCCAGCCTGCTACTGATTGGTCGCTAACCAGTTTGGAGTGGGAACGTCAACCATTGGACTCATGTTGATGGAAATTTGCCGGGCCATTAATCACATCCTGGTCCAAAAGACTGAGACTCTGGGCAACGTGCATGACATTGTGGATTGCTTTGCACAAATGGGCTTCCCTAACTGCGGAGGGTCGATAGATAGCACGCATATTCCAATTCGGGCACCAGACCACCTAGCCACTGAGTACATTAATCACAAGGGGCATTTCTCAATGGTTATCCAGGTGCTTGGGGATCATTGTGGGCATTTCACAGACATTAACGTAGGCTGGTCTGGAAAGGTGCATGACACAAGCATCTTTCGGAACACTAGCCTGTCCAGGAAGCTGCAAGCGGGGACTTTCTTCCCGGACGAGAAGATCACTTTAGGGGAAGTCCAGGGCCAGATTAACTCTCCTGTGGGCCTGGGGCTATTAGATTTTGTGGGGCCCCTGGGAGTTTGGAGTAGGGGAGTGGGCTCAGGGCTGGGGAAGAGGATTGGGATGCAGGGTGCAGGCTCCGGCTGGGAGACGCTTAACCTTGGGCGGCGCCTGGTCAGCAGCGCAGCAGGGCTAAGGCAGGATCCCTTCCTGCCCTGGTTCCACGTTGCTTTGCTCCCCAAGGTGGCCAGCATGTCCGGCCCCTAGACAAAGGGGCCAGGCTGCTCTGTGTGGTGCACGCTGCCCATGCCCGCAGGCGCTGCCCCTGCAGCTCCCATTGGCTGTGGTGCCTGGCCAATAAGAGCTGTGGAGCCAGTGCTGTGGGTGGGAGCAGTGCACAGAGATTCCCTGCAGGGGCACATCAGCAAGCCGGCGCTCGCAGCTCCAGGCCCGGGGGGGGGTGTGGGGGAGCCAAGACTCGGGGACCGGTGTCCAGCCCATGGTGCAGAAACTTGCCGTGGGCCAGATTAAAAGAAGCAGTGGGCCGCATCCAGCCCACGGGCATGCGAGGACCCCTTAGCCAGAGGCCCTGGGATGCAGCCCCGAAAGCCCCTGCATTAATTCGGCCCTGAGGAAGTCGGAATGCCCATTGTGATCCTGGGTGACCCTGCCTACCCCTTAATGCCATGTCTTATGAAGGCATACATGGGGAACCTTGTCAAGTATCAGAGGGGTAGCCGTGTTAGTCTGAATCTGTAAAAAGCAACAGAGGGTCCTGTGGCACCTTTAAGACTAAGGGTATGTCTACACTGCCGCGCTAGTTCGGCGGCTGGGGATCGAAGTTCCGGGTTCGATTTATCGCGTCTGGTGTGGACGCGATAAATTGAACCAGGAAATGCTCACCGTCGACTGCGGTACTCCAGCTAGACGAGAGGAGTACCGCGGAGTCGACGGGGGAGCCTGCCTGCCGCGTGTGGACCGCGTCTGAACCGCGGTAAGTTCGAAGTAAGGTATGTCGAATTCACGTAGCTGAATTTGCGTACCTTACTTCGACTTGGGGGGTAAGTGTAGACCAAGCCTAACAGAAGTATTGGGAGCATAAGCTTTCGTGGGTAAGAACCTCACTTCTTCAGATGCAAGATGTCTTGCATCTGAAGAAGTGAGGTTCTTACCCACGAAAGCTTATGCTCCCAATACTTCTGTTAGTCTTAAAGGTGCCACAGGACCCTCTGTTGCTTTTTACGGGGAACCTTGACAACAGCAAGGAGCGGTTCAACAACAGGCTGAACAAGTGCAGAATGACTGTTGAGTGTGCTTTTGGTCATTTAAATGCCCGCTGGTGCTGCCTCTGTGGGAAGCTGGACCTGGTCGATGACAATATTCCTATGCTTATAGCCGGGAGCTGTACACTCCATAATATTTGTGAAGAGAAGGGTGAAAGCTTCACTTAGGGCTGGACCGCTGAGGCTCAGCGCCTGGAGGCTGAATTTGAACAGCCAGAGATCAGGGCTGTTAGAGGGGCGCAGCGCTGGGCCACAAGGATCAGGGATGCCTTGAGGCAGCAATTTGAAGCTGAAAGCCACTAATATTTGTTGCTCTGCTCAGGAGTGCAGTGCTTGTAATGCTAGAAGGTGATTGTGATTGGTGCAGACGACACACTATGAGGGTTTAAGAAAATTGCCTATTGCTTTGCAGGGCTCTGTTTGCTTTCAATTAATGGAATAAAGATTGCTTTCAAACCAAAACAATTATTTTATTAAAAACAACAAATGGAGGAGAGAGACAAACAAAAAAACAAATCAGCACTGTGGGGGATGGAGGAAGAGAGGGTCGCAGGAGGAGGAGGGGTCCCGGGATGGTTAAAGATTTGTGTATGTCTGGGTATCATATGCAACCTTGTCCTTTGGAGTACAATGCAGCAGGTACTGTTCTTCAGCAGGGCTAAACTGCAGAAGAATGGGTGTTGAGTGCACTGGGTACTGGGAGTCCTCAGGGCTGGACTGTGATGGGGCAGGAGTGGAATGCAGCAGGTACAGACTGGAGCCAGGTGATTGATAAGAGTGTGTTGGCAGTGTCTGGGAAAAAGTTTTGCGACAGTTGCTGCAGGGGAGGGCGGGCACGGAACTACTTGGTTTGTAGTGCTAGTAGCGCCTGGAGTGAGTCTGCTTGGTGCTCCGTAACTTTTAAGACCGGCTCTGTGGCTTCGTTCGGGCATGCCACATTCTCCTTTCGGTCCCTCTTCTCACTGTCCCGCCACTCCTCCAATTCTTGTTTTTCAGCCGCAGAATGCATCATGACATCACACAGAAAGTCTTCTTTAGTTTTTTGTGGCCACTTTCTAATTCTGCGCAGCCGTTCAGCCGGCGATAACAAAGAGGGAGGCTGGGCTCCGAAGGTCATATCTGTGAAACCAAAATACAACATTTTACAGAAGCAGTATTGTTTATAACACACAGACGACTGATTCAGTGATTTAAAACACAGCCACTATTCACATACCTGTCACTAACTGACCGACCCCAGGCAAGCACACATGAGCCACAAGACCCCCAAAATGGTGACTGACCGCAGGGGCAGGGTCAATCAGTGTTCCAGGCTTGTACTTTACACTGGGCACGTGGTTCTTGGGGAGAGCCTGCACTGTAGCAGGGGCCTTATAATCATTACTGTCCGCACATTTTCCACAGGCTGTGTTCATTATGGAAGATCTCTCACTTCTGAGGGTGAGCAGGGAATCAAAGGAGGGTCTTCTCCAAGACTGCTGCTTCTGCCCTAACCCTTATGTGGCTCATTTGTGTGAAGCAATGGTCCCCCATCCATGATGGCAGAGTGGCGTGGGAAAATTACCCTTATTGGGGAAAGAAACAAAGCAGCTCTGCCAAAGAACCTGCAGCAGCGGATTGCCCAGTGTCTCCATGAGAGTTTCCTGAAGATCTCTGAGGGAGATTCCCGTGAAGTGAGGGAGTCTATCAACACCCTGTTCCGCAGCTCAGACTAGGCATGTGGTCATACACGCATCATACAGACACAAGCCTGCTTTCTGCCCCCAAAACTCACTTCAGCAATTCCCCAAATCAAAGCCACTTACCAGGGGCCTCCTCTCCTGTTTCCGCTTCGCCAAGCTCAACTGCTGTGACTGGCTAGCCTCCTCCGGGGTACAGAAGAGCTCCTGGCTGCATGCATCTCTGACCTCCAAGTCATCCTCTGCCTCTGGGTCCCCCTCCCCTTCCACATCCTCGGCCAAGATTTCCTCCTCGTGGCTTGGTCCACTCTCGACTGACATGCGAGCCACTGCAGTATCCACAATGGTCTTCGCAGTGGAGGTGGGGTCGTGACCGAATACACTGGTCTACAATTTTTGAGAAGTCGTCTGCTTCAGAGATAAAATGTGCTATTTATTATGTATTTTGATGTGCTGAATTCAAATATGACAATTAAAACAACTGATTGGCTACTGTTTCTAAGATATTTAAGTTTTTACATTTTATGTCTATGTATATTGTGTAGATAGTAGAGTTTTAATCATAAATTGTAAACCTAGGTCTTTTCATGTGTTTATGGTTGCTTTACATGATAATATTTCACCTGTCCTGTTTATGTAACACTTTAAAAATCAGCAAAAGGGTTGTATAAATAAAATTTATTATGAAACAAAAGGCAAAAAACTATTCTGTACATAGTTTAGTCCTATTCAGTGTCTACTCGGCGCTTCTTGGCTTGTCTCTTGTATTCATTAAATGGAGCATCTCTTGTCACTGTCCAGCAATAGTCTGCAAGCACTGATGGGCTCCATTTGCCCTGATAGCGTTTCTCCATTGTTGCAATGTCCTGGTGAAATCGCTCGCTGTGCTCGTCGCTCACTGCTCCGCAGTTCGGTGGAAAAAAATCTAGATGAGAGTGCAAAAAATTTATCTTTAGTGACATGTTGCAACCAAGGCTTGCATGCCTTGAGGAGGTTTTCCACCAACAACCTGTAGTTGTCTGCCTTGTTGTTTCTGAGAAAATTTATTGCCACTAACTGGAAGGCTTTCCATGACGTCTTTTCCTTGCCACGCAGTGCATGGTCAAATGCATCATCTCGAAGAAGTTCACGAATCTGAGGACCAACAAAGACACCTTCCTTTATCTTAGCTTCACTTAACCTTGGAAATTTTCCACGGAGGTACTTGAAAGCTGCTTGTGTTTTGTCAATGGCCTTGACAAAGTTCTTCATCAGACCCAGCTTGATGTGTAAGGGTGGTAACAAAATCTTCCTTGATTCAACAAGTGGTGGATGCTGAACACTTTTCCTCCCAGGCTCCAATGACTGTCGGAGTGGCCAATCTTTCTTGATGTAGTGGGAATCTCTTGCACGACTATCCCATTCGCAGAGAAAACAGCAGTACTTTGTGTATCCAGTCTGCAGACCCAGCAAGAGAGCAACAACCTTCAAATCGCCACAAAGCTGCCACTGATGTTGGTCATAGTTTATGCACCTCAAAAGTTGTTTCATGTTGTCATAGGTTTCCTTCATATGGACTGCATGACCAACTGGAATTGATGGCAAAACATTGCCATTATGCAGTAAAACAGCTTTAAGATTAGTCTTCGATGAATCAATGAACAGTCTCCACTCATCTGGATCGTGAACGATATTGAGGGCTGCCATCACACCATCGATGTTGTTGCAGGCTACAAGATCACCTTCCATGAAGAAGAATGGGACAAGATCCTTTTGACGGTCACGGAACATGGAAACCCTAACATCACCTGCCAGGAGATTCCACTGCTGTAGTCTGGAGCCCAACAGCTCTGCCTTACTCTTGGGTAGTTCCAAATCCCTGACAAGGTCATTCAGTTCACCTTGTGTTATGAGGTGTGGTTCAGAGGAGGAGGATGGGAGAAAATGTGAGTCCTGTGACATTGATGGTTCAGGACCAGAAGTTTCATCCTCTTCCTCTTCCTCGTCTGACTCAAGTGAGAATGATTCTGGTGCATCAGGAACCGGCAGTTCTTCTCCGTGTGGTACTGGGCGTATAGCTGATGGAATGTTTGGATAATGCACAGTCCACTTTTTCTTCTTTGACACACCTTTCCCAACTGGAGGCACCATGCAGAAGTAACAATTGCTGGTATGATCTGTTGGCTCTCTCCAAATCATTGGCACTGCAAAAGGCATAGATTTCCTTTTCCTGTTCAACCACTGGTGAAGATTTGTTGCACAAGTGTTGCAGCATGTGTGGGGCCCACCTCTTGTCCTGATCTCCAGTTTGGCAGCCAAAATAAAGGTGATAGGCTTTCTTAACCATAGTGGTTGTACTGCGCTTTTGTGATGCAAAAGTCACTTCACCACAAACATAGCAGAAGTTATCTGCACTGTTCACACAAGTACGAGGCATCTCTGCTCACTTTGGCTAAACAGAAATGTGTCTCTTTGCAAAATCAAACACTGACAAATAAGAGAGCACGACTGTATGATTTCTAGAGCTGATATAGGGCAATTTGTTCAGCAGAGTGATGTAAGCTTTGTTATGATTGCATCATCCATGACTTCTAGGAATAACATGATGCAATTCATATCATGTATGATGCAATACCAGCTTCAGATTGCATCATTCATTGTTTTGCCTAAAAAGCAAGTACTGTCCAAACCCAGTCATCGATTTATTCATAGATCCAGTCAAAGATGTATTTTAGTCATTTCTGGTTTAAATTGAGATCCCTTCCCTTTATAACTCACTTATCCTCCGCCATTCCCAAGTCAAGGGTCATATATACTGACCCAATAGCATATCTTGAAAACTAGAGCCAATCAACAATTTTAAGCATCATTTTCGTTCTCAGTGACCCAGAATTAGTAAAGTTTGACTACATTTATTTCAGAAGCATTTTGTCTGTAGAGCAGTGATATCGCATCCAGCTCTTTGTAGAACCAGCAGCTCATGGGCGCAGCACAGAGCGGCGGTTTGCCACCCACGCCTTGTGGTAGGCATTCTGTAGCAACTTCAGTTTGACACTGCACCGCAGTGTGTCCCAGTCATGGCCCCTTTCTGTCATGCATCATGAAATCTGTCTGTAGGTATCATAATTCCTATGGCTGAAGCGCAGCTGGGACTGGACAGCCTCCTCTCCCCAAATGCTGATGAGGTCCAGCAGCTCGGCATTGCTCCAAGCAGGGCAGGGCCAGCTCCAGGCACAAGCCTGGCAAGCAGGTGCTTGGGGCGGCCACTCCGGAGGGGAGCGGCACGTCCAGCTATTCGGCGGCAATTTGGCGGATGGTACCTCACTCCCACTCGGAGCGAAGGACCTCCCGCCGAATTGCCGCCGCAGATCGCAATTGCGATCGTGGCTTATTTTTTTTGGTTGCTTGGGGCGGCCAAAACCCTGGAGCCGGCCCTGAAGCAGGGGATCGCCTGATGCGTGGAGCAGGCCTGGTCACTTGGAAAGATGTGCTGAGATCACTGCATGCGTCACCGAGCAAACAGGAAGGGGACTTTCAAAATTCCAAAGGAATTTAAGGGGTGGGGCTCACGGTTGGTCACCTGAAAGCAGAGCAGTAGAGTTCAAACTGATGAACTGAGAGGTGAGAACAGGCATTGTGGGACACCTCCCGGAGGCCAATTGCAGCGCTATAATCGACCAGGGTGTCTACACTGGCACTGCAGCACCACAGCCCTGGTGCAGAAAGCTCTATGCCTCTCATTGGGGTGTTGTTGTTTTTTACAGCGCTGCAACTGCACAGCTTCTAAATGCTAAGTGGCTTGGCAGTGTATATACCTTGGGAGTTACACCGCAGAAAGCTGCTTTATTGCACAGAAACTTGCCAGTGTAGACAAGGCCTACTTGTTGGCCAAAAGCATGGGTTCAGATTTGGACTGTGCTAGTAACTTACACATAAAATCCTGTATTGATTCCAGGCCAAATGTTTCCATGTATAGAAAAACTGGAATATCCCAGAGCACATACCACTCTTGTATTCATACCACCTCATTGACTAATTCTTTTTGTACCAATCAGGCCCAGCCTCTTTTTGTGTTGCTGGAATTAACTCTAGTATAGCATTCATAGATTCATAGATTCTAGGACTGGAAGGGACCTCGAGAGGTCATCGAGTCCAGTCCCCTGCCCGCATGGCAGGACCAAATACTGTCTAGACCATCCCTGACAGACATTTATCTAACCTACTCTTAAATATCTCCAGAGATGGAGATTCCACAACCTCCCTAGGCAATTTATTCCAGTGTTTAACCACCCTGACAGTTAGGAACTTTTTCCTAATGTCCAACCTAGACCTCCCTTGCTGCAGTTTAAGCCCATTGCTTTTTGTTCTATCCATAGAGGCTAAGGTGAACAAGTTTTCTCCCTCCTCCTTATGACACCCTTTTAGATACCTGAAAACTGCTATCATGTCCCCTCTCAGTCTTCTCTTTTCCAAACTAAACAAACCCAATTCCTTCAGCCTTCCTTCATAGGTCATGTTCTCAAGACCTTTAATCATTCTTGTTGCTCTTCTCTGGACCCTTTCCAATTTCTCCACATCTTTCTTGAAATGCGGTGCCCAGAACTGGACACAATACTCCAGCTGAAGCCTAACCAGAGCAGAGTAGAGCGGAAGAATGACTTCTCGTGTCTTGCTCACAACACACCTGTTAATACATCCCAGAATCATGTTTGCTTTTTTTGCAACAGCATCACACTGTTGACTCATATTTAGCTTGTGGTCCACACAGCCACTATCCATTATGTTTTATATAACAAGCCTACATCAGAGTCTTACATGGGCATTGCAGTTACCTACTACACAAATGGAAAATGAAAGACAGACCGATATGTGAATGTGGAGAAGACGTCCAATACCCTGGTACAATTAGTGAACCACTGCCCTCTAAGATCTTTCTCCAGAGGGATGGCCTTGATTCATTCCATGTCACCAGAAGCCATGTAATGGATGACAAACCTGGATGTTGTTTTTCAAGTTGTTGTACAAAAGTCCTTACAGTCCTCTTGTTTGGCTATCATTAATAGATGGCAAATAGTTCATTTAATTAAAGGCTCTTTGCTTGCCTTTGGTATATATCTAATTCCCATGTTTATGTTCACAACAGTGAACATAAAGAAACCTCCCACATCTCAAATACTTTTTATAGTTCTTATTACATTTTCTCTTGTCCCAGGCCTTGTTTAATCCAAAATATGATCTGGTGTTTAAAGCACACGACTGGGAACTAGTAGACTAACCTACCTTATGGATAATGAGAGATGACACTGATATCTGGAAAGGACTAAAGAAGCATAAGGTATAAAGTATTATTATGCTGAATGCTTCAACAGTGAGAAACTAACCTCATGACTGAAAAGCAGTTTAATGTGTGGAACTGTAGGAGCTAGCATGGATTTTCTGATGAGAAGGGTGACTGCCCTTGAGAATGGAAAAAAAACAGTCCCACACCGTTCTGACCACATTCACTTTTGCTTACTCAGGAAGATACAATGACAGGCAGGGACTGGAGATGGGGGGAAGGGAGGATTTGAAGTTAATCTTGCCATTCAACTCTCTACAAGAATTGCTGTCAGCACAGTACAGTGACATGAGGCAGCGAATCAATCCAATCCAAGAAAGGGACATAGGATAAAAATACAAACAAGGAAGAAGCTTAGATCCTTTTGGCAAGGTAATCCAGATGTTTCAGGAGGGTGGAGGTTTACCGCTGCTTCTTTCCATCAGGAACAGAGAAATGCTTACAACACTAAGTCATTTAACTGTAGGATACCTCACACTCTCTCTACTCAGCGTGAATTATGTATAACTACTCAAAACTGATATTAGATTGTGTGCAGATGCCAGATCACGCGGAATTAGGGATACCTATGGTGACGATGGGGAAAAAAGTCAGAACCTGGATGTATTTATTGAAAAGAAGACTTATTGAAGTAGCTGAACTAATAGATCAATGCACCAAAGTTTATGGGTTCAAGTCAGCTGTCGCTGGCATGGCTATGGGAGTTATAATATTCTAGTGAAATCTCCAGATTTAAAAAAAAGAAAAGATTAAAATGCCTCTCTCACTTAATTGATAAACCAAACCTGAATCAATCATTTCTGATTGCTGACCAGGTCTGACGTTTGCCATATGTCTCTCGATTCCTAAACTCAGATATAAACCTCTGCATCACAAGTAGCAAAATCTGACCTGTGGGAATTTTGTTATTTAGTAGAACACAGGGGCACAAGAAAAAGAGGTCCTCATTTTGCCACCATTATTCACACTGAATAATAGCTTATTCATTAGTACATTAGTTCACTGTCAGGGAGGTACCCAAAGAGTGGCAGAATCTGGCCCAGAGACGGTATGCTTGCAAAACCTATTGAAGCTCTCATGCATGTGTGTATGTTATTATTAATTTAACTATCAACAGTGTGCTCTGTGGTGTATTAGAAACACAAGATGACATGGGGTCATACACTCAGTTTGGTAATTTGGCAGAACTCCATTGGAGTCAATGTTTAATTTTTTTAAACTCACGAACATAATTCTAAAATAGCTAATAAGTAATAATTAAATGTAATCTTTTTCACAGTGGTTGCCTTTAAAATGTGATTACTATCATGCAATTACTTGTGGAATGTTACTGAGGCATTCTACATTAATCCACAGGCTAGCTATAGGAATGCTTTGAACATGACAGTAAAGTTAATTTTATCTGCAAATGATAAACTCTCAAGAGTTTAAATTGTGATCACTATTATTACATATTATACATATAGAATGTAGCAAAGTTAGTTCTATTCCTAATATGCTCCATGCATAACAGTTCAGATCAAATTAAATGATACTAATAAGGAATATGTTTATACTAATTTTTATTCATCATTTTCCTAAGATGTATATTTAGTAAGTAATGATTACTGTACTCTTTAGTCTCCTATGCAATAAATAAGAAATAATCATTGGGAATACTCGTGTGTACAGTTAAGCAGTTAATAAGTAAGTGCAGGATCAGGGCCTTAAACTGTATTAGTGTAAATTACACCAAATTAAAAAAATAAAATAAAAATAAAAATATTTTTTTTAAAATGGCTACCCAATTACTGGAAATAAATATCAAAGTCAGATTTATCTGGACCTTTACATTCGGTTGTGTTTTCCAATATGATGGTCCATTAGTATACACAACAAATTCTAAGATATAGAGACTTCAATTGCTAATTAAGATAACCCAGGTTTGTCCCTGACAACAACTGAAGTAAATACGAATCACTTTCTCTGATATTTACAATATATATTCACAGTCCCTGCAGTATGAAGAACTTTGATTAAACAATGTAATAAGCAAAAGCACAGCAAATCAACCTGTTATACAAGAAACAAGAAGTGAGCATCTCCCAGGTTGTTACAAGCTAAGTGCTATCTATATACAAAAAAAGAATCTTTACACTATAGCCAGATTTCCAGAAAAGTGACAGTTATGCTAATATACATTAGCAAAATGTAATGACAATGGGAAACATTAGCTTCCCATCCTTTTCTGTGTGCTTTACAAAAGTGGAAAGTTTCTGAGACTATCTACAGTAATTAGAAGTCCCTGGTTATGTTTACACTGTTAGCAAGTGTAAAATATGATGACCTGCTGAGGATTTGCAAACAGCTAAGTTATAATGATGGATCATGGAGGGAGGACATGTAAGATTTCCCAGACTTCTGCTGGGAATACTTCAAAAGTAAAGCATGTTGTTTTCCCTTGGGGTTTATAACACCTCTTTGACTTAATCAACTTGCCTTTTTGCTCTCCAGGAGAAATTTCTCCAGTTTTACTCATGATGTTCCCAGTGTTATGATAGTTAAGAAAATCATCATCTTCCTTCATGGTAGACATTGGGGTAGGGTAGAAAATGACTCCTCTGTAAAAGTTGGTTCATTATCTTTGAAGAATGATAAATTGTAATCTCTTACAAGAGTGGGTTTTTTTTAATTTAATAATTCTAATAATTTAAAGAAATATCTTAGCTTTCACATTAAAAACGTAGACGTCCCAAGTGTGAGGACATCATGGCAAAATAAATAGCAATTTATTCCAAATTATTGGGGTGAATTATAGGAAGAAGCCTGGTAAAAGCAAAATTTGTAGTTAATTTACATTTTCATGGCATCCAAACAAATTATTCCTTCTCTGTGATGGGATAATGTATGCAAGCCATGCTCACTTATTTTATACAGTAACATTTGAACAGAGCTATCACTTACTGTATGTTTGCTCTTGTCTCTCAAAGAAATAAAGCAGAGAAATGAGTAATGCTTTATTACTGCCAGATCTTGCTCAAAAGTGAAGAATACCCACGGGCATAGTTTGAAACATTACTGTGGGGTAGGAGGAGCTTTGCCCATCTCACTGACACAGCCAAGAGAAAGCAGAGTTGAAGGGTGAAAATGATTCAAGAGAGCTACTTCATAGCCGCAGTATCTATCTCCCCAGCCCCAGCCCCTCCAGATTCATGGCTAGAGCTGGATGAATAATGGGGGGAAATAATCTAATATTATTTGAAAAAATTAATGGAGACAATATAAATTATCTGACAAATATGATTCTACCATCCTTAGGCCGGGGTGGGGTGGGGTGGGGGGCTGTCTCCCTCCCTTTGTAATAATACTGGTTGTATTATTTGTAGTGCCCACATGACCCAATCAGGATTGTGGCTTCATTGTTCTAGGTGCTGTGGGAACACATAGTAGATATAGTATCTTCCATGCAGAGATTACAATTGAGGGCTCAAGATATTTAGCATTCTGGTTCAATCCAGCAAATTATTTAAGCCCAAGTAGCTCCTCTGAAGTCAATGGGGCAAGTCAAGTGTTTGGAGACAAGCACTTTAGCTTTTTGCCAGAGGGGTGTAGAGTACTTAGAAGTAGGGCTTTCAAATTATTTAAAAAATTAATTGCAATTAATTGCAAGATTAAAGAAAATAATCATGATTAATTGCAGTTTTAATTGCTCTGTTAAACAATAATAGAATATCATTTATTTAAATATTTTGGGCTATTTTCTACGTTTTCAAATATATTTATTTCAATTACAACACAAAATACAAAATGTACAGTGCTTACTTTATATTATTTTGATTACAAATATTTGCACTGTAAAAAAGATACAAGAAATAGTATTTTTCAATTCACCTCATAAGTACAGTAGTGCAATCTCTTTATCGTGAAAGTGCAACTTACAAAATGTAGAATTATTTTTGTTAATAACTTCACAATGTAAAACTTTAATGTCTATGAGTCCACTCAGTCCTACTTCTTGTTCAGCCAATCGCTCAGACAAACATTTATTTACATTTATGGGAGATAATGTTGCCCACTTCTTATTTACAATTTCCCCTGAAAGTGAGGAGAGGTGTTTGCATGGCACTGTTGTAATTGGTATTGCAAGGTTTATGTGCTAGATATGCTGAACTTTTATATGCCCCTTCATGCTTTGACCATAATTCCAGGGGACATGCTTCCATGCTGATGACGGGTTCTGCTCGATAGCGATCCAAGGCAGTGCAGACCGACGCATGTTCATTTTCATTATCTGAGTCAGATGCCACCAGCAGAAGGTTGATTTTCTTTTTTGGTGGTTCGGGTTCTGTAGTTTCCGCATCAAAGTGTTGCTCTTTTAAGACTTCTGAAAGCATGCTCTACACCTCGTCCCTCTCAAATTTTGGAAGGCACTTCAGATTTTTAAACCTTGGGGTCAAGTGCTATAGCTATCTTCAGAAATCTCACATTGGTACCTTCTTTGCATTTTGTCAAATCTGCAGTGAAAGTGTTCTTAAATTGAACAACATGTGCTGGGTTGTCATCCGAGATTGCTGTAACAGGAAATATATGGCAGGATGCGGGTAAAACCACAGAGCAGAAGACGTACAATTTTTCCCCAAGGAGTTCAATCACAAATTTAATTTACACATTATTTTTTACTGTACACTTTGTATTCTGTGTTGTAATTGATATCAGTATATTTGAAAATGTAGAAAAAAATCCAAAAATATTTAGAATAAATTTCAATTGGTATTCAATTGATATTCTATTATTAACAGTGCTACTAAAACTGTGATTAATCACGATTAATTTAATTGACAGCCCTACTTAGCACCTTACAGGATCAAGCCTGTAGGGCCTGATCCAAAGTCCTTTACACTCAATGGGAGTCTTTCCATTGGCTTCAATGGGCTTTGGATCAGGCTCTAATGATAAAATTTTCGTAAGTGCCTTAGCAGCTAAAGTCTTCTTGAAAGTCAATGGCACTGATGAAAGTTTTACTCTTCAGGCCTGATTTAGCACTGTACTTAAGCACATGATTAGCTTTAAGCATGTGAATCAATGGAATTACTCACATACCTGTTTAACTTCAAGCACACACAAGAATTTGCACAACTAGGTGCTTATTTTATGATAAGATGCAATAAGAGAGTAACAAACAATCAGAGAAAAGGAGAATATAGAAAGATGGTAACTGTAATAAGATCACATGATTACATAAACAAGGTATGTGCACAGCTTGATGGTTCCAAATCATTTAAAAATCTTGTTATATAAATAAATAATTGCAAATCAGCTATCTCAAACTGTCCCTCAACTTAGCCATCACATTTCAAGTGGAAGTTGGTAGGAGTGCCAAATTTCTGACCACTCATGATTTAAAACAATATTGAAAACAAATGTATTGTAATAATTGTAAGACTGCATAACGTATACAGAACAGAAATAAAATACCACATTAGGTTTTCAAACTTCTTTCTGCCATCATGAGGACTAGGAATACTTTTTTTTTTTAAGATATATAACTGAGATTCTCACATAATCACATGACTCCAGGAACTGAGGCTTGAGCAAAAAAAGCAAACACCAAAAATCATGAGACTCGTGATAAAAGAGGAAGAGTTGGGAAAGCTAATAATCGATCCCATAATTCCTTCCTTCACAATTTGTTTATGGCCATTCCCTTTCCCCTGACTATGTTCTGTCTGATTTAGAGCTCAATGCAAAAGAAGCATGTTGAGCCAAAGCACTAAGTGTCAGCATCTGTGCAGAGACTTCTTCATAGTGCAGGACACTGTGCATTGTATTCAGCAATGTCCTGAATGAACTGAGAGAGAGAGAGAGAGTGTAAAATGTGCTCCAAACAACCTGAATTCCAGAGAGGAGAGGGGGGGCTTTGTCTGGCTAAAGGGAAGAAAAGGAGTTGTGGCTCCTTTAAAGATTTTCCCCATTCATTTGGGTCAAGAGGAGAAGGCAAAGGGGCATCACCTGAGCTAGGACAGACCAGAAGGGGCTCAGGTGGGCCAATGGCCCATGTGCACCTGCAGGAAGGAGGGTATTCATACGCTGTTCCCTCCAGATGGAGCATTCTTTCACCCTAAACAGCAGTTCCCACCCTCCCACCCACAGTATCAGAGTAGGACCAGGATTTTTGGTCTCTGGTGGGCATTGCGCTTTTTGGGGACTAGGAAGGAATTTTTCTGATTGGCTGAGCTGGGTGGGATTTTTCATCTTCCCCACAGCAACTCCGGGACCTCAGATCAGGAGATTGGGTTCAAGTTGCTGCAGCTTAGCAGGTAGCAGTGCAGGTGCTAATTCCATTGGGGTTCCAGTTCCCTGACAAACTGGAGTTGGAAGGAGACTTATGGGAAAGCATCTCCTATAGAAGCTAGGGAATGAGGTTGGGGCGCCTAATGTCTGGGGTACAGCAAGGAGATAGTCCCCTCTCCCCAGCCCATTGACCCTCATACAAAGGGAAGGCAGTGGGCTCCCAGTAATGGGCAGAGAATGGGTTGGAAATAGGTGGAAACGATTAAGGAAATAATGATAACCTGCACTGTACAATTTATCCTGGGGTAATTCCAGATGAGTTAATAAAGTTGTGATCTAATTAAACCACATCCCCTTGTATCTTGTCTTTTTTTCCTGTGTGGGTGGGAAAATGGGGTGTAGAGACAGGCACCCTGGGTGTAGTTGTTAAAAAGATCTGTGCAACTATTGTCTTAACAAAACTAAATTTTTAGATCTATTGTTAACGGAAAACCGACTTCTGCATAATTTGTTTTGCTTCTAAAAACTGCCTTATGCTATTTTAAAAATAGAAATAAGGCTGTGGATTGCCTGCCAGGGAAAAGCCTCACAGGTTTAGACTTAGCCCTTCTTTCCTTATTGCTACTTGCAGAGCTGTTTCTTTCAATATTTCTTTACATGCCCCCCAATTCCAAAATGGATTTTTAAAAAATGTGTAGTTCATGTTTTAGTTCAGTGCAGTAACTACAAATTATGGGTCGGATCCAAAGCCCACTGAATCAATGGGAGCCTTTCTACTGACTTCAGTTGCTTTTGAACCAAGTCCTATGTGCAGAGTGGTCATTTTAAAGATTCTGATCTATTCCAAACACCAACCAGGAGTAGCATCTTCCTCTGCTTTGCTTAGAGATGAGCTGGAAAAAATAGGCATATTATTTTAATTTTAGAAATTCAAGCCTCGTCCACTCTTTACCCCCTGAGCAACTGGAAAGGCGGAGGTCTTCCCATTGACTTCAGTGGACTTTGGATTGGGTCTTTACATTATAAAAGGTAGAGTTTCACCTTCCATACACAATCTGATCTAACTCTTCCTAAGTATTTTTACCTGAAGTGCGTTTTCTTATCATCATTTTCTCTATTCTGTGTAACAAACTTTCAGCATTACATCTGTCATCTGACTTCTTTCCCCCATCCCTTCTGTATTGTTTATTTACTTCAGTAGAATGTTCTGCTAATTAAATAGCTATACATAGCTAATATAACTTATGCTTGTTAACAGTCTCCATATTGTGCATACCAGAATTGAGACTATACCTGTCAGGGACTGGCTATTTCTATTTATCTTTCTGGGCTAAAATCAGTCTTTCCATCTTTCTACTTGTTGAGATAAATTGTTGATCAGACCGTTCTCCTACCCTGATTCTCAAGCTCCTCTTTAACAAGTCGTGTATTATAAGCTTCTGAACATCTGAATTCTTATGTTCATTTTTCACTCTTATGATTCAGTTTGGATCCATATTAACTTGTGAATTTTATATCTATAGTTAAGACCTTTCCAGCATTTTGTTGATGCTTAAGGGTGTCCTGTTTTTATCTCTGTTAAGCATCCTGCTTTAGTTGATGGCAAAAATGTTGATTAGCCAACACTGTTCTCTCCACCCTTTTAGCCACTCTAAGTTTATGCTTTCTACAGTAGATAAAAGTGAGAGTCAAAATAGTATGTCCAAAGTGCTACTCTCCCTGTCTTTGAACACACAAATAAAAAACATATTCTGAAGCCAAAGAAAAAGGCTGGGTGTCTTACATTTTTCTGTGATTGAGCTAAAGCCTCTTGTCTACTTAGTTCAATTGTGTTAACATTTCCATTACTGATAAATTAATAACAATTTTAATGTCTGTACCACCTTTAATCAGATAATCTCAGAGTGTTTTACAACATTAATGAATTAAGCCTCATGACACTCCTGTGAAGTGTGTGTATATATAAATTATTTTACATAGTGAAAGTAAGGCACAGGGAGATTTTAAATGATTCTTCAGCCTAATTTTTTGAGGCAGTTTAGCTTTTTCTGTGATGGTAGCTTTAAAGGTTTAACAACCAATTCTTCACACGCTACCATTGAAACCACATACAGGATATTAGAGAGTTGGTTGCATCTTAGTTGTGGGCTGCTAATGTATTATAAACTGCATACATACCTTTAACTAGCTCTTTCATCATAAAGTAACTCTCTGCCTTTAACTTTGTGAGAGATTTTCTCTTTGATGTTTATTCCTTATTTTGCATAAATTTGTTTTTCGGTTCTTACTATCTGCCATTTAATGCTCTGTCATTGTCTGTCAGTTGTGCTATTTTTATGATTATTTCAATTATGTCTTTTTTATTTCCCAGTTACTCAGGCCTTTAACTGTTTGCAGGAGGGGTTGCCATCAACCTTCAAAGGCAAAGTGTGAAGAGCGGATTGCAAACCCTTTTTACATTTATAAACCCAATATGCACTTCGAAAATTTGCATATATATTATGAGTTGTTACCATTAATTCATTTAATAAACTACTTGGGCTCCAAGTAGAATGTTCCTGGAAATCTGCACAAGGAAACACTTAAATAGAAGAGAGATCAGTAGTTATAGAGAATCCAGCCATCACTATTAAAACATCAGCATTTTCCACACCAATACTTCCTTTTCTAAACATAAGGAACACTGAACTTTTAATGGCAACCTCTGGATCTACTTATATCTATAGTTAAACCTGTAAGCAAAAGTTAAAAAATAGTTACCTATTTTTAATATATTCTCTCTATTACATCAAAGTAGATGACAACTATTGTATTTCTTTTAAATCTCTATTGCAGAGTTACTTTTATATAGCATAAATAGAGCAGGACACTCTAATCTCATAGATTGACCCAGAAGCGGTTCATAGAAAGCCTTGTGCCCCCCTCATGATTTTCTATTAAACAGAGTAAATGTTTTAAGGCCACCAAGTTAAAACCTCTATTTTTACTAAATGGCTACACCACCTACCTGCATTGGGGAGCCTATTTTTCAACCCAATTTTCTATGCATTTTCTTTCTTTATTATACACAACTGTTTATAAATGTCTGTGGAGTTTAAATTTCTGTTGGAAACTGGTTTAGCAGCTAGGTCTGACAACAACAGGTGAAACTTACGCCTGTTTCTGCAGTATCTTACCGTGCCCTTAAACTCCCTCCCATGCTTGAGAGTGACTATCCTCCCCAAAGGAGAGGTGAAGCAGCAATGTATTACCCATGCTTTCTGAACATTGCAGATATTGAAGACTGTACCAAGAGGAGATGGTAGGTTTCTAAATGTCCTTGGTCCATCAACTTCAAATGTGAGTTAAGGGCACTGAGCATTTTGCAGCATCTGACCCTTTTGCTGTGGGAAGGGCCTTTATCAAAGACTTCCAAATAAGACTTCTAACTATGGGGAAGTCTTTGAGAGTTGCAAAAGTTGCTCAGCTCTAAGTTTCTACAGCACTGTGAAGAACTACACACCATTCAGAGGATGCTTCCTTATTGCGGAGCCTTCAAACATGTTCACCCTCTGCAGGGTGAAACCCTTAAAGATTTCCACATATGGTAGCTGAGTGTTCTTCAGCAATGTGTTATGTTTGGTAATTCCTTCCATGTATGGTTTTAGTTATATCTATATATATATGACAAAACTCTGTAGAGCTGTTTAATCGTGCTCTCTGAAAATTTCACAGGCAGAGCGCCAGCCACTTAATTGCACTAATTATTATTCACGCATTAGCGCCTATTAGTCTGCACTTTTTTTTTTAAAGGGGTTCAATCAGCATTCAGATCTTGCTTGCTTGGCAGAATGTCATAGCGGCTTTCAAAATCTGGCAAAAAGCCTAAAAGAGAGCCCACTTTTGCCACTGGGACAGCTAATCCAGACATCATTATCGATCAAACTGACACATGCCTGCCAAAATGGTTGAAACTGTGTTACGGGGAAAAAAACAGGAATCTGAAGCTCCAGTATTTCCCCATCCTAAACCTGCCAAATGATGGAGATCAAAATATGAAATGGATATTTATATGGATGATATGAGTCTATATTTACAAGTATACTCTTGGGATTTCAGAGAGAATAACATGTATTTAATGATGCAACATTTAAAAATATATAAAAGACTATGGTCAGGAAATTCAGAAGAATCTTCCTGTATAAGCTTGAGTCCAAGCTTTGATCCTGGTAATACTGAATCAAAACATCAAGGTTAGACTGCTCCCTTACTGGTTAAGAATTTAGAGGTAAAAGGTAACTTTTGGTTTAGAGAAAAGGTAACTTGCCAACATAATAAAAGCACAATTACAAAAGCACCTGTAGTCATCAGAGCTTCTAAATAAATCTGAATTCCCATCACCAGGCATTGCAGAGGGAATATGAGGGTCATTTAACATTGTGGCTGCAGAACAGAGTGTGGTATATGTAACATAAAAGAATGGATGTTGTGTGTGAAACACAGAATGATTTTGATACTTCAAAGGCTAGATTTCTTTTTATGCTGCCTTTTTACGAAGCCATCCCACCTGATTTATTATTAATAGGGATGACACCAGAGTAGATTTGGTACCAGTTAGCAGCTGGCCTATGGTAGAATGCGGCTCAAAGCAAGTTGAGAGACCAAAGAAGGACAAATGTCAAGTCTCCATTGTTCTGGCTTGCACTTTGCCTGGTAACTTATTGTGTCTATCCACAGGTCTCAAAGCAGATCAACCATCATTTCTTTTCTCCACCAGCTGTGACAGCTTCTCTACAGGGCACCACGGGGCTAACTATAACCATGTGGAGCAGTATGTTAACAACTTTTTAGTGCCTTACTTTATGAACATAAAATACCATTTTGGACTAGCAGATGAGCAGCACATCTTTCTGATTATAGAGCTTCACAGAGCATTGCTAAGGATAAATGCTCATTGCATAACCTTGACAGAGAAATCGGAATCTCTCTTACTGTTCCTGTTTCCCAGACTAGCTTCAACCTCTGGATGTACTGGATAGCTAACTATTAAAGGACTTTTACTGACTGATATTCTGAATTGCATGATGGAAGAAATGAGAATAATATAAAAGTGAATTTACCTAGGGATGGGAAAACACAATTTGCCTCATTTCTGTCCCACTGGAGCATCATGAGTTTGAAAATTCAATTTGAATTGGGTTTGTGGGCCACTTAAATACTGAGGGGAGATGGGGCACTGGTGTGTATGTGGGGGCCAGGGGGAAAGCAGCATAGCAGGGGAGAGGAAAAATATAGTAAAAAAAAAAAAACCACTGGGCAGAAGGGTGGAGTAAAAAACAAACAAACAAACACAAACCCCCCCACAAAACCCCCAAAGACAGAGAAATCAGGAAAAAAGGAGCAGAGAAGGGGGGAGAAACACTCTAGTTTACAAAGGAGAGGAATACAGAGTATACCACTATGTCCCACACTTGTAATAGCTGAAAGTTTTTGGGTGGATTTTCCAACTCTAAAATATAACACAGGCTTCTCTTCTGCTAGAAAAAGCACTGAACAAAAGTTAAAATCACTCATGAAAAGTTGTGTGAACCCCAAATAATATTGCAAATTCAAAAGTCAGTGAGAGCGATTCACCCGTTCCTATACATAATTCTTAGAGCACTAGACAGGAAACGCTTTTTAAAGTACCTCCTGTCTCTCCCCATAAAACTAGAGCCTCACCTATGTCCAGCCTCCTAGACCCTTGTTTTTTCCCATTCTCTAGATCCATATCAAACACCAGTATGCTTTGCACTTACACAGCAGGGCAAGTACCATCACACATTATCTACCTCGTCTCAGACTCTGGATCCACCTCTACATTCTCTCCTTCAGCCAGCTCCCTCTCACTTCTCCTGCACACAAGGTTTGACTCCTGGTTTGTCTCCATAATGGTGATAACCAGATAAAGGAAAAAGGACAGGGACTGGTAATAAAACAGACAGGTCATGTCAGAAAGGAGGCCTGGGATAGGAGGAAGGTTTCTGGCACAGAAAAGAGGCAGGGTGAGTCAGGACTTACTCCAGACATGAATGCCAACCTTCCTGGTTTCCCAGCACCCAGAAGCCCTTCTCTCCATCACAGAGCATTGTGTTTAGTGACTCCCACAAATTCTTAGGAAGTTAGCAAGTCCTCTGGAGACATGAACCTGAAAATTAACCACTTTTGTCTTCACTGAACATTATTGCATCCAAACAGGCTGACTCAGTTGAACTGCTGAAGATTTCTGCTTTCAGGGCTTTTCAGAAGCTGGCATCAGGAATGCCTGTGATTGTAATTTGTAGTTCTAAATCATCTGGAAAAATGTTACATAATCCATCTGTGTATTAAAATAAGGTAACTTATCGTGCCCCAGTGGGTACTCACATGAAAATTCAAAGTTTGTCAGAACAGTCCAGTCCATTCTATATTTTTACAACTTGTCCATACACACTCTGCATATATATATATATATATATATATATATATATATATATATATATATATATATATATATATATATATATATATATATATATATAATTACTATTAGTAGTAGCAGTTAAGTGCTAATAATATGCTCAGTGCTGCATAAGACACAAAATAGTTTACAATGTAAATCAGAAGACAGACAGTAGACAGGACAGCATGGGGAGAATTAAAGAGGGGAATAACTGTATACATACTGTCCTTGTGAATCCTGCTGAAATCCTACGAAGAGTCTCATGTTATTTTAATAGCACATAGTCAGAAAGTATCATCAATTGTGGTTCACAAAAGGGCATGTCAGTGGCATCTGGGAAATGCCTTTTCTCAGAAAAGGAAGGTTAAAAAAATATAAGAGGAAAAAAAGTAGCTCCTTTTCTATGAGTTTGTCCCTGTAGTCACAGGCTTCTTATTTGCAAAATTGTCTTTTTAGATCCCTTTTGCTCAGTAGCTACTAACTACGCGGTCTTACAGGGTAAAATGTTCAAGTGAGTTAGGAGCTTAAATTCCATTGACTTTCAATGAGACTGAGTCTTCCAAATGACATTTGAGAATAAAATTTAGGCTCCTAAATCACATAGTGCTTTTGCAAATTTTACCCTCGCCGAAAGTTAATCTTAATCACTTAAGTCACTTTTGAAAATGGAATGCAAGTTCTTTTAAAGATTCTACCCACAGTGTATGTGGCATTTTTGTAACATGGCTAATCATTCTCCTGGATGAAGGTCACACTAGTACATTTATTTAATTTACTATAGGTCTACAAAATCACTAATTTCATGGGGATTAACAATAGCTACATTAATTATTGATAGTTTATAAAAAAAAACTTTTAAGAATGCTTCTAACTGTTCCTATCAGTGGTGTCCTTGTCTTTTCCCATTCCTTCCTATTAATTGTTACATCCATTTGTTGCACTTTGTCTTAAATCAGATAGCCCATGTCCCAACAATTGTACTGTGTGTTTGCACAGTGTCTAGAACAATCGGGCCCTGATCCTGAAAAGGGAGCCTTCTGTAATAATAATCCTGTACAAGAACAGCAAAGGCTGTATTCACTAAATCACTCGTCTCCCCTTGCATGTTATTTCAAATTTCTTATGTGTTTTTTGATTGGCCAGGGTGGGAAAAGGAAAGAATAAACAAACAGACGATGACCTTTATGAGTAAAACATCTAAGCATAAAAAGATTAATCAACCCCCGTCAGCCAGTCATTAAATCAAATAAGAGCTTTCCTTGTACTTTTAAAGCTCAGATTTACAGTCAGGCAAATTGTGTAAAAAGGCTGGTAATACAGTGACGCCCAAAGCCACTGGGCTTTAGAAAGCTGACAGTTGCTGTAAAATAGTCATTAAACAACCTCTAGAAGAGACTCATCAGCAGATGCCCCCAGGTGAAGGAGAGAGAAAGCAGAGAGAATGAAGGAGAATCTAACATCTTAGCATGACTGAATTAAACAGAGCATATTATGCTGATTTTCAGAGTCAGCCCAGTAATTTAATTTTCATAGCAGTTCCTTTGATTGTAGCAACCATTTTATGAAACATTTATAAAACTTCTTTTTTTTAATGTAGCACAGATCCCTTTTCCATTTCATTAAGAAAAAAAATCAGCATGTACAAAATTTGCTGACCAATAACTCTGTAAATGACAAAAACAAATGAAAGATTATTTTTAATGCAGTGATGTTGTGGTGGATAGACTGTAGCCACTCGGCACAATAATCTCAGCACAAATGGGGAAAAAAATCAACAAACTGTACATGGATATTACATGTCATATAGTAAAGTCATCTCATAAATCAGAAGTTAGGCTAATATATATGTGTGCGCACATATACTGTTTTTGTATGTAACTGTAGTTATACATATATTATATAGTCCATTGGGCCTGATTCTCTTCTTGCTTATACTGGTGTAAATCACTGAGCTCAAATGAGTTAATATGAGTATAAAACTGATGTAAGCAAAAGGAGATTTAGGTCTATACTAGAGCTGGTTGGAAAACTGATTAAAAAAAAAATCACAAAAAGTTTTGAAAATTTCAAAACTCATTTTTATTATCCAGGTTTCGACAGGAATGGGTTTTTTGTTTATTTGATTATTTTTCACAAAAATTTGTATTAAAAATTTCAGTTTTTGCTTTTCTTCTTCCCCCTTTATCCTGCCCAGTTATTCCCTTTCCCCGCTTTCCCCCAAACATTTTTCCAGTTTGCTAGTGAAACAGAGGGGAAGAGGAAAGAAAAAAGGACAGGGAAAGGAGAAACATGGCTGGTGTGTGTGTGTGTGTGTGTGTGTGTGTGTGTGTGTGTGTGTCTATATTTTTCATTTTCCAGTGTAATTGAAATAATGGACATTTTCAAACAATCCAAAATTTTCCACTATAGTTTTGAAAAAGTCAGTTTTTCAACAAAATTGTTTTATTTGGAAAAAATGTTGACCCGCTTTACAAGATGTGGGTGAAACACTCAGCTCTGACAGAGACTTCCTGTGTGATATCTGGCACATCACCTCATCTCTTTGTGCCTCAGTTACCCATCTGTAAAATGGAGATAATACTACTTTTCTCTATCTTGTGAGCACTTTGCCAGTAAAGATACACTGTACACAATGTATCTAAATTTTTATTTTATTTAAATATTAATTGCAAGATATATTAACAGTAAGTTTTACACTTAGAATAGATGTTAAATAATATAAAACTCTATATATGTTCAGAAGATGTAATTGCAGTGTACACAATGTATAAAGATACATTATACCAGCAAAGCACTCCTAGTATGGACACTACTTAGACCAGTAAATCTGCACACAATACACCACTGACCAACGTAACTATGCTGGCTAAAGTCTGTAGTGTAGACCTATGCTTAGACTGTAAGCTTTTTGGGCAGGGACTGTCTTTTACCTTGGGTCTGTTCACTACCTTAAACAATGGAGCCCTGATTTCATTTTGTGCTTCTAAGTGCCACTATAATATAAACAACTAACAAGAGTGTAAATACAATATGCTAAATGTAATATAATGGAATATAAGTAACAAACCATAGGTCATTTAACTTTACTTTCATCGGTTTCTCCATCTATAAAATGAGAATAATACTTATCCCTTAGTAAAACACTTTGAGGCCAACACATGAAAGGTGCTATAATTGCAAAGTACCATAAATCTACAGTATATTCATTTCTGCCAGGTCAGTGTTACACTGATAGCAGCCTAATGGACATATAAATTACACTATATATTGTGATTATTTTTGCTCTATCTCTTTTCATTTATTATATCCTAATAATCTGAAAAGCCATGTCAGTTACATTTAGAAAATGTTTATTAAACCTGAATAAATAGCCAGCAATTCTCTTATTTTTACTTAGGATTTATTATTGCATAATTCCTTGATTATATTATAGCATATTATACACTGCAATTACATCTTTTGAGCATGTGTATAGAGTTTTATATTATTTAACATCTATTCCAAGTGTAAACCTTACAATTAATATGCAGTAAAGTGCCTACCAATTACAAATTAAAATGCTGTGTAAGTGTACCTTTCCATAGAAAATTCCAGGAGCGTTTACATAAAGTTTCTTCATCTAACAAACACAAGCACTTCCTCTAATTACATCAAATACATTAACCCTTTATTTCCTGTTTTAATTAGTGGATTTAATTAGTAAACAAAATTGATTTTCCCATAAGTAAATTAAAAAATTCACGCTATAGTCTATAAAGCTGTTACTTGAAGCTAAGAATTTTGTACATCACAGCAAGGTAAATGTTGTAAAAGGCAGCATATCACAGATTTCACTGTACAGATGAAAGGCAGAGCACAGCACTATCTTTATAGACAGAGTTTTAGAAACAGAAAATTGTATTAATTTCTGTCCTATATTTCCCACAAGAAATGTGTTTTTGCAGAATTCATGTTTATATCAAAGAAGATTCTATATGCCACTAAGACAACAACACATTTTTTCAAGAGAATCTACACAGATGGACTGATAGGCTACAGCATAACTAAGAAACAAATTTATAAAACAAAACTTCCAAGCAACCCCAAAACAATGCTCACAAATTCCTGGTGCAATACAGTTAGGCACAATGTTCAAATAAGGCAGAATATTTTGCCCTATGTCAGGTGGGGATTTAATTAGAGAACAACCGGCGGGGGGGGGGGGGGGGAGGGAGGAGAAAGGGGGGGAATACCACATTAGTTTCTTTTACCATTTCCTAACCATTCCTTTCAAAGGTTAGCAGATTGAAAAAAGCACAAATACCAGGAAGTTAAGTTATGTAGCATACTGGGCTCTACTTTTTCAAAAGTTTAACCTCTGTTGCTAGTCAGATTTTTTTTTTTAAAAAGCTGCTGGCCGCAGTGTTATTTTTGATCAAAAACTTTGTGGATGTATATGATATTGCTGAGAGCCTATTGGCAGCTGAGCATCTCTTGCTGTAGTCTCCATCATTATTTGCCTGTCTTGTCTATTAACGAGCACTATCATCCCATCGTAGGATGACAGCTGCAACACGTACTCAGGCGCAATAAACAGCTAAATGAGGCGCACAGCAATTTCACTTGTCACCAGAGCCCTCGGCACGACTGGCTGCACAGCTTGATGCATAAATTCATGAGGCTGTTGCATATGATGGAGTATGCCTGGCTGAAAGAGGTGATGGATAGCAGGGCAGCTAAAAATGGCCATCACCTTGACTCTGTCAGGACATTTTTTAAACCTACCCTACCAGCGCTCTTGCATTCTTTCTTGGCCACTATCCCTCAGCTAGAGGCTTTCTAAGGTACTGATTTGAGACTTTCCTTTATTAAAGGTTTTTGAGCCTAGAGTCAAGTTTCTTCTGTTTGTTACTAGGTCATCTAAATGCAGTACATAAAAATTTCATTTATGGTGAAATTGCTCTAAAATAATCATATAATTGAACACCAAGAAGTAATAAAGTTAAACAATAACAATAGAAAGTCTCAATTTTTCAAAAGAAGTCTAAAATATGCTGGTTTAAAAAATTTTATATAGACACAGATCAAAATAATATATTTCATTATATATATGAATACATAAATAAAACAAGTTTTGTAAAAATCTGTAGGCAGGTTCAGTCATTACACTATGGAAACTGAAATCCCAATACAAAAATGTATACAGTTCAAAATAACATTCCAGAGCACACTGCTGAATCTAGGTTAATAATGCATTTTCTAATTAACCAATAGAATTGAATAAAGTAAGAATCCATGAATTAACCTGTGTCTTAAAAAAAGCTACTTGGGGCGTGATTGGGTGTATGAGAGACAGAAAAAAACAATTTGAACCAACATACTGGGCTTTCCAGAATTAAAACCAGAACTCCAGTTGCCAAAGGTGCAGTATTTGTTGCCCCAGTGAAATGTGTTACATCCCCTTCATCTATGTTACTGTAAGTCACCTAAGGAAGACAAATATAAAGGCAACAAAATCAATGAGGCAGTATCCTGAAAAGCTTTATGCATTAATCTCTATCACACAGAGAAATATACACCACTACAAGGGAAGGAAGTCACTTGTTCCCCAATAAAAAAGAAAACCCTTGGTAATAAGCAATTAATAAAGTTGTCATGATTAGTTATGTAACTATGAATCAGTGTTCACAATAAAGATGACCTTTTTCATAGTTTTACATATCTATGATTCAATCACATTTAAAAAATCACTAGTATGTTTAAGTCTTTACAACTATTGTGATCATTTTCTTAATGCTTTTATACAACATTGAATTTTAAAAGGGGGGAAATTTATTCTAGTCTGTACAAGGAGTGATCTGGGAGCAAATTCTCTGCCCACCCCCCTTTTATTATTCACAACCATTCCCATTCAGTCTGAACCTCAATTTTGAGTACTTCAAATTCCCCTTATTGATATTTGTATATTTTGCTTTTCTACTCTGATAATTTTCTCGGTATCTCCTACATCAGTCCAGACACTTAGGGCTTGTCTACACTGGCATGCTAAATCGGCTTTGCTGCGATCAATACAGAGGCATCGATTTAGCGGGTCTGGTTAAGATGCAATAAGTCAATGGCAGTGCGCTCCCCCCTCGACTTCAGTACTCCATCTACCCGAGAGGCAGAAGCTAAATTGGCGGGACAGCATCTCCTGCCGACGTGGATACCGCTTTAGGTCAATGTAAGCTACATCACTCAGGAGGGTGATTTTTTCATGCTCTGAGTCACGTAATTTACATCAATTTAAGTGGCAGTGTAGAACAGGCCTCAGATATAGCTTCCTCCCAACCAGCAGATGGAGACAGTACACTGCAACTTTATTGATGATGTCATCCCTTGTTAAAAACAAAAACAAAAGGGGGGGCACTAACTTCAACAGCAGACAAATCAATGGCTTCATAAACTCAGTTTGATACTTGTAATCCTAATCTATGTACAAGACAACAATAGTGCAAAAAAGAGGAGAGGAGAACCTGAACTATCCTTGAAAAAAAATTGTCCCATTGTCTTTGATTCTCAGCCTTTCCAAAAGCAATATTTTAGCATAGTTACAAACTGCAGTTCGCTCTCCTTCTAAGCGCTGACTCTGCTGAAGCCGGACCATCAGGTCAACATTTTCAAACTTGGGCGCCTAAAGTTAGTTGCCTGAATTTTAGAGGTGCTGAACTCCCATGGAAGTTAATGGCACCTCTGAACATTTAGATGCCTAAATATGGATTTAGGTGACTGATTTTAGATATGGCATAGTGCCATCTTGTGGACATTGCAAAAATCTATTCTTAAAAGAGGTAGGAGGAAGTAGTCTACAGAACAAGGAGGTATACAAAGTTTCAGGATTCTCTGAGTAAGATACACTGCATGAGTCTCTATTCTGTAATAGTTAAATAAAAACATTTCATTGAAATCTGAGACCCCCTGCTTCCTCCAAGAACACAACATTAGTCACTGAAATTGGACAATGTTGGCCTAACTCTACAGTGTGTTTGGAAAAAGCATGAAGCAAAACCCAAGTGGTTGCTTTCTAGATTGTCAGGAAAGAAGGAGCTGCAACTATGTAGTATTGGAGTCCTAAGGGAACCAGAGATGTTTCTACTTGTCATTTGTTGATATCAGCTGGCAGGTGAGTGGATTCTCAAACAAGTGATCTTGGTCTGCTAGCAAGCCCCTTATGTATATGAGAAATGACATCAACTGCTGGCAGTGAAGGCCTACTGAATGTTCTACCACAGTGGTTCCCAGACTGTGTATTACAACCCCAAATGGCATTGCGCCATTGGCAGATAGAGTCGTGGAGATCCCTAGAGTGCATAGGACACTATTTTGCACTGCACAGAGTGACTTCAGGTGTATGGTGTATGCAAGGTCATGATGCATGGAAGAAGCCATTTTTGCTGTACAAAATGGAATCCTCCACATAGCATGACATCGCAGGTACCAGATGTAGAAAATCAAAATGGTGTCCTCTATGTGGCATGACCTCACACATATGGCGCATGTAAGGTCACACTGTGTGGAAGACACCATTTTGCTCTACAAAATAGCATCCTCCATGAGACTAACAAATTTATTTGGGCATAAGCTTTCGTGGGCTAGTGGGTTCTAGCCCATGAAAGCTTATGCCCAAATAAATTTGTTAGTCTCTAAGGTGCCACAAGGACTTCTCGTTGTTTATGTGAATTCATGTAACTCAGGAACTTCCCAAATGCTATCAAAACTTAACTAGAAAAGAACTCTGTGTGTATAAAGCTTTTTACAAAGCATCCTTACGCTTTGTCCTAAACACAATAATCACGCTTCTCACTGAGAGATCTGAAGATCAAGCCTAAGGGCCAAATTCTTCTCTTAGTTACATGTTCACCTGTGTAACTGACAGCACAATTTGCCCTTAGGACTTTAAACTTGAGCTGATAGTCTATGGGCAGCCAGTGCACTGATCTGAGCACCAGAGTGATGTGCTGCTGTCAACCTGTGAATCAGAGGAACTGCTGCACACACATTGAGTGAGGAAAAAGATCCATGTAAATAGCTATTGAAACTGCTTCACACCTCTTTCTAGTAGGGATGGGCAAATCTGAACCTTGTGGGTTGAAATTCAACACAAACTTAAATAATGTTTAGATGCCAAGGAGACCGATGCCTTAGAAATACTTAAGACAAGTTGATGATTAATCAAGTTTGCCTTCCACTTAGGAGCAGAGATGGGAAGAGAGACATTGGAATGGAAAAAAAAATACATAAAGTATATACCAACCCCATTTACAGAGTACCCACTTGAGCCAGCTCCACTTTTGGGTGTTTCTTGTATTGCTAATATAGCACACACTTTTCTCTTGATAGAAAAATATATTCCAGTTTTTAAACGAAATCAACCTTACAAGGGAAAAAAAATGATTTAAAATCACAGGACAAAAAGTTTCAACAACTCAAATTAATATTGCAATCAGAAAACATTTTGACAGGAACCAGTGCCTAATTCCACATAGATTGGACATTTTGTAAAACTTAGTACACTGGGAAGTTATTTCCGCAGTCTTTGTTGTTTTTTGAATTGATAATGGAGAACATGGGCCGTCAAAATGTGTTAAGCAGGCTGAGAATGTGGGAAACTGTTTTAAGACTACGGAACAGATTTTAGAGCTGCAAACCATGAACTGGCTCAAATTGAGCCTACATACGAGTTTCACTTTTGGGAATCTCAGGGACGAAGTCTGCACAGTAAGGAAACTACAGACTTTCTTCCTTCAAACAGCCAACTCCTTCACTGAGCCTCCTTCCCTTACTCAGTCGCAAAACCCACCTTTCCCTTCTTAGTTCCAAGCTCTTCTCCTTTTTACTGTTGCCTAGCTACTAGATTAGCCTATAGAGCCAGCTGTCACAGGAGAGGGAAGGCTTCTCTCTGATGCTGCCCTGCTGGTGCTGGCGGGAATGTTAGGCACTTCCAGCCAGTTCAGAAAGCCCTGGGGATTTGGAGCTGCCCGGGGCCATATCTGATGCTTCCCCAGGAAAGAAGAGGTGCTAGCCAGCATCCCTCAAAAGCCCTAGTGGGAGGCAGACACTCTGTGCCCAGCAATAGATGTAAGAAGACCCTCAAGCCCTACCTGATGAAACCCAAAGTAATTGAGGGTAAGAGGTCCTAGGATTTAGTGTAGTGGGAGACATTTCCCCAGTGGCTTTGATTCATCTTACTTGGAATTCCAAAGCAAAGCTACGCGGAAGATCTATGGTCATCACCTAGCAAATGAACATCACCTTGCAAACACCAATATGAATCCAGCACATTTCACGCAACCCTAGTTAACAGGGGAAACATACCAATGGGCCATATGCATTTCAGATGATGGAAAAATATTCAACTGCAGCTCATGTAAAAGTGTTCATTAAACTGGGATGATATATGCTTTTATGGGAAATTAGTTAGTTTCCCATCCCCAAGTAACATGCAGAATAGACAGACAGCAGGCTGTACACATCCCCATTTTCATCAGAAGACTCCTCAGTCTACTCTGAGAAGAACAGTCTACTCTCTTCCAAATGCAGAAAAAAATCCCCTACTGTCTTTCACAGGCCAGACATTCTCCTTCTTTTTCTTGTTCATTATCATTATGTTGATGGGGGGACTGTGACACTGAACCCTATATTCTTCATAGTTATATTATGATATAATTATGATGCATTTTGTACAAGATAAGTCACGTGAGGTGTCATTGGAAAAGTTATGATTTGCTGAATATGATTATCCTAATTCTATGCAGGTATCATTTTTGTATCTGAAGTTATGAATATTGACTATGTAGCTGTATTTCAAATGTAGTTTCATCTGGGTAACACCCACTGGATAAGATGCTTTCAGCCTAGATAGCTGGCAGGAAAGTCCCTATTCATGATAATAGGCCATTAGGAAAAACAATAGGCCTTAGAAGAAGCTTATCTGTCACCTGGTGAGTCTTCCTGGGAATGCTCCAGACAGCCTGTTGGCTGCTATGACTCTACAAGGGCAAGTAACCAGGCCATGTGACTCTGGACTCCATCTTGGGATGTCGGTATTTTTCCACAAACTGGGCTGGGAACTGGTTTTGGAACAAAGGGTTCCCACCATATACTAGTTATATAAGGCAAGGAGTGACATCACCAAGACGCTCTTCACTCCTCACACAAGAGGACTCCTGGAAACACCTGAGGAACAAAGACTGAACTGGGAGAAGTGCTGGACCCAGGCTAAAGGGATTTCTAGCCTGTGTATGAAACACCTGGGGATTCCAAGCCGCAAGGCAAGCTTGTGCCTTAAAAACAACGAGGAGCCCTGTGGCACCTTAAAGACTAACAGATTTAATTGGGCATAAGCTTTTGTGGGTAAAAAACCCACTTCTTCCATGCATCTGAAGAAGTGGGTTTTTTACCCACAAAAGCTTATGCCCAAATAAATCTGTTAGTCTTTAAGGTGCCATCGGACTCCTCGTTGTTTTTGTGGATACAGACTAATATGGCTACCCCTCTGATACCTTGTGCCTTAAGAAGCTACAAGTCTGCCTGTACCATCAGCTAGGGTGAGAATCTGCTAATTCATATCCAATCTATCTAGTATATTAAGCTTAGGTTGCATTTTTGTTTATTTACTAGGTAATCTGCTTTGATCTGTTTGCTATCCCTTATAATCACTTAAAATCTATCTTTTGTTGTTAATAAACTTATTTTATGTTTTAATCCTAACCAGTGAGCTTTGACTGGAGTGCTTGGGGAAAATCTCTCCGTGGTTACCACAAGTGTGCATTGTTCTCTTCACACTGAGGGAGAGACAGACCAGATATTAAACCCATATATGGGCCAGATTTGACCAGGGCAGGATGGTACTGCTCTGGGGTCCTAGGCTGGGAAGCTGGTAGTTAGAGAGCCTGTGTGTAACTGCAGCTGGGTGTGTCCCTACCTGTGTGAATGCTGGTGAAAGTGCAGGTTGCAGGGCTTTGTAGCTTGTCACAGCAGCACAGTGTGAGAGGGAGCCCAGACTGGTGGGTCAGAAGGCTCAGTGGTACCTCAGTTCCAGATGGCACCCTAGGGAAACCCACCACAGGGACTTTGTTTAATTCTTATTGGGTATGGAGGGAAAGCAACATGAGAAACTTTTTTGGCTTTTCTTTATTGTCCCAGTTTCATTCTTAATTTACAAGTTAAAATATTCCCTTTGCAATGTAAATACATTATAGAAGCATCTGGGAGGGATATTTCCTGGACATATTAAAAAATAAATAAAAAGTAAAAAATGTACACTCTGGAGGTAAGGTAAAAAGAAAATGGCAGAAGGGGTTTTAGGTGGGGAACATGAGGGTGCACCACAGAACTCAGAATCACTCCCCATTTACTCCTTTCTCCCCAAGCATGGTTGCTCCCAGAGTTTCCCCAATTACTCCAAAAGCTCAATCTAGTAGTATTATTAAATATATGAGAATAAACACAGGAACTTTACTAAACTGTAACCAGCCCAAGAGAGTGAGTCCGGCATCCAGTAGAATTAGCCAGCCCCATCTTTGACCTCTGACTACTAAGCATGAGCATATTTGTCCTAAGGTTTCTAAAGTGAGGAACTGCAGTTCAGCGGTTACTTTTCTCCTGCAATTACAAGTATGGGTAGGGAGCCCAATGTTCTCACTTTGGACTCTGTGGTGGTTCAGTCTGAACCCTGGTCTCTTCTAGACAGCTGCCCACCCCCGTTGCTTCTCTATTGTTTGGTTGAGGGAGGTGGAGCATTGATCTGCGGCCTAGCTGGGGAAGAAGGTGGTGGGGATTAGGTCTGGTTTTCTGACCAGACCTACACTAGCTTTTCCTTTTTCCACCAGACCTTTCACCAGCCTCAACAAGCCCCTGGAAAATGGTCAGTCATGAAGAGTAAAATCACCTCAGGACTGGCCAGCTTCCCTCCATACCAGATTTCCTACATGTGTCCCTAGGGGTCCACAGCTTGTTTATATTCCTTGTTTATATTCAACAGCCATGATACAACCCAGAAGCCTGGAAGCATTTTTCTCCACTGTGATAGACAGGAACAAAGCCTTCTGGAGCAAGCAGTGGATAGAAAGTAAATAGGTTCTTGAGCTCTGGGAACACTAGTAGTGCTGCAGGCAGGGAAGCAGAGAACACAAAATAAATATAGTTAAAGAGGATAGAAAATATATTTATTTTTACTCCTTTAAGTTTTGTAAATCCAAAGAGGTGGTAAGGGCAATCTTAAATCCAGAAGGGCAGAAAACATCATCTATGCAGGCGACGCACTTGACTGACAGGACAGGAGAACTGATATGGGATTCTGAGTGATCTTGTATACCAGTGAAGGCTTACATCAGAGTTCAAGCCCCAAACTAGTATGAGCCAGCAAAAAAATTCACTGCCATCACCAGGAGTATCCAGACTAACATTTAATATATTTTTTACTATGCTTTCAACAAATATATGTAATCTCTTATCAGTCCTGACAGAATTACACACTTGGTGCAAACATACCAGTACAGTCTGGACCATAGCAAGGAACATGCTACAAATTTGAGTAAACTTGAGAGGAGCATTTTTACCTAGGTTGAGTGCTAATTGTCACAAGTTGCATCTCGCATGTACACCTGGTGTAAAATCCACAGCCCTATAACACAATGCAATGCTGCACATAGAGCAGCTCAGTATGTAGTATTTTAGCTAAGCATGAAGTTTTTTTTTTAAATGAATATTGCCTGGAAGGCACAACAAGAGAACCAGCACTGCACTAAATCAATATTCTGTCTTGCAAAACATATAACAGCACTGGGAAATAACACTTAATCTGAGCAAGACCTGGGTATGATGCATTCCTATCTCTATGGAATGCTCCCCAAGTAAAATGTTTACTTCCCTCTCCTTTCAATTTATACCTGAGACTATGGTCCAAAAATAATTAACTTGGAAAGCATTCATATATACAGGCTGTTTTATATGGTGGTATAAGATTTTAAAGTGAAAGCACAGTCATAGAAATTAAAGATGAAAAATAACTCAGAACATTTTGTCCAACGACTACCAGCATGGTCTCGTTCCCTACATTACATTTCCCAAACACTTGTGGCTCCTCCATGAACACTTGGAAAGGATTGTTATATAGGTTCTTATATTGCCCTGAGCACCATAGTATCTGAGCACCATTATGCTGCCAGGGCAGTGCAAACGGGCCTTAGAGTATAAGAGAGTCAGTATGTGTACACACAAACAAACACCTACCTTTCTTGAATTGAGATGACCAGAACTATACACATCCTGCAGAAACAGCCCAAAATTACAGTGGCTTTTTTCAACATCATATCACATTACCGACTCATGTTCAATTTGCTGTCTACGGTCACCCCCAGGTCTCTTTTGGGCATTCCTGTTTTACAAGTAAACACCTGTGTTTCAGGTACTTTCCCCTGATGTATTAGCTTGTCGCTACTATAGACTATATAAGGCTGACAAGTGAGGCCAGAAAGAGGATGATTTCTTCAGCCCCTGAGCAATCAGAATTCATTTAAAGAGGTGCTATATTATTTTACCGATTTACATTATGCCGGAGGGGGGGGGGAAACAGTCATAAGGGGGAAAAGGAGTGAGTAGCAAAGCTGAAGGTGAGGAAATGAGTCAATAGAGAGGAAAATCCAAGAGTTTTCAGTTTTCCATTGGAGGGAGATACAGCTAGGAATGTTAGATTTTCCTCTGACATTTTATTTTTCTTCATTGCACTATAGCATACATGTCCTAAAGGCATCCGCTTGAGAATCTGTTGTTTGGCTTGTGCCATTATTACAGGCCTAGTGTCTCTGATACATGATTGAGGCCTCACTCATAAGTAAGAACTACTATGAATTTAAACCACAGCCTTGTTTAATCCCCCTTTGCCCACACAGCCAGGAAATTGACTGGAATGTATTACCTTGTATGTTCTCCTTGATTTACTTGCATGTTCCTCTACTTGACATTATTTTATATTTCTTCATCACATTATAATATATCATGTGTTAAGAGCAGCCACGTCCTCAATTTTTTAGTTCTTTTTACCTGGGCCATTATTATACCTGTACAATAATATCCATTGTGTGATATAGGTCTGGCTCAAATAATGACTTAGGTCACCGCCTTGTTTATTTCCACTACCTGTGTACCAAGGAAATAATTGTGTGGTAATTTATTTGACATTTGTAACAGGACGGTAGGCTCTACGACCTGCATAGGGATGCAGGGCTTTTCTATTGACTCATGCTGTTAGCAAGAGCAAAAAGCTGCATGAAACCACTGAAGAAGTTTTTGACTCAGAGTAGTTGGTGTGACTTGTTCATTGCACCAGGATATAAGAAGTCTGTGTGCTTCTCTGATCAGATGGACACTCTGAGATGATCAGAGACAAGGACGCTCTGCAGAAAGTCATAGGAACAGCGAGGCTTCAAAGAAAGCTTAGGGTGAGGTTTATGAACTCTCAAGCATCGTTGTAGGTGCATTGCTCCCAGGAGATGAGAAAGACAAGTTGGGTCATCTGAAAGAGCTCTGTGTAGCTCAAAAGCTTGTACCTTCCACCAACAGAAGTTGGTCCAATACTTTTTCTCTATATTTGTGTTACCAATTGTGGCGGACCGTGTACCCCAGCGCCCCTTTGTGGCAGGGGCAGGATGCGGTGCCGGTGCCTCACCACTCTCAAGTCCTAACGTCCGCCTCTCTGCGGGCGGTCAGTGACGGCCTCTTGGCCTTTCTCCCTACTATCACCCCTATCTGGTGCGGTAGCGCAACCTAGCGGTCGGAGTCTATATAAACCCCCTTACAGGCGGGGTAGCGCAGCCTAGCAGCCAGAGTCCACATAAACCCCCTTCCGAGTGGGGTAGCGCGGCCTAGTGGCCAAAGTCCATATACACCCCCCTTACGAGCGGGGTAGCGCGGCCTAGCGGCCAGAGTCCATATAAGATCCCTCACGGTTCGGGGGTGAGGGGGACTCGGACCCACCCTCTCCACCGAGCCCTGACCCAGGGCCCTGGTAGTGGCAAGCTCTCCTTGCCCTTCGCTTGGCGGGGATCCGCCCACAACACGCCGAGCATCAATGCAGCGCTAAAGCTGTTTGTCTCTAGAGTTCGCCTGGGTCACTTCCTACCGTGAATACCAGTTTGTCTCTGGCGGGGGGGGTCCTCCGGTCCGTTCCTCCCCTGGGACATACTCCGTCGGGATCTCGGGTAGTGCCTCGGCTTGACTGACTCCCGGATCCTGGCTCGCAGGCCCTCCCTCTGCAGGAGCTAGCAGTGTGCGTCCTTCTCTTCTGGCGGTTAGCCCAGACTGATCTGATCTGCAGGCTTTTATATCTGTTCTCCAGTTGGAGCATGCCCAGCAGAGCTTCCGGGGCGTGGCTTCTTCCGCTAGGAAGGAAGGGTTAACCCCTGCTGTACCAGTGCGGGGCCACTCTGCCCCGTCACACCAATATAGTAAAACTCCAGGCAGTGGGTAAAGTTTGCTCTGATACAGCACAAGATTACTTAGTACAGAGTGGGAACATTATCTTGCTTCCAATGTTATCAGTAGACCTGGTTGAAAATTTTTGAACTAAGTATTCTTTTTTAAAAAACTAATCCTTTTTTGAAAGAAAAAGAAAATTTCAGAAATCAGTTTTCATATTAACCTTTTTTCAATGAAAACTGAAACATTTTCATTTTTTGTCCTGCTCATTTCCTGCATTTTCAGTGAGAAAATAGAAAAGGGGAAAAGGAGAATGGGGAAAGGAGAATGGTGGTAGGAGAGGAAAAGCCCTGAAAACCAAAGTGTTAAAATTTTCTCTCTCTCTCTCTCTCTCTCTCTCTCTCTCACACACACACACTTCTTATTGAAAACCATGGAACAAAAAAAAACACTTCCAAAATTTTGTGCTAACTCTCCTGATCATTTTTCAATCAGCTCCAATTTCAAGTACGTCTCCTTGAAGTCAGCAGGGCTTCTGGAGGAGAGGGGCGGCTGCCTCCTGGCTCAGCCTACACGGCCAGCCCAGCGGGGGGCAGGAAGAAGAAAAGAGCCTTTTCCCCATTACATTTCTACAAATGAAAAATAGTGAGGTCTTTTCTGTTCATGTAATATGGGTTCCATACACAGGCGCCTACTCCATGGGTACTCCAGGGCTGGAGCACCCATCAGCAGCCCCCCCGATCAGCTTCTCCCCCTCCGTCCCAGCACCTCCCACCTGCCGTGATCAGCTGTTCAGCGGTATGCAGGAGGTACTGGGGAAGAGGGGGAGGAGCGGGGGCAAGAAGAGGCGGGGAGGGGTGGAACAGGGTGGGGTGGGAAGAGGCAGGGGAAGGAGTAAAGGGGGGTGGGCTGGGGCAAAGCAGGGGTCGAGCACTCCTTTGGGGAACTGGGGAAGTCGGTGCCTCTGGTTCCATAAAAAAAGTGAAGAGGTATTTCACCAGCAGTGTCAAAATTGTTATACGTGTGGGAAAGAGGAACGTTTCCGAAAGAGGCGCTGCTCACAATGCCCAGGAGTGTCTGGCTAAGCCTAGCTGCAGCAGCGTGGGTATCTCCACACTAAGTAGTTATGCATCATGCCATCACAAACTGGCCAGAAGAACATGTCTAATTTGTCAAATATAAGAGAGAGACACCCGTATTCTGGAATAAGGGAGCTAGTACATTGGATGATTCTGATATTCCAGAATCATCCAATGTAAGGATGATCTGAAGAGAAAGCATTTGTTCCTGACATAAATGAGACTGCTGAGAGTGCTGGCAAGACAGAGGACCAGGAGAGTGCTGCTAATATGGAGGAATGGGAGGGAGCCATAAAGCAGTGGCTAGAAGGTGGAATGATGGACTGAACCTTTGCCCCCCAGTAGCTGTCTAGGATTGGCTTGTGGAATTGTCACATCCAAGCTGTGAAAAAATCCTAATGCTTAGAAATTCAGGACAATAACATGCTATCTGGACAAGCAAAAACGTCAGGTAACCTGGACAGGATGGTTGAGTGCCACTAAGCATAGCAACACTGGAGCATCAAAGGAGGAGGGCAGCCAGAGAGGCTAAATGGGCATAGAAGAAAAAGGGTAGGAAAAGGAGAAGGGGCTGAGCTTAGCAGAACAATAGAAATTAGCTGCCAGTTATGGATGAGAGGGGACAGGCCTACCTCCTGTCAGCCACATAAGAACGCCTTGGGAGATGGGAGTGGGACCTGGGAGAATTACACTGTGGAGCACGCCTGAGACTCAGCCTCAGTTTGAATGTCTGTTATTGATCTCATCAGAGGTGTATAATGAATAAAGAGGAAGAAAGACTGGGTCTGGGGTTTTCAGCTACAGGCCAGTGGTTCAAAGGCAGCTCTCTTTGCCAGGGAGGCAAGTAGTTTTCTGGGCTGTGCAGTGACTTTTAGGGCCTGGCAAACTTGACAGTAGCTGCTGCAAGACACAGTTTGGTTGGATTGTAAGAGAGAATAAAGGCCACAGTCAGATATAGTTCAAGGATACACATTTTTGCCAAAAAGTGATAATTTGCCATTCAAGCTAAGTGAATGGCAATTTGCTTATTTGCTGCTACTGCAAACCAAACGTTGATTGATTTTAGGAGGAGGAGGACTTCTGTCTAATACTTTGCTATTGTAACAGTGCCACAAGGACATAACCTGTAGTACAGTGAGGCACATTGCTGTGCTGCCCCATGAGCACTCCAGGGAAGGATTGGAGCCACAGAATTATTGTGGCTTTTCCACACAGCACAACATTACAAATGTATGTAATCTCCTACATTTCCATTCCTTTCAATATTGTGTTCTTTGAACCTTTGCCTGATACTAAATTCAAATAGCTTGTGTTACTAGCACCAAACCTCTCTACTGCCCTCATAATCTTAATTCCTCCACTTTCAAAATAAAAAATGAAGCAGGTCATACTCACCATCATGTACTGTGACTTACAGTTCTTTACTTTATTTCCCATACTAATTTTATTAGTATTTACATGCAGTAATACATTTTTTTTCATTCTTTTTACCCACACTTTGATACAGAACATGTCCATCTCATTTCTAAGCATCCGGGTTGGAAGTACATGCTTTGAATTAAGTGAAAGTTCCACCTTTCTCTTCCGACCTAGTTTAAAGCCTGCCTAAGCCCTTGCAGTCTGAAAAACAGGGGGAGGGGGGGATGTAGTCTTCATGCTTTCTATAGGCGTCTTTAATTTTCAGATTCCAGTCATGTCACATTAAAATAAAAAGACAGGAAAATTACTATCATCTATGATTCTTTTAATCTTTTTACTCTGGCATGACAGCAAACTCAAAGACACTACGTGGACCTGCAGAAACAGTATGAGGAGAGTTACTGAGGCATTGGTTCAAGTCATGCTATTTAGCTCTTTCTTTTTCTGTTGCCTGAGTTATTAAAAAGATAGAAATTCAATGGCTCCCTCACATACTCCCCCACAGCAAAAACCTCCCATTCTACAGTAGCTGTAAAAATTAAGAAGATTCAGAAAATAATCTGGGACAGAACACATTCTCTGTATCAAACCCGTACACATGGGCCATCCTTTTCAGGAAAGAACAATAAATGTGCTTTCCGCAAGACAAACTCAGTGGTAGAATTTAAATCCCCCTCTCTATACTGTTTTACATCCAGGGTCCAGTGAGATTTCTTTCATTTACAAAGAAAAATATTCTAGACCTTTTTGGGGGAGGTGAGAGGGAGGAATGCAATGTTTAAGAACTTGGTATTGGGAATATGCAGCTTTTAGTAAATGGCAAGGTGCGAAAGGCATCTGGGGACTATGGAGTACGATCTAGTTACCACTACTTACTTACCAACTTAAAATTGCTCTCTTCCCAAAGACAGGTGGCATCCCTTCCAGCCAAAGGGAGAACCAATAAATATCATGGCTGTGCTAGCCGGACATGGTTCAAAGACAACTATATGGCCATCGCAAATGCAATGGTTCTAATGGAAACACAGTAGACACTATTAACAAAGTCATCTGCTGCACAATGATTGTTTACCATTCTTCCATTTTCAGAGGCCCAAATGAAGACATGACTGCTCTCTCTGCTAACTGAGTGGATACAAAAAAGTTTAAAATTATTCATGACTGTTTTACACTTTATTTTGTTTTAGCTATGGAGATTATCCTTTTATCTCTCAAATCCTTTGCAATCATTTCCATTAATGCAGTGATAGCTCCCGGAGAGTGCAGAGATCATCAATCACACACTCCCCTGCTGCTTCACTCAACTAACACACTACTCATGTCCTAGTCACTGTCTGTGCTTTTAACCATTAGAAAATCTGTAGACTTGATCATCTCTCCTTCCCAGGAGTTAGTATTGATATGATAAAGAACCTGATACATTTGGTTGATGAACTTAAGACCTTCAAAACCACTTTTGGCATATTTGAATATTGGTTTTTTGTTTTTGTTTTTTTCCAAAATGGGAATAATACAAAGGAAAAGGCAAAACATTTAAGTGAAAATAAAGGGTACTATTTTTCTTGCATTGGTTCATAGCTTTTAAAAGAATGATCAACGTTCAGCTAATAATCATGTTTGTCAGCACAAGTTACCTATGGGTACAGGCCTTCCACAGCCTAAAATACAAAACCTGTATGTATTGTTAATACAAAGAAATGAGATCCTGCCAGGACTATGATTTTCACATTAAAGGGACTTTTTCAAATCATATTTGTCCCAAGACTATGATTTTGTAAAAGCAATCTTTCCAGAATCTAAGACCAACAGAAAGGTTTCTATGACTTTTTTTTTTTCCAAATTCCAGTGGAAATATAAAATTGTTAGATTTTCTGTTATAGAACTAACTCATGCAGCATAAGGCTAAAGTGGTCAAATCAATAAATATCGCTATTATGTTTTACAATACAAGGCTTAACGATGAAATAATTACTTACTCCTCAAACTGGTATAGACATTTCACCTTATTATCCAGAGCCCAATAGTAAAATAAAAGGAAAAACAAAGACATAGCTATTGTAGGTCTAACCAGGTACAGTCAATAAAGGGCTAGATTCTGCCATCTTTACAGATGCTGAGCAGAATCTTATTCCTTGATCTTGCAAACATGTATGCACATGCTTAACTTTAAGTATTTGAGCAGTCTCTCTGATGTCAATGGGACTAGCCATGTGCTTAAAGTTGAACATCTGTTAGTTTTTGTGGGATTGGGATTTGACTGCTCAAACCATCCCATAGATTTACAAGAAAAAAAAAAAAACTACATGGAAGAAAACATGTATGAGATACATTATAGATGGTGTTACTTGGGACTAGGACTCCATAGTAAAATATTTGGGTTGTTTTTCTCTTTTGTGTAGTCAAATGACTGAGAAATGTTTTATCTGCCTGTTCTAAAATTTACCTTCTATTAAAAAAAAAGATTTTTTAAAAATGAAAGCTTGTTAAAAATTAGTTAGGATTTTTCTTAACAGCTATTTGTGAACTGGCTAGTTGCTTAAAAAATTCAAACTGCAATATTATAAATACCATTGCTTTTACATAAACTATTTTGTCTCCAATTCCATTTTAATGAAAACATTTTTTGGAGACTCTGGATATTATTTTTATTGCAAATCATTTATCATAATAAGCCAAAATATTACAGATGTACACATATATTATTACCCAGTATGAAATGGTTTTGACAATGTACTATTTTAATAACTATTCTGTTAAACATTCCCATCCTTTTTAGTATTTAACTATAGCTTATATATATAAAAAAAAACCCTCAAACAATTGAAAACTGACAGCTGTATGAATTCATTTGTAATTGTGTAAATTTAGCAATTACTGACATGCAGTTTTCAGGTTATATCACAGTCTTGAAAACGTTTTAATCCCACCTCAAGCCAGGGCCGCCCAGAGGATTCAGGGGGCCTGGGGCAAAGCAATTTTGGGGGCCCATTCCATAAAAAAAGTTGCAATACTATAGAATACTATATTCTCGTGGGGGCCCCTGTGGGGCCCGGGGCAAATTACCCCACTTGCCCCCTCCCCCCCCCCCGGGCAGCCCTGCCTCAAGCCCCTTTAAAGAAAACCAAAAATACTTTTTTCGAACACTCAGAGGACTTTAAATTTGCAAACAGATCTTCACTTATGTCCCTATTTAGCAAAGCACTTACCGGTAGAGTTGGTCAGGAATTTTTCAACTAAACATTTTTTCATTGAAACCAAAACTTTTCATGGAAATGTATCAAAACTATCAGGTCCAGGATGGCATTTCTGGTCAAAACTAAAGATACCCACCCTCATCCTAATATAGCTAATCGCCTAGTAGCTAGGGTACTTTGCTGGGACATGGGAAACCAAGATGATTTCCTCAATCACCAGTTTATTGGCTATTTTACAGGGGTCTCTCTCTGAGAAAAATTTCAAAAGGTCTTTATTTTTGAAATCTCCAATTTTCATATAACAAGAAAACCATTTCTCACCCAGCTCTAATTAGGGGGTGAAATTCAACAATCAGTGTGAAACCAGAGATCCAACTAGATGATCATAATGATCCCTGCTGTATGCAGTGTTGTTGTAGCCATGTTGGACCCAGGATTATAGAGAGATAAGGAGGGTGAGGTAATATCTTTTATTGGACTGACTTATACTGATGAGAGAGACAAGATTTTAAACATACACAGAGCTCTTCTCTTGTCTCTATAATGATCCAGTCTCACTTTAAAATCTATTAATGAAGCACATGTTTAACTTTAGGCATGTTTTTAGGTCCTTTGCTAAATAATCCCACATCGTAAATGGTTTGCCAAACTGAGGCTCTACAGCTGGAGTAGTAGGGGTGTAAAAGGTGGTTTTAAGTCACCTTTGTACTTCCCTAATTCTGGGATGTTCAAACTTCTGTTGACTAGCTATGGCCCTAAGGGGTGCATGGGAAACCAGCAGAATAATCAGGCACCAAGAATCCAGCTCCTGACTTTATGCTCCATGCTATAATCTCTACATAAAATGAAAAATCCATCTGCTTTGCAACTGACTGCAGCAGAGGAAACAAAGGATCACTTTCCTTTCCATGCGTTCAGCTTCGAAGTACAACATTTAACTCCCACTTCCACATCATTCTGATAAATATCCTCAGTGTGTTACTTATGCTAAGGACCACAATGCGCCATGGTATATTTTTAAGCCTGGCTCACATGAAAGAATTGGGAGATTACAGTCATCATGTAATGATGAAGAGATCCATTGTGTTACCATTTTCTCTTTTACCTTAGTCTTTGTTATACGAATGCCACTGTCTGTTAAGATCATTTATTTTTTCCAGATTTTACTGTGATTTTTTTAATCATGAGAATCTGAATCTATTAGGAGGCTGAGAATTTATTAAACATTAAAATCCAGTGAAAATTCATTCCCATTGCAAAGACTGGAATCAGAAGAGAAATGGCATAGTGTATATTTTTGCTCAAGACAATGTTAAGAGAGTAACAAGAATAGGCAGTAATAGAGCAACATTTAATCATAATACTGGGAAAGATTAGTGCAGGGGAGGAAATAGTTCAAAACGAACCTTTGTGAAAACAATACAATAGCAATTTTACATCTTAAATCTTGGGTGCAGTGGTACTTATGATGTATTGACTTCTGAAGAATAAAAATCCTCCTCTAAGCGTTGCTTAAGAACGTTATATTCCCAGTATCACTTTTGCTACTTAATTGTCCCTCGTAGTTGAATCTAAGTTTTATAAAGAGTTGTGCGGCTCACTAAAAGATAGGAGTTTAAAATGTTCTGCTGGCATAACTTTACAAAGTTGATCACATTTATCTCAAAGCAAAATATTTAAATACAAGATTATTAAAGCTGTGTAAAAATATAATGTTAAAAGAAATCATATTCTGACATCACACGTTCTACATGTAAAAAAGAATGTTCACTTTGACATCATCATTTGTATTAATGAGGCAGAATAGAATATGGCAAAATAAAAAACCCGGTAAATATAACCTCTTGCGGTGTGGGGTAAGAAATAATGAAGAATGTTTATGAAAATATAGCAAAATAATGTGTACTGTGACAGTATAAAAGAAATCACAGAATAACAATCATGTTCTAATAGTCAAAGAAGGGAGAATTCTGTGCTGATTTACTGTACGATAAATATGACATGACAGAAGACCATCCACTAACCAAATCTTTACATACTTATGTCAGTAACTCTCTTTCAGAGTATTTGATAGAGCTGAACCCAGGCTTTTTTCCCCAACTTTTTTTTCTGATGCCCACCATGAATGTATTATCTGAGAACCAATTTCCAAAGTCCCATATCCCATAAGAAGTTACCTTCCATGTTTAGCCATAGTTTGTGTCTAGTTTCAAAATGCCAAGATTCTGCTCCAATTGTCTATTGATAATAACTTGTGTCTATTAGACGGCACCTGGCCAAAGAGGACTGAAGATTAATTGCTATGTGCCTTTCCTTGGGTTTTTGCACCATATTACTACCTTAATACTCTATTTTTACAAAATAAGTGCAAAGAGACAGAAGAATATGTTAATGTTACCTATATAGTTCCCTTTTTCAAAGCCTTCCTGGCCCTGCCATTTTTATACTATTGTGTTTTGGTCTCCCTGAAAAGATATAGGTATCAACATTGATCATTGCTGTAGATGAAGGCAGTGGCCTATGTTGCATCTGAGTCAATTCAACAACTGAATGCTTTCATAATGAGGAAAATGCAACAAATTTCTTCCTAAATTAAGAAAGCAAAGCAAAGCAAACACCACACATTTACCTTAAATCTCCTCTATGGATTTTATTTGAAGTGTAAATATGGCTAAAATATTACTACTGAGTGTTGGCCAAGTCATTTGTGAGCCTATAAACTTTGATTGATGAATACTAGGGAAGAAGGACTGAAAGATCTCGTACCTGACGATGATGTACTGAGTGACTCATGATGGATTACGAGGATGTTTAAAGCCTTAACAGCACTGCTTGTTTCTATGTAAGAGCTGATTTTATTACTTGGACCAAAGGCCACTGACATTTTGATTCCATAAAACATACATATATCTATCAGAACAGGTTTATTTTTCAGAATATGAAAAGTCACAATTAAGCCTGTGGGCAAACATTGTTGAACTGAAATAAAAACATTTCTATGAGAAAAATGATGTGATTATGGAAGAAAGGAGAAATGTAAAAGTTGTCAGAGGTGTATAGCATCTATTAACTGGTCTACAGTACATACTGTACTCCTGTCACTTTAAAAAGTATGGTGGATATCTGACATCCACTGTCCCATGTGACATGGAATCCATCAAATCCATCTATAGAAGGCATGTTCAAATATCCATTTAAAATTGCAAACACAGGCTCAAATGCAGCTGTGGGCACCTGCTTTTAGAACAATGGCCAATACTGTTGAATGGGCAGGATGAAGGAGGTTTAAAATATAACTCTCTATATGCTTTATTTTCTCAACAAAATACACTTAAAATCTATCTCTCTGTTGTACTGGAACCACTTTTAGATCACAAAGAGAGTTGCCTGGGTTTCCCAGGGCTCTTTAAAATCCCGCATGTTGGAGTTCCTTATGCTTGAAGTGAAATCACTTGGCTAGTGAGAGGTACAATTTCAAAGTGCTGGAGGTACCACTAGGGTAGTGTGAGATACCAATAAAAATGTTTGAAGTTTCAGGGCTTTGCACATCATATGATTTTCACAAAAATTGATTTTCCACTCGACATGATTCTAATTTAAAGTGATACGTTCAGATATATACATCTGCTGACATGAAAACTGATGCATGTATATTTTGATGCAAAAAAATATGAAATGTTGTAGGCACAATCCCACAGAAAATGAAAGTGCAAAGGTTTCCATGAAAAGCACACCACACATTTTTACATGCATGAAGTCCATGCCTCACTTCTGGACACAAAAATGACTTTGCATGGAGACAGAGTTCAGGATCCATCACACCTGTGTACTACCAGTATTGCTATATGGGCCAGGAACCTGGACGCTCCTACACACAGACTTGGAATGGCTAGAAGTATTCCAGATGTGACATCAGTTCCAAATCCTGAGCATAAAGTTCTTTGACTTTGTGCAAAATGTCAGAAGCTCGCAAAGATCTGGCTTTCCTTCAGTCATTCATTATATTCAAAAACTGCATTGTCTGGTTGTCAGCCATGTCACTTGGATGGACAAAAATATCCCAGTACAACATGCTCTCAAGCTCTCCACCAACACATAAAAGGGTACATGCCCTGACCCTACCTGGTGCCGCCACCCCACATATCCATGCATTTGCAGGACTGAGCCAAATCTGGGCTCTTCATTGTATGATGCCTGCTGCGTCACCAACAAACATGGTCACTGTGACTGGAGGAACAGTCCTTAGTAGGACCATGAGTGTTTGATTTGAGGTATCTGTCAACCTGCCGAGGCTCAAATGTGGGTGCTTTGCATGACAAAGACACAAAATGAAGCACATAAAAAGTTATTCATACAAGAAACTTGTGCAATCCATTTCTTCACTGTGAATAACTTTTTCTATAAACCTCAGTTTCATGATTTGATATTTCAGACAGTTTTCAACACGGAAAGTGAGGAGACATCAAATTTCTGTCAAAAGTAGGTGATTTTGGGAATTAAACAAATGACATCCCTCAAAATGAGGGACATTGGAAAGAGATCTAGAGGCAACCCTTTCATGTATTGGTATTCTGTGTGGCTTTCCAAATAGGGTGACATTATTCTCAAACACATAAAACCTGAGTATTCAGGTTTTATCTGGATGAAGTGTGCAATGGATGAGGATAGCAGGTACACAGGGTTAAGTCCTGTGGCCACTGCACTTGTCTGTGGTTTGGAATACACTTACAGCTACTCCCTGCTGTTTTTCTTACAGCTGTTAAGACCTCTGGATCCACATAATTATACTACCCTTCATACTGACCTATGGACAGCCCAGAGATCCCATCCATGAAATACATAGATTGAAAGGGTGCCTTGCAAAACTACTCCTCCCACATCACATTAAATATTTAGTTTACATGATGCAGAGAGCCAGACCAGAAAATCCTTAACGTAAGTGAGGTTCATCCAGAATGAACATTCCATCATAACAGTGGATAGCAGCAGGCATCTTAAATCTCCCTATAGTAAGCCAGCAATAGAAGAGTTTGTTGCCAGCCCGCACGTTGGCATATTCTTTTTTCAATCTACTGCACCCTTAACACAACCATGATAGGCAAATATACACACATCTTTCCCAAAATAATTGTACCCCTATGGATTCATTTTTGAAATGTATTAGAAGTCAATCATGACTGGCTTCTGCAGGAATCATGCTGCTAAAATCTTATACAATATTTTGAAAACATATCCCTCACAGTCTTTGCAAATTGGCTTACTTCCCTTTTTGGGGGGGAGGGGGAGTGTGTGAATGCAATCTCAACACCATATCTAAGTGCTATGGCAATCATTAATAGTTATCAGGTTATGTGAACAGATTATATAGAAACAAGTGTCCCCATAAATGTGTGTACACTGGAGTCCATGATTTAGTTTTCAATTCCACAAGCTGTGTTCCCTCATTCCCATGAGATCCACTGATCACTCAGGATTGTGTTTTGGGGCAATTGCGCCATTTTTGCACTGACTCATTATTTTGTAAGTGCCAACAAGCAGCCCATTCTGTATTACATGCCTGCAGGTCCCTGCATTCTGTTTTTAATGCTGGCATAGGCGGCGAGTTATATGGGCCCACGGTGCCCGTGCTCCACCAGTATTCAGGAATGTGGGCCTGGCTTCACCAATGTTTGGGCTTATATTTTCAGAGCCGTCCCATCCATAGGATGGGCCGGGACAACAGCCCCACGCTTCAGGGGGATGTGGGGTCCAGGGCAAACTGGGGAGCTAGTGGGGAACCTGGCACTGGCAGCAGCAAGCAACACGGACCCAGCCTGCCCTGCTCCATTCTTCCCTGCCTGTTGCTGCCCCTGTTCCGCCCTGCCTTTCCCCACTCTACCTCTTCCCCCAAGCCCCTGCTCTGCCTCCTCCCGCCCCTGCTCTGTCCCACCGCCTCCCGCCCCTGCGCTACCCCCGCCCGCTCCCATTCCAATCCTTCCACCAAGCCCCCACCCTGCCTCTTTCCAGATTCTGACTCCTCCCCTGAGTGATCTGGGAGCCAGCAGGGCAGGGCAGAGCAGGCTGGGACCGGGTCACTCGCTGCTGCCGGTGCCAGGCCACCCACTCACCACCCAGGCCGCCCTGGACCCTGCATCCCCCTGAAGCATGGGGCCCCCCAAATCGCAGGGGCAGTTACCCCGGTCCATCCTATGAATGGGATGGCTCAGCTTGGACCCATTCTGGGCACCACCAAAAATTATACAAACCTGGCGCCCATGAATGCTGGCCAAAGCTAGCTTGTTTTGATATCACTCGTGCTCAGTGGGCAGTCTAGTCAGGATGGTTGATGGCGCCCTTGAGTGTCATAGCTCCCACAGTGCTCAAGGTTGCAATGTATTAGCCTGAACACAAATATGAACTTAAAAGTGTACACAAAGTATTTATTTAGATAATACATGCATTTACCCATTTCCTAGAAGTATTTAAGTACGGTAACTGACATACATGCTGCACAGTCAGACTCACTGATGCACTTAGTGTTTTCTTGTTATGAAAAATTAGACTTGATTTATTTTTATAAAAATATGAACAAGGGGACAATTTTTCTTAGAAGGATGAAATATTCAAAAACAGACATTTGTTTCTCTTAGATACATAAAGGTTTTTAAAGCATCAGTTTACATAACCACTTCCCCTAGATATCTAGTCCTTAAAACATCCATTTTAAATCACTTCTGGTTGTGAGTTGCTGATCCTTGAAATATCCTTGTTTCAATGTCACAGGCTAGGTGTCCATTTGCCTTTCTTTACAAAAAAAAAGTAAGTAAGTAATGCTGTGGCTTTTGAGATATAGCAACGTGACGCAAAGTGACAAATAGGACAATATGTCACAATGAAATATGCTATATTACAGCATAATGCAATGCTGATACCTAAAGAATCTATAATATGAATCTTATAAGAAAAACCTTACTGCTGTACTTGAGTCCAGGGATTTTTCTGATAGATTAAAAGGCTACTGTTACAATCCAGCCAACTTTAACAAGGATAATCATTTATTTATAGTTTATACATGGTCATGTATTTTTGATGTATTCTTTTTACAATGATGTCTGAGTCAGGATTTGTGTGTGTTTATAAATAGACTTTTTTAATATTAGCTCACTCCTCTTGCCTGATGGTATCACTCAATGATATCACAATGTAGTGTTGTGTTTCCCATTTCAACACAATGGAAAGGACTGTGGCTTCAGGAGCAATGAACTGTTTCATCAGGAGCTACAGGCTTATTAAAAAAAAAACAGAGGCCCTGATTCTTGAGTCTGTCCATGTTCCACTTGGCATACCTCCACTGAGATGAAAGTGAAAGGAGGCATAAAACAGCCCTGGGAGAGGGCTGCAGCGGGTACAAGCCAGGCTGTTTGGGGGAAGTAGCCACAGGTGGGGCCACGTCCCAATCAGGCCACAGCTGGCCCTATAAGAGGGTTGAAGGCCAGAGGCTAAGAAAAACACACACTCTCTAGCTTACTTGAGAGAGAAGGACATGGCTGCCTGGGAAGCTGAGAAGGGTATCTAGGGTGGAGCGGTCCTGGGGGAGGGCAGAGGGAGCTGGGGAGCTCCGGTCTAGCAAAGCCCCAGGCTGCAGGCCAAGTTAAGGGCCCACAAAGGTACTGGGGCTGCAGAGGGGCAGCCCAGATATAGGCAGAGGCAACCCCCATTGCTGATGAGGAGTGGTTTATAGACTGCAGTCCGCCCCAGGGAGCAGGGGCTAGATGATGACTGGCAGTAGCCACTGAGGCAAAGTGGGGATAGAGGGTTGGGGGATCCCCTGGGTGGGAAGACCCAGATTGTGGGTTACTGCTGGGGGCAGAACCCCAGCGTCAAAGGGCATCGGGGTCCGGGAGGGACATGGGTCCCAGCAGCAGGAGAGACACCGGTCTGCAGAGGGCGCTCCGGGCTGGAAGAGCTAATTCCCAGGACGACCAGCAGGAGAGTCATCGCTTCACTACAAGTGGTGGAGAATGCGGGCATAAGCAGTCCTCCCCTGATACAAGGGGCAAGGGCAAGGACTGTGGGACTATTGGACAGATCCGAGAGATGTGCAGAACCAAAAGTGGAGACAGAAAGATGGACTGGTGTTGGAGAGCCTGTGTGGCCCGGCTCGCCAAGCAGCAAACGAGACTGTTTCAGCTGCTACGGGAGAGGGTACATGGACCTCAGTGGGAGCCAGGCACCTGGGGCAGGAGGCTGGTGCCAAGGCAGAAGAACTGTTGGGCCTGTGGGGAACCAGGGCACAGGAAGAGGGAATGTCCCTACGGGACTCGCAGGGCCCAGGCTAGCCCTGAAGGAAGGGCTACGCCAGAGACAAACTGTGGAAGGGACAGAGTGCCCCCTGTGAAGTCAGCAGGGGGGGCTCCAAACTTGTTGGGCCTGTGGGGAGCCTGGGCACAGGAAGAGGGAATGCCCCTATAGAACTCACAGGGCCCGGGCTAGCCCAGAGGTGGCCAAAGGAAGGCACTGGATGTGCTTCCTGTGCCAGCAGGGGGGCCATGTCCAATGGCCGTGCCCCCAGAGAAGGAGGGGGAGGCCAGAGGATCAGGCTGGGTCTGAAACTGCCCCGAAGCAGGGGTTAGTGAGGACCAGGACCCTAGAAAGGAGATTGTGTGGGGCAGAGAGACCCCAGACAAAACAGGGGACCCACGCGGGAGCTGAGAGGGCTACGGTGGGGACCCAGACTGTATTAGAAGGAAGCAGGTGGCTCCATATAGTGGAGAACCTGTGGCAAGAGAGGAATTCCCTGCGGGCCCAGCTGCGAGGGAAGCTGGGGCGATAGGGAGTCCCCCCCCCGTGAGTATTCTTAAGGGGGAGGGCATGTAGTGGGGTGGTCACCCCGCTCCTGCCCTGAAGGGCATAAAACAGCCCTGGGAGAGGGCTGCAGTGGGGAAAAGCCAGGCTGATTGGGGGAAGCAGCCACAGGTGGGGCCACGCCCCAATCAGGCCACAGCTGGCCCTATAAGAGGGCTGAGGGCCAGAGGGTAAGAAAAACACACACTCTCTAGCTTACTTGAGAGAGAAAGACATGGCTGCCTGGGAAGCTGAAAAGGGTATCTAGGGTGGAGCAGTCCTGGGGAAGGGCAGAGGGAGCTGGGGAGCTCCGGCCTAGCAAAGCCCCAGGCTGCAGGCCAAGTTAAGGGCCGCAAAGGTACTGGGGCTGCCCAGATATAGGCAGAGGTAGCTGGCCCAACCCCCGTTGTCGATGAGGAGTGGTTTATAGACTGCAGTCCGCCCCAGTGAGTGGGGGCTAGATGACGACTGGCAGTAGCCACTGAGGCAAGGTGAGGAGAGAGGGTTGGGGGTTCCCCTGGTTGGGAAGACCCAGATTGTGGGTTACTGCTGGGAGCAGAACCCCAGCATAAAAGAGCACCGGGGTCTGGGAGGGACATGGGGACCAGCAGCAGGCGAGACACCTGCAGAGGGCGCTCCGGGCTGGAAGAGCTAATTCCCAGGACGACCAGTGGGAGGCACTGCACCGGTGAGTCATCTCTTCACTACAGAGGCTTTAAGACATTATTGCATTGCTATTATTGTTGGGCTATCTAGGGTCTAATCTGGACACCAGGACAGGTTAGAGCAGTTTCAAGGCTCCTCTAAATTGCATTCAGCTACTGCTACCGCAAAGGGTCATTGTGACAACCGAGAATAGCTAGAACATAGTGGTGCTCTGGTCTCAGCCCTTTTTCCCAGTCAGGTTACCACTACATTTCCCACACTGAGGGCTGTGAGAAGATGTAGGTATAGTATCACCCTCTGCACTCTGTGCCTCTGGAGGAACATTAGAGTGTCTCCTGAGGGCTGAATCCAGTTGGTTCATGGCCTCCTTATAGAACCAGAACAGCTTAATTGAGGACATATACTGTACCTATGAATCACGCCCATATTTTTAGTACAAATGGCAGGCAATCAGAAATGAGAGGAAGCAGGCCCGTCGACAGGGGGTGGGCAAAGGGGGCAATTGCCCAGGGGCCTGGGTGATTTAAAAGGGCCCAGGGCTCCCAGCCGCTGCCGCCACTACTACAGCAGTGGCGGCAGCAGCCGGGAGCCCCGGGCCCTTTTAAATCGTCTGGGTGGACCACAGGGCTCCTAGGCGAGTGCGGGGTGGTGACCGATCCAGGCCCTGTGCTTTGGGGGCCCTGAGGGCTGGCGTGATTGGCCAGCGTGGTTGTTCCCAGAAGTGATGGGTCGGTCCTGGAAGTGACAGATACGTGACTTCCGTCCTGGGCCCCGCACTCCCCTGGAGCCCAGAATTGCTGTCGGCGGGCCTGAAAGGAAGTGTATAAAGCTTTAAGAGTTTTAATTAAATATTACTTTGGGGAAAAGTTTTCTCAAGTGTTCCAAATGCAATATATCACAGCTATCATAGAGTATATCTATCCATACATAAATGCTAAATTAAGAGAATGGTCAAGTTATATGGTTAAGAAATCAAAAATCAGGAAATGCCAAAGTTAAAATTGCATGTGTCACCTTAAACCTGCCCTTTGTTTGTATTACAGCAAAGTCCTTAATTATGTGATCATATGTTTTTTCTTTTGCTCTCCTATGTCCCCTCTTCCCATTTTTCCCCCTCCCCCCTCCTTTTTATCCTTCCTTTGTCCAGAAAATGCCTCTGGTTCAGAGCTCCAACTTGTATGATTTTAAAATCAAGAGTGTTTTACAGATAGAAAATATATAAAAAATTCACAACTGTACTAACAATATGGAATTCATCTGCACACAAGGATTCCCAAATTACCCATGATGAAGTCACCCGTATCTCATCAAGATAAATTCCAATACACTTATGATAAATTCCCTGCACACTGGAAAAGAATACATAAGAGCTGAACTCTTCTCTGACATTTATCTTCTCTTGTGAGGAGGGATAACTCACAAGTACTGTAGTCACAAGTGAGTTATTATATCTCTCCTCACAAGCAAAGATAAATGTCACAACAGAGATGAGCCATCATGTACATATGCTGTAAATGTATATATGAGTATATAAAACACGATAAATATTTCTTTTCCCTTCCTGTTTTTCAGGATTGAAATTGCTTTTGATTGCAGCTACAGAAAATTAAAAGGTTTTGGAAGTTGATGTTGAAGTGGCAGGGTTCAAATAGGACACTTTAACAATGTATTATATCATTAATAAAATAACTATAAAAATAATCCCTGTGCTTGTGTTTCAGAGTCTAGTGATTAGGCCAGTAGTCTGGGACCTGTGAGAACCAAATTCAATTTCCAGCGCCAGACTTTTTGTAACCCTGGGCCAATCACTTAGTCTTTCTGTGCCTCAGTTCTCCACCTGTAAAATGGGGATAATCCACTTTGCTACCTCAAAGGCTGTTGAGAGGATACATGTATTATAGCTTGAGAGGTGCTCAGGTACTATGGTAATGGGGGGAGGGCATTATATCCAGGAGTAAGACTTAAATCTAGATTTCTAAAAACAGAATTTACCCAATGAAGAAAATCTGCAAAATATTTTCAACACCCTCCTCCCCCCCCCCCCACAAAAAATAAATGTAAAATCTCAGGGTGAAGCTGAGGTTTTAAGTATGATATGTGGAGAAACTGAGGCCTATTCAGTTCTCCCTTCTCATCCAAAACTCCCACAGGCTTCAGCAGGAGTTCTGCCTAGCTGGGAAGTCAATAAGGGACTTAAGATCACTAAGCCTTTGCAACTACTTTTCTCCAGTGGGAGAAAAAGGGGAGATGGCAGGCGCAGGAAGTAAGAGAAAATAGTTTTCTTCCACCAAAATAAAATTATTTTTTTTGTCACAAAATAGAAAAAAAAAATCAAAATCAAAAAGCTTCTTTCTATTTTTAATGAAAATATGCTTTCCATTTTGACAAGCATTAATCTTAATTCATTGCTGCTTTGAGCAGTGTTAATTAACTATTGTCCAAAAAAAAAAAAAAATCACAGCAGGGTGGCAAAATACAAAGTGTTCCTGTACACATAAAAAGGCCATGTGCAAACTGTGTGCATACTCGGGTAAACTTCATCTCATAAGAGAGAGAGCTTGGAAAAATATGTGTTTGTTTCTCTACACAGTGGCCCTTTACAGGTGGTGAGATATGTGCATGTATTTTTAAATAGAGCAGCTGTATCTGCAGGTTTTTCAATGGGTAGCTAGTCACACCCACTCCTAGTTACCACAAATATTTTCAGTCATGACTAGATGGATATAATTTAATTTATGTAAAATGTGTAGTACATTTTTGTATAACCTGAAATGTCAGCTCCGAGCTTCTAGAATGTATCCTTGTATTCTTTATTAAAGTGAAAATTTAAGGACTCACCATTTCCTTTATTTATAATAAGGATTTTGAGAGGATTTGCAAAGGAGACTGCGCACCTCAGAAATCAGAGCTAGATAAGCAATGCTAAAATGATTGCGCAGATGTGTTTTCAACATGCTGCAAATTGATTTAACTAGATTCATAGATTCAGTTTCTAAAGCCAGAAGGGACCCTTATGATCATCCAGTCTGACCTCGTAATACAGGCCATAGAACTTCCCCAATAGAACTCCTAAAGCACATATTTCAGAAAAACATCCAAGCTCGATTTTAAAAATTGTCTGTGAGGAGGGCTAAGATTTATTGTTTTACGGGGGCTTGATCTGGTAACCTTTTCTTTTACAAACCTAAAAGAACACACATTTGGTAACTTTCAGAGCAAGAAATTCTCATGTCATTTACTTATTACATTTTGGAGGGTCGCCACTGAAGAGCAAAATTTCAGCCTTACATTTGAAGGACATTTTTAAGAAGTACATGTTATAAATAGAATACCATAAGAGTTTCTTTTTTCATTCTGTAATACATACTGTATCAAATCTTCCTGATCATTCCATTACATACAAAGTTTATATGTGATTCTGCACACACCTCACATATACACTGCCAATATCCATGTGATAAGTTTCAAAGTCTGTAACGATAGCCTTATCTGCTTTCTGCCTACTAATCTATATTCCCAGGACTACTCTAAACATTCCAAAACTTCCAGCACCTGCAAACAGAAGCCACAAACCAAAAAACATGCTAGAAAAACGTTTCCTTTTCTTCCTTCAAATGCGGATGAACTCCCACCTTCAACTTAAAAAAGTTACACGTGTTTGAGGTTCAGGACAAGAATTGAGGTGTTGTGGACTATTGACAGTTTTAATGTCTGACACAGCCTGATCCATCAAGACTAAAATTCAAACCACTGGAAAAGGGGGGATACACAGCTGTTCAAAATAACCCATCATTTGCCTCTAGCTCTGTGAGGTCCTGAGTTATTAGACTGTAATATTGTAACATTATTCTCTCCCCAAAACTGTTTAGGGAATTTGAGAGTTTTTAAAACGGATTAGCTATAATTTCCCCCTCTTTCTTAGGCCTGTATGATTAGACTTACCAGCGTGATGACTAAGACACGTAATTTTGACAAGAAGAGGGATATGAAATATAGGACTGTGATGGGACGTGCCTCACCACTGCAGTGCCTCCTGCTGGCTGTCCAGGGAATTAGCACTGTACCCTTTTCTGGTGGTGTCCTGCCTACTGTCACCTCTGTTCCTGGACCCACATCACTCCCAGGACTGCTGCATCCTCTTCAGTGACACTGCCCTCTGGCTGTGCCACACTCCATGTTCCCCCACCTTCCAGGGGGAACCTGCAGTTTACTGTCCAGCCACTCCCCTCCAGTGGCAAACTGTAATTCATGGTCTAGCCACTTCCCATGTGGCTCCAGCACCCTCCTTGCCCTTGTGTCAGGGCCTCAATCTGCAACCCCCAACAGCCAGCCAGGAGCTGTCTTTTGCTCTCTCAGCCTCTGTTGGCAACACTGCTCTGTCCAGGGTGCTGGCAGTTCTCTCAGCTCTTCAGGGACCCAGCTCTTCCTCCCTGGGCTCCCAACAGAGAACTCCCTCCTCTGCCTTGCAGCTCCCTTTTCATATGGGCCTGCTTTGCCCTGATTAACTGCTCCTCTCAGCCTCTCTCTGATTGGCTGCCTCCCACTCAGCCTCCCTAGGGCTGTTTTTAACCCCTTTTCTGCCAGTGTGGGCAGGCGCCCCATCACAAGAACAATAATTTTTTTAAATGTTCAAAAATATTGTCCCATTTTTCGGCCCCCTGGTAAAACACATAGCATTTACAAAATTCATATAGAGTGGTATTTAGGGTTTACTGTTATCAGTCTGGGATGTGGTGTACAGTAATCATTCTAGATCCAAGAGGCTTGAAAGAGATCTTCTTTATTCATGGATACTGTTCCAACTGCCTTTGCATGACAGAACATGGGCTTCTGCAGCACCCTTCCCCCAGACTTACTGCCTGCGAAGATAAACCACGTAACAGTACAATTGCCAATACCACAAGGATATGTTCACATGCTGAGATAGATGTGAAAATAGAGCTATAGTCAGACTGTTACCATTCATTAACTTACTGCTCAGAATATCCACTTTGCTGAAGAGAGAGGCACCATTCATGATACCAGCTACGTAGGACCCACAATGAAAGAAACTTCAGGTCTGATGCTGCCCCCAGTGAGCTCAGTGGGGACAAGATCAATCTCTTTTTTCTTAAATAGTTGCTACTCTATTTTAGTATTAATTTATTTTCAAAAGAACAACAACTATGAATTTTCAGAGTGCTAAGGAAAATTAATGCAGCTTGCTTTTACAGCAAATGGCAAAACGAATGGCCTAAAATGACAAACCTTACAGACTATTTAATTGCTGTCACTGACAGTATATGAAGAGTGGTACCAAATCATAAATCAGTTAAATACAACTGCAATGTAGCAAAGAATTTTCTGCATACACTGAAATTCTCACTTTTCACTTTACCTTCTGGTTAGACTTTATTCAGTCTTCTATTTCTATATTACAGTAAAAGCTCTGTTATCCAACATGTTGGGGAAATGGGGAGTGCCAGTTTATCGAATATTCTGGTTAACTGAGAATTATATTTTATGAATGGAATACCCCCCCCCCCCCCCCCCCCCCCCCCCCCCCCCCCCCAATTTTCAAAGAATTAGAATACAATAAAATGAATAAAGTATAAAATAGTATACAGGTACTTACCAATCCAGTAGTAGTACTGCACTGCAGAGTGGTTGGTTTCTTGAAGCATTTAGGTGTATACAGGTAAAGTTTTCTATCAGTAGGTTATCTTATGACACTACATATCACTATGGGTTACGCATGGCATAAAGCCAGATCACTAAACATACAACACTAAAACTATACTGAACATATTTAATCTTTTTTTGATGATTCAGAAGACACTTCAGAATATTGCAGTGCCTCAGGTCATCATTATCAACATCAATTAGCATTGTAGATGTAGACGGTTTAGGAGATTGGGCTGAATCTGTAATGACCCTATGACATGCCCCAGAAGCTGCTTTTTTGAATAAAGACCTGGTATCAGCTTGCTTGCTTGTCTTCTGCCTCTTTTGCATAAAAGTAGAATGCAGAATGTGCTGGGCAGTATACTAATCCCAGTTACTAGATTGAAGATTTGTATTGAGAGAGATCAAAAATGCCAGTTAATTAAGCTTTCTGGTTTATTGAGTGCCGGATAACAGACCTTTTACTGTATTTTATAGTAGTTATACATTAGAAAGCACAGTGAGCTACTCCATATGGGCAGCAGTGTATGAATGTTGCTCTATTGTGTTTTATCATATTCATGATTCACACAAGTTAACTGCTGCTGACAATTGTATTCTAACAACACTAAAACAGACAATTTCAGAAGCAAAGCTGAAGTTCAGGACTCCACAGACATGTTACACATGTTCTAAACCCAAGAGTGACATATTCAATCTTCTGATCAATTCGATAGCCTGACACCACGTATATACACTAGTGCAAATGTATTCTACTTGCTTTGCTGATTCTAAAGTAAATGGTAAAACACTCCAGATTTGTGGCATAACATATTGATGAAAGGCACATCATATTTGGTATGTTCAATAAGTAACCCATTCAGCCTTTTATAAGCCAATAACTTAGCAACTTACATATACATCCCAGCTCATATAGATAGATAGCCACAACAATCCGAAGGACTGAATAAATGAATATTCTTCAAAAACTTTTCATTAACTTGTTGACATAGCTATGGATCAATACATAACTCTTCTATGTGCAGGAGGATAGTGAATTTTAACAAAGTATAATGAAAAGGGGAAGAGAGAGTTTGGAATGACCTATACTTTATATATGTAAGTGGGTGTTTAAAGACTAATGAAAATTGAACTTTCCTGAAGGGAAGATTCTCAAGACGATGCCAGTAAATCAAGGATCTGCACTTAAGACAACTTTGTTCCTTGCTGCATTTTTTTCTCAGAACATGTAGGAGCTTCACAATATCTGAAGGATCACAGAATTATTTTCAGAACATGCTATGTACAGGGGATGTATCCATATACTAAACAATGTATTCAATGTGCCATGTGGATAAAATCCTGACCCCATTAACATCAATGTATGTTACAATTTATGGATGTACATTTAAAAGAATGTAGCAGAATTAGTACATAATCAAATCTATAAAGTGCCATTCACACCTATGGCTCTATATAAATGAGTCAGCTAGAAGAGCTTCCTCATAGCCTCAAGCTTCTAATAAGAGCAGAAGCTGTTGGCCAACCACTATTATTCACTTCAGTTTTATATCACATATATTGCATCCCTAACATGCACTGAATGGTGTAACCACGATTACTGTGAACTGTATATTTAAATACGGAGTGCTCACCTGTGTGCTAAAGGATTCATAGATTTTACTTCAAGAAACGACTATTATGATCATCTAATCTGATCTCTTGCATAACACAGCATATACCTTTTAGAAAGACATCTAATCTTGATTTAAAGACTTCAAGCATTGGCAAATCCACTACATGCTTTAGTAAAATGCTCCAATGGTTAATTGCTCTCACTGTTAAAAATGTGCATCTTATTTCTAGTCTGAATTTATCTGGCTTCAGCTTTCAGCCACTGAAATATCATTATGCCTTTGCCTGCTAGATTAAAGAGCTCTCTACGATCAGAAATCTTCTCCCTATGTAGGTACTTATACACAATGATCAAGTCACCTCTTAACCTTTGTTCTGATAAGCTATATAGATTGAACTTCTTAAGGCTCTCACTGGAAGGCATGTTTTCCGGATCTCAAGTCATTCTTGAATTTTAAAGAGTGAGAAACACATTAAACTTCTTTCCACAGAAATTTTTTCCTTTAAAAAAAAAAATCTTTCATTGCTTTTTTGAACAATTGAAAGTACATTTTTTTCATACATGGAACAAAACAACACCCAGCAATTAGATCATTGTTCTACTTTTTGAAAACATCCTTTAAAAAAATATCCCACAAAATGTTTTGTTTGAAAAAAATCTAGTTGGAAGCTTTGTGCTTTTGTGATCAGTTACAATAAGTTACAGAGGGTCCTGTGGCACCTTTAAGACTAACAGAAGTATTGGGAGCATAAGCTTTCGTGGGTAAGAACCTCACTTCTTCAGATGCAAGAAGTGAGGTTCTTACCCACGAAAGCTTATGCTCCCAATACTTCTGTTAGTCTTAAAGGTGCCACAGGACCCTCTGTTGCTTTTTACAGATTCAGACTAACACGGCTACCCTCTGATACCTTACAATAAGTTGCGTCACCGCAGTATCTCCCTTCTCACCTCCAGGAAAGCTAAAGTCCATGCACATTCATTCTAATCTTATGACTCACTCTCTGATTTTCATTTACAAACGCTGCTCCATTTGCCAGATATGAACATTTCAGATATAAGCAAAGTACAAAACTTAGTATAGCCAGCAGAAGGTACGATAAGTTCACAAAGAAATTGAACTCCTATACATTTTGTACAAAATACATATGCTCTATGTATCACTGGAAAAATGAGGAGCAGTACATTTTTCACAAAGCTGGATTTTGTTTGGAGTTTAATGGCCACTGCATTAGAAATCCTATCTACACTTTTTGATGTTTTGAACTACAGTTCTATGTTTTCCCTAAAATATAGCAGTTATTCACATTAGTGCTGTATTTCAGACAGCATATTGGCAGGTTGCCTGCCCAAAGTTAAATATTATTTTCAACATCATTTAGAAGGAAAAAGATGCTCAAGTATTGTTTAATAGTACAAATGATTGTTGTTCACACTTACAAAATTCTGGTTTCTCTTTAAGAGAGGTTCCAAGTTTTCCAGGCCCCCTTCTTCCTCTTTGCCCTCTTCTACTGCTTATGTGTGTGGCAGCTTTCTCTCCTCCCTGACCCTACCCATCTGTGTGTGATGAGCTGACCATGGGAGGAAGTGGTTCCTTTGGATTTGGAAAGGTGGATTTCATGGTCAGTTAACCAGTTAATCAGCAATAACTTTTTTCACTAAAGGCCAATGTCATGGGGTGGTTCTCTGAGAGTCTCTCTTGCCTTAGGTACAGACCACACTCACTCCAGGCCACCTTCACCACCACCATGCTTTATTACACTGTTCTAGCAGGCCATTGCCTGTAGTACTATTTACAACTCCCAGTCAACTCCCCACCTCTTGCTTCTGGGGAAAAAGAGAACGGTACTAGCAGCAGCCAGCTCCGCCTTCCTTCTGGCTCTCCACCGCTTCCCCCAATCAGGACCAAGGTACTGTTGTGAGTAAGGTATTGCAATCTGAGCTTAAAATAGCACTTACCAGGTCTGAGTGCTTTATAGAATGAGCAAAGAATCAGAAGTTAGAGATGGAAAACACCAATTCCATCATCGTTCTCTGTCACAGAAGAATCAGCTACAACAGTCACAATTCAATATTTAATATTAAGAATTAACCAAGGAATGAAAGTTTAGTTGTCTTGTTTTAGCCATACAGTGGTGGAGCATATACTGTGTAAAAGCAATTTTAATCCTTTTTTTAAACATTTGAAGGGAACCTCAAAGTCTCAATTCAGTCCAATATATTTTTTTAAAAATCCTATTGTTAGAAATACAACCTATGGCCCCAGTTCTGCAATTAAATGTGTACATTTCAATGTGGCTCCACACAGGTGCATGCTCGTACACAGAGACTTGCAAGCTCAGGGATTAAGTAAAAGAGGTTAGAGGGAAAATATTTTCTCTCGTTGAGTCCACTCCCACCCCTCACTTCCCCCCAGTTTCTTTACTTCATGCATTGACTGCTCCTTCTAAATAGTCAGTTTTACTGTCTCACCACACACACAGTTTCCTCAGTTTTTATTTTTAATTTTTTTAGTGTTTTGGTCAGCAACATGGAACTGAACATATTTTTTTTAAAAATAGGCAAATGCATCTGTAAAATTACAATAAACAGTTGGTGTGATCCTGGGAATCCCTAAATGCCAACTGGCAGAGGGTCAACCATACTCTAACTGGTCTCAGGCCTGACACACTCATCACTCCCAACACACTGTTGTCATATTATGTCTCTAAAAGGTGTCATGTAAGGTATCATGTGTAAACCGGTGACACACTGGTCCCAAAAATCATTGTGCGATGTATGTACAGGTTATGTACAAAGAGTTATGTGTGTGTGTGCTGAAAAATATGTTCTTAAAATGCATTTGGGAGGCAGTGCATATACCTAGCCTGCCCAAGAAAAAGAAATGTGTATTTTTCTCTTTGACCAGCTTGATTACTGGCAGAGGACAATGAAAGTACATTTACATATAAGATAAACAAATCTATCAAGCAGCATCTTAGCGAGCACACCGAGGGAAAGAGTCTGCACCCCAGCAATCCTTCTTGGCTCTTGAGGCAGAGACAATTGACTTTGGGTAATATAAGGGGAGCAAAGGGAAATCTTAGCTATTCATCATTTAGGAAACAGAGCCCTCTGGTTCTATGAACATTGGGTCCCCTGACCTAAAGGGCTGGAGATGCTGGTAACTTGATGTACGAAAACTGCGTAGGCAAAGATTGTAACTTGCTTAGATTAAGTTTTAGTCATCACGAGAAAGCATGTTTTGTTTTGTTTTGTTTGTAACCATACCATACCATACTTGCTTAGTATCACTTACACTTCTGTTCTTTGTTAATAAACATTCTTGTTTTATTACAGCCATCTCATCACTGTATATTGGTAAATGTTAGTCATCAGGTAACCTAACAGGCTGGTGTGTGCTCTGTCTCTTTGAAGGCAGCAAATTTATTTCTGTGAGAGTTCAGTGAGAGGGACTGCAGGGAGACATCTCTGGGGAACTCAGGAACTGGGGTTCACTGATTGTTATCTGCAAGGAAAGGTTTAGACTGGCAGAGTCTTGAAGATAGGGAACTGACACACCGCTTAGAAGCAGCAAAACTCTCACTTGCTGAGGCAGAGCAGTAACAGTGCCTCACAGTTCTGGGTGTCCTGAGTAGGACATCACAGCAGGGGACACAGGCAGGCACAGGACCTGAAACTACTTTTAACTTGTTCTTAAATTGACTAGTTTTCAAGTTGATGGTAAGCCTTTAACTTACTTGTCTTTGTTTTAAGAGGCCTAGGCCAAGAAAAAAATCAAATTGAAAATCATTTTAAAGTCTCCAGAAATCTCCAATGTCAAATGAAAATACAGATATTATTTGACATGCCTCTGGTCTAATTATCTGAGGCATTCAGATCTTGCAGTGAGTAGGCCCATATACTAGAAGTTTCTGGATGGATGGATAGATAGATAGATGGATATGCACCAAACCGCCAGCACAAAGTAGCCTTATGTTTCCTATGCTAGCTTCCCACCACCACTCCACACGGCTGACATAGGTGGCATGGCCTCAGCATTCCTAACCCCACTGATTCGCCACCTCCATATCAGCTCATTGTGGACGTTAGCAGCCTGTTGGCCAGTCTCATTTCACCACAGCCAGCCATCACTGGGGTTGTAAAGGTAGATTTAAGCCAGCTTTGTACTCTCAGTTACCTGAGCCACCCCTGAGGATCTGGGCCATTTGTAATTTGTTGAAACCTACTGTCATGGAAATATGATGCAAAGGCCTACTACAAAGCCCAGTGAAGGCAATGATAATACAGGCAGTCCTCGGACTTACGACACTTTTGGCTCCTGAAAATCGCGTCTTAAGTCAAAAACATCATAACTCGAATTTCCTATAGTAACAATGTTGGATCAAGCGTCAAAGTCGAAACCGACGTCGTAAAATCGAAACACAGTGACATTTTATAAATGTCGTAAGTGCTGTTCGTCATAACGCGAACAGCGTAATATTGGGGACTGCCTGTATTACCATTTTCTTCAGTAGATTTTGAATCAGGCCTTAAATGAATAGGACCGTCATTGCAGAATATTTCAGAAGAAACGTGACGCTGCAACTGCCTTACTGGAGCAGGTGTGATTTGAAACTAAGATGAAGATTGTGCATCTGATGAACAGGAGCATTCATCCTTCTTTTTTGTCACTGTATTGTGTAATTGTCATGTCAATGCAACAATTTCTGTTTAAATGTTTGCATGAAAAGTTCACTAAAATCAAATGTTTTCTGCAGTGTCTGTAGTGCACTCTTAAGTGGTATGAATCACAATTAGTATTAAAAATATAACCAAAAAAAGGTATGGTCTGAGCACAGTGCATCCTATTTGCTATGACAAAGACTTTGTTTGCAATCAGGACTGTTCAGTAAATTTTACTTTCAAAATCCAGACATTTATACCCAGATCCTCCCTAGCCCCTGCCCTGCATAAAAAAAAATTACTCCACCCAACCCCATGTACTGTATTTGTGCATCACTAAATCCAAAATAGTTATATGGGCTTAAATCAAATGTAGAGAGAAAAAAAGAAAAGAAAGTGGCACCTGCTCTATGTTGAGAATTTCTATGGCAAGTTTCAGACCAATGTGAATTAAAATGGCTAGGTTATAAATCCCTCGAAAATAAGGTTTATAATGGAAATGCTGACAGACATATAACGAGAGCGGCAGTAGCTGGCACCACTGTAATAAAAGGACTTAAATGAAAAAGATCAGTATGCTTCACAAAGGCTTGTGGATTTCAGGGTAGAGCTATATGCAAACTCAATGTAAAGATGGACGTTAATATGCCCAAGTCATTATGATACATGGGTGTCAGTTACAAAGAATCTCGACACTCAACTTCTAGTCAAACTGAAAGAATTTAAAGGAAAAGCACAACTCATAGATTCCAAGGCCAGAAGAGACCACTGTGATCATCCAGTCTGACCTCCTATATAACACAGGTCACAGAACTTCCCCCTAAAAACTCTTAAAGCACATCTTTCAAAAAAAAAATCCAATCTTGATTAAAAACTGTCCGTGATGGAGAATCCACCACAACCCTTAGTAAATTGTTGCAACGGTTAATTAACCTCACTATTAAACTTACACCTTATTGCCAGTCTGAATTTGTCTAGCTTCAACTTCCAGCCAATGGTGATACCTTTCTCTGCTAGATTGAAGAGCCCATTATAAAATATTTGTTCCACACGTAGATACTTATACACCATAGTCAAGTCACCCCTTAACCTTCTCTCTGTTAAACTAAATAGATTGAGCTCCTTCAGTCCATCACTATAAGGCATGTTTTCTAATCCTTTAATCATTCTCATGGCTCTTCTCTGAATCCTCTCCAATTTATCAACATCTTTCTCGAGTTGGGCACCAGAACTGGACACAGTATTCTAGCAGTGGCCACACCAGCACCAAATACAGAGGTAAAATAACATTTTTTGCCTCCTCAAGATTCCCTTGTTTATGCATCCTAGGATCGCATTAGCTCTTTTGGCCACAGCGTCACACTTGGAGCTCATGTTCAGCCATAGATGACTTGTGACTCTTTCATTTGGGGAGGCTTATATAAGCGCTGGAAGGTCCCTAGAAGTGGGGGGACTGGTGCTCAGACCATGTCCCCCCCCCAGCTCCAAGGCCCTGCCCCCCTCTGCCTTTCCCCCCTGTGGCCCCATCCTTGCTCTGCCTCTTCCCCTGAAGCCCCCCCCTCACACTTTACTCGCTCCTCTCTGCCCCCTCCCTCTCCGTTGCTCCCCATTAAGGCGAGAAAAAAGTGGGAGGCATAGCCCTCTCATTTTTAAAAGCAATGGGGCCATGGCCCCCTGACCCGCCCTGTTCCGGCACCCCTGAGCTGAGTTGCTCTGGCATCAACACGCACAGCAGGAGAAGGAGTCCCACAGCTGGGCCAGCCAGTGAGAGGCTGTGCGTGCTGATGCCAGAGCAACTCAGCTCAGGGGTGCCAGAACGCAGGGGAGGGGAAGGGGGCCATGGCCCCATCACTTTTAAAAGTGGGAGCAGGGGTGGGAAGAGGCGGAGTGAGAGCAGGAAGAGGCATAGCGAGGATGGAGTCTCAGGGGAAGAGGCCCAGTAGGGGCGGGGCCTCAGGGTGGAGCACAGGTAGGGACACGGTCCGGGCACTGGTGGCATCCCCCACTTCTAGGGAGCTTCCAGCTCCAAAGGCGGTGGGCCAGCGTGCTTCCAAATGGAGGTGATCCACACCACATCTGGCATTTCTTGCCCCCTGCAAGGCCAGCCTTTTTTTGGGAGGTTTACCCCCCGTCCCCCTTGCCCAAGCCTCTTATATGTGCAGCCCATGTGTTCAGCTGATTATCCAATATGACCCAAATCTTTTTCAGAGTCAGTGCTTCCCAGGATAGAGTTCCTCATCCTGTAAGGATGGCCTACATTCTTTGTTCCTAGACATATACATTTAGCCATCATAAAATGCATATTGTTTGCTTGCACCCAGTTTATCAAGTGACCCAGCTTGCTCTGAGTCAGCGACCTGTCCTTTTCATTATTTACCACCCCCAATTTGTGTGTTATCTACAAACTTTATTGGTGATCATTTTGTGTTTTCTTCCAGGTCATTGATAAAAACGTTGAATAGTGTAGGGGCCAAGAGCCAATCCCTGAGGGACCACACTGGAAACAGACCCGCTCAATGACAATTCTCCATTTACAATTAAATTTTGAGACAATGCTGAAATTAACATTGCCCTCTCCCGCCTCCCACATGATCTTTTTATTTATCAGATTCTTTCTAGTGCCTCAGCATCTGAACACACAACAGTATGTAAAAGTATCATAGATACAACAGCCCTTTACTCTGCACATGCAGTCCAAACAAAAACTAGGTAAAATATCCAAGGAACCGTATTCTGTATATTTATCTAGACTTTTATATGGACCCCCATCGTCTTAGTATCTGAGGACATACAGTATTTCCAACTCTTATAAGATTCCCTTCCACCTTGGATAAGATTTTCTTTCCCTTAGTAGAGGCTGCAGATTTGAATCAACCACTGAGCCCTAAAACATCAAGACTCAGAAGCCTCCAACTTAAATTCAACCAATAAGTTATTACCTAGAAAGTTAACCAAAACCAACAGCAGCAAATGTAGCATCCTAGTTTTGAAGTCCAGGGAATTACTAGGTTGACACAAAAATTCCCACTGAAAAACTGAAGCAATAACCTTGAACCACTATTTCTTAGTGTTTCAGAATTAAATGTTTCCTATTTATTCAGTGGGCTACAAAAGCTGACGATTTTTTTTTTATTTTTTTTTTTGGCAGCAGCATACCTGACTTGACCACTCAAAAATCCACCAGGTAGTAGTTATAATGTAGAGATATCTGATCACTTACATATTCCTGTTTTCAAATAATAACGAACCAGGTTTCTCTCAAATAGTTCCACTTGGTAATCCTTTCATGCCTATTCTGCTCCTGACACTGCATTGTCTACAGGGAAAGGGATGCAGAGTGAAAAGGAGCAGTTGTGTGTGTCAGTGTGTGTTCTTTTTCCATGCCTATAAAACCCAACCCAAACTGTCAAGGTGACAATCCAAAACGATAATCAAAACCACTTTTTACATTCCATCTTGTAACTGCCTCAGGCAAGTTTTAAAGGAGATGCTAACAAATCCCAAAGTATAGCTGGTATTAAATATTTGATATAACCAGAAATGTATACAATGACATCAAGCTTCTTTTATATCTCTCTGTAATTTCTATACCACAGGTAAACAGTCATATTTCAATAACAATGTCTTAGGTATTTGGAAATCTACATAAAAATCTGTTTACATTTTAAAAATGGCTCTGGTTGCACAAAGCAGCTACAACAACAACAAAAAGGGATTTTACTAGGGAATATTACCTCCCAGAGACATGCTAGGAAAAATATTTTCAAGTGGGCCTGTTTAAGTGTTTGTATCTTTTCTTCTATTTGATTTAGAATGATCTTATATTTATACTATGGACTGGTTTAAATTGTAAGATTTTCAATTAACAAAATAGTTTACACTCATGCCCACAGTCTACATTTTAATGTTTGCCCAAGACTTAGTATCTATTAAAATGCAATTCATTTTTATATAATGTCCTTCACAGGAAACACTGAGACAGTTTATAGAAAGAAGGAATCCTAAACTAAAGGGAAAAAAAGAAGGCTTAAGGAAAAATTTAAAGAGGTTACTTGGTGGCTCAGAAAGTGGGAGAGAGATAAATAAGGCAGCATAGTAGAAAGAGTGACCTTGCCCCCAACTCTTCAGAGTCAGAGAACAGAAAGCAAAGAGACCAGAAATCAATGGGAGTAAATGGTTATGGAGTAAGTGGACAGTAGGTGAGAGTGATAAGGTAGATTTTGAAAATCATGAGAGCAATTTTGCCTAATTTGGAGATGGGCAGGAAATTATAATTATTTGTATGACAGTAGTACCTACTGGCTCTGATACCACACCACATTCTGTACAAACACATAGTAAGAGACAGTCCCTGAAGAACTTACATTCTATTGAAACACTCAATTGAAAGAACAGACAGAGTGGGCAGGGAACCAGAGGCTCAGAGAAGTGAAGTGACTTGTCCAGACTCACACAGCAGGTGAGTGGAAGAGTCAGGAATAGAATTCAGGTCTCCTGACATCCAGCCCAGTGCCCTCGCCCCTACATCACACTGCCTTAAAATGAAAGTGATAGAGGATGGGTAGAGCGCAGAGAAGAATTTGCCCAATTAACTTAACTTCTTTTTTTCTACTTGTAGAACGTTAATAAGCAGACTGCTGGGTTTTTTCAAGTTTATTTGTTATTCAAATATACTAAAGAAACTTCTTTTACCAGTTTTTTTCCCTTTTCAGTGGATTGATAATACAGGATTCACCATGTGTATTAAACAGCTGGAAATAAAAAGGAACTGACAAGATATATGTAAAATAGTTTATCTGATTGCCTTTACTGTGCAATAGTCAGGCATACCACACACCCTGTGCCATTTTCATGCATGTTGAGATTAGATTGAAAGGACCAGAAGGATCCAAACTGATTTCTTGGTGAAACAACCTTTTTTCTAGTCATCTGTAAAGCAACATGCATGCATGTTACACCAGTGGTTCTCAAAGCCGGTCCGCCACTTGTTCAGGGAAAGCCCCTGGCAGGCCGGGCCAGTTTGTTTACCTGCCACGTCCGCAGGTTCGGTCGATTGCAGCTCCCACTGGCCGTGGTTCGCCGCTCCAGGCCAATGGGGGCTGCAGGAAGCAGCGCGGGCCGAAGAACAACGGCCAGTGGGAGCCGCGATTGGCCGAACCTGCGGATGCGGCAGGTAAACAAACCGGCCCGGCCTGCCAGGGGCTTTCCCTGAACAAGCGGTGGACTGGCTTTGAGAACCACTGTGTTACACTATAAAAATATATTATTATAAAATACGGAGGGTAATGGAGCTAGCAGCAACTGAGAAGCCTGGACAATTAGGTTTTCTGAAAGTGGTCAGACTTAGGGATCAGGTATAGTAGTAAATCCCAGAGGTGATGGTTTGCCACCAACAATGCCCTGCCATTGGTCCCTTGTGCCTCACATGTGGGACTTAAGTGCTCCAGGACCATAGAGGAAGGGCTTTGACATAAAAGGCCTAGAGTTGGCTATGGCCTTGACCTTGGTAATGTAACACTGATTTGCTACTGGCAGTTGCCTAATAGTGATGGTAGCATGTGGAGCATGGTTGTAATATGCTCTCACTAGTCCACCAGCTGCTCAGTAGGACAACTGTATTGTGCACTGACCGCGCTTTCAAGTGGTCTTTACAGTTAGTGTCAGATAGAGTTCTCTAGTTCACAGGAATTATTTGGCTATGGCTTGAGTCATGCAAGAGGTCAGAATAGATTATCAGAGCAGTCTCTTCTGGCCATCAAAACGATGAATCTTTGAAAAGAGTGCATTGCTCTAGACAAGCCTAAAAGGTCCCTAAGTGTTTGTTATGTTCATTAACGCACTTTCATCTAGTCCTGTTTCAAAGAGTGCATTAACAAACTGTTAATGTGCATCAAAAGGGTCCACATGGCAGTGGAGCACAGCAAGCTGGAGCAAAATAAATTCATATCCCAATTTGCTGCAAAATAAGCGTTCAGGTAGACAAAGCCTTACATCATGGGTGACTGTACCAAAGTCTGCATTTAAGAAGAAAAGGTGCAATCTTTAAGCCAGCTGCTGCCATCAGGGACTCTAAGAGCAGATATGAGTGATGCAAAACTGAGATTCTGAATACAGTAATACGGTAATTATGACAACCTCAATTGAGGGAGAGGTTATAGAATTCATCAGTTCCTCAAAATGTTTCCCTGCATAGATCCGCATCACGTCTATCTTATCAGGAGCGAGTCTGAGTCAGCTGACTTCCACCACGGTCCCTATCCCTTCAGAAATGGGACGCATAAGCAAACAACTCGGTCTGGCTCAACTGAAAAGGAGATGCAAAGTGGAGGGTCATCATGTATTGATGAAAGTAGCACATTTTGCCTCATCATTTCCCCCAGTGACCTCTTGTAAGTGCTGAACTTGCAGGGCAGCCAGACTGAGGCTTGTAGGACTCCATAGTTGAGAGCCACAGGGTAGAAAAGGCTCTGGGTTGCTCTGACAAGGAGAAGCTGAATGACTTTAAAGTAGCTGTGCAAATATTTTCTAAAGTTGTATCCTGTGCAGTCCCCTGTACACAGGGCTGCTCGGGGAAGGACTGCATGCAAGTTGGCCACACCTGGCCTTTTTATGTGGGCCATACAAAAGATGGACTGAAAGAGGATCCTTTGCGCTGGACTTTTTTTTTTTTTTTTGAAAATAGATTTGCAAAAGCGAGAACACATCACCTGTGAAAAACAGCAAGCGGTATGAAAACATTCATTTTCCATGAACTAATTCCACTAGAAATCAAGGGGATCATTCTATCATAGTCTCTCGTGTAGACATGGCCTTAGACCTTACAGCAGCACAGCTGTACCAATGCAGCTGCGCCACTGTAAGATCTCCTGTGTAGCTGCTCTATGCCGACGGGAGAGAGCTCTCCCATAGACATAATTAAACCACCCCCAATAAGCAGCAGTAGCTATGTCGGCGGTAGCTATGTTGGCAGGATAGCGTGTCCAATCGACAAAGCACTGTTCACACCAGTGCTTCTGTCGGTGTAATTTATGTCACTCAGGAGTGTGTTTTTTCACATCCCTGAGTGACATAAATCATATCAACAAAAGTGCTAGTGTAGACACAGACTGAAAATTAAGTCCAGCAAATAAAACTTTAGGCTTTCTCAGATAGTGGAGGAAAGCAAAAAACAGAGATTAAATAATTTAGGGGAAGCTGTTTCATAGTTTGTTACCAGACTTGGGGTCAGGCAGCTGCTCTGATAGCACTCAGAGTTGAATTGCAGGGTGTGCTCCCAAGTCCCAGCCTGATGCAAACCCCGTTTCCTGTCAGCTGGGGAGAAACATCTAGAAACGAATGTTTTATTTGATTTTCTTTTACAGCAGTGCAATGTCAGCCCATTCATTTGGGATCCAATGAAAAGGGAGGTGATATATGTGAAAATAAGGCTTCCCAGAGAGAAGTTTTTAAAATTTATTTTAAAATTTTGTATCAGCACTGTAGATTATGCTCAGTTGTCAGCCCCTGAAATAAATTGTGCCTACAATCTAGGAGGGTGGAGCATGACAGGTAGTGAAGTAGCATTTTCATTAACCAAAAAAAAAAAAAAAATCCTCTGAAATGTGTCAGGATGTGTGCAGCTCAATAAGAAGCCACAAGAGGAAATTAAATCTGGTGATATGGATCTTCTTGTTATAATTCCCTTTGGCAAGCACCAAACAACTCTGGCTCATAAGACTAAGGTGGTAACATTTCAATTATTCCCGAGTCAACAAAACTGTGATGTCATAAAGCATTATTACATCACCCCATAGGTGCTGGAACTACGGGTGCTGGGGGTGCTGCCACACCCCTGGCTTGAAGTGATTTCCATCATATACATGGTTTACACTTTGGTTCAATGGCTCTCAGCACCCCCACTATACAAATTGTTCCAGCCCCCCTGCATCACCACAGACTCAAGCAGAATTGAGAAACTGGAAAGAAGAGGGAGACCACCATTACTGAAACAAATACTGAAACTGAAAATGTAGAGAGAGAACATAGAAAAATATTCACAAACATACATCATCATACTGTAATATTCATAATACAAAAGGGCCCACGAACCCCAATCAGGACCAAGGTACTGTTGTGCTAAATGCTGTGTAAAGAGGTTGATATGGTCCCTGCCTCCAAAGGGCTTATTTTTGTGTACTGAAGACGTTCTTTACCAAATTTGCATGAGTCTGAAAATCCTTCATTAATAAAGGGGACAGCTTGGAGGTCAAAACACCACATTTTTAATACCTTGACTCCCGGGAGCTACAGATTCCATTCCCAACAGGGGTTGACTCAGTCCTTCATCCTTCCAACTTTTATAGAAGTCAAGGCCAGAAGGGACCATCAGATCATCTAGTCTGACATCTTGAATATCACAGACCATAACATTTCATCCGGTTATTCCAGTATTTAGCCCCATAACTTATATTCGACTAAGGTACATAGGTAACTTAGGTAAGTACATCAAGGTCCGTGCAGTACACGGTGTGTGTGTGCGGGGGAGGGGTGGGGAGGAGCTTCTTGGATGAGAGCTCAGTTTTCAAGTCTTATCTATTTCATGTAGCTATTAATGATTCCATGGTACTTCTGTAAGAAAAGAAGCTTACACAGGAATTTGTGGCCAAAACTTCCCCTTCACAACACTGTGGTGCAGTTGTTGCCCTGCCTTCCAGAAGCAGTTGCATGGAACTCCCTTTCTTCAAGTCATAAGACAAAATTAATTGGAGCTAGAAAAACTTCCCAGTGGGCAGGTTATTCCATAACTGCCTGCAACAGGGTTTCTTGCACCTTCTTCTGAAGCATCTGATACAGGACAATGTTAGAGATGGAACATTGAACTAAATGGAACACTGGCCTGATTCAGGCCTGGTCTATGCTACAGAGTTAGGTCGATGCAAGGCAGCTTACGTTGACCTAACCATAGAAGTGTCTACATTTAAATTTCACTCCCGCTGATGTAACTGCCCCCCTACACTGACTGACTCCTCTACTCTACTGGCTCCTCACCGTGAGCGGTGTAGAGTCAATGTTGATGCAGTTAAGTTGACACAGTGTCAGTGTAGACACTGCATGGCTTACATCAATTGTTAGTGGATTTCAGAACCCATCCCACAATGCTCTACACTGACAGTACAATCAATAAAAGCGCTCCCGATGAGGGCATGCACTGCTGACACAAGAAACAAAGTGTAGACAGGCACAAGAGATGTAATTACTCCAGTGGTTGTATGCCAACATATGTTAGGTTGACTTAATTTTGTAGTGTGGACAGGACGTAACTAAGGCAATTTCTATGCTCCTATATAACCTATATAAGGCCATGATCTAGAAAAACACTTAAGCACATGTTTAACTAAGGATCTGAGTAGTCCCACTAAATTCAATGGGTGTACTTGTGCTTAAGCACTTTGCTGGATCAGGACTATAGTTTGTATGAAAATCTTAGTGGCGAATTTGTCACTAATTGTCCTTTGGGAAGAGCTTCTCATCATGCTCGGAAATGCCAGTAGGGGTTCCCTTACCTCAGTCATCGTACATACAGTACAATAGTGGGCTGGGACCCTTTGTTTTCAGTCTCCAGCCAACTTCCACATAAAGGTTTTGCTAGAGAGCCTTAAAACTATCCAAATTGTAGCCATTATACACTGCATAGAACAAAGCTCTCCATTCTAATACTTTCTCTAATATAAGACTAGTATTCCATGGATCCTACATTAAATCTATTATGGGCAACCTTGTAAATCCCAAACATCTATAATGCATTCAGAATTCTTGCTGCTTAGTAGTGACATACAATAAAGAGAACATAGTCTTTGGTTAGAAAACATCTTTTGCAACATGTTTCTTGTGACTGCCTCATATAGTTGCTGCCTGTAAATTATTTTGTGGAAAATCCATAGTCTGGATTCAGAACTGGTAGCTTTTGGCATCAGAATTATCAGTTTACAGAGAGTGGGGGGAAAAAAACAAAATGAAACACACCCTCTGTTCCCCAGACCAGTAAAACATTGCATTTGTATAACAGTATAATCCTGTGAAGCACTAGCAAGATAGCATCATAGAAATCCAGCCAATACTTTCTTTCAGGATATAAAATAGACAGTGACTTATGTTGGAGTTACATGATGCTGACAAGAGGCGATAGTGATGTTTAGCAATAATAATATTGCTAATTACATTGCTATAATAAAGATATAATAAATAATGTTATTAGTTCCTCTCTAGCATAACTCATCCTTATGGCATTGTAAATACAGATAATATGGCTGGCAAGCATCAATTCTGATGCTTTACAACATAATGGGAAGCCAGTCTCTGGCCCAGTAAAAATAAAAAGGACCAAATTATTCTGTTGATCCACTGCTACATGGTACTGTAGCTTTGCCTGGTATTTTTGAGGAAAGCCTCACTGGTTAAGTCCATATGAAAGCAAAATAATATTTCATAATAAAAATTCATCTGTTCAATTCTAAGCTTTAACAGTAGTTTTCGGAGTTATTTTTTAAACAACTAAGACAAATCAGTCCTTCAAAAATGTCAAAAAAAGTATTTGAAACCCATCAAATTATTTTTGGAAACCATTAAACATTTCTTATCATTTTTCACATACTGAAGACAGTTTACAAAAGCTTCTTGCATGTATATTTAATGAACCATATTTGTAATCAAACATGGGATCACTTGTATTTCTGTAGCAAAGAAGCTGCAGTTGGCAAGTATATTACAGGCTAGTTTTTTGAAGGTAGCTTTTATCTTCATCTTGTGTGTCAAAAAGCTACAGTAATGTGGTATTTGCATGTATCACATAACCTTTAACCAGAACAAACTTTGACCTTTGTTTCTAGTTAACAAATGTAGTCACTTTCTTAACCCTTTGATTTTTTTACTCGCAATGTATAATATTGTTGATCACTACAATTCAATGAAAGTTTTCCACGAGTAATAAATGCCAATTTTTTTAAATAAAATCTGTGCCACTACTAAATTGCATTCATGGTACTGTTGGGCAAATGAGCTAATCCCACAACCATGGGGTAACAAAATTCTGTTTGGCAGTCAAAAGCACACTGATGATACCACTGAAGAGCAGAAACAGAATGGTTTCTTATCACCAGCACCCTACCACCGCCAATGTTTTCCTGAGTCAAATATTACACACATTTTAAGTGTATGTAGAGGATTACAAAAAATCCCTATGTGCATCTCCAGAGAGCCGCCACAAAGGGTTAAACAAAATCAACCCTGACAATACTAGAAACAGTTCTCTCAGTGTGTGTTGGTTCACTGCTCCACAGGGCATAGCAGATGTTGTGTCTGGTAGTAAGAAGGGCCCAGGAGGTGTGAGCTGTCAATCACTTTTTTTCTAACTACAGGCTGTGCTATGGATATGAAGCAAGACTAAAACAATCTGTCTCAGCTGGGGTGTGTGAGGTATCAATAACCCTTGGTAGAGGTGTCAAGAGCCTGGCTGGAATCAAACTACCCTGCTGACCAGCTGCTTAGCAAGTTAACAAGCTAGCATTCAGCATTCACTGCCCTCCCAATGCAACAATTAACACAACTGGAGAATGACTCTATTGAAATTCTTAAGAAGGAACCTCACCAGAGCTCCCTTATACTCACTATAGACACATTTATATTTTTAAAATATAAATATATACAGGGATAAGGTTCTAATAACTAAATGGGCTGGATGAAAGCTAAGGAATATAGTGTATTTTATTTGTAAAGGATACATTCAGATGGAATGTTATCAATAATTGCAAATTTGTATTGAATAAATAAAAATACTTACAAAGTATTTCCACATATCAGCATCATTATGAGCTGTACCTACTTGTACAATGGAAAGAACGAAGCTATTGTCAGACAAAATCCTCTTCAGAAGCCAAACTAAGGTAAATTTAAACAATAGGGACAAATAACAAAATGAAAGAGTTGTGCTGAACTAGTAAACTAAACAATAGCTGTGTAGCTGCTTGTTACATGACTGGTCATAGTATTTATGTAACAGCCAGATTGTAAAATGAACAGAAAAACAGTCTGAAAGTCTTAAACCACTAACATTTTACACTCCTGGGTCATATTCTATTCTCAGTTATACCAGCATAAATCTGGAGTAACTCAATTAAAATCGACAGAGTTATACCAGATTTACACCAGTTTAACAGGGCAGAATCTGGCCGTGGGTTTGTAGAAGTATTATTTGATTTTTCATTTTACAAACTGCTAACTCTAGCATGCTAAGTTAATGCTTTTCCTGAGCCCCACACACATATCTTTTTTGTTTTGTTTTGAAAACTGAATTACTTTCAAGTCCTTTCGTATTCTACATTACTTTATTTTCTGGTTTTGTTCTCAAGGGCATCAGGCAGTGATTATATACTGTTCTGTTCTGCAAAAATACATGGTGTACAGCAAAACATGAATATTAGCTTTAAACAATTTAATGTTGTTTGCTTTGAAATTCAATAATGCCATCAGCCCATAAGACCTCTTAGAGCAGAGCATTTCACACAGTGAAAGCTACTTTCTGCTACAAAAGCACAGCAGCTGTGGCTCCTGCAGATACTCTTAAAGACAGATATAATAAAACACTGGGAGGGAGTAGGTCGACACAGGAGCATGAAATGGACGAGATGAAGCCCCTTTGTCACAGTCAAACAGACTGTAAAGTTACTATAGTAACATACAGTATTAAGCTCCAGGTGGATTGACTTAATGTTGCCTAAACAGAAAAAAGGTTAACAAAAACCAAACCAATAATTACACTCTTTCTGCCAAAATGTTTTCCAAGATGTTATTATTTTTGATTTAACCAAAAGCAGGATGCAGGCTGTTCTCTAATCTGGCGGGTACCACTACTTAGAAGTTTAGAGCAAAAGCCAAGTTGTGAAAAAAGAATATGGACAATTCTACTATTCCCATGATTGACACAGTAGTGAAATGCAGGCAAGAGACGGAGGCAGAATATAACTGTCTTGAATGAGTCCTTAGCTCTTCAGGAGCTGGCCAAATCTTTCCTGGTGTGAGAAACCTAAACACATTATGGTGTTCAAAATCATCCTGATCTCCGACACACGCTAATCACTATGGCATTATAGATAGAAATATTTTAATATTTTCCCCCATTGATTAAAACTAGAGTTGCTTGACTTTGCCATACTTTCCCCCCCCCCCAAAAGGCCTTGGACTCCCCTCCTTTTATCCTTAGTTGTGTTTTTGTTGGATGGATAAGAGGATGTTCTCAACATCTTCCCAACTGGCCCTCCCCAATGTTGAAGGTATAGACAGCTCCTCCACACTAGTTCTTTAGATGCTCATCAAGGTTGTCTCTCTCTCTCACAAATCCCTCCCAGTAAGGATTTTCAGGGGGATCAGACTATTCCTGTTCCCGTACTGTAGCAGCAGGAGCAGAAAGGCTCCTCCCAGTACAATTTTTGCTGCAATGGCCATTTACCGCACTCTGGGCTGAGAGATGTCCCAGATGCACCACAATGCTGGGAACCAAGCAATCTGGGGAGGTTTGGTGCAGAAGTAGGTCTGGGAAAACTTCCTTGTTTCATTATGAAACTATTTAGGATAACAGAATTGATACTTTCTGCTAACAAAACTACAGATGTTAGTTGGTCACTCCATCTAAAAAAAGATATATTGGAATTGGAAAAGATACAGAAAAGGGCAACAAAAATTATTAGGGTTATGGAACAGCTTCCATATCAGGAGAGATTAATAAGACTGGGACTTTTCAGCTTGGAAAAGAGATGACTAAGGGGCGATATGATAGAAGTCTATAAAATCATGACTGGGTTAGAGAAAGTAAATAAGGAAGTGTTATTTACTCCTCATAACACAAGAACTAGGGTCATCAAATTAAATTAATAGGCATCAGGTTTAAAACAAACAAAAGGAAGTATTTCTTCACACAACATACAGTCAACCTTTGGAACTCATTGTCAGGGGATGTTGTGAAGGCCAAGACTGTAACAGGGTTCAAAAAAGAACTAGATAAGTTCATTGAGGATAGGTCCATCAATGGTTATTAGCCAGGATGTGCAGGGATGGTGTCCCTAGCCTTGGTTTGCCAGAAGCTGAGAATGGGCGATGGATGATTACCTGTTCTGTTCATTCCCTCTGGAGCACCTGGCACTGGTCACCATCAGAAGACAGGATACTGGGCTAGATGGACCTTTGATCTGAGCCAGTATGGCCGTTCTTATGTTCCAGTTGTGTCACACATGCTAATTGGTTCAAACATAATCTCTGTAATCTTTCTAGAATGAAGAAAACATTTTGCTACATTCAATGTCATATGGTGATTTTCAGTTTGATTAGTCCATTGAGGGCCAGGGAAATAGCTATTAAATCACGGGGAGAAATTGATACAGACACTGTGTACCAGAGGTTTTCCTAATAATTTAAATGGGGAAGCACCAGAATTAACACCACTTACATACCTTACCATGCTTATATATTCTATTAGTCATAGACAAGTAGGAAGGTTGACTACTTTTCCTTCTACTTACATTTGAGTGACAGGTGTGGGGGTCACCATAGTCTGTGTCCAGTTGCAGCTACTATGCATGGGTATGTAGCAGTGCTCGGAAAGAAAAAGTTGCACAATCACTGTATCCCAGCTATTAGTTTTCTTTGTGATCTTAGTACTGTCTTCACAGTTGACATAAGCATGTTCTCAGCCCTCACTGAGGTTCATGCTCTGCTAAATTCTGCCATGACACTGGCTGCCAACATGCTTTTAAACAACTGGAGTTCATAGGTGGTTGAAGTAGGACTACAGCATGTGCATTCAGAGCTGATTGGTAACGTGCAGGGAAATATTGAAAGGAGTTCACTAGATATGGTGTTCTCTAGTTAGAGTTGCAATGTTTGTGTGTGTATCACAACATGAGACTGTCCTTACTATGTGCCTGTTTCACCAACAGTATTCTTTACCATTCCCTGTCCCAGGGATTAGGGCCCAGTCATGGGAGAATACTTTTACATTTAGCAACAGGTGAGCCCAGCAGCAGCTGGATACCAGTGCCTACTGTGACAGTTATCTTAGGAAAATCCCAGCTTCTCAGCATGCAACTGGAGTCAAAGCCACCAGATAGTTTGAGTCTAGATCAGAGGCTGAAGATTTTAGAACATTAACACTGCCCAGTTATGAAAATTCCCTAATATTACAGTATGCCGAAAAGTGATACTTGTTTTGCCTATGCATCTTCCTCCTTTTAAATTCCCCCTGCACAGAACTTTCCCATGAGTTACTATGCCTGAGTATGATAATCCTGCTGGAAGAATCAAGAAGCCAGGGAAGCCTGGGTGCCTAGATCAGGCGTTGGATTTTAATAACACTTGAAGCACCTATCCTCAGCTCTGAAAATTACTCCAAATTCCAGGGCATCCCAAATTGAGTGTTCACATTCCCTGCTGCATGTTCCAAATGCTCCCAGATGAAAATTCCAACTCATCTTGCTTTGGGAGGCACTGTAGTTGAATAGATTAAGCATAGGATTTAGAGACAACAGACTTGGATTATAATCTTGGTTCAAACTACTTGTTTGGTAGTTTGGCCATGTCACTTAACAGTGAAAATAAGGCTCAGAATGGTTAGCAAAGGGCAGTGGTATTTTACCTACTTCCTACCACAGGGGAGCTATGAGGCCTACTTAACGTGTGCAGAGTGGGTTGTTGTATAGCATAATTAAATAATGTTAAATAGTGCAAAGCATTGCTGAGGCTCAGTGGTGGCAAAGTGGGAGCAGAAATCAGAGTCTCCTGATTTACAGGACTGTACTTAATCCGCTAAACCATACAGCTTTATACGGATACCACCAACAACTTTTTGTGTGGAAGTTTTTTCAAAAGTGTGAATTTTAAAAAAAGTCTACTTCTAGATTTTACAACCATCCAAATAGTAAGAAATATCATGCACAGAAATGCATCTTTTAAAATTTTGTAAAGTTGATCCTCCTTTCTGGAAGGTTAGTGAGGTGAAAATCAGAAAACTTTTGTTGAAAATAATGTTTCACAATGAATAGTTTGCCCAGCTCAACTCATTAATCAGTGGTGACACTTTCACGTCACCACACATTTACTTTCTCCTTCAAAAAGGGAAACTCGGTTTCTATTAATTTAAAGCATTAGAGGTGCAACTGTCCTTTGCAGGAGAATGGGAGAAATGGCCAGTGGATCTACACTGTTATAGAACTACTGCACGTGTCCCAAATAACCCCTCATTCCCCGCCCCCAACCCTACCTTCTCCTAAATAAGACTCCAAAGCTGTTAACGTACAGGTGATGTGGATTCCTGAACCGGCTCCCCAAATCCTCTTTGCCTGCATCAAGGGCCAACCATACCCCTGGAGAGAGAGCAGTGTTTGCCAAAAGTGCTTAATGGATCTAGTTTATACTCTCCATTTTCAAACTAGTGCATAGCATAGGTGATTGAAATCCAATGCTTCAGTATGAAAAAATATAGGACTACAGTGTATTTTATCCTAAAGCTAAGGAAGTAGTGATAGTATCAGAGGTCCAGTTGGGCAAGTAGCAATATGCACACTGGTTACATTGCTATCATGGGTTGACCTCAAGCCGTAGATCCGAACAATCGCAAAGTACAAGGAAGTTCAGATCTAATTTGCAGGTCAGGCCCATCTTTGTATTCTTTATTTCTAAGTTAAAGCAGCAGGGTTTTATGTTGTGCACATTTTACGTATCCATGATGCTTTCAAAAATGAAGAAGCAGGTCCATTTAAAAGCCATGTATTTCCCATGATTCACTTCCACTTGTATGTTCTTTGTACATAAAAACGCTAAATTTTACTAAAATCATTGCAAAGAGTTTTTCATGTTACAAGAATAATATCAATCTCAATTATAAGAATTTCTTCAAAAGATAGACGATGCAATTCTGAAGTTTATTTAACAGCTTTTAAAAATGGGATTTCAATCCTATGAAGTGTTGAAGGGCTACAGCTATTGGGCATAGAGATGTTAAAGACTTGTGGTTGCATTTTTAGAGGCAGTCCTTCAGCATTTCTCTGTGGTTCCCAGAATATCTGTTCATTAGTTGAACTTGTGATGCTCATTTGATAGGCTTAGAGCAAAGTGATAAAAGCTGAACATGCAAGTGATGAAAAAAAAGCACTTTTACACTGTTTTGTTTCTGAAATAAGAGCCCTAGCCTTTCCTAATATGTACAAAGAAAATTAGGGCATGCATACATTGCAGCTGGGAGCATGCTTCCCAGCTCAGGTAGACAGACATGCACTAGCTCTCCTCAAGCTAGCGTGCTAGAAGTAGCAGTGTAGCCCAGGGGTGGCTCTAGCTTTTTTGCCGCCCCAAGCATGGCAGGCAGGCTGCTTTCGGCGGCATGCCTGCGGGAGGTCCCTGGTCCCGCGGATTCGGCGGCATGCCTGCGGGAGGTCCGCCAGTCCAGCGGCTTCGGCGTACCCACCGCTGAATTGCCACCGAATCCACGGGACCGGCGGACCTCCCGCAGGCAAGCCACCGAAGGCTGCCTGATTGCTACCCTCGCAGGGACCGGCAGGGCGCCCCCCATGGCTTGCTGCCCCAGGCACGCGCTTGGTGCGCTGGTGCCTGGAGCCGCCGCTGGTGTAGCCAGAGATAGTATGGGCACCAGCTCAGGCTAGCTATCAAGCTGCTATCTACACTACTGCCGGCTACATGGTTACTTTTAGTGTGCTAGCTCAACCAGAGTTAGTGCGTATCTATGTACACAAGCTGGGAAGCACATTCCCACCTGTAACGTAAATGTATCCTTAGAGTGAAGGGAAATGTTACTAAGAGTGAAATATTGATAAATATACCAGAGTACTGATCTCACTGGTGAACAAATGCCTTAAAAATAATAAAGTCCAAATCTCTGGGTATCTAGTTCACATATGACCCAAGCAAAGTTTTCTATAAACAAAGAAGGAAAGAACAGCAAAAGTCTACATAAAGTCCACTAGGGCCCTTGCTATTTAGAAAATTATTTATCAGGGAAGAACTTACGTCTGATTGTGTGATGGGCACTATAAAAATCCCTGTTATAGAGGATAGCTTAGTTTAATAACCAGAGTATGGAACTGGGTGTAAGGACATCCTTCACTGACTCATAGGGCCCTACCAAATTCACAGTCCATTTTGGTCAATTTCACAGTCATGAGATTTTAAAAAAACATAAATGTCATGATTTCAGCTATTTAAATCTGAAATTTCACAGTGTTGTAATTGTAGGGGTCCTGACCCAAAAAGGAGTTGTGGGGGGAATCGCAAGATTATTGTAGGGGAAGGTTTGGTACTGCTACCCTTACTTCTGCGCTGCTGCTGGCAGCAGCGTTGCCTTCAGAGCTGGGCAGCTGGAGATTGGCAGCTGCTGGCCGGGAACCCAGCTCTGAAGGCAGCACCCCACCAGCAGTAGCACAGAAGTAAGGGTGACAATACCATACCATGCCACCCTTACTTCTGCACTGCTGCCTTCAGAGCTGGGCAGCTGGAGAGTGGCAGCTGCTGGCTGGAAACCCAGCTCTGAAGGCAGAGCCACTGCCAGCAGGAGTGCAGAAGTAAGGATGGCATGGTACAGTATTGCAGCACTTACTCCTGTGCTGCTGTCTGCAGAGCTGGGCCCTCAAGTCAGCAGCCACCACTCTCTTTAGGGTAAAAGGACACAAAAGACCAGATTTCATGGTGGGAGACCAGATTTCATGGTCCATGACATGTTTTTCATGGCTGTGAATTTGGCAGGGCCCTACTCATAGTGTTACCTTAGACTGGTCACTTAGACAGGTCAGTTTTTGGACACTTGGCTTGACATCCCAAAAGAACATTAATGCAACTGCTTAGGGCAGCCACAACTGAGTTCTTCGTGCCTGTGACAGGGTGTTCTACTCACTGCTGGCACACCTCCTTCTGGCCACATCTGGGGATTAGCTCTGCCAGGCCAACACCCCATCCTGTAGTTGCACTCAGTCACTCTCCCAGTCTCGCTCTCTCAGGACGCAATTGCTCCTGCTTCATGGCTGGGCCCTCCGGCCAGGTCACTGGGGGTTTCCCCTTTTGGGGAAATTGCATGCATCAAAGTCTCTCAGGACCCACTGTCACCAACAGTCTTCTCTTTCACTGCCCCTTAACAGTGCCACTTCCCTAGTGCCTGGGAGGGGAACCCAGGCCCACCCTCTACACTGGGGTCCAGGCCAGAGGTCCTACAACAAGCAGTCAAGGTCTGCACAGTCCTATCTCTTAATGCTGTATTCTTCAGCTACTTTCTACCTTGTCTTCTCTCACTCTAACAGCGACTGGAGTCTCTGTCCCTCTGCAGCCCCCTTCTTCTCTCAGCTGCTGGGCTTTATACTAGGGCTGTCAAATGATTTTTTAAAAAATCACAATTGTGAGATTTAAAAAAATAGTTGTGATTAATCGCAGTTTTAATGGCATTGTTAAACGCTAATAGAATACCAATTTATAAATATTTTGGATGTTTTTCTATATTTTCAACTATACTGATTTCATGTACAACACAGAATATAATGTATACAGTGCTCATTTATATTATTATTTTGATTACAAATATTTGTATTGTAAAAAAAAAGATAAAAAACAGTATTTTTCAATTCACCTCATACAAGTACTGCAGTGCAATCTTTTTATTGTGAAAGTGCAACTTATAAATGTAAAATGTAGGGGAAGCTGCCACTTTGTGAGAAACAGTTAATGCCGCATCTGACTAAGGAATCACTGTTTGCCATTATGGAGACTTTACTTTTGTTCCTTTTTGTTTTGCAGTCTCTCAATCTACACTGAAGGCCATGCAGAATGAAAATATCATACACATTGCACATGTAACTGCCTTCAGGATTGATGGAACTATGTCTATTCAGATTGAAAGGAGGGGAAACAGCCTAGGTTGGAAAAAAATGAAGTATTGTCTGAAAAGCTGTGACATATCCCAAGGATATTTTCCTGTATCTGGTGGCCAGTTGATTAAGATTTTGTTTATACTGAAACACATATGTAAACAAACACTTAAGAAGAATTTATTGATTACAACATTACCTAAAAAATCATTGATTCCTAGATCTGCCAGGCTCCTGCTTAGGAAAAAATAATACTTCTAGAAAAACCACTTCAGTACATAAGTGCTGGAACTAGGAGTGCTGGGGGTGGAGCAGCATCCCCTGGCTTGAAGTGGTTTCCATCCTATACAGGGTTTACAGTTTTGTTCAATGGCTCTCAGCACCCCCACTATACAAATTGTTCCAGCCCACCACTGCTTCGGTAAGATCTGAGACAACCCCAACAAATTCTCATTTCACTTGGATTTTATTTCATTCTTTCAGGCCTACCATCTCACTGCATGAACAAAGAAAATATCACCTGGAAAGGGCTTCAGGCTAGCTACTTCCAAAAGGATTCAACCTTCTGAGTACTATCAATATCATCCCTACACCCACATGCTTAGCACTTTTTAATACATTCGCTGAAAACCATTAATAAAGCAACAATCTTAGTCAAGTTCTTAACCATGTGTCACACTGAAATAAGTTCATGTAAATCTGTGAACTGCATGACAATGATCAAATTAACAGTCATTTCAGAAAAAATACCCCTCAGGCTGAAAAATAATTAGTAGTCTCTCACTCTATCTTTTCCTACTAATAAAAATCACGATATTATTGTTGACTGTGCTAATAAAACATCTTCCATGACCCTGATGTAACTGGATGTAAAATATAAGGACTATTCCATTGCGCAGATGCACATATGTTTTATTGAACATTTCTATTTGGCTTCTCATCTGATAACTGAATTGCTTCTACTAGAACTTTTGTCAAAATGTTACTACACTCCTTTCTTTTTTGGGGGGGGTGGGAGGGGAGGGGAAAAATTCATATGCTGAAGTGAATACCAAATTTTAAAAAACTCCACAGCCTTTTAGTTTAGCTTATCAGCATAAATGATCATTATGTGAAGTACAAGAGAGCAAGAAGCCTTTTTTTCTGTTTTAGAAATATCCACAAGCGGGACAATTTTGAAGATTTGATCATTCTTCACAATTTTCCATACAGGCCCCAGGCCTGCAAAGAGATCTGTGCCTACGGGGACCCCCAATGCAATCCATGGGAGTCTGCCCCTTGCAGGATTGGGGCCATAGTTTGCATGAGCAAATTTTAGCCTTTGTCTCTGTATCAAATCAGAAACAATAAGTATTTACTGATTGCATTGTGTATCTGGTCACTTAAGTCATGTGATATTGTTTCTGTTTCCTGATTAGAAACTTTATAAACAGGGTGTTCCATTTTTTTGTTCACAAACGATATGCAAATATTTGTGATTGTTCAATTCATTTACGATATTATGCAAATAAGAGTTTTTCTAAATAGCTTGGCAAGTACTCTCACAGATTTGCACTAGTATGTACAAGGCTTTTCCTTTCTACAAACATATTTCTGAATACAAATTCACTCACTGAGTACCAGATCAGAAGGGATTCCAAATAGCTGTGATGGAAATTGGTGAGTATACAGCCTGGCCAGGGCCGGCTCCAGGCACCAGGCAACCAAGCACATGCTTGGGGCGGAACCTGGTAAGGGGCGGCGGGGGGAGCGCGGCGCGGCATTCCGCGGGGGGGGGGGGGGCGGGCTCCGGCGGTGCGGGGCTCAGCGGGGGGGGGGGGGGGGGCGGCGCGGGCGCGGCACTGGGGGGGGGTTCCGGCGGCGCTCGGCGGGGGGGGCGGGCTCCGGCGGCGCGGCGCTCGGCGGGGGGGGGGGGCGGGCTCCGGCGGCGCGGCGCTCGGCGGGGGGGCGGGGCGTGGCGCTCAGGGGGGAGGGTTCCGGCGGCGCGGCGCTCGGGGGGCGGCGCTTTTTTTTGCTGCTTGGGGCAGCAAAAAAGTTAGAGCCGGCCCTGAGCCTGGCAAAGCCCAGTGAGGTCAGTGGATAGACCCCCATCAACATCAGTGGGCTTTGGATCAGGCCCTTAATTCTCCAAAATGTTTCAAGATTTACTTTTTTGCTGTATTTGCTCAGATCTTCCCAATGGTACACACCTACCCAAGGCTCCAGTCCAGCAAAGCAGTTAATTAGATGCAGAACTTTAAGCATACAAAAATAGTCCCTCTGAAGGGAATATGGGACTGCTCGTGTGTTTCAAGTTACACACATGCTTGGGCGTTTTGCTAGACTGTTGCTCAATTCTGCTGCCTCATTCCCTCTTCCATCTATTTCTCTTGCACCTGTCCACACACGTGCTTCCATACAATCCAATACACTTGAAACTCCCTCCCCACAGCTTCTTTGTCCGTACTCAAGTCCTTTCTCAAAATACACATGATCTTTGAAATTCAATTTCACATGGCCCCTCTTCTGACCAAAAATCTGCTGGGTTTTGTGAATATGGATTATTTATAGGAATTGGTAAGAATATGCAAAACCCTCCAATCTTGGAGATTTATATTTCATAAACCTTATCTGTTGTCTTCATGTTGAGAAGAGGACAGCAGGGATAGCAAATAGGTATTAGTAACCTGATGAATTTTTTAATATTTCCCTGAAGCTTCCTCGTGTGAAAATAAAATCCTGTCCAAACAACTTCTGTGACATGAGGAGTCTATAAATAACGTCATAAAAATAGGATTTGCCTATATTTTAGATATATCCAAAAGAGTAATACATTATCAAAACTGCCTCTTCCCCACTGTCAAGAAGTGACGCTCATGTGCCGGTTGTACATTAGGCAATTAAGAGCTCACCCAAACGCTTTAATGGAGGCAGAAAACAAACTTAGCCTGCTGCATTTCTGCATTATAGAAATGACAGCATCAAACAATCAGAAGACCAGAAGAACCCATTTTTGTGTGTCCCGGTAGCCTCCCATCACTTGTTAAATTTTGCTTAGCCTAATTGCTCAGAATAAACCTTTGGAATAATAAAAAATACACATGTTCCTGTGATAAAGCTAAGAACACTCTAGGTTCTGTTCTACAAATAGGATATTAAAGTAATTCCCATCTTTCAAGCGTTCTTAGAAAACAAATATTAGTAAACAAAAGGTAAATGGTAGTGGAAACCATCCCCATCCCCAGTGGAATTCTTACATGACTCTTCTGTGCTTTGAAGAGTCATGCCCACAGCTACTAAATCCTACACAACTCAGTACTGTTAGAGACTGGAGACAGGCATTGGCCCAGAAGAGGTAAATCATTCTGCAGGTTGAGTAATAATATGTTATAAACAACAAAGAAGTAGCACGGCCTTAAAATACTTATATTTGTTGGTCTTGTAAAGCATTGGAATTGCATGCATTTCAGTCACTGACTTTACATTAAAAATCAAATTCTGGATGCAATACAGTGTTGCTATTGTAGTTTTTGTTGTTGGTCTATCTTGTCTTCAGGTCTCAGACACTTTTCTATTCTAAGTGTGTACAGCGCCTAACAAAACAGGGTGCTGACCTTCGTAGGGGGCTTTTAGGAATAACTAACAACAACAACTATTCTTGTGTGGAAGGATGACTGAAATGCTATAGGAAGGGTTACTAATAGTTTCCTCCGTCACACATATTGTGGGAAGTAGAGTTGTGCCTGCAAACTTTGGATCCCAATTTGGCCCCAAATTTCATGGCTCTGGCCCATCTCTAGTAGGACAATACCAGTCATTTTCTCTCACAATTAAAACATAAAACACAAATCTTCCAATAATGATAACCCAAGATTCATAATCATTAATTATCTGGAAAAAGGAGTGAACAGTGAAGTGACAAAATTTGCACATGATACTAAATTATTATGGTTAAGTCCAAAGCTGACTACAAAGAATTACAGAGGGCTCTCACAAAACTGGGTGACTGGGCAACAAAGTGGTAGATGAAATTCAGCATTGATTACTGAAAAATAATGCACACTGGAAAAAATAATGGGCCCAATTTATATTATAAAATGATAGGTTCTAAATTAGCTGTTGCCACTCAAGAAAGATCTTGGAATCACTGTGGATAGTTCTTTGAAAATGTCCACCCAACGTGTAGAAGTGGTCTAAAAGGCTAACAGAATGTTAGAAACGATTAGGAAAGTGATAGAAAATATGACAGAAAATATAATGCCACTATATAAATCTGAAGTGCACCCACATCTTGAATACTGTGTCCAGGTCAGGTTGCAACATCTCAAAAAGGGTATAGTAGAACCAGAAAAGGTTAAAAAAAGGCAACAAAAATGATCAGGGTATGGAACAGCTTTGGCACAAGGAAAGACTAGAAAGATTAGGGCTGTTCATCTTAGAATTGAGACAACTAAGGCAGGGCCGCCCAGAGGATTCAGGGGGCCTGGGGCAAAGCGGGGGAGTTGCGTCACTTGTACTCACCCGGCGGCGGTCCGGATCTTCAGCGGCATTTCGGCAGCAGGGGGCCCTTCAGTCGCTCCACGTCTTCAGCAGCACTGAAGGACCCGCCGCCAAAGACCTGGAGCGACTGAAGGGCCCCCTGCCACCGAAATGCCACCGAAGACCCGGAGCGCCACTGGGCCAGGGCTCGTGTGGCCCCTGTGGGGCCCGGGCCAAATTGCCCCACTTGTCCCCCCCTCTGGGAGGCCCTGAACTAAGGGGGATATGATAGCAGTCTATAAAATCATGGATGATGTGGAAAAAGTGAATAGGGAAGTGTTGTTTACCCTTTCTTATAATACAGAAACAAGAGGTCACCCGATGAAATTAATAAGCAGCACGTTTAACACAAACAAGAGAAATACTTTTTCATACCACACACAAACAACATGCCATGGGATATTGTGATGGCCAAAGCATAACAGGGTTCAAAAAAGAATTAGATAAGTTAATGGAGAATAGGTCCATCAATGACTATTAGCAAAGATGATCAGGGATGCAACACCATGCTCAGGGCAACCCTAAACTTCTGATTGCCAGAAGCTAGGAGTGGAAGTTGGGGTGGATCACTCTAGCTGACCTATTCTGTACATTCTCCATGAAGCTCTGGCACTAGCCACCATCAGAGACAGAATACTGGGCTAGATGGACTATTGGTCTGACCCAGTATAACAGTTCTTATGTTCTTAAGATTTCACAGGAGTCACAACATCAGTCAGATGTTGTCAATTAGTATAGCTCCAGTGAAGTCAATGTAATGACACCAATTTACACCAGATGAGAATTGGGCCCATCATTATTACACAACCTGTAAAGCAAGTACTAACCTTTATCTTTTCTCTCTGTGCTTATCATTAACCCTTTGCTATACTACCGGGCTTCATTAACATTTTTTTTTAAAGCCATGGGATGTTAGGATGTACTTCAGACACTCGACAGAACAACAGCTGCATTCTATCTTGATTTATCCGGCATACTCACCAGAAATAGTTAAATGATCAATGAGAGAGAAGGGAAGAGCCAACTTACAAAGTGTTATTTACAAAGAAAACTGTTCCAGCCAAGTTCTGTGTTGCGAATATCCTGTATATTGGTCTGCACTGAATTTGGTCCTAGAGTTCTTGATACATAGGACTCTTCACTTGATTTCTGCGAGGAGAAAAAGTAATAGAAGAATGAAACAAAGGAGCCCGGGGGGGGGGGGGGGGAGTGGGGGTTTGCAGAAAACAAAAGCCAAGAACAGGCTGTCCCCTTCAGGCAGGTGTGACTCATATGACTTGCACTTACATAGTATTTTAGCCAACACTGATACTGACCTTTCAACATGACAAAAGTAACATCATCCCTGTTCCAACGCATCAGGTATACTGGCTTTCTTTCATTATTATTTTCCAAAAAGAAGGCTACATTGTATCACTTCTTGCTGGGCAAATACACTAGTTACAATTCTCCCCTTGGATATTCAAATGAGACTCCCAGTAAAGTCAACGGGAGACCCACATGTACAGTATCCAAGGGCAGATTATAGTTCACTGTGTTTATTGTGGCCAATGCTAAGAAAAAAATTCTCATATCTGTGTTCAGTTCTATCCCTTTTTAGTTCTCTCTATAGTGCCTCTGGATAATGTTTCAGAAAGGATCTGATATTAAACCCATCTCTTATTGTGTAATCACTTAAGACTGTGTCATAGAGCAACTAGTCAAGACATTTTGTGAGCCTCTGAGCCATTAATTCAACTATCTTGAGAACAGTAGGACCAGTTGCAGAGGCAACAGCTTTTAGGAAATCAAAAAGGGAAGTATCAGAAATATCAACATGTGCATTGCCATATACTCCAATGGATCAATTCTTCCACAGACATAGAATCAATATGTTTATTTCCACAGACCTCTGCCAGGTGCTGCTTTTACTTATTGGTGAACAGGGTATACAGAGCATCATCCTCTGCATTGTTGGTGCAGTCCCTGAATGGTAGCACCATTCTTCATTGCAAGAGAGCCAGGTGTCAAAGTTTTTAGTCCACAGGCTCATAAGAGCTTGGAGTATTAGGGAATGGGTCTGTCAATTTATAGTGGCGGATGCTACCCACTTCTCTGATAGTATCAGCTTCCAGCCAATACAAAACTGTGCTGATTGTTCCATCTTCCAATGGGACTGAAAGTTAGTTACAAAGCTGCCTTGACAGCCTGCAGGAAGTCACAACACTTATCCTGTAGCTTTGCTGATTCACTGGGTCAGGTACGCGTGATCTGAGGTGATTAGAAGAGAAAAATGGGGTTAAGTGGTGGCTTAAGCATATAAGCATAAGCATATAACACTTATTTGTACTCATGGGACAAAGAAATCAGGAGAACTGAAACTGAGATAGGTGAGGGCAGGGGGGAAAGAGACCTCCTCAAGACGAGTTGCATTGATCAGAGAAAGGATTGATTCTGCTTATACTGGAAGTTAATGCAGCCACCCTCTCCCCTCCAAAAGACCTATCTAACCAACCTAACCACTGAACAAGCATGGAAGAAAATGCATAACATATGGAACCAGACATGGAACATTACTGCTTGATCATCTGCTTTTTATGGCATCCCATCTCCTATCTTTTATAGAGCAAGGACTTTGTCTGCACAGCACTTAGCACATTTTGGATTCTATAAACGAATAAAGACAATACTAATAAAAGCTTAAAGGCACAGTTGGTCAAACCCTGGCCAAATATCACACTATTGTGTGATGGGTCCTGTGCATGCCTCCAGCTGAGTAAAGAAATCCCAGCCGTAAAATATATTCTGATAATTTCAATATGTCAGGGAAGGGATGCCGGGGGAGTGGGGGGCAAGTCTCCCAGGAGGGTTTGGTTGAAGGAAAATGTACAGTAGTATGTTTGAGCTGCCTGTGTGGGTCACAACATGGCTTAACATTTCTTATGGGGAATTAATTGACAAGGAGAACAATAGCATCCAACAGTGAACGAAGAGGTGAATCTCTCTCTGCAGTTCCTGGAATGGCCCCTTTTGGGGTTTGTTTGAGGCTTGAGGAGAACTGCAATGGGGATACAAAGACCTGTTGTAGTGATCTAGGCCTCTCTGCTGCATGACCTCCATCCACTTCCTCTGTTCTCTTAAAAGAGCATTATGCTCCAAGAAGTGGTAAGTACCAAAAAAATAACACTTCCCCCCCCCCAGAAAATAACCTACCAAACACACACCTCACCAATGATCTGCAAACTGAGTGTTACTTTCCTACTCCAATCATTTGATTTTCTGTAGCCATCTTTGCTGAATAGCAGTTTTTATTCAGTCTATAAATGCATATATAAAAACCTTAATATTATTATGAAGCTAATTTTAGAAGATTGTATTGCTAACCGTTCCTTTAGCAACTGTACCTTAAAACAGGAAAAAGCATAAAGCAAGGCCGCGTCTCAGGTGAAATATTACAAGATAGGTTTTAATTTTACGTTATTTTGATTTAATTTACTTGGATTATTGAGGGCTAAGCAGTCCATAATTTTAAAATGACATTGACATGCATCTCAGGAAAGTCACTATGAGACAGCATTAAATTAAAAAGGCTACAAAAAACTGTACTGACATTGTCTATTTGTCTCTTCTGTAATTCATCTTTCACATTTAGTCATTCATCTGTACCCCATCTCAAGTCATTAAGGATAATAATTTCTAACTGCTTCATGATCCACTTTTTTTTTACTGCAGAATGCACAAAAGTAATTAAGCCAAATTGAAACGATTATAGAAAAACAATATTCAATAACTGAGTTGCCAAAAAGTTTTACTGTACCCTAAGGATGCAAAAAATTGACTGTGAAGCAGTAATATTATTCCATGTTACATTTATTCCTGCAAGCTAGCCAAGCTCAAATTAATTGTACTGACTAAACTTTTCTTCTTAGAGAAAATTAAAGATATGCTGTTGTCAACACTTGAGCACAACCTTGCCGACACTTAAACGCAGAGAAGGGTGTGACATCCTGCCCTGGCTGCCTTGTGCTAATTAATCACTCTGGTATTTAGGACCATTCAAGCAGACAAATTAATGGAGAATAATTAGTGTATCTTTGTTCCAGCTCAGCTTTGCACACCAGACACTCTCAGGGAGAGAGGGGAGTTTGTAGAAAGTGAGCTATTAGCATGCGCATAGTTTCGCTTCTGTTCAGCAAGTTCTGCAGAGATTAAGAGAAAAGCCAAATTAGCAGTCGTGTGACTGGGGTTAGGACATCTTTCTGAAAAGAAAGCCCTCTGTTTGGGTATCAGCTTCCAGAAGCAAGTTGTTAATCCAGATGTTAGTTTTCACAAAGCACAAAACACAATTACAAACCTCCTCTTCTCCCCTCTTCTCTAGCACATACACATCAAACAAAGAGGAATATGGAAGAAAAATCAAGAATTGCTCCTTTACATTACAATGATTTATCTTAAATTCTACCATCCTTCAGTGTGGTATATATCCATGTGAGACTTCTAAACATTAACCTTCCCTTTGTAGGTCACAATTGGGGCTACCCTAACTTTGATGGAGAAAACAGAACAGAATGCGATAGAGCATGTAAACAATCTGATTACTTTAATCATCAACAACATTTACTACTATTTTATACAATCCCTTTATGGGGATTCCCTTAGAATGCAGAACTCCACTTGTTCTGAACAGAAATCCTGAGTAGCAAGAAATTTAAATTAATTGCAAACATAAAATCCAACTAAAATTTTGTGATAGTCTAAAGCATGAATAAGTGCATGTAATAGTTACTAAACTGCAATAAAACAGAGATCTACATTTCCCAAAGATATTACAGATATCCTGATTCAGTTGTATGCAATTAAAGAAATTTTGTCACGAATTCTCCAGTTATTTCTTCTCCTAGGATCCAATCCTGCAAGCGTTTGACACCTCTTGAAAAGGTGTTGGGCACTGATGATGCTCAACACTTTGCAGGATCAGACCCATTACCAAGGCATAGGTCATATTTTTATATCAGTGCAAATGGGTGACTCACATACTACCCTCATGATGGTTAGCAAGGCCCCAGTCCTGCACCAGGGTTCTGTCTGGAAACTGGAGTCCACTCACATGGACATCATAGCAGAATCAGGGCCAAAAACTCTAGTTCTGAACTCCAACATTTGGGGAAGATTGAGAAAGAACTTTGCCTCTCAGATCCAGTTGAATGGATACAGACTGCAGGCACTGAGCTTCATATGCCAGAGCATTTCATAGATATGGTGTGTGTGGCGGCGGGAGGGGGGGGAGGATAGAGGGGTGGAAAAAGGGTCAGAAAAAAAAAAAGAAGGCGGGAGACCACACAGTGAGAAAAATCTGACCACGCTCGGGGAAATTGTGTCAATCCTATAAAAGAACAAAATCATTTTAAAGGAATTTAATTACATGCAGACTATAAAGCTGTGCTTTATTTTCATTCTTGATGATATCGTATTGCATAAACAGAGAATTTTCACACCTGGGGTTAGACATGATACAGGATATTGTTTTAACACACTGGGCTGCAAGGCTTCATAGAAATGTGATATGACTGTGCACACTGTTTTTGGATTTATTCGTGTGTGTGTGTGGGGGGGGGGGGGGGGCCGCTACAAAAGCACACATTCTTACAATTCCTCACTGGGCTTAAAAATAGACTGAATCTCTACAGCCTCCTACAATACTAAATTACTGTCTGAGATAAAGCCAGATGCCATTAGAAAGGCTACCATCCTGGGAGTAGGTCCTCCTAGATCTTTGAAGGTGCATAATCCTCATTAAAGGAAAACCCTGAGCGTAGGAAGGGCTGTGCTGACATCAAGGCACCTGGCCATGACTAAAAGAGCTGGCCCCATATGCGGCTGCTGCTGAGCAGCAGAATGTAATTTAGTCGCACCAGCAGGAGCAGAGGTCAATGATTTTATATTAATGGGGATCACGACAGTTCTAAGCTGTGGCGTGCTTTGAAATAAGTGTTGTACAAGGCAGCAAAGAGAGCTCAGCAGAGGAAATGGGCTGTGTCATTGTCTCCTCATGCCTTGCAGCAAACACTGGAATGCTTAAAGTTGCCATAGACTTAAAGCCATAATATTTTATAAACAACAATTACCTGTTTCAATCTAACATGTCTATAAATGATTAGTTCTTCAGTTGGCTTATTGTTGCAGATGGCATTGCTGATCCAAATACAATCCACACATTTTAGACAAAAATGGAGGAAACGTGATAGAAGTACAGAAATCAAAAACACTTGTGATTAATAATTCGTGTGTAAGGATTATGATCATGTATGACATGAAATCACTACGTATCAATGAACAATTCATGTCAATATCACCTTAAAAATAAAACCAAAAACAAACAAATTCAACCCGGCAAAAAGATCTATGCTTTCATGAAAGGATGTTCCCGTGTTTTACTATGTTTGAATCAGAGCTTGAACTAAATTCACATTTAATCAAGCTTCTTTGTGGAAATATAATGTGAGCCCTATTATGTTTCATAGGATTTATATTTGGAATTTCATATGAGCGCATGACACCGCAATCCTTTACATGGATCAATATCTAACCCAAGGGTTAACTGAAGTTCTTAATTAGGTTTCCTGGGTAAAGATTATTATTAATTATTTTTATTTGTATTCCACTAGCCTTGCAAAGTGCTAGGCGCTGTCCGAACACATATAAAGAAGGCAGTCCCAGCAGCAAAGAGCTTTCAGTCTGCGAAGACAAGCAACATAAAAAGGGTGGGGGAGCAGAATAAAAACATAGCATAAATTAATTACCAGCAATCTTCAAATTACCCTTTAACCCAGCTAGCATTAGCTAACAACAGAAATGGATGTTTGAAGGCGAAGGAGAGTTGTGGCCTTGTGGATCAGTTCAGAGAGGGTGTTCCATGCCTTAGAGGAGCATGGAAGAGGATACAGCGATGGCTGAGAACAAGCCGCCGGGTGGGGATTGAAGGGGATAGAGAGGGAGGTGAGTGATTGTGACAGGGTCTATAAGCCCTGCACTGGTAACAAAGGAGTTAAAGAGCTACTGAGGGCAAGGTTGATTCCGCCCACCTGGTCCTATCAGTCATGCTAGGAATGGAATAGGGGTTTAAAAGCAGGAAGTTCCAGTCAGTTGCTGGGTAGCTCTGGGAGAGAGCAGACAGTAGCTCTACAGCTTCCAAAAGGAACTTCATGGAAGCTGCCCTCAGGGAGGACACTCACCGATCCCATACCCCTACAAGGAGGCAATAGGTTCCTGTATACTGGCCGGGTTAGGCCCAGCAGCAAGCCATTAGGCATTTGGTACTGAACCCTCCATCTCTTCAGGGGGTTGAGAGTCTGAAAGGAAAGCCACCATCCCCTCCAAATGCAAGCAGATTATTTGAATCTATCTCCCCTTGTAAGTATTCTCACACTTCTTATCAAACTGTCTGTACTGGGCTATCTTGATTATCACTTCAAAAGTTTTTTTTCTCTTACTTAATTGGCCTCTCAGGGTTGGTAAGACAACTCCCACCTGTTCATGCTCTCTGTATGTGTGTATATATATATCTCCTCAATATATGTTCCATTCTATATGCATCCGAAGAAGTGGGCTGTAGCCCATGAAAGCTTATGCGCTAATAAATTTGTTAGTCTCTAAGGTGCCACAAGTACTCCTGTTCTTTTTATGTGGCTTGAGGCACCCCAGGGGCTTTGCTGTCCTCAGACCAGGGCTGGCCTTATCAAGAGGCGAACTGAGGCGGCCGCCTCAGATGCCAGACTTTGGGAGGGCGCCACTAGGACCCAGAGTGTAGAAAATTGTGTCTGCTGCTGGTGCATATGTATTCTCTCTGCTCTAGATGCACAGAGATGGTGGAGTGCTATGTTAGAGGAAGGAGGGCACAAGAGACATAACAGGCAGGCAGGAGAAAAGGTGAGAGGGAATAACAGAAAGCAGCAGGAGCTGCAAGGAGAGAGCAGAGGAGGAGCCTCTTATGTACCTCTCTAGCACCCCCAGGAGCCTGGACTGATTAATACCAGCTTCTCAGGGAGCTTCCTGTCTCCTGCTGCTTCCCTGAACCACTTGAGGGGAACAGGCAGTCAACTGAAGTAGTAGGAGCCAGTTAGGCCCTTAAGATGCTGATATCTTCCTTCACTCAGGCCCTGCTACCAGCCTGCTTATTTGTCCCCTTCAATTGAGTGTTGAGAGCCACTATAGCTGGCACAGAAGAGCAGTCATGAGTGAAAGAAGAAAACGCCCCTCTGGGGCAGCATTCAGAAAAAGAAAGAAAACAAAGGAAGCTTTTCTATCTAAGCAGGAAGGAGCTCTCCTGAGATACATAGACACAAATGTTCACGGTGAGCCTTCTAGCCCCAGTGAGGAAGTGAGTGGTGAGGAGATGCCTGATCTTCCAGTTAGTCAGAGTGCAGGTGACCTGGCAGCTACTGCAGCATCCATATTCCCATCTCAAATGGATGCAACCATGCACATTCCTGAAGAAAAGTGTAGATCAGAGAAGAGTGTGGTGGAGGTGCAAGAAACAGCTACTGCTGAGTTTAGTTCCTTAAGTCTAGATGATCCAGGACTGTGGACCCACTTGAGCAGTAGCCTGAGGGACTTGCTGTGGACCATAGAAGTGAAAAACTTCATGTTCCCCAAAGACAATGAAAATAGAAGTTTCCATCCAATACATTACTGGCGTGAAATCCCCAATGGTGACAAAGTGGAGAGGCCATGGCTTAAATACTCAAAACCCCAGAATGCTGCATACTGTTTTTGTTGCAAACTCTTCTAGTCTAATGTTCCAGCCACATTGGGTTCTACAGGAACAAAGGACTGGAAAAATCTGGCTAGAAATCTGGCATGCCATGAGAAGGCAGCAAATCACCAGAGAGCATTCCATAGGTGGAAAGAGCTTGAGATGAGACTAAGGTTAAAGGCCACCATAGATGATCAGCATCAAGAGAAGACTGCATCAGAGTCTCTTTACTGGCAAAATGTTCTGAAAAGGCTCATTGCCATTGTGAGAATGCGTGCTACCCAAAACCTAGCACTGCGTGGCACTTCAGATCAGCTGTATGTGCCAACCAATGGAAACTTCCTTAAAATTGTGGAGCTGATGGCTGAGTTTGGTGCTATACTCCAGGAGCATCTAAGAAGAGTCACCACCCAAGAAATGTACACACACCACTACCTTGGAAAAACAATTCAAAATGAGATCATACAGTTATAGGCAACAAAAGTCAAACAGAAGATTGTGGCAGATCTGAAGTCAGCAAGATATTACTCTCTTATTCTGGACTGCACACCTGACATCAGCCATACTGAATAAATGACTTTAATGGTGCGTTTTGTAACAACAACAACCTAGTGAAAATGTTCCTGCAATGGTGACCGTAGGAGAGCATTTTCTATAATTTATTGACATTGATGATACTACAGGAGCTGGTATGACAAATGTGCTTCTTAAAAAGCTGGAAGATACGGGAATTGTGATAGCTGATCGCCAAATGCACATGAAAGACTTAGAAGTGATCCTGCAGCACTTGCCAGACAGTGGGGTTAAATGTAATGCTAGAAAGGCTCAGATTGCAAAGGAGGAAGTATCATATCTGGGGTATCTTAATATCCAAAGGGTACAAGCGTTTCACTGTTGACCGCATTGAGGCTATTAATGCATGCCCACGACCAATTACGGTCAGGGGAGTTAGGAAAGTGTTGGGGCTATTCAATTTCTGCCGAACTCAAATTCCAAATTATTCAAGGATTGTCCAGCCCCTTAATAATCTCCTGAAGGGTGCTGTGGACCACATGATGCAACTGAATGGACACTTGAATCTGAACAGGCATTTACCACATTGAAAGAGAGGCTAAGTACTCCCCCAGGGTTGGGACTTCCTAATCCATTAATGCCTTTTACATTGTACACGCATGTCAGTGAGGGACATATGGCAGCAGTGTTAACACAAAAACATGGGGACAAACAGCGCCCAGTAGCATACTACTCTTATAAACTAGATGCTGTCGCTCAAGCAATGCCACTATGCCTCCAGGCAGCGGAAGGAGCTTCTATGGCCCTAAGTCAGGCCTCACCACTTATTGGTGCGCAGGATGTAAATATTGTCGTACCTCATGCTGTCCTTGCTATTTTATCAGGAAAGAAATCTTCGGCAGTCCATGTGGCAAGATGGACTCGATGGGAAACGAGCTTGCTAATGCCTTTGGTAGATCTGCAACGAGCGTTATCGCTAAACCCTGCCACCCTCATGCCTACCCCAGATGAGGGACACTCGCATCATTGTTGCCTTGAGGAAGAGCCCATGGACCTTCCAACACTACTTTTAACACTAAGTAAGAGACTAGGGAAAAAGGCATTCTAAGCCCTAGAGTTGGTTAAGTCCTTCAGTTATGACCTTAGGAACAGAGGATACTGCCTTTAAAACAAAAACAAAACAACATCAAGATATAGATGAATATAAGTGCGCATTACAGAGTCTTCTCAAACAACAGCACAAAAGCAGTCATTCGGAACACTGGACTATTTCTCCAATTCAGTTCTGCCCACAAAAGCATCATTAAATATTTTAGCCAGATGTCTTTAAAATATTTAGATTTCTATTATAATTAATTTTCTTATTCAAAATTCCCATTTCAATACTGCCAGATGTGCAACATGAAAACTGGTCCTGATCCTCATTTACACTAACACCCCTTTCCACTTCACTCTGGCAGCATAAAGGGACCTTAAAGTGAGTATAAATGTAATTTATGTCCAATTTAAGGCTCCTTTAGAGTGCCAGAATTGTGTGAAGGAGCCTTAAAGTAAATAAGAATCAGACCCTGTTTGTTTTAACTAGTAAGTCTCTACTGAGACTATAGCATTGCATCTCCATAATCTACAATATACAGGCTAAGATTGTAGCATCATGATTCAATCTCATAATTTGATATTTAGCAAAAAAAAAAAAAAAATCTGTGTGTGCTACTATTGCTGTTGTCATAATGGGATATACTCTAGTGGTATTAACCCCAATACTTAGAAAATTAGGTCTTATGCATCTTAACAAACATACCTTAGAATATTAGGAGCCGGGAAAACACATAAATCATGAAAATATTCTAGTGAAATAATTTACTCCTTTGTAATATGTTACAAAATTGTTTAATGCAATTTATGCTTTTTGATGGCATCCTTATGGAGGATTGCAGTTTTAAAAGGAATTTTAAAATCCCAATAAACAGCTAGAATATTTTAATTGTGTGTAGCATAAATTGGATAAAAAAAAAAGATGACTCATAGCTATTTTTCAGTGAATATATTTCAAAGCTTTCTCAATTTCCTATCTTTTATACCTATCTCTGAAATAATCAATTTTTTGAAAATTTTCACAAACCAATCAACTTGAGAGAGAGAGAAATTTCTGATGAAAGAATAAAATGATTATAGAATAATAATGCTTGGGAGGAAGAAGACCTTCAAAATGGTCAGGATATGAACTAATGGAACATCAGTGCAAAAAGGACTATTCTATTCTATACAGGTTGTTAGACTGTACTCAGAATAGTAGCATTTGAGTGCCTATATTAAAATACTCTCCACAGTGAAGTTTTAATGGACTAAGAGTCAAGACAGTTATTAAAGATTACTACAGAACCTTAACTCTGCCCTTTGGATATGAATTATGGGTGTAATACACTCCAGGACAGAAGGTTCTCTCATACATTAAGGCTTTAAATGGTGCTGTCAGATAGTGCCTTGAGCAAGTCCCCTGTACTGGAGTAAATTTCACTCAGACAAAAGAGTATTTTGTTGCATGATCATACTACATACACTGAAATAGATAAATGCTATGTATGGCATGCTTCTTGTTTCACTGTGCTTGAGTGAATTAGCACAAGTTAATTTAGGTTTCCTTCATTCCTTTAAAGTAATAATAGAATCCTGTTAATGGAGCACCTTAAAGGGACAACCTACTGTGCTGGATGATGTTCTCAATTAAGAGTAGATTATTAGATCATCTTGTCTGACCTCCTGTATAACACAGGCCTCAGAATTTCACTCAGTTGCCCCTGTGTTGAGCCTAGTAGCTTGCATTTGACTAAAGCATATATTCCAGAAAGGCATCCAGACTTGATTTGAAGACATTCAGAAGTGAAGAATTCACCACTTCTCTTGCTCACATTTTCCAATAGTTAATCACCCCCACTGATTTTAAAAAAATTTGCCTGATGGAGACCTTTACTCCTAAGAAAGAGTCTGAAATGATCTTTAATGAAATATTGTACCAATAAGAACAGAGAGCACATTTTCTCTACAGGAACACCTGTGCACACCATTTTCTACAGAGAAGCCGTATATGCAGAATTTGACTTAAAATTCTCCCTCTCTGTTCTCTCGTTCTTTCTCAATATGCCAGTTTCCATATTAAAACATCAAGACTTGGAATGTTAGATGCATTTAGCACCTGGTTAAGGATTGCGGCTCAGAATTTCATACCAAACACCACTTAACCACTTGGCACTGGCTGAGTATGTTCCCCTTAAGATGACATTTCATAAATACTGCCCAATTAAGTACTTGTTGCTATTCCTTATTGCAAGGATAAATCAGTTTCCTGGGAAATGTGCCAATAAAATGGCTTGTATTGCACTTACATTCTTGATTCTTGATAGATTTGGTGAAGATGTCTCCATGTTAGTATAATAAAAGCCTATTATCAGTTCAACAGCAGAAACCTGTTTTCATTTATCAAGAAAATCGCAGGTTCAACACTAGTTGTCTTTTTAAGTTAAAAATTGGAGGTATGTTATAAAGAAATTACTAGCCATCACAGAGAATGATGGCACAGTCAGCCATGTTTTTAAATTTAATTTTATTCCTCAGTTCAAGTGTCAACTTCTCTACCATTAATTATACTGATTGCATTAAAAAAAAATCACACTTTTACTTTGTCCCAAAGTGATTTTAAGTTTGAGCAAAATCCCTTCAGCTATTTTGGATTTAGTAGGTGATTAAAAAAATCCTCATTCCCTCACTTTCCCCAAACAATTTACAAAGTCTGATTATCTCTTTTTTTCTCCTTATGGGCATAACTAAAAAATATTATGGAACTTCAAACTTCTATTATTATTATTTTAATATTTATATTCTGTTGGTGGACAGAAATCTCAATCAGGTCAGGGGCTCATCATGGTAGGCACTGCACAAACATATAGTAAATGACAGTCCTTGATCTGAAAAGGAAGACATAACATGTGAGTGGAAGAAACAAAACAAAACACAAACAGGCAGATGGCGAGGTAGGAAAAGGTAACAATAGTAAAAGGATGTTTTAGCATCAGAAGCTGCAGTCACTGCCTACCCAGCGTGGTGTGTATTAAGAGAAGGGACTTTGCTAAGTTCATAAAATAAAATAAAATATAGACAACACCTTTTCCTTGAAAATAAAGAATAATGAGAATGAAACCCCTTCCCCATGATAGTGATGCACAATTTTCTCTATTGCTCCCATTTGAGAGAAAGATTACTTTCTCTCAGCACTTTCTAATACAAGAGATCCTTAAAAAAAAGGGTGAGGAAGATGTACAGGTGGAGGGATTCCTGAAAGAGAAAACTGATCCCCATATGGAAACGGAGAAGGGAAAACAGTCACCACAGGCCTCAGCTGGAAGTTCTCAGCATACCCTCAAATGTGCTTCCTAGATGGAGAGAGAAATGAACCACTAGCCAAAGATGATGCACTTTTATCTCCCATACTTGATACATTGTTCACTTGTTACTGATCAGGCTGGAGGAACAGGACTTGAGCATCAGTATCTAATCTCGTAAGTGGACAGGTAGAAGCCAAGAATGTCAGGGTAGATCCAGAACGTCCTTCTCAAAAATCCCAGCAATGCACTCACTGAACAAAGTAGGATAGAACTTCTAGTGTCCAGATGAGGTTTAGCAACTGAGCCTTAAGGTCCCAGTACAAAATGCCCAAACTTCCATTTAAATTGAAAATAATATCGCTCCAAACAAAACAGTTCCTGTAAAAACAATTTTTTTGAGTATCTAGGCTTCTTGCTTCATTTTGAGCTATTTTAAACAATATCATTTCCCTCTCAATTTGTTGCCACTTCTCAAAGAGCCAGAGGTAAATAAAGACAGCCTTGCTAAATATATGGATTTTACAAAAGGTGTTTCCTTCGCAGTGAGAATTAAGTGCAAACTTACAGAATGTCTTTCCTTACTCATGATTTGTTTAAGCCATTTAAAAAGTGTGAGCAGAAGATGTGAATACCAGCTATTTGTTACAAAACTGGCACTATGGAATATAATGTACTTTGATTGCTCTAATCTAAGGTCCTGTCAATATGGAGGATAAAATCATATGAACAGAACAAGTTTCAAATACAGTTAAAAAAAAATTATATGATACCATAGGTTAACACCAGATTTTATTTCAGATCCAGTACCACAGTTTTATCCTCACTATGGATGGGACCTTAGTTTAGAGTATACAAGATATACCATAGTCCACAATGTAAATTTTGAAATGGATAATTTGCATGCACATCCTCTGTTCACACCCTTTAAAAGGTTTAACATATGACTGTACTCTGAAAAGCAATTCTGTAAAAGTGATCTCTCTCCAATTCCAGACTGAATTTGCTTAGTTTACAAATTAAAATAATATAAAATAATTGCCAACTCTATCTGAGATCTTGAATTCAAGGTGGGTTCTTTCTGGTTTATGTACCCCTGTTAGTAATAAAGAATGTAAAAATGGAACTTAGAAAAAAAAAAAAAAAACCTTCAGATGCGCAATCCTGAAAAAAAATCAAGCTCACTCTTCCACAGCTCTATTGGCACTATTGTGCCATCAGGAGTGAAGAAGCATAACATACTTATTTTAAGTCAGTAACCAACATATGACACTCTGAATACACCCAGAGCCGATCTGTTAAGAATTGCTGTGCTTATCCAGGTTCTTTTCCATTTATAAAACTACACAAAGTCTAACCATAATTAATGAGTAAGGGAAGACATTCGGGAAGCTTGCATTTAAATCTAGATTATAGGATTTTCCAAACTAATTTACAACCAAACTTGTTTAATCCCTATAGGATGCACCTGGCCCAATACTCTTTTGACTTTCTGAAATAAGTGATGGGCACATGGGGTCTTGTCCCCTTTCACGCCATCAGAACCCAATGTAAAGGAACAGGAGGGATTAGGGAAAGTGGCCACAACAGACATTGCTTGCTAGTGCTTTCCCCCCTTCCCCCCACCCCCAAGAGTGGGATACATATGGAGCACAGCAATATCAGCATATAGCATTTTAGGGCAGAAAGTGAAGTATAAAAACAAATTGAAAACTACAGGAGAATTTTTAGATGAGTAATTACTTGTTGCCTAAGTTGGAATCTGGCCAAGACACAATAGTTAAGTATTTCTACTCTGACAAACAGTCCCATGTTATCTTTAATGACCACAAGAGGTTAGGAAGAAGTGCCATAGATTTTACATGGCATCCAAAAGATAGTACCTCCAGCAGCAAAGTAACCCAAATGCTTCAATATTAGAGCTAGCAGGAAATTTGCAAACATTCAGACAGTTCTAGAGCACACTTTGATTCATCCATGCCGACAGTTCTTTTAAATCATCTTTTTTCATGTACGCTGGTGTGAGTGAAGTTTTGTTCACATGATTTTCATGGAAAATGAATTTCAGGATTGTAGCTAAACTTAGTTTCCGATGAAAACAACAGTTATGTTGGGCAGAAGTAAAAGTAATGTAGAGGCCTTCTTAGAATTTCATTCCTGGGGTTAGTGAAGGAGGACGGTTGCAGCAGCAGTTCAAAGAAGGAGAGAATGGAATAAAAAAAAAGAGGATGTACTTTGAAATCTTCAGTGCTAAGTATTTTTAACATGGCAGGCAACGTTCAGAGCAGCAACAGAAGCTGCCATGTGTTTTTTTTAAAAAGACAGTACAAACAAAATAGCATAATGCAGCATCAAAATGAATAGGTAGTTCTAGACTATTTCAGCTAAATTGCTGTGGTTAGCAATCTTGGTAGTACATCATGCTGTTGAATATCCAACCTCGTTTTAGCCTGGAATAATTTTTGTAGGATACTGAAAATAGCTGCTCCTCTAATTAGTGAGGAGCTTCACTGAGTGCTTATCTTCTTTTCTTGTTCAAAGTGTCAAAGTATCAAACTGTTTCATTACAACACAAACAGGAGACAATTTGATGTAGAAAGTAAGATAAGATATTTCAATCTGTACTAAGAAGCAGCTTCCCTTAATTATTTTAAAAATAAAATGAAACAAAATACCAGAATGTTTCAATTATATTATGTCATCTGACATGTCAGTAGCAGTAGTGGATAATATGACATGCTACAATATGACTTCACTATTACTGACATTATTTCTGCATTTCAAAAGTAATATAATATTTAAAACAAAATAAATTTTGAAATGAAAATTTAGTTTCAAAATGAATTTTTTCCAATATTAAATTTTTCAAAAAAAAAAATTCAGAATTTTCATTTGACAGGAAATTTTGAAAATATTTGTCTTTGTTCCAAATTGTAACAAAAAATTAAAATACCAAAAATTCTCACTAAAATCAAAATTCTCAGTTTCGACAGTTTCTAGTCTAAATTACCTAGTTAAGCACAAAATGTCTATTTTAATGTGGTTAGGGCACTATCTTGTTTTAACATGATCCCTTAAGACAGTATATCTGGGTTTATACAGTGTCCTTGTGTTTTTAATTGTAACCTTTTCTGCCCAGTAGTGTTAACAAAAACAAGGACCGGGTTCACAATAATGACTCATGTCCCCATCCAGAGTCTCATTGGTATTCCTGTTCTGAGAAATTAATAAAATAAAATACAATACAACTCTCTCTGGTCATACTTTTCAGGTGGTTCTTCCCCACTCACAAGTGTGTTGGAACAAAAGAGTCTTAACTGATAGGAAGGGGAACACAAATGAGAGAATATCAGAAATTAAAAGTTCTGCTGCTAAACTTAAGAAATTCCATGTTGACTTGCAAGGAGTCTTCTGCCTCACAATCTTAATCAGTGTTTAGTGCTAGGAGTCCACCTCCTTGATATCCCCTCTGGCATCCCACTCACAGCATGAGTCAGTTCAGTGTAGCCTGAGCATTTAGGGGTGGGCTCTCCCACACAGGTCCTGGCTCCTCCTGTCACAGCTGCGCAGTCTGATCTCACTCTAGGGCATGGCTGTGGGCTCAGGGTTCAACTCTCCCTGACTGAGTGGGTCAAGGTCCCATGAGGGTGACTTAGCTCACTTCTACCATCCAGGGTGAGTTCCATCACCACTGCTGCTGCCAGTCCAACCCATCCAGAGTCTATTCTGTCACCAGTCCATGTTATCTCTCTGAACAATCTGCTTCACTATTCTGTTCTGGGCTTCCCAGTAACACAATTTAAAGTATCTGCTTTAAAGATCTGGTCAGGTCCTCTCAGGTCAGGTCAGGTCAGCTCAGCTCTATTCCACTGTCAGTCAGCACTACTTTCGTCAAGCTCCTGGCTCTTTCAGTTGGGAACCAAGTACACCAGATCCCTGGTCAGAATCTTTGCCTCTTGGAATCAGTTCTCAGCACAGGTGAGAAAGTGCCCCCCCCCTTTTTAAATGTATCATTATTTTTTACTATTCTGTGTGCCCAACCTCCACTACCCAACTGAATACAAAACTGGAATTTGGTGAGGGTGACCCCTCATGCAGACACATTTAATGCAGTTCTTTTGCCTTTTGGTTACACAATAAGGATAATTATATTTTGTTTCCCTTACACTCAAAACTTACATGAATTTAAAACAAACAAAAACGTTCACAGTGGAATGGTTGGTCACAAACATGCAAATGAATCATAGCTCACTCTTTTACCCCAAATGCCAATAGAGAGCTTTATCCCACTGTGGCTCTCTTGTGGCGTAAGGTATGTGTGTAAGGGAAGGGAGGGGTGGCAAGAAGAGCCAGAACTAAGTCCCCAACTGTGCAGTTCCACCACCTATTCTCCCCCCACCTCCCATGTTGGACGGGCAGCAGCCTGCTAGGATACTATTGTAGCCCTGACACTACCGACATAATCACAAAGTGATTTCACTCCCCTACCACTGCACATCCTTGGGTGGAGCAGAGGGATGTATAACCTGGCTACTTGACCAGTACACTGGTTCCAGAATTTATCGTTAATGCAGTAGGTTAATACTGTAGCATGTTAAATATCAAACAGGAGTAAGATCAGGTACCACACTAAGTATCTTTAAATATACTAAAATCTACCGATTCAAGCTAAACCAATATAAGCAAAATAAATTAAGAGTGTCTATGCCAGAACTTGCATTGATTTTATTAAATCATTTTAAACTCACTCCTTTAATTAAACTGGTGCAAACCTGTGTGTGGACCAGACCTTAGAGGTCCCAGAGGACTGCTCCATTTCACCAACTCTTTTTGTTTCCCTCCATAGCAGCCCAACCCTCCTTCTCTGAAGGGGGCAATATAACCCAATCAATCTATTCTAACATATGGCATTTGAAACAGTGTCAATGGGATTTAGGAGCCTAAGTTCCTTGAAGAGCTTTTGAAAATGCTACCTCCCTGTGCCTCAGTTTTCGCAGTGGGGAAAATAAACAAAAATTCATAGATTTTCTAGATGAATATCAAGATTAATTAACAAAGATAAATAACAACTGCTGCCATTTAGTCATTAACCTTTTTGTTTTTAATGAAAGTAAAAATACAGTAATACTATCACCCAACAGTATTAGGAGGCTTAATTTTTTGCAAAAGGTTTAGAGATTCTCAGGTGAAAAGCATTATAGAAACGCAGTTATTGTTTAGAATGATTGTAAATTAAAATAAAATCCACATACAAAAGTTTTCCCTGAGAAGTTCTTTTGGCCGTAAAAAACATATCAAGCGGATACACTTTCATTGAAAGATATGCAAAGGCTTACATTTATATTAAACATCAAATTATAAATATTAAAGTTCCAAACAAGCAAAGTTCAAAGAAAAACTTAAATCCAAACTACCACAGTGTCCTCCTCGCTCTGACCCACTAACTTTGCAAAGTATTTTTTTTATCAGAAACATTTATGCTATGAAAATGAAATGCATTTCTGCCTTATAATGCATCTCAAGCAGACACGGATGTGAGACACATCTAGGGTGGGATCTAAATTTTATGGACCACAGTTCTGCCACACCAATCCTAACCATCCAATATTTTTGCATTCTGCATAATCAATTTATTCAGCTTGCCTAGCATTTTCTCTCTGTCCCCTGACATTTTGGATGTGAGAAATAATCACTTTCCTTTACAGTATGCAGTTTCCTCTAGTCCAAATCACACTCAAAAATGGAAAGCTCAAATCAAAATAAATAAATAAAGGATGGACAAACAAAGTGGACAAAAAACTGAGGCGTTTTCACTGGAATTGGATTTCTCTTAAGCAGCAAATAATTATTCTTGGCACATGATAAGGATACAACTGACTCCTTGCCTACCCCATCTCCACATACGCACGGAGCAACTAAAAACAGAATCAAATCACAGTGCATTAAGAGGCAGAAACAAACTGAAGTGTTGGTAATATGAACACAATGGAATTTGGTTTTAAGTGATCACCCCGTAGTGTTCACGTGGAGCTTGTTCCGCAAGGGGCTGAGTATGCTGGCCCTGATCCCGCAAAGCAATTATGCACATGAGCAGCCTCATTGACTTCAAGTGAAGCATGTGTTCAAGTACTTTGGTGGATCAAACTATTGGCTGTATGGCTGGAACGTTGCTTGCCAAAAGCCTTTTTATACTGTTTGTTACAGGGTGGCTTGCCCCTTAAGGGCTGGGGAGGCCCGGGGCCACCCAACTCTGATTACTGAAGGAACTGCTCTGGTCCATCTGTGTCCCATTAACAGCCTGGAGGGGCTTGATGGAGGACAACGGATTCGCCTTTAAAGGGCAGCAGGAAACTACAAAAGGGTGAAAGCTCAGAAAAGACCTTGAGTAGTCAGTGCCAGGCAGCTGAACTCTAGCCAGGTAAAGCCTGGGAGTGACTGTGAATTAGGACCCAGCTCTGGGAAAGAGGGCTGGGCACGCCTTACCTAAGAGGGGAGAGAAACACTGAACTGGAGGTGGGGCCTGGAGGGCCAGTGTGTGTGTACCCAGAGGACTAAACAAATTGGATTCTTAGAAGGGGAGTGATTTAATTACCTTTGGAATGAGTAAGTTATTTAGGGGCCCTGAAGAGGAGGAAACAGAGGTAGGAGGCTGCAGAGTGACCTCTAGCCAGGAGGGAATGCTCAGGAGGCAGCTGGCCCTGTTACACGTTGCTGAGGAGAGCATCCCTCACTTAGGAAAAAAGAGTTTCTTTGACTCCTTCAAAGGAAAGGGAGAATTTAACGCTTCTGAGTGCCACTCAGCTGCTATACAGTTTGTATGTTGCCAATTAAAGCCTAACTTGCCTTGGCACTAAAATACCTAGCAGACTTCTGTTTCACCTTGCAAGGGGAACATTTTACTTGTGTGTAGGTATTGAATGGGGAAGTTCACTGTTGTGTGGATCTGCAAGTAATTATCATTAAGGTATAACAATCAAAACCTAACAGGATTGCACCATGCAGCCTTTCCTTCCTGATAGCGAGTAGTTGGTAGTACAGGACATCAACACAGTAAGGTCTACTGATTGCACTCCACAGCACAAAGAGGAAAATAGAGGCCACCCAATGTCTTCTGAGGTCCTGTCTATGTAGTACACTTAAAATTCTCTCATACATCATCCTTATTTTGGATTTACTTGTCGTTTCCAGACAAAAGTTGATTTTTCCGGTAGCTGATCTTGTACTTTCCAAACTCAGATCATGAAAAAAGTATAAATCATGATTTAACTTTTTATTTTATAGATAGAGAGCTGATGCAATTAAAGAGAAGATTGCATTTCTATTTACCTGGAAGAAAATAATAGCCGTGCTTACTTCTGAATCAGAAATACTTCAAGTCCTACCAGTAAATCATGGGGTATGAATGACCTGAGTCCAGAGAAGGGAGCATTATGAGTAGTAGTTTGGACCAAGACCAGTACTCTGAGGTCTGTCTAGCCCACTGCTGTTGCCATTGGGCTGTGGGGGTGGTGATAGGGCTGGGAGCCTGGCTCCCATGTGATGGTGGTGGAGCATGAGGGAGGTTGATATAGTTGGCTGCCTAGGGGAGTAAGCCAGGGACTCCCTATGTCAGCCACCTCCTTTCCTCAATAATCTAGTTGCTATGCCTCTGTTGATGCCAGGGCCTGGACTGATTGCCAGTTCTGGGGTCTGGATAGGATTTTTCCCACATGGCAAAAGTGGCAAGCTGCTATGTGGGTTTTTTCACTATTCATACAGCATCCCGGAGGTCCAGCTTTGTGGGTTATCAGTTATGAATGTTGCAACTTTGGCAGTTTCCAGTGGGGTTGGGGAACTGACCCAGTGGGATTCCCGGGCATTGGTCCTGAGCACTGCAATACCTGGCAAGGGGGGCTGCCTCTACGTCTCATGCAGCTTGTTGCTCCCCTTATGGGAAGTTGGTTCGGACTCTGGCTTCCAGTTAAAGTTCCTAAGGCCTGGTCTACACTAGGAGTTTATGTCGAATTTAGCACCGTTACATCGAATTAACTCTGCACCCGTCCACACAATGAAGCTATTTAGTTCGACATAGAGGTCTCTTAAATTCGACTTCTGTACTCCTCCCCAACGAGGGGAGTAGCGCTAAATTCGACATGGCCATGTCGAATTAGGCTAGGTGTGGATGGAAATCGACAGTAATAGCTCCGGGAGCTATCCCACAGTGCACCACTCTGTTGACGCTCTGGACAGCAGTCCGAGCTTGGATGCTCTGACCAGCCACACAGGAAAAGCCCCGGGAAAATTTGAATTCCTTTTCCTGTCTGGGCAGTTTGAATCTCATTTCCTGTTTGGACATCGTGGCGAGCTCAGCAGCACTGGCAACGATGCAGAGCTCTCCAGCAGAGATGGCCATGCAATCTCAGAATAGAAAGAGGGCCCCAGCATGGACTGATCGGGAAGTCTTGGATCTGATCGCTGTGTGGGGTGATGAGTCCGTGCTTTCCGAGCTGCGATCGAAAAAACAGAATGCAAAGATCTACGAGAAGATCTCAAAAGCCATGGCAGAGAGAGGATACAGCCGGGATGCAACGCAGTGCCGCGTGAAAATCAAGGAGCTGAGACAAGGCTACCAGAAGACCAAAGAGGCAAACGGACAATCCGGATCCCAGCCCCAGACATCCCGTTTCTACGAGGCACTGCATTCCATCCTAGGTGCGGCCGCCACCACTACCCCACCACTGACCGTGGACTCTGAGGATGGGATATTGTCGACGGCCGGTTCCTCGGAGATGTTAGCGGACAGGGAAGATGAGGAAGGAGATGAGGAGGACGAGGCAGTCGACAGCGCTTACAACGCTGATTTCCCTGACAGCCAGGATCTCTTCATCACCCTTACAGAGATCCCCTACCAACCGTCCCCAGGCGTTAACCCGGACACAGAATCAGGGGAAGGATCAGTCAGTAAGTGTTTTAAACATGTAAACATTTATTTTTAACAGAACAGGAATATTAACAATGGGTTTTTCATGATTAGTTTGCCCTAGGCGCTTAACGTTTCAGTCCTTGGCAGTGCAACTACTGAAAAAAAATCTAACAATGTCCGGTTTAGCATGATTGGTTTGCCCTAGGCGCTCTACTGTTTAGTCCCTGCCAGTGCAGCTACAGTAAAATCCGGTCTATATGTCCGGGGATAGAGCAGAAATCCTCCTGGCACATCTCCACGAAGCTCTCCTGGAGGTAATTGGAAAGCCTTTGCATCAGGTTCCTGGGGAGAGCGGCCTTATTGGGTCCTCCGTGGTACGAAACGTTTCCGCACCAGGAGACAATCAAGTACTCGGGGGGGGGAATAGCTCAGTGGTTTGAGCATTGACCTGCTAAACCCAGGGTTGTGAGTTCAGTCCTTGAGGGGGGCCACTTAGGGATCTGGGGCAAAATCAGTACTTGGTCCTGCTAGTGAAGGCAGGGGGCTGGACTCAATGACCTTTCAAGGTCCCTTCCAGTTCTGAGAGAGGTATATCATTGCCTTGCAGAGCATGGCGGCATACGGCCCTGGTCTTTGCAGGCTTTCCCGAAGCATCCTTTCTTTCTCGGTCTCTGAAATCCTCATCAGAGTGATGTCGCTCATGGTGACCTGCTTTGAATTAGGTAGGGGAATGTTAGTATTGGGACTGCTTGCCTGTTCCTTTACAGAACTGTAACCGGTGGTTTACAGCCACGCGGTGGAGGCAGGAGAGGAGCAGCATACAGGGATCTTTCCCTGGGACAGCCGCGAGGGGGTGGGACAGGGGCAGAGTTCATGCTTGCCGGATTGCTGGCAGCAGGGACTGGCATTGCTTTGAACGTGAAAGGAGGCCAGTGCTATTATTAAAGTTTTAAGCAGCCACAAGTCTACAGCTTACCATGTCAGCCTGTTACCCAAATTCCGCTGTCCTGCCCCGCTTGTCTGATCTGCACTGCAAGACCCCAGGCACTGAATGCGAAGGCCGAAAATTCGACCTTGTCCTGAGTGCGCATGTGATAGGTGCTGTGCATGGTCTTGTTCACAGAGAAAGACTATGTTCTTTGTTCACAAAAAAATTTATCTTTCTGAGGAATTCACTCCCTTTTTCCCATCCCACAGCTGCGACTGTCTCCCGACCTACCCTGGCATCACACTCCCAGAGGCTAGCGCAGATTAGGCGTAGGAAGAAGAGGACACGGGAGGACATGTTCTCGGAACTTATGGGCTGCTCCCGAGCCCAGGCAGCCCAGCAGACCCAGTGGAGGGAGAACTTGTCCCAAATCCACCGATCACACATGGAACGGGAGGAGAGGTGGCGGCAGGAAGACCAGCAGGCGACTCAAACGCTGCTTGGACTAATGAGGGAGCAAACGGACACACTCCGGCGCCTTGTGGATGTTCTGTAGGACCGGAGGCAGGAGGACAGAGCCCCGCTGCAGTCTATCTCTAACCGCCCTCCCCCGCCACAAAGTCCCAAGAAGGAGGGGTGGCAGAGTCCGTGAAAACTCTCACTCCACCCCTGCAGACTGCTCAAGTACCAGAAGGCTCTCATTCCCCAAAATTTGATAAGTCCTTTCCTTCCCGCCTCACCCAAGCCCCCGTCCCAGTTTCATCCCCCAGTTTCATGTGTAGTTGCTAATAAAAAATATGTTTCTGTTAATTACTGTTTCCATCATGTTCTTTTAGAGGAGAGTCTGTTTTAAGGGGGGGAAGGGGGTTGGTAATTGGACAGGACAGTCACCTTTACCAGGGTACAGACGCGGGGGCAGGTTCAGCAGCAGGGCACACACACATTGCAGTCACTAGTTACCCTGGTCAGTCTGGGAGGTGGTTTTCATGTTCTGTGTGTGGGGGGGCTATGTGACTTTGTGGCGGGGGAGGGCGGTTATAGATCTTATGCAGCGGTCCTTATCCTGGATCACAGAGCCACACAGCAGGGGATCTGTAACCGTCCTCCCCCTGCCACAAAGTCACATAGCCCCCACACACAGAGTCCCGAACAGGAGGGGTGGCAGGCTCCGTTGAAACAACCAGTCCACCAGTGCGGAGCCTGTCATTCCTGGAGTTTAGAAGCGTCCTTTGCATCACTACACTACACCCACTCCCCACCACAGTCTGCGTCCCAGGTTCAACACTTTACCGCGAAAACAGTAATAAAGAAAAAGGTGTTCATTAACAAATTTCAAGTGATTTTATTTTTAAACGTGTGTTGGAAGGGGGGGAACGGGGTGAATGGGGTATGTAACTGGAGAGGATAGTGAACATTCACTGGGTAAAGAAATGGGGCCAGGTTCAGCTTCTCTGTAAACAAACTTAATAGTCACAGGTTACCCTGCTCACTCAGGAACCTAGCTTTCAAAGCCTCCCGGATGCACAGCGCGTCCCGCTGGGCTCTTCTAATCGTCCGGCTGTCTGGCTGGGCGTAATCAGCAGCCAGGCTATTTGCCTCAACCTCCCACCCCGCCATAAAGGTCTCCCCCTTGCTCTCACACAGATTGTGGAGCACACAGCAAGCTGCAATAACAATGGGGATATTGGTTTCGCTGAGATCAGAGCGAGTCAGTAAGCTTCTCCATCTCCCCTTGAGACGTCCAAAAGCACACTCCACCACCATTCTGCACTTGCTCAGCCGGTAGTTGAAGAGTTCTTTTTCACTGTCCAGGGCGCCTGTATAGGGCTTCATGAGCCAGGGCATTAGCGGGTAGGCTGGGTCCCCGTGGATCACTATAGGCATCTCCACATCCCCAAGAGTTATTTTGTGGTCCGGGAAGTAAATACCTTCCTGCAGCCGTCTAAACAGACCAGAGTTCCTGAAAACACGAGCATCATGAACCTTGCCCGGCCATCCGACGTTGATGTTGGTAAAACGTCCCCTATGGTCCACCAGTGCTTGCAGCACCATTGAAAAGTAGCCCTTTTGGTTATTGTACTGGCTGGCCTGGTGGTCCGGTCCCAGGATAGGGATGTGAGTTCCATTTATAGCCCCACCGCAGTTTGGGAATCCCATCGCGGCAAAGCCATCTATGATGACCTCCACGTTTCCCAGGGTCACTACCTTTGAGAGCAGTAGCTCAACGATTGCGTTGGCTACTTGCATCACAACAACCCCCACGGTAGATTTGCCCACGCCAAAGTGGTTCGCGACTGACTGGTAGCTGTCTGGAGTTGCAAGCTTCCAGAGGGCTATGGCCACTCGCTTCTGGACACTCAGGGCTGCTCGCATCCGGGTGTCATTGCACTTCAGGGCAGGGGACAGCAACTCACAAAGTTCAAGGAAAGTCCCCTTCCGCATGCGAAAGTTTCGCAGCCACTGTGATTCATCCCAGACCTGCAGCACTATGTGGTCCCACCAGTCCATGTTTGTTTCCCGGGCCCAGAATCGCCGTTCCACAACATCAACATGACCCATTGCCACCATGATGCCCTCGGCGCGGGGTCCCGTGCTTTGTGACAGGTCTGTGCCACTCTCAGACTTCAGGTCCTCACCGCGCTGCCGTAGCCTCCTCGCCCGATTTCTCAGCATCTGCCTCTGGGAAAGGTGGATGATAAGGTGCGAGGTGTTGACAACGGCCATAACTGCAGCGATGGTCGCAGTGGGCTCCATGCTCGCAGTGCTGTGGCGTCCGTGCTGTCACTGACCAGAAAAGTGCGCGAACTGATTTCCCGCCGGTGCTTTCAGGGAGGGAGGGTGGGAGTGACGGTTGGATGACAACAGTTACCCAAAAGCACCCTCGACACATTTTTTTCCCCAGAAGGCATTGGGGGCTCGACCCAGAATTCCAATGGGCAGCGGGGACTGCGGGAACTGTGGGATAGCTGCCCACAGTGCACTGCTTCCAATGTCGACGCTTGCCCCGTTAGTGTGGACTCACAAAGTCGAATTACTGTCCTTAGTGTGGATACACACGTTCGACTTTGTAATATCGATTCCACATATTCGATTTAAGTAAAATCTAACTACTCTCATAGTGTAGACATACCCTAAAGGTATAAAGACAGCTTGGCCTTCATGCACATCCTGAGGTCTGTAGTCCACCCAGGCTGCTGGTGCTAGTTGAGATTGAGCTGGAACAAATCATGAGGAGGGTTCCAGTGCTGTCGATAGGTTTAGAAAGCTTGAGCATTCATTTTGAGAATGATATTGCATGGTGAAGAAGTGTGCCTCTAATGTGGCTCCTCTCATCAGACCTTTCCTACCGCCTGGTTGGAGGCAGGAAATGGGTTAAGACTCTGGCTTCCAGTCAGGGTCTCTTGGCAAGCCTGAGGGAGGGAATGTGGTGTTTATACTGACTATCAGGTTTACAGTCCACCCCAAGGCCACTGATACCATTGGAGAACCTAACTGGAACAGCCGCCCTGCCAGGTAGTTTGGGTAAAAGTTTTAAATAAAGTTTAACCATCTTATCACGTCTGTCTCACGTTCCTTTGTTCACATCAGCTATACACTTTCAATTCTAAAGGAGTGACTTGCAGGAGCATATACTTATTTACTCATGTCCTTCCTAATAAATGATGCATTGTAATTGCCTGGTATAGAATTATTTAATTTTTAGTCAGCTAATTGTTTGAGCATTCTATGTTGTAGCATTTTCATTACTAACATTTTCACAAGTTTTCATTAATTGCATATGCCCGAATCAGGATGCTTTGCACCTGTTTTCAGGGAAACTGAATGGGAGCAGCCGCTCCTCAATACCACTAGAAGAGAGTGACAAGGTGTCTTAAGTTGGGCGCTCACTCAAAAACAGGTATAGAAAAATTAGTGACCACATCTAAAAATGTGGACCTTAGTGACTAATAAAAAAAAATATATAGTCAACACTACTTTAGCAAAAAATCCCTAGTCAGATCTGCACCTACCTTGACTGCAAACACTGTTGATACTCAGAGAATTAAACAGCCTTACAGAGGATATCTTTGTTCAGAAGGACTGTCAAGACTGTTAATTACTCAGGTGGAGTTAGCATACAGCTCATTAAACCATGTCAAAACTTTCAGTCCTTCTGCACTGAATCAGTCCCTTCAAGAGCTCTCATATCAATATAATCTGGTTCTTAAAAACACATTAATTCACATGATCTGTTGTTGCACCATAAAATGATTTTGTTTTCTTTGTAAAATGGGTCTAATTCTACCAGAGTCACAACTGCAGTGAAGAGAGTTTCTGTAATTAATCTCTAGTGGGTGTGTCTGTATGGGGTCAAAGAACATTTGCAGCCTGCACTGTGCCAGGCAATATGCATGGTAGGTTTATTGGAAAATCTTTTAAATTAGCTTATTTGCTGCATTATGAAAATTTCAAAATGCAATGTCATTTGCTGCATAGTCAAATTTGTATTAGATCTCTGCAAAATATTCACAGTTCAATCACTCTGAGCCATGAGTTTTAGGTTAGAGTACTACTTAACTGTACTTCATGATTGTGAACATGAGCAATTGTTGTTTTCCCACAAAACTAAGCCCCTGGACCAAACTGAAAATAAGGAGTAAAATTATCATAAGTACCTATGTGACTGAAAAGACTACGTCCCATTTTCAAAAGTGATTTGGGCAGTTCGGAGGCAGTTAGGATTTAGACAGTTAAGTGAGTTGTGTTGTTCTAAGTGACTTAGGAGCCTAAGTGCCCAAGTCACTTTTGAAAATGGGACTAAAAGCACCTTCATGACAGACATTTTTGAAAATTTTCCCATGGTGTCTCTGGGTGTGCGGAGAGGTGATGTCCCTTTTGGAGGCTCACGTTAATCGGATTTGATCTTTCAAATGAACGTGCAAAGATTGGTTTTCTTCCAACTCCTGCAAACCAAAATGCAAGGTCCAGTTCCCCAACTGAGCCCATTGGGGTTCACAAACACCTCGTCATTATACAAACCAATTATGGTAGATTTATCTGTCGATTTCATTTAGCTGAATAAATTAAAAAAATGCATTTGTCATTGATTTATAAAAGTCTCTGTTTCTCAAGGGGCACTATAACAAAGGGCAATTGTTAGCATCCCAATATTCTGAGCAAACGTTTAACAATTTGACATTGGAATAATGAATTGTAGGAGTAGTTGGATTACTATAAAGCTAACCGCAATTTACATTCAAGATAAAAATCAAGGGCCTCATTCTGCTCATTGTGTCCAGTCACTCCAATTGTGTTCAGAGGGAATTCTTTGCATAGTGTCTAATAAGATCAGGCCCAAGTTTATAAGATCTATAACAGAGGGAAAACAATTTTCTACTCAGGAAGAACTAACTCTGTTAAACACATTTCTAAAATGACATTTCTAAATAGTTTGCAGCTATTGATGAATGAAAGCCATCATCATGGTTTTAAAGTCTAGTTTGTTGATTTTTAAATGTAACGCTCCACAGGAGCCAATGCTTATTCTTTTCTCACTTTGCAGGAGAAAGTGACTCAGAACAAGTTACAGAACACAATAAAACATGTGGAACCTTTTTTCCCCTCCATCGTTCTCATGGCGATATTCCACAGATTTCTCACACACCAAACCTCCAAGTAGGATAATGCATTTTTAAAATATGAACTTGCAGCTAAAATATTAAACATGTATTTCCTCCTCCTATAGGATAAGTGCTGAAATGTCACACACTATTGGTGAGAATGACCCGTAAGTGTTTTGTTTTTTTTCCTCTCCTCCTCCTACTGGAGCAGTTATTGTGGCGTGCAGTGAACCAAATCAACAATGTGATTCAAGCTGTCGCTGCAGCTTCATGGTAAAAGAAAGGATAAACTATAAAAACTACCCTCCTACAGCTCTTAGTTCTTGCTTCCCACACTTTAACATCTTCTGTCACCCCTGGCACTGTTACTGACCCATGCTAAGCTAAACTAAAGGATGATAAGTTTGCTGCCTTTGCCCTTGTCCTAAGGGGCTGCACATTATCCTATCAAGCATCAGAAGCCATTTCTGTGGGATATTTGTCAACCTACGAAGTCCTTTTAGAACAAATGAAATGGGCAGCGAATTACAAAAATGTCATTCTCTAAAGGAAATGGATGAAGGCTTTTGTTCTCCAGTAACAAATAGATGCCATAGGCTTATAACACTATTTTTGTATTAAATTTGACAGGGTTACTATTTCCAGTTCATTAGGGGAACAGTTTGAAAACTATTTTTCATGCTTTTAAAAAATAATGTTTTCTAGTAATAAATATAAGCAATAGCTGGCATAACATTTTAAATGGAAGATCAGGGTTAATTTCAAGCCACCTCTACCAGTGATCAATTACATCTATGTAAAATGTACTTTTTCAGAAAAAAATTAAGATTATAAATGTATTATTTAATTGGCATAACTTTTGATAAATATGAGTTATAATTGCCTTCCCCACTTTTCTCGTTTCTTATTTCTAAACCAATTTTCTTGCATACGATGGTCTTACAGAACACCATGATATATTTACCATGGGCTAAGGTCAAGCAAAGGAACAATAACTCACCTCCTTAAATGAATGCTTCAAAGTAAATCTTCTGTGTTTAATAGCAGTAAACAGAGGTCAGGATGACAGTCTCCCAGGCTTGAGAATAAAGCTTATGTGTTAATATTCTCCAAGAATCACAACTGCACCCCTGGGTGACAAAATGCTTGCTAAAATGTGATACAGACAAAATATTATACACCCCTATGGACATGAATGTAATTGAAAATTTTCAGAAAACTGAACTGACACACAATTTAGAAATAGGTCAATAGATGTTATTCCATGATCCCCTTTTAGATACTTTGTTAGAATGCGTCATAGCAGATTATTAGACTTTTTTCTTTTTTGACTACAGTATGCCTGGCTTTAACTCTAGCTGAAAATTAAGCAATATAATAGATTATCAGTAAACAGAACATGGCTGATATGTCAGTCACAGCATCTTATGTGTAAGGTCTGTTTCTCCACTGATCATCAACTAATCAATAGTAAAGATAACATTTTATTTACCACAAAGTGCTATAATATTCTCTAATCTTTACAGCTCATTTTGCCTGTAAAATATTCTATCAAATATGTTATATCACTACGACCATTTATTGCTGGCTATTTTCACTATTTTACTGAACATGCTAATAAGAAGAGCACAGAATTGGCTTTGTCGAGAAATAAGCTCAGTAAAAAAAAAAAAGTGTTAACTCATCCCTTGCTTTGTAACTGTCACTAACAATGTTCGTGCAATTATAATCTGCAATTTTTATTCGTAAAATTTTACATGGAGCTAACCGGGCAAGACTCAATGCATAATGAACACTAAAGACTGCTGAAAAATATGCTCCTTCATTGTAGCACATTTTTCAAGATACACACCAATGCACCTCTCAGATTAGACTCTGTCCTTTATTTATCGTTAGTCAGATAAAGAGGCAACTAAACTTTAAGATGGATAGCCTCCTGAAGTGCCAGTACATTCCACTCACCTCCCCATGCAGCCTTATAGGTGGGGAGGCTTTGTCAGGGACAGCGGGGGAAAGAAAACCCTTGGGGCTTTTAAAGAACTGTACCACACACTGTTCTCTCCCATCCTTGTGTGCACTCGTAAGCTTCTTGGCTGATCAGAATGATGCATTGTAAGCCATTCGGCTCCCATGCATCCAAGGGTGGTCTTATAAGACCTCTCGCTTGCCTGGGGTGCCACTCTGTGCCCTGAGGGAAAGCTCCCCTTTTCCACACCCCACGTGGAATTAGAGTAGGACCAGGTTTGGGGGCTTTACTCTAGGCATCATACTGGTCCACCTTGTGGGATTGGAAAGGAATTTTCCGCTCATTGCCAGATTGCCCTAGTGGGGGGAGAGGAGGGGTTGCCTTTCCCAAAGCAACCCAGGGACTCAATGGGTTATGTTCTAAAATTCATGTTGCAGCAACTTGCCAAGTGCCCAGTGCAGGTAATGGATCAATAAGGGGTCTAGTTCCTCTAAATACATTTCCCTGGAAGTGAATTTAGGGGAAGGCATTCCCTAAAGATGATGGGGAATAGGGCTGGGGCTCCTAAATTCTGGTACAGTAAGGAGGCAACCCCCTTATCCCTTAGATGAGGGAAGGGCATTGGGGTCCCAGCAACAATACTGGGATCACGTGGAGGGGGATGGAGGCTGAGGACAACCCTCCACCAGGTAGTACAGATTACTGGATGGGTTATCGCAGGATAGATAAGTAACATAGGATGAGTTACTTAGTAAAGTTACAGCCTTAGTTAAAACTTCAGTCCTAGTGTCTTGTTTTTCTTCCTGTTTGTCTGAGACAAAAACCTATTTTTAACGTCAATAGGAGCTATGCACATATATCAAGAGAGGATACCAAATTTAAACAGAATGGTGATCTTTGAAAGAATATGATACTTTATTAAACATGGTCACTAACAGTGACAGGGCAGAATTTCACACTTGGATGCCTAAAGTTGGCCATCTAACCTCTTTTTTCTGAAATACTGAACATCCTACAGCTCTTATGGGTGTCAATGAGAGATGTAAAGTACTCAGACCTCTGAAAGATACGCCATATATAGGATTTATCTGCCTAAATCGGGATGTCAGCAGCTAACTTTAATATACCTAGTTCGACAAATCTGGCCCAACTTTTTTTTTTTTTTCTTTAAGTATTCATCACTGGATGTGATGAACAGTTTGGGGATATTGTTATAACAGCTGCTGCATTTTACTGCAGACATGGAAGAAGAGATCACTGTACAGTTTTTCATTTCATTGTTAGGTTTGCATAGCACTTGAGGAGCCTTTAGATGAAAGGAACTATATAATAAGATTATTATTACAGTGAAACCTATGCTAACAGTCACAAACTAACCTTAATCACCTGTCCTAACACCCAGTAAAATTTCAATCTCTCTGAAAGTTCCTTCATATTAGTCGCACTATATTATGTGACTACCAATTATAATGGCCAAAATAATACTGGTCCTTTTGGTGGCTGATGAGAGGTTTCACTTTTAATATTGCAAATAACCATGAAAACATTCAAGAACGGGAAGATGCCATCTGGCCTAATGTGCCTAAGATCTCATAGAGCTGCTATAATATTAGGACAGGCTGAATTCTTTTCAGGCCAAGTTTAGTATGAACTCTTCAATTAAAACAAACTAAAAAACAAAAAACCCAATTAGAAAGATATACTTCTTTTACTCCACTGGTCATACAGAGTTTCTATTACAACAGACTTTAAGAGGTTAGCTGTAATCCTAGTGTTTTACTCTAGCTCTAGGAAAACTCCTCTATAAATGCAGAATGGTCTGAGCATGTTATGGTGTACAGCATGCATCTAGCAACCAGGCACTCATATGGCGCTTTGATGAACTCAGTGTTATACAGCAGGTTTTGCAGCTTGTAAAAATCAACAATTTGATGCGTTTAAAAAAGCAAGTGGATTCATACATACACAGACAGTATGCACATTTCTAAGTTTTCTTCTGTTTTAGAGCTGTTACCAGCTATGGTGGTTTTCCCCATGTAAAGTATGGGGAATTTCTCCCAGACCAGAGAAGGAAGAAGTGTATTCAGTTTATCTGAATATACATGCACACAAACACATTTTATATGCATATGCAGTATATTCATGAGAAAGTTTACCAATAAAGTAATTGTAGAGATGAGAAGATAAATGTATTGTCAGGTATTTGTCCTACTGTCATCATTAACCCATGATATGATCTTGTATCACCAACAAATAAAAGGAAAATAAACACACCACAAAGTGCCACAGGCAAATTAAAACAAACCATTTGCTTATAAATAAACTGTTTGTAGCTGTGATAAAAATCTCAAAGATGACTGATCTTGCCATAATAAACTTTCTGAAACCTTAGTAATAATACTTTGCACTTATACTTTGCCTTTCAATCTAAGGAGCTCAATGTGCTTTACAAACATTAGGTATCTGTGACAAAGGTGTGACTCTGATCCATTTCTAGAAGTGGCATAATTAAGGCCTGGAGAGTTTCAGTGACTTGCACAAGTTGGCTCAGCGAATCAGTGGCAGAACCGGGAATAGAACCCAGGAGTCCTGTGCATTAATCATTATTATGTCCATCTTTAGGATTCGGTGTAGATTTATTTCTCTGCCAACAATGGCTCAAGAATACAAGGACTCTTTGCAAAATATTTATGCTAGAGATAGAGGGGTCAGTATTTCAGTGGCTATATATAAAAAAGCTGGGCCTGGCTCCAGAACAATGTGGTGGTTTTCACCTATGCTACTATACCTAGAGGAAACCTAACATTTTAAGGCATGTGTGAATTCCCTCTGCAATTTTCGGCGTAACGTAAAACTTGATTAAGAGCAGGTCTTTTCCTGTATGTGCCAAATGACCCAAAAGTTGCCAATTTAATGCTAATTGACCATGTGGAAACAGCTGCTGCTTATCAGAGCATACAACTTATGAAAATTATTCACGAGCTGCCACAAATGCACTTTATTGGCATCTTAGATGAAAGTGTGCTACTGATATTTGATCATCCAAATCTATCAAAGTATCTGGGACCAGCAATGGCAACAAAATCAGAGTGCATAGGTGCACTTGGGAAAGTATTGATAATTGTCTACATAACTCTTAATGTTGTCATATACTGTACCACACACAATAACACAATGCCACAGGATTGTTGGCATGGAAAGGCTTTGATTTTATCAGCACAAAGTATCCAAACAAGTCTTAATCATATGCATTACATGAAATTAACATTTACAATTTTAATATTGATATTGTCTATGCCACTAGGTAAACCTTCAGCACAGGAAGAACAGACAATTTTAATCAAAGGTAACAAACGCTCCAGGCTTGTGTCTGACTGAAGCACAAAGCTTGTCCCCAGCTGGAAACCCCCTATGCTCACTGAAGAAAGTTACCTTCTCTTTAACTAAGGAAAGTAGCACTTACCTCTCCCACATCTAGGTTTCCTTTTCCAATGTGGACTCTACTGGGTTGCCCCAAAACCGATTTAGTGGGTTGCTCCCAGTGAGGTTCCAAATAATCATAAAAACAGCAGCAGCACACTTCACTCTTAAAGTGCTTTTTCAAGTCTCCCTCAGTGCTTTATCCCTATTTTACAGGCTGAGAAACAGAGATAGAGCCAAAGGTAAACTGACTTGCCCAAATTTATACAGCAACCTATGGAACCCAGGTCTCCCAACTTCTAGATCAATGCTCAATCCACTAGCCCATGCAGACTCACCATAAACTACAACAAAGAAGATGTGATATACATGGACTAACTAGTCACCCAAGTAGATAAAAAAGCAAGAGCTACGCACCTTGTGGTTGACAGGGAACAGCTTTGAACATGTCTGAGCAAAAGGATTTTTTATTTTATTTTATTGCTTGTGCACTTTCATGCGCTTCACCTATGGTAGTACAGTGAAAAGCACCTGCAGAACAAAGGAATGTGAAAGGACAGGACAACATACTTTATTTTCTCTAATCATTATTACTGTTTTTACAGAACAAGCATATACATGCCAGTTTGCTGCCACAAGAAGCCGTCAGTCTAGACACGCCATAACTTAAGAGAAAAATGAAACTGAGTGGCTAGGGGAGCTAAGGTAACAAAGGTTACAAATACAAAATCATGAGCAAACTGAAACATGGTAGGTCCATATTTTTATTCAGGTCTTTGCAGAGTTTGTTAGGTTTGTTTTCCCCCCAAAAAAGTAGGTAGAGGGCAAATACTCTGGGCAATCCCTGTTTTTATGCCTTCTTTCATCTTCTGTCTCTAACAGATGCTTTTTCTTTCCATGACTTTTTTCTCATTTCCACCACTTTCTCTCCCTTTGTGGGGATGAATAGGATATTTCTCTCAGTGTTTGCGTGTCAGAGTCTGTGCCCATTGGGCCTACCCTGACTTAGCCACTGTGGACATAATTATTGCTTCTTCCCCACACCCCAAAATAAGGAGTGGGGATTAACCAAGGAAGTGTTTTGGATCGGTGGGGCACTGTCACAGTGTTGTCGGCCCATTTTAAGGGGAGTCTGAGCCCAGGCTACCCATGATGAGCTAAAGTTAGAAGAATAGGTCTATTTCCGCTACTTGAATAATGAGCGTCTGAGTTTGATAAAAGACCATCAGGGCTCAGTTGAAGAGAGGTGATCATACAGGAGATGCTCTGAAGGGAAAAGAGCTCCTACTGATCCCTGCAAGGATAAATAACGTGTATATTAGGGATTCATTTTTCATACTGGCCCATTTCAACAGGCAGTAACCTCCACTGATTTTGTTGGATCTGGCCAAATTCAGCCCTGTCTAATTGGAATCTAAATAAATAAAAGTCACAGACATTCATCTTTGCATGATGAAAAAAAATATATTCAGGTTTTAAAATCTTAAAAGACCATTTAGATGGCTTCCGACTACGCATTGGCCCTTCAGATCATTTTCTGTACTAAGAGATGAGCAGAGACCCTGACTCCCCAACAATGAGCTACTGCTAACCTCCCTGAATCCATTTCAGGACACTTCTAGTGCCTTTTTATTCACAGTTTACCTCTCCTCTCCCCCAAATACCATTCCACACACACCCTCCAAACAGACAATCCTCCTGATCTGTCTGCAATATTGTAAATCATTCACGATTGCGAAGAACACACACTTTATCTCTGTAATTTGAGAAGGGGGGGCGGGGACTGCTCCTGATATAAAGTAGCATCTCCCCCCCCCCCTCCCCCCGTCACCTTTTCTAATGGATGGACAATGACCAGGAGAATTCCGAAAGCTACCCAGGGTGCCAACTCAGGACAACGTATACCCAAACCACCTTCTGTGATTACAAGTTATAGCCCTTTTCCAAGAAGGCATATTTAAGACAAACATCAGATTAATGATAAAACTGATGTGTGTGTGTATAAAAATGCATAAACATAAGCTTTTCTCTTGATTATTACACTACCAGGGAAATCGTCACACACATCGGTATGTATATGCTCACACCCCTGTATAAGTACAAGGTAAGATCTTATATATGGAAAGGTACATAAATACTTTACCTAGCACACACACACGATAGTGGGATTATCAAAAGCACTCAGTGCTGGCCTATCTCTTCTCCTGTTAAAGTCTGTGGTAACCCTCCTATTGACTTCAATGGGAGTACAGTAATGCTAGTGCTACTGGAACTCCTGTCCATGGTAATATATATACACACACAAGCACATTATATCTACATACATAGCAACATTTAAAAATATACATATTGTGCATAAAATGTATATGCATCCATCCATATGCCGAGCTCTTTAGGACAGAAAATATAGATGAATACTATATAAATGGGCACACTAGAGCTGAAATGAAATGTTCATATTAGAACAGATTAAGGGGGCATTGTCTGAGCTTTTGTGTGGTTTTGGCTGTAATGCAGGCAAAAGCCTGAATGAGCTCAGCTTTCCAATGCTGGCTTTAATCTAAAGGGGGTGGGGTGGGATGGACACTAAACCTCCACCAAAGTGTGGAAAAAAGCCATTAAAAATAAACAACTTCAGTATTTTCACTATTTTCATTGAGTCACTGATGATAGAATACACACAATGTACCCTTTGAGCTTGTAAAAGACTTTCCTCCCTGCTATTGCACTAATGCTTATTTTACATTTTAATACTTTGCATCATAGCATGTCCAGCTCCTCTTCATCTCTAGCTTTTTGAAAAATAAAACCCCACGTTGTATTACATGAAATTCAACCCTTGTTTGGCAGGATTTTATAGAGTCTGTGGTGAGAGCTGTAGCACTGAATTTTGAAAGTGCTTAGCTAAGTGGGGAAATGTATTTGCCTGAGCCAGAGATAGCATCCTTTTTAGACTTCTTTTTAAAATACTGGCACTTGTCAAGCAGAATTCTCTTGTTCCTCTTGCTCTCTCTCTCTCACACTCACACACTTATTAAGGGTGCAGCAGAACTTAGCTGACACCGTAAGCTGGAGTTTTAATTCATTCCATTTCTGTGCCTCATAGTGGAAAAAAAGTAAACAATGAGGTATGTTGCACACACACACACACACTCCTCTCTCTTTCCTGAACATTCAGCATTTCTGATCCTCCTGTTTGTAGACCTGATTTATATCTCAGGTGCTAGTGACATTTTCCTTCATTAGGAAATGCATTTGTACAGCAAACAACATTTTGGCAGATATGTTAATGGTCACGGTATAATGTCCTTTATGAACATAATCTAAAATATATACGGTACAGGATGAAGCCACCATTTGCAAGGCACAAGACACAACTGAAGTGCAACAGAACACACACCTCTTCAGATCTCAACTTGTCCAGCACAGCTGTTATCAGACACATCGGGGAGGGCAGCTTAAAGAAAGAAAAAAGAAAAGAAAAGAAAGTGATTTTGCAAATCATCTGGAGGTGGAAAAGAGTGAGGATGCAAAATTCAGCACAGGTCTATAAGGAGAGACGTTTAATGCCTCGGTGCTTGTTTTGAACTGTGACCCAAGGTTTGGCTGGGCACTAACCACAGCATGCCTCATCAGCCACTGTCATAGCTACTCCAGGGTACACCTCCAGCAGGGAGCCAGCTCCATATCCTGAATTCTCAACTACCAGCTACCCACTGCCTCCTCTGCACTAGCTGCTGAGACCCTGCCGAGAAATCAGCATGCAACTCAAGAAAGCATCCTTTCCTCTGGAATAAAAATTAATATTACTTGTCATATTTCATGTCTGAGCTCTTTTCATGCTTTATCCTCTGGTAATGAAGGCTAAATTACCAATATTAGTAGATTTTCATGGCTAGCACAGAAAGAGCTGTTACTAGAATAAATGTTTGCATTGCTTCTGTTGGACACAGGCTTTGCTAATGCAGCTTTGCTAATTATTTCTAAATAGGCAATAATCTGCATCCCCTAGTGCTGGGTAGTGGATTGGCCACGTACCTGCTATTTCCCTTATTTACATGTTTTACAACTTTATCAACTACACTAATTACACTCTGAACACTGTTTAAAATTTTCTGTTAATAGAGATACAATGATGCACCAGAGGATGTGTATTTATGCCATAATTACGCCTCTGTTCCTGCGATGCAGTCTCCAATTAGCTGTCGACGGTGGCACAAGCAGCTGCCTGATATTCTAAAGCAGTGAAACATCTGCACGGCGGATGATACGCTCACATGGATTTTTTTTTTTTAAGCCTGGAAATTTACACCCAAGGGAGTGCAGACAAATAGGAGCCTGTCATGTGTAGGGATGATTAGAAATCCTCACCATGGCAACATTGGAGCAGCCATGTCACAGAGTGAGGGGACACATGTCTAGATGAAGGCGCTAAAAACATTTGCCTTTTTTTTTTTAAGCTTCAGCATTCCCAACTTCCCTCCCTCCCCCTCTCCTTTTCATATTCTTCTCTTTGCATCTAAAGCCAACCAAAACAGCAGGGTGAAAAGGCCAAACTCTGCAGCCCATGCAAGGAATATGACAGTAGATTTAGTGTCAAGAAAACAGCGAGTAATCAGAAGATGCTGTCAGGGATCTAGTGGATATTTTCCTTTGGGTGGGAGAGGAAGAAGTGGGGGAATAAAGGAAGGGGGAAAATATGGACCTCATTCAAAATAATATAATGTAAATGGTCTTCATCCTGGAATGACATTTAATGGAGAACTTCCTTTTAACCATCATTAACAGTTACAATTTCCCCATGAATAGTTGGCCAGCCAGTGTACAACACTGTGAGGACAGAAAGAAAACAAGTGCCTCCTACTCTGGTGTAAGTCTGTTTCTGGAGTGAAGCTCCAGCAATGTCATTATGTGTGCAGAAAATGCATCTGGGGATGTTCAATATTATTATCATTTTTATACTGAAAGTCTTAATTATTGAGAGAATAAAATTAATTGGATCAGACTGGTCCATTACCATGTGTTCATATCAATTTAATACAATAGAACTATTAACATTAGAGATGGGCCAAAGCTGACATTCTGAATCTGAACTTTCTTTCAATTTCAGGGAGGGGAAGAAGGTTTGAATTCAAACCTCTGGCTCCTAACATATCCACCTATAGTTTTGGTTCCAGGTCCCATCCAAAAAGAAAGGGGTATATTTTCTGGTTCTGTTGAAGCCAAAACCTCACAAGAATAGCTAATGTTATTCTCCAAAGATTTCAGTCCAGTCCAAGAGGGCAGAAATATTGCAAGGCAGCTGATCTCATGAGAGTTTCATCATTCAAGATGGTGGAAGTTTTAGGAGGCCAGCTGCTCTCTCCTGAAAACAGCTCACAAAATTTCAGTGCCATTGAATAAAACCCTAGACACTAACCTAACCCTAATCTGCCTCTTCTGACCATCTGACATCTACTTATAGTGTCAACATATATTTATTGTTTTTTTCTACGTAACTCATCGCCACAATATCTGAAATGGATATTCATATTTAGAAACAGTTATTGCATATGCAAAATTGACAATTATCAGCACTTTAAATAATTTTAATTTAGTGATTGTAAATACCCAAAGAGCTGACTCATCTCCTCCAAAACATCAGTGTGACAGAGACAAGATTTCCTTGAATTGTTGTAGTGTATTCCTATCGCTGCATCTCAGTATTGCAGAGGCCTCAGAACAGAACCATGTGTTATACTGCATCTCTTAGGAGCTGCTGGACCTAGGCGGAACCATGTTTTGGCTCCATTTCAGCCTTTGCTTTGAATCTCCTGCCTTAGGTGTCAAGAGTCAGCCCCCTTAATGTTACTTTTAATTGTAAAGAAAATATGTAAATAAGGAACACTTACTACTTTACTTGGATGTTTCAAATACTGTGGGAAAGAGTAATATTTTTCAAGTGATAATGCAGAAGTTTCCCAGGGGGTATTACTATGTACTGTAATTACTACATATATTCAGTGAAATTCTGTGTGGTATTACAGGGTATGTATGTCACCACACTTTATGCATAAAGTTAGCTTATTATGCATTGTGCGTACCCTGCTTTGCACAGTTTTCATACTGGAGTGCATGATATTGAAGATCCACTATGTGTCAGTGCAAGGACAGAGTTTATCAGATAAACAAGTCATTTTTGGAAACTGCAGATGCTCCTACTGTGAAGCATTAAATGTGGCCCCTCTTAGATACACAGAATGGGGTTCTGGTCGACTGAACACAGACTGATAAGCTCTGCACAGCTCTGAATGCTGTTTGCCCACATACTAATGTTAAACAAAAGAACTGCAGACTGCAGAGAAAGGATGCGGGTCAGACAACTAAATTGCTTAAACCCTAAGGCAGCCTTCTGAAAAGAAAAAGCATGAAAGAAGCTGATATGAAGCTTTTATGCAGAATTGTTCTGTTTAGTATCCCTGTTAAGAAAATGATGGCAAGTATCTTGTTAAACTATATATTCCCAAATAAGACAAGAGGACAGACACCTACTAAACAAGATTCAATGTCCCACTTGTCATTACATGATCAGCTATATATCAGTTTTACATTATGTCTGTATTATAAATACAATAAAAAGATAATAATAAAGCTGTACACATAACAAATGCTGTTAAATTATATTTTTTGCATTCAGTCACCTGATTTGTCATTGGAAGTTTGCAGGTAATACCAGTCTGTCATCAGAGAAATTCACTTTGCGTTTAAATTTTACAATCGTGCATTAGAACTTTGTTAGAGTTCAACTGTTATAGTGCCATTTAACTCCATTACTCAGACAGTTTAATAATAAATCCATGACAAAGTATATTATTGTGACAACATCTAAACTTGCTTTGGATGAAACTGTGATAAGATGTTGTTATAAGATTTCTACTATTTCCAAACATCATAAAATACTGGAAAAAGTATCACCTCTGAAAGCAGTTCTCTCTCTCTCTCTCTCTCACACACTCACTCACTCACACACACACACACACACACACACACACACACACACACACACACACACACACACACACAGTTTCTCTCACAAGGGCTATAGGGAGTGGTTGATACTGAAGTCTCAGAACCTTGAACAGTACCTACCAGAGAATGAATGGTCCACACTAGAAGAACTAACAGCATCCAATAGCATTCAAACCAAGGTGCCACAAAAAAGAGTGGGAATAGCCAGTATATGAGGGAAAACAGTATATTACAGAAAAGATAGAAAAAAGCCCTCAAGGATTCTTACCAAAAATTTTAAAAATCATTTTTGTCAAAAAATAATATAAAACATCATAGGTTGTCATTGGCATTTCCCTGAGGTGTTCATCTGATAATACATGAAAATCTACTCCAAAAAGCAGTGAAGCAATTATACATTTGAATACATTTGCACAATGCCATTCATACTGATAGTAATGCTTGCTGGGCTGAAAATTGCTGGTTCACAAATAAGGTAAACAAGTTTATAACAATAACTATTCTTCTAATAGAACTGCCTTGTTGCCAATGGTACTCCTGCTAACAAAACCATTTTTGATTTGTCAGGCATGTGCGAATCTCACAGGTCTTCTGAATGAACCCCTACTAGTTCCATGCTAATTTCTGAACCATAATGGGCTGAGGAATCCAAACTGATGAGCCTTTAAAACAATCTCTATAAATACCATACAGAGAAAGGCACTACATTCATTGCTATACTTTTAGCACAGTAATTTCTATAGAAGTTCAGTGTGGCCAGTGGTGAATCAATAGCAGGTGTGTTGTAACTAGGAGAGCTTAGTTCAGGAGCAGACAAGAGAGATCACAGGTTAGGGGAGTAAAAGAAAGAGTAAGATCTCTGCTGAAAGAAAAAGCATTCAGTTGCTAGGCTGAACTGATGCTGACACTGTGACACAGCAGGCTTAGTGAATGATCCACCGAGGGAGCTGTTTACACAGCTCATAGGTGGAGATAAAATGTTGCCATTCCAACCATCAGAAAAGAGAAAGGAATAGGGAATTGGACAAAAATAATGCTCTGAAGTGGTTCAGCTTCTATTTTGACAAAGAAATTGCTCCAGTTTCAGACCTTTCATTTGCCTTATATTAAGACACTAGAGGTTTGATCTATTATGCAAGGTACTTTTTTTTTTTTTTTTTTTTTAATTGGAGATATCCCATCTCCTAGAACTGGAAGGGACCTTGAAAGGTCATCGAGTCCAGCCCCGTGCCTTCACTAGCAGGACCAAGTACTGATTTTGCCCCAGATCCCTAAGTGGCCCCCTCAAGGATTGAACTCACAACCCTGGGTTTAGCAGGCCAATGCTCAAACCACTGAGCTATCCCTCCCCCCTTAAATGACAGCTGTCATCACAGAGTGTGTTTATCCTCACCATAAACCTGTGAGGTAAGTGCTATTATCCCTGTTTCACAGATGTTGAACTGAAGCACAGAGAAACTAAGTAACTTGCCCAAGGTCACATAGGAAGTCTGGTGAAGCCGGGAATTGAATGTGGACCTCTGGAGTCCTAGGCTGGAGCTCTAACCACTGGACCACCCCTTCTTATAGAATCATAGAATATCAGGGTTGGAAGGGACCTCAGGAGGTCATCTAGTCCAACCCCATGCTCAAAGCAGGACCAATCCCCAACTAAATCATCCCAGCCAGGGCTTTGTCAAGCCTGACCTTAAAAACCTGTACGGAAGGAGATTCCACCACCTCCCTAGGTAACCCATTCCAGTCCTTCACCACCCTCCTAGTGAAAAAGTTTTTCCTAATATCCAACCTAAACCTCCCCCACTGCAACTTGAGACCATTATTCCTTGTTCTTATCGTTAACCAGCCCAATGTTAGCTCATATATGGCCTGAGTCAATCCTAAAGGCATATGCTTAAGTACTTTGCTAAATAGGGATGAACTGCTGAATCAGGGCCTAAAAACTGGTGCTGAGTTCCACTGCCACACACAGATGCTGTAGTACTAACTAGCAGTGGTGGGTTAAATAAAGCATTTTAACCCTTTTAAGAGTTCCATTTGCAAGAGTACAAGCCAAACAAAAGCTTAACAGGATACAGATGATCTCTTTCTCTCTGTACATCTAACCAAAGTTTGCAAATGGCCTAAATGCTTTTAACTCAGGATTTGCTATCATAGGTATGCATCCTATTCTTCATGTATATTGGGCTTATTCCAACTCTTTATATAATCCCTGCCTCTGTATTGTATGTACCAGGTATTGTCAGAGGTGCTATATTTGCCTAATTTAAAGTTTTACAGCTAGTGACCCTCCCTCTTCTCCCCCTCCTCTGCTTTGGTAACGGGCAATGGCAGGGTTCTGATGATAAAAGCAGAAGACATCAATGAAAGCTGAAAAGCCTGGATGCTGCCTATGTCAATTTATTCCAAAAGATAAACAACAATATAATCTGAAAGATGTTTGCAGGCCATAGCATTCAGCATAGTGCTTGTACAATTGGCCCTATGTTTATGTGAGAGAATGAAACAAGGCCAAGTACACTGCTCTTAGATTCAGTTCATCCTTAGCTGTAGGTGGGTTCATAATTCATTTGGAGAAAAGCTATGTGCAGCTAACAACCTCTTTCAAAGATCACTCTTCATGACATTTGTTTACAAAAGTAGGAGCAGCTTTATGAAAGTCTAGCTTATTTCATTTTCCTTTCCTTTTGTCTTTCCTTCTCGTTCTCAGGCATAGTTCTGTGAGATGCTGAACACCTTCAGTTCTGAATGGTTTCAATAGCTTTTCAAGGCATTCAGCACTTTCCTGTATTAGGCCCATTAATTACATTTTAACAGACAGATTTTATCACCCTGTAGAATAAGATGTAATTTATTGGATTTCTGCAAAATTAGAGGTTGCCTTGAACATAATATATTTCAGTATGTATGAAACATTCTGCACACTTCTATGATAGCAATGTAAATTAATGAATGTACATACAAACAAAACATTTTTGTTAAAAAACCAGACACAGAATATCTGTTGTAGGATCATACAAACTTTGTCCCTCTACCAAGCCTATTTGGAAGAAAGGCTTGTACAGCAATTCCCAGATGGTGAAGAATTGTTTTTATATTTCAGTTAAGGACTGAAATTGAGAAATTTCTCTTTCACACCTCAATTTCTGTGTAGCTTGCACTATTATACTCAGCTGTATTACAGAGCATGAAGCCTTTAAAATATGTAAATTTCCAGATGAATTTCTGAACAGAGGAGAGTCGCACAGATGCAACACATTGCAAAAAACAGAGGATGTCAAAGAAAGGAAATAGATCAAAACAGTGTTTTTGACATTACTTTCAATTAAACTGCATCTGTGAGGTCCACATACGCATGGTGAATTTTTAAGGAAAGAAAAGACATGAAGGAATTATTTTATATTGTGTAGTGGAGGAATACCAAATAAATGGTGAGATCTGTTTCAATACATCATTACCCTCCAGTAATGATTTCAGATCTCTTAGGCTTTTCCAGTACATAATCTAAAAGTACACTATTCTGGTAAGAGAATCTGAAATCTCAAATTCTAGAAAAGCACAGAATCATACAAATTAGAGATGGAAGAGAGCTATTTGTTCATCCAGTACATCACCATGCCAAGGTATAATTGCCCTCTCTAATAATTTTTATAGTGCCTTGTTCAATAAAATTGTATATGTACAGGTTGACGGGGGCTTCTATTTCCCTTGGGAGATACACTGTAGAATTCCACCTTTTAAATTTGTGCCCCCTTTAGAGAAAGATTATCAGCCAAATTTCCAAAACCAGATTTCTGTTTGTGTGCATACAACTACTCTAAACAGGGCATGCAAATCTTATATTTTCACATATAAATGAACATTTAGCTGTTTAGAAGTTCACACAAAAAACCTGATGAATGTGTTTGGTTATATATAGACAACATAAAAAGTCTGTCAACTTAGGATAAAGTCTGTAGAAATAATGCTGAAGGTGAGAAGGAAATTAACAAGCCGTGCACTGCAACAGAAAAAGAAGGTATTATAAGCAAATATCGCTATCTCCTTCCGTCTTCACACCAAATACTCAAATATAGTTAAACACTTTCAACAAGAAATCTTTCAAAATCTGGAACAAAAGCATATTCATTTGTGTGTGAATTTAAATATTTGAGGAATTTTAATTCATTGATCAGACTTTGCTTCCCCCCTTCCCTTTGGTGATGACCTTATCTCAAGTCCTGTCCCAGTTATCACAAAATCCTGGTGTCTTAGTTATGCAACATAAACCTCTGTTACCAGAAAAGGTTACCAGCATCAACACATGCGAGTGGCAGGAGTTATCCCAGTTGGGTATAGGATCATCTTGCCTTCAAATCTGACCTGACATCATCAACAAGAATTGATGTATGTGCAGTAGTTACTAAGGCTAAACTCTTGATCAATATGTCAGATTTCAAAAGCGATTGCAACAAAGTAGATTCAGGATTATGAGGCGGCTGCATTCACAAAAACAGTGGAAGGACAAGTCTGAACCACTTTTTTTGCATGTCAAAAGATAAAACACATGATGAAAGATCTTAAGCATGTGGATAGTACCTCCATAGCCAGTTTAGCTATGACTTACTAGAGAGACCAAAAACATATTACACATAAAAGGTTAGTTAACAATACATACATACATACATACACACAAGCTTCAGCTACTGTGAAGACCAACACTTTTGCACAACCATGTGATTCTCCCAAACCGTACCATAAACATCCATTAACATGATAATACCCATTAATCCAGCCAAACACAACTCATTTGTCATCTTTCTTTTGCAACCCATCTGTGTGCGTGTAGGGAGGAGAGATTCACAGCCTTATCTGTTGGGGGATTAGCTTCAGAGGAAGGGCTGATTTTCAGTAATTCTTTGGTAAGGAAAAGCTCATTTGTTTCCATTTATTGAAATACCTATTTGTTATTCTACTTTCATGATCTCACTTATGTCTTAAGCAAAGCGCTTGGAATGGGGTGGGAGGGAGGGGTGCAGTAACAATATCTGATTGCAGAAATCAAGACAGACTATATTTAGGACTTCTTTTTTTTTAAATTATGTTTGCATCACTACTTGCTCTCATTTTTCTGATGTTTAGCTTACAGAACAAGAGATACATTTTAATGGATGGCAAAGACATGTCAATGTCTGAAAGGATCCATTCTAACCTGAAAATGCTGTTATCAGTTTTGTTGTTTTCTACATAGATCTCCTCTCTTGGACACAACAAGCTAAATACATAAGGCTGCAAACTAACAAATCATATCCTAATTCCAAAGATAGTGTGGGTGACAGGGCCGGCTCTAGGATTTTTGCCGCCCAAAGCAAAAACTATTTTGGCCGCCTCCCCCGTTTTTTAATTACCCCACCCCCGGCCCCGCCTCAACTCCGCCCCTTCCCCAAATCCCCAGCCCTGCCTCCTCCCCCCAGGCGCGCGCGCGCCGTAGACGCTCGGGATCTCCCCCTCCCTTCCAGGTTTGAGTGCCTTTTGTGCCACTAGAGAAATCATCACTCCTATAGACCACAGAGATGGAGGTCTCTCTCTTTAGCAATCTGAATGCATAGGAACCAGAGTCTGAACATTCTGAACGTATAACAACCTTGGTTAAAGCAATTTAGAAAAATAAAATCACTGCAGAAGGACAGGAGAATTCTCATTTGGGTTCATGCTTGGGATTTTATGTTAAATATCAAAAAGAGAATGTAGCTGTAACAGTGTCCCTGATCCTTGGCTGTACCTGAGGATTGCTCAGTATAACTTGGGGTAAGGGTTTGGTGGTGGACATTTCTGCCCATTGCACCAACACAGGAGCTGCTACACTAACTCCACACTACCAGAGGATCTTTAAGGTAAGCTAGCATTAGAGCAGTTTGGCAGTCACATACAGCTACCTTGATGCAGGGGAAAATCTGTCCCTAAATACAATATAATGTAACCATAAACACAAAATTCAGTAAATGCAACAATTAAAGTTCAGAGTTTAATTTCTATGGGGTGGAGGGGTCTGTTTGTTTAGTCTAGGAAAAAGCAGGGAAAATAGCTCTCTCTCTCTCTCTACTGGTTTAACTGTGTACTTCCACAGCTGCAGAGTCAAATGTCTATGCACCTATAGAATTCTACAGTGAATACTGTGGCCACCTGTAGTGGGGCAGCTGCCCCACTCCTTGAATTTGGGCTGCAGCAGGCCAATAGGCCCACACAGACAAGGAGCCAATCAGGGAAGGCCTTATAGGGAGCCAATCAGGGCCCAGATTGGACGGAGCCAATCAGGGCCAAGCTCAGCCCTATAAGAAGGCTGCTCAGGAGAGCAGCAGGCAGTCTGTCCCAGACCTTTGACAGGGGAAGGTCTGTCTCCAGGCTGGGAGATTAGCACCCGGGACAGTGCAGTGCTGGGCAGGCCTGGGGGAGCAGAGGGTAACTCCAGCCCAGAGTCTGTCAGGCTGCAGGCCCTGAAGGGAAGGGCCTAGCTGGTGCGAGGGGCCTAAGGGGAAACGGCCCAGGGACGTGGACAGACGGAGGGAGAGAAGGAGGGCAGGATGGCTGCCACTAGAGGGTCCCTGGGTTGGGACCCAGAGTAGTGGGTGGGCCTGGGTCCCCCCCCTTTCCCCCTTGCAGTACACCCAGCCATCGGCCGTAGGGAGCGGCCATCATAGAACCCCCAGATCCCTGACAAGAAGGGATTAGACTCAAAGGGTGTGGTTGGACATGGTGGCTAGACATAGAAACTGCTGATCACACCCCCCCGGAAGGGGGCAAGAATGGACTAAGGGGCACTGCCGGAGGGTGGTGGCTCGAAGAGGATGCCGCAAGCTTGGGAGCAACGCGGGTCCGGACACACCAACCGAGGGCGAGATGACTGACGGGACACCACCAGGAGGGGGCGCTCCACTGGACAGAGCTAATTCCCGAGACAACCAGTAGGAGGCGCCAGGTGGTGAGTCCCATCCCCGTCACACGACCATTAAAAAGTCAAGGGGAAATCCTGGCTTTATTGAAGTGTAACCCTTCTGCCCCTCTGAGTTGGCAGCAACAAGGGCTGGGTTCAGTATCTAGGGGTTCTGTTTCAATAACGTAATGCAAAACCGGCTCGAGCCCCCACCCAGTGACCTGGGACAATTACATACCATCCCCCGGGCGCCTCTAGGAGGCAATACTTCCCCTCTCGCAAGCACGGAGTCTGAGTTTAGTTTAATAAAGGAGGGAAACAATGCGGCATTATGTTGGGGAAACACCACAAACAGGATTCATAACACAAACCATGAGCAAAAGACACACCTCCAAGTAAGTTTGGCAGTGTCCTTTTCCCTTCAGGGTCTTAAGTCCAATCACCCCAAAGTCCAACAACCCCAAACTCTCTGTCCCTGGTCAGTGCCGCCCCAGAGTTCAAAAGTTTATCTGCAGAGATTTACCCCCCCAGCCTGGGTGGAAATGGGGGGGGGGCACACAGGGTGTTAAGGGGCACCTTACGTGGTCCAAGGGCGACTGCCCCGCCTCTCCGTGGAGTTCTGCTGCAGCCTTCACCACAAATGGCTCCGCTCTACCAGCCACGCCGCTCCGCTCCTCCAGCTGTCCCGTGAACCGCTCCAGCCGTCCCACAAACTGCTCCGCTCTGCCAGCCGCTCCACTCTGCTCTGCCAGCCGTCCCATGAACTGCTCCAGGTGCCTCCGCAAACGGCTCCGCTCTGCTGGCTGCTCCAACCGTCCCACAAACTGCTTCACTCTGCCAGCAATATATCTTCAGGCTCCCCCACTAGTTAACACAGCACTCAGTGATCTCAGCTCAGCAATTTTAGCTCTTTTAGTGATTTCACCTCTTAGTGATTTCAGCTTGTAGTAGGGGAGCCCCAGTGCTGGTGCACCATTGGCCCAAAATGAATTCAGCTCAGCAACCTCTAGCTAGATTCCTAATGGAAGCAAAATTAGCTCTGCTATTCAACAGTGGAGAGAGGGGTTAGTGCAATTGGTGTTCCAGACCCTCACCATCAGGTACACATACCTGTCCCCAACCTCTCTCCATTCACTGGGTTTTGGAACCCATGTCCCTTGTCTAGCAAGTGCTACTTAGGTGATGGTGAGACTCTGTCATAAAACAGTTTCATTGTCCTTGATTCACATAATCAGGGTAACAACACTTTATTCCTCTTGCCCCAACAACAGAGAAACTGGGGATCCCACAGCTGCCAAAGTGACCATTTTGGGCTGCCGCGGGCTCATGCTAGGCGAGGTGGGTGGGCCTATGCAAACAAGATCAGCCCCTGAAGTTCTTTTCCACACTCGCCATAATTCACCACCAGATGTCAGGGTAGAGCTCATCCTGACTCTGCTTACAGAAGTAAATAGCAGAACACTTATTGCAACTGGGCCAAGATTTCATCCTCAGTACTTACCAACAGTTACCACTCAGTGTTATATATCTGAGACAGCAGAGTTCATCTTCAGGAAGCTAACCAGAAACAACTACTGTAACTTAGATACCACTATGTGGGAACTGTTGGTAAATACAGGCTTTAATAGATACTACTGTGTTGCTTAAATGACAGTGTTTTTATTAACTAAACATTGTTATTAGGCTTAATAATGCTCACAATCAAATCAATATCATAACATAACATCCATTGATTTTACTGGAAACAGGATCTGCTCTGGTCCATAGCAGGGGCTTTGAGCCCACATTGTGATTCATTTGGGTGGACTGTTCTACCCATAGGTTTCAGAGTAGCAGCCGTGTTAGCTGTGTTCTACCCATGTGATTTCTTATGGACTTCAAAGGGTCTCTGTTCAGATGCAGTAGTCTGTCTGAATGGATCACAGTACAGGACTGGGTCCAATCAATTTAACAGATATTTCAGACTGTGCATAGGTAATTATCAATCTCTTATATCTACTTTAATTGTTAACTGGTTTTGCAAATTAACCTGGAGACTAGTCCTCAGAAAGTAAAGCCATTTGACTTATATGCACACACAAGGGGGGCGGGGGAGCCTTTATATGTTTTCCACAGCAGAACATGGTGTTTTTCTTTACCTTTACATAATATGAAAACACATCAATTTTGGGATGCATGGAAAATGTCAGCAAAAAAGGATAATTTTTCAGACAGTTCTGAGCATGTGAGGCCATATTAAAATGAACCTGAACATAACCTTAACAATAGCATTCATTTAAAAGAAAAAGCTTTAGAATAAGCTAAAAATTGTGAGACACAATAAATCAAAGTGACATCCCAGAAGTAGTTGTGATGCTCTGCTCAGGACACCCAAAACCATAAACCACTATGTTACCTCTCTGTCTCAGGCAAGGGAGACTTTTGCTGGAGTTTAGATGTGTCAGTGTAACCTTTGGGTGGGCTAGAGTTTACTTCACTGCACCTCTCCTAGTTCTTCAACACACTTTCCTATAAAAAGCACATGGAGACCCACAATTCAGTCATTCAAGTTTTGCAAGGATTGCATCAGGTAAACCTTCACACTATAAAGCCCAAAAAGAACAAGAGGAATGAAATTAATTCTTAAGTACCAACTTTATAGAATTTTATACTGGTAAAAACATTATAATAAACAAACAACAACAGCTTAATTTGTGCTAAATAACAATGGTATTTCATAATCCACATACATTATCTTAATTATACATAAATATAAAAAAAGGAACAAACTAATTCTAAACAGGTCAACCCGCACAGAAACGCAGTGAGAAGTAACTCAGAGTTTCAAAAGCTGAGATTGCGTTCACCTGAATTTCAGTTAGAGTCTTTTGACTCAGCAGACTATACAGAGTTGATGACCAAAGCACTGCAGTAATATCTTTCCTTCTCTTGCTTGCAGAAATCTCCAACCAGAACTCACACAGCCACTTTCTCCTCCTCTGCTCAACTGTGGAATCATTCATTTAGCTAGTCAGCTAAGTAATTAACCAACCAGTCAGTATTAAGTATATAATTGAAAAATCCTGTTCCAAGAAAAATACAAAACTGAGAACAGAAAAATATAGATGACTCTTTCCCTATCATCAGATTCAGAAAGAAAAGCATTGGTGAGCCATACTGGTTAACACACTTTGATTAAAACAATTTGTCTTGAATCAAACATTCATGGTATATAACTAAAATGAAAGAAATTATTTTTCCCCTCTCAATTTCCCCTTTCTGTAACTGCCACTGCCACGGCTTTCTTGTTAGAAAGTTAACAACAGCACTAACATACTGGAAAATGCCTTCTACTCCTGTGGCTGAACCTCTCCCAACCCACAGAGGTCACATGTCCTCTTGTAAAGCAGTTTCCATGATTACTTGCCCTCAATGGAGTCTGTTGAGCATGCCCAAAACTGCCACACCCAGTCCAGAGACTTATGGGTGTGGAATGGTAATTGTGCATCTGCCTAGCAAGTCACCCAGACAACTCATTCCTCCCCCTCCCTTCTCCTCTCTAGATCTCTTAAAGATGTTCGGCATGTAGGTTACATCAGGTCTCTGCCACACCAGTCTGTCTGCCTCATAAACTCAACAAGACTCTGCCAGTCTAGACCTTGTCTTCAAGGTAACATTCAGTGAACCCCAGATCCCGAGTTCCCAGAGACATCTCTCTGCTTTGTCCAGTCTCTCTTACTGGACACTCAGATAAATGGTTACATTTGCTGTCTCCAAAGAGACCACAAACATACCAGGTTGCTGACTTGATGAGCACACACTATCTTAAACACAGCACTGAGATGGTTAATAGTAAAACTAAGAATAAGTTTATAAATAAAGAAGAGAGATGTAAGTGATACTAAGCAGAGATAACAGAAATGGAAAATGATTACAACCAAACAAAATAAAACACTCTTTTGACTAAGACTTAATTTTAGAAAGTTACAATCTTTATCTGAAGAGCTTTCTCACTTACATTAAGTCACCAGCATCTCCAACCCTTCAGGTAGGAGGATCCATTGTTCAGAGGGGGCTGTCTTTTACTCCCCTTATATTACCCAAAATCCATTGTCTTTGCCTCAAGAGCTAGGCAAACCTCCTGGGTGTTCAGATTGTGGTGTGTACCCACAATGTGCTCACCCGGCTGTTTCCTCCTCCACTTAGTAGCTTTGCCTACCTTATATGTATATGTACTTCCATTGTCCTCTGCTTGCAATCTAAGATGGCAAACAGGTAAATCCACATTCCTTTGTCTAAGGCAGGCTAGTTTATTCACTACCTCCAAAACATATTTTAACATATGTCCAGCACACAGATCTAACTTTTTAATACATAACCTGTATATACGTCACACAATTCATGACCAGCACGTCACCAGTTTTTATAGGAGATCTTACTGTTTAGCTAGATTGTTGTCAGACCATGTGTTGAGTGTGCCCTTTGCCAGCAAATTCTCACTGCTTTTTCCAGATTTAGGTTTGGCTCTTTTAACAGTCTTTTTTTCTTACAGTGCTATCTTTTGTACCCATCACAATCTGACTCGGATGGATTCTGAAAATTACATGTCTGACGTCTTATCGTTAGATCTGTTAAAAATTATTAAAAAGTCTCTGCTCGATTTGATTTCTTGAGTGAAACTGAAATCTTTCAAGTGTCTCATTTCTTTTTGGTACACGCAGTATGCCTCAATTTTTAAGACAAATTCAGTCAGCCTATTTGCTAACATTACACTCAAATTACATAATGAAATTGCATCAGAACCAGCAATATTCAAAAAGATGGTGATCTTTTATTCATCTTCCTTATGAGTAAATCCTGATGCCCTCAAAAACAAATCAAAGTCTCGTTTAAACTTTTTTTAATTTTCTGCAGCATTTCTTAACATTTTTAGAAATGTGGGACTCTTAATTGATCCATTTTAGATCATTCAAACTTGTTTTTCACTTCAGAGTAACTTTTACCTCATTTTTTCCCCATTTTTTTCCAGTTCTTTTAAACATTTACTCCTGATACCATGTGTTGTTTTATATTCAAGTAATCCACTAGTCTTCATAATAACTAATTGCTAGTAAATTAACATCAGCCTTTATTAGATACAATGTAAACATATATACAGAGCATTTTAACGCCAGTCAATCTCTCAGTCTAACTTAAAACCAATGGCCTCCTCCCACTATCTGCTCCCACACCCTGGAGTTTCTATTAATTCTCCAGACTTAAAGCCACACTACAACAGTAATCAAAGATGACAGTGCTGGATCTCAAAGCTGAGAAGAATTCCTGCAAGAGAGCTTAGTAATAAGTAAGTGACATCAGGTAGTGAAGATTTGTCTCCCACTGATGGCAATGACAGTTGAACAATTAATATGTTTTCTGAGACTGCACTGGAAGTTTCCCTCATCTAATTAGCAATGCTCAGTAAAGTGATACTAGGAACTCAGTGTGGTTACTTTATAGAGCTTACAGTTGGAGGTATTGCTGATGTGTCTCTTATGAAAATGAGCTTTAATATGACCTTCAAACAATGGCCATGTAATTACATGCTCTTCATAACTGAAGACTAGCCAGAAGCTATCTTCTACTGTTTTGTGAAAAGCAGAAATATATATATTTCTGAGAGAGAGAGAGAGAGAGAGCGCACACACGTGCACTCACTTATTCCCCTTTAGTGTACAAAACAGACACTGACAACATTTCTGTTGGTAAAATGGAGCAAAAACAAATCACTCAACTATAAAGCAACAATACATTTTCTGATGCTCTTAATAGAAAAAGAAAATAAAGTTTCCTAAAGTTGGTAGAATGTATATGGAAAGTGTGAATAAACTACAACATCATCTGCTTCCACCACAGAACAAAAAGCACTTGAGTGGTGTTTTCATATAGAAGTCACTGTCTGCCCATGACACCCAGGAGGTGAAACAAATGTGAGAAAACTGACAACAACCCAAATAAAGAAATGTAACTTGGAAAGTGAAAAGTTTAAGCAAATGACTAAGCTCTTGCAGGATCAGGGCCTTAGGTTGCAAGCTCCTTAGGACAGAGTATGAGGCAGATCCTCAGCTAATGTAAACTGTCTTAGGGTCTTTGACTTCAATCATTTACAATAGCTGAGGATTTGCCACTATATCTTTCTCTGGGTGTGGGCAGCACCATCCCTAGCACACTACGATCAGTATCATAATACTGAAAATGATAGTTCAAGCATGAAGAAATGGGGGAGGTTATACTGAAAGTGCTTAGATCAACTCCCTCTGAAGTTATTGGAAGTAATGCATATATATGAGAGCCAAATTTATTTTGAAACACCTTTTTAGTATGGGTCACGTGTGAACCATGTGATGCCCCCCTACCTTTTTTTTAAAATATCCATACCATAGGCGCAGAGTGTCAAGCTGTCTGGAGTGGCTCAAGCACGTGAGTACCCATCTCAGGGCAGACTGTTACAAATCAGAACACAAACCCCAAACTGGTTGAATATTCTAAACTTAGATTTCACCAACCAAGCATCAACTGTGAACTCCTCAAGCATTATAACAGCCTTAACATGGAATCACAGATAGTCCCCTTGGATTCTCCAGTTTACCTTGCCACCTAGGCAAGCTCATCTTTGTGATAGATGGTCTCTGACACCAAAAATCACAATATTCAGGTTACTTCCAGTCCCAAAGGGCCAGTCATTTACCCTAGGTCAATTTCACCTTAGATCTCACACCAAAAAGACAACTCTTGTAGCCAATCCTATAACAAATTATCTAACGATTTATTAACTAAGATAAAGATATGAGAGTTATTTACAAAGTTAAAGCAGATAAACATACACACACAAATGAGTCACAGTCTTAGGTTCCAAAAGGTGGTAGAAGCTTCTATAATAAGCAAGCTCTATAAGTCCTTTGGGGCTAACCCAGGCTAAGTGCTAGGGATCTTTTGCTTATGCTTAGTAATCCTTGCCCCTCAGAGTCTAAGCAGCATCAAGATTTTGTATTCCCTTCCCCCAGAGTCCTTATGCACGTCTCCTCTTCATGGGTGTTTGGGGAGCAATCAAAGTCTTTTGTCCTCTGATGTTCCATAGTGGTTCATCTGGTGTCTATGGGCCTTCTTTTGTTGGGCAGCAGATAACAAAGATAACCCTGCCTGTGAAAAACTAGTATTTCACATTTGGTAATGCTTTGCTCCCGTCTGTGGAGATTTACAGTTTCAGAGCAAACTCTTTTACAATTACAGAGCGAACACTTAACTATTACCTTTTAACTTGGGATACAGATACTATAAATGACTGATGCATGCAGCAACTTACAAGGACTTCATAAAGTCTAAACACTAAAAATATTTTTATATATTTAACATCTATTTTAACAGGTGAGCCAGACTGGTTTTCAGCTAGGTATTGGTCAGTGTTTGGTTGAGGGCTAGAGGCCTTGGCATAAGCTGACGCCTGGTCTGTCAGTGTTACAGAGTTCAAGATACACTGACTGGACGCTGGCTTCCATTACCCTCATACTACAACATTAGTGTCACTAGGATTGTGTAGATGTAGCAAAGGGTAGAATTTGACCTACTGCATTTATTTTAATATCCAACAGTGCTGTCAATGAAATATATGCCTCAAAGCACCTGTTTGAAACCCCCCCATCAGTCAGATGTATTTCTTGGAACATATAATTATTTCTCTTTGTATAATGTGTGTATCTGAAAATGTGATTAATCACAGTTCTGTTTGCTTTTTCTCCCTATTAGCAAGGAAATCCAATATAAAAACAATGTTGTGGTTGAGAATTTAAACACACAAACATCATGAAATTCAACCTATGGCTCCTGTATAAAAAAAAACTGATCACTTTGAACATATATATTGGATATATATTGTATATTTAATGGTATACATTTCAGCAGGGCCAGCTTTAGGATCTATGGGGCCCTATTCGAATACCTGGCGGCGGTCCGGGTCTTCGGCGGCACTCGGCAGCAGGGGGTCCTTCACTCAGCTCCGGGTCTTCCGCGGCACTGAAGGACCCCCTTGCTGCCGAAATGCCACCGAACACCCGGAGCGGACCCCCCCCCCACCACCGAAGTGCCACCGAAGACCTGGAGCGGACCGCCGCTGGGTGAGTAAAAAAAATTTAAAAATTAAAAAGGCGCCTAAGGCGCGGGGCCCTCTTAGGCATGGGGCCCAATTCCGGGGAATCAGCCTAAAGCCGGCCCTGCATTTCAGCACCAGAAAATACTGTACATGCCCATGGTAGCTATAACTGACTTTCCTGAGTTGTGTGTATTTAAGATCTCAACCACAATGTTGTATTAAAGAGAGTGTTTTTTACAGTGATACATTTTATTCTTACAGTAAAATGCATTCTGTATTCCTTTGTGAAAGAAAAGACCAATCTTATTATGCTTTACTAGAAGAGAATTGAAATATATTAAAAACAAATTGACTTCATTCAAACATTTTTAAAATAAGGGACTCAATATGCTAGAAAATGAATCAAAATAGACCTGAACTATGTCTAAACGTAAAGGTGTTAGGATCCAACATTTTGGCCTGGGCCCATCTCTACTTATAAGTTAAATTGAAGCCTGGCACACAGTTAGCAAAATCTAATTTGCAAATATGGTAGGCATTAGTTTTGCAGAAGTCCAGTGACATTATATATTCAAAAGCAGAAAGAAAAATGCCTGAAGGATTTGTCTTTGCATATTTATACTTGTGATTCTGGCTGGAAAATTAATTTTGGGGAGCAAGTGAGTATCAAAACACTTTTAGAACCTTTCAGGTAAGTTTTAGAAAAGAGTGAATGGTTCTAGGGGGAAGGAGGCGCATATTGCTTAAGAATCAGTTTTCTAATACCACCCACTCTTCTCCCTTCCAATAACATTTCATACTCTAGTACAGGGAACTCCAAATTCATTCTCAAACAAACGATTGGAAATTTCACAAAAATGGTGGGCACAAATTCATCTTATCAGTAATTTTCAGACCATCTCAGTGAAAATGAATACAAATAACATTTCCCTTTGATAGAAGACAACATTTTTAATATGACAAATCTACATTGTATTCATACAGGAATGTGGCCCATGCTTGGTTTCTGAGCGCTGCATGTATTTGTAAGGGAATAGCTCACATTTCACTGCTTGTGAGCAATGCGCTTTATATATTTCACATGAGAATAGACATAAATAGAGCTGGTCAGGAATTTTCTGACAATGCTGTCTTCAATCAGAAAATGCCAGTTCTTTGAAACCAAAATGTTTTGTGGAGAAGGGAGAATTTTGATGAATCGCGTGGATTCTAAAATTATTTTCAAAATGGTTTAAAATTGTCAAAACATCTTGTTTAGACATTTTCCAAATAAAAAGTTTCATTTTCTGGTTCTAAACATATTTGTTTTGAATGTTTAGTTAATCTTTACTTTAAAGGATTTAAAAAGGTCAAAAATAGAAACAAAACATTTGCACTGACCCAATCCCAAACAGTTGCAAAATGATCAGTTTCTGAAAAATTTCAAGTTTGACTTTTTGTCCTGATTTGGGAAAGGAAAAAAAAAAAATCAATCTTTCAAACTTTCATCGGATGGGAAAACCCTTTTATACCCAGCTCTAATTATAAGCTCATTCATGGGTGAGACCTGTTTTCATGTAAATCGGCCTACTTTTCCTAAACACACACCCCACATATGAGGTGGTAATACACATATGACAAATTACATTTATTATTCTCCATCTAAGAAGCCAAATATCTAAGTTGCCTCAAAGTCCTGATAGAATTTGTGTTTCCTATTGAGATTCCCTCTTTCTGGAACAACTTTGAAATCATTTTGGTTAAAAGTTTCAAGTCTGGGCCCTGAACGTAGGCTCCTAAAACTATACTTATATACTACCTAAAAGTGGCATCATTATCAGATCACAACTCCCAGAAAAGTTGATGAAACTGGCAGGTGCTCAGCTCTTTTGGAAAAAAAAACCAAGCCATTTTTAGGCACCCAACTAAGGTATTTAGGAGCCTAACTTCAGGAACTCAGGGTTGAAAATTTAAACCTCTATTTTCAGTTCCAAGAGCCTAATGAAGCTGGTGTGTACTAGTCCTTCAGGAGTAGTAGATCTAAGAGTTCTTGGAGTGTTCAATGGAACAGGGGCTGGGCACTCCAGAGGGACACTTGGAGGACTCGGGGATTGGTGTGCACTTTTCACCAACCTGTACAGAGAGAGTGAGGCCTGCAGAGGCTAGGAGGCAGTGCTTGTGTTGCCAGACATTGGTGTATTCAGGGAGCTGATCCACAGCAGGCACAGGGAAGACTCCCTCACACTAAGGGCAGGTGGTAACGAGATGCCTCCCAAGCCTGAAAACCCTTGGGAAGCATCACCCCAACTAAATACCAACCCCAGTGACAGCAGCTCAGCACTCATGAGCAAGATCATCATATTTTCAAAAATAAAAACAAATAGGACACTTCTTGACAACATTTTTTAAGGATACAGGGTAGCCAGACAAGACACAAGCATACTTAAAATGTGCTGGTATCATTCCTGGCAGCTTCCAAGTCAGACTCGCATCCACATTTCTCTGAGTACAAGGTTTTATTTCCAGAAACATATTCAAATACTAAGTTACTCATGAGACACTGAAAAAGTGCCATTAAGATTCATTTTGGATACGTCTACACTAACGACTGTACACATGTCCATTCATGTGGTTGTTCCACAGCCACCGTTGTCCACATCTGACCCCCAGAAGCATATGGCTGAAGGTGAGCAGCGGTGGAATTAGCTAGCAGTCCCGAGGGTGTGGATAAGTACATGCCTCGTGGCATGGCCCCATACTCATGACAGTTTGCAGTGTAGACGGAGGTAAGCGGTGTGTATCATGCCTCATGTCTGAATAGTCCTCCACCCCTATTCCCACAATGCACCGAACCCTTTGTGCCTGACCCTTACACAATTTATAAATGTCCCTGTCCCCCCGATTTTCACCAATTTGATCAATATAGGTGAAAGTGGATCCCATTCCGAGAGCAGCCGCCTGGCCTGCCAACCACACCGAGGTGCTGATCAATGTTGTTGGAGTACACCATTTTCCACGACATTGCTTGGAGCAGCAGGAACATACGCTTGTACATTTCACAGAGGCTGGAGCAGGTGGGCATTGAGCCGACTCTGGCTCAGTGCCTGCAACACATAAAGCACTTGAGGTTCCTGTGTAGTAAGGCAAAAGACTCAAACAGTTGCTCTGGGAGGGCTCATCATGCATGCCCCTTGTGCAATGAGCTGGAGCAGGTGCTGTCAAGGATGCCCAGTGCATAGCCTGAAGTGGCTCATGACACCCTCCTTAACTCTGCTGGCCTCATTGTTCATCAGGATGCTGATGAGGGCCAGGATGAGGAGGCAGCAGGGACTGTGGAGAACGAGGAGTGTATGATTTTGCACCTCAAGCCGGAGGAGCCAGTTAAGAAAGCATCTCCTGACGAACCGGAGGAGGACCCTGAGCCACAGCTAGAACCAGGACATGAGTTCTCGTGAGTTACAGTGGACCCCCACCCTCCCCGCCAATATCCTTATACTGATGCTACATTCCTGATTTCACTGTACCCCAAAATGATCCACTGGAGGGCCCTGGGCGATGTTTCTGCTAATGGTTACCCTTCTATATATCGCTGAATGGGGGAGTTTTGATGCTATTAAGGTGGAACATGCAGATTTGCACTGCCGGTGAACCTCAATATTCAGCTCCAAGCATGCACTCCCATATAGACATAGCCTTTGACCAGAAGATGAACTGTGACCACATCTATGCTCATGCAACTTTCCTCTTCCCTCCAAATACTGTTCATCAAACTGCACACACATGCCAGAGGACTGTTTTAGGAGAACAAAGAGCAAATTCTACTTGGTGCAGCAATATGTCTTGAAAAAATATTTTGTATTTTTTTTTTTTAAATCAACTGCTCAAGTGACAAACCAGGGCACTTCAGGAGTTTCTGAGACATCTAGACGATTCCTGATTTTTCATGTCTGTCCAAGTAATTCCTTTGTTTTTTGTTATTGCTTTGAGCTCCCCTGGTTGTCTGTATTCACACACCATCTCCTGCCTTATACTTAGATTGCAAGCTCTTTGGAGCAGGGGCTATCTTTGTTTTATGTTTGTACAGAACCTAGCACAATGTGGTCCATGACTGAGCTCCTAGGCACTACCACAGTACAAACAACTATAATAATAGGAGAGGTATCATCACTTTATCCATGAGCTTCCCTAAAACAACACAGTGTCTGCCAGGATGGGCAGGGATGGTGTCCCTATCCTCTGTTTGCCAGAAGCTGGGAATGGGTGACAGGGGATGGATCCCTTGATGACTACCTGTTCTGTTCATTCCCTCTGGGGCACCTGGCACTGGCCACTGTTGGAAGACAGAGTACTGGGCTAGATGGACCATTGGTCTGACCCAGTATGGCCATTCTTATGTTGTGTGTGTGTGTGTGTGTGTGTGTGTGTGTGTGTGTGTGTGTGTGTGTGTGTGTGTGTGTGTGTGTAGAAAGTTTAGTATGGAACTAGATGGGGGAGTTTGAAAAAACAACATAACTAATAGACAAATTACTGAAAAGAGAAACAGCTGCCTCCAAGCCCTGTATGGCCAGAGACAGTCTGTGGTTAGAGCAGGAGTCTGCAAATCAGCAGTCCTGGGTTTTAGGCCCAGCTCTACTACTACATTGCTGTGTGATTTTAAGCAAGGCACTTCTCATTAGACTTTTTTTTTCAGGGGGGCGGGTGGGGGGGCAGGAGCCAGAAGCCAAATTCTCAGCTGGTGCTGACTTCAATGTAACTACATGGGTTAATACCACCGGAGACCATGCCCCCATTTCTTTGTATTTCTGCTAAAAAAAAGCCTTGTATACTTTTGGGTGCTGTATCTCCTCTGTGCCTCATTTTCCACTTCTGTAAAATGGGGGTAATATTTACTTGCCTTGCCACACAGGGATGTTGCCAATGCTCTTTTATGAAAATCTTCCATATCTTCAGATGGGAGGCAATATATACACCAATAAATATTTTTTTCTTATAAAAAAGGATCTTTTTTTAGAATGCTACAGCTTCAGTTAGTTACAAACTAAATTTTAATCCCAATATGCAATATTTTAGCTGTAGAAGAAATGGTTTTGGTTAACAATGCTCCATAACAAAAAGGAAGCCTGGAATTTGTGAGCTCAAACTCAGGAACATTATAGAAACAGAAAAAAGAAAGATAGCTGTGAAAGTTTGTAGACAGTTTGAGGCAAAGTTTTCAAAGTGGTAGGTGACAGGTATAGGCACAAATCCCGTTACTTATTAACAGGATTTCTGCCTGTACCTGTCATACACTGCTTTGAAAATATCTGCCTTTGTGAAAGGTATACTGCTTCTTTCTGGTGGTTTTACTCTAAGAGGCTAATGTATAATCTCTTCCGGTTTTGTATTTCTGTGCATTTGACAAACTGTTTTGAACACTCTTCAGTCACACACGCGCATACAATGCTCATTGCCTCATCTTTAAAATTCCCATAGATGTTATTTTGATATTAGAACAGCCATTGCGGGGCAACGTTGGCTTTTTTTTATTGGTACATGTAACTTCTAATATCTAATGCATATGTGCACTGATGTGATGCAATAGGTAAAATGCAGGGACATGCATGACAAATTAGAAGAGCTAAAGTGAGTGAGGTTTAACTGGCTCAGAAGAAAGTCACCACAAATCGCTTGTTGGTACAAAAATCTAGTCTGTGATTAAGATTACCTTAGTACCTGAAGGCAATGAAGTCAATGCTTTGGAAACTAGAATTGTTATTATGGATTAGTCAGCCAGCTATCCATAAGCAATTAAAATTAGATACAACATTAATCTACAGTGTAAAGGAAAAGTAGGCATAGAAACAAACAGTGCAAAAATGGCTAGGGGAGAGAACAGGATAGGAAAAGCAATGGCTAGCTATTTGTTGGAATGAAGAAAAATAACTTTGCTACATGACATGAAATGGTTTCTTTTGTACAGATTTATTATTCCATTTATTCTTAAAACAAACCAACCATAGACATTTACCTTAGGAACAGAAAGTTGCTTATTTCAGTACTGTGGAGTTTAACAGAACTATGGATTGATGGTTTCAAAAGGCATCAGTCACACTTCCACAGCATTTGCTGATATAAATATAAAAGCTTACTTTAAAGGATAAATAAAGCAACACTATTATCTAAACAAGGTAAAATTTAACATCCTTGTGGTTTGTGGAAATTTTTGATGTGCCTGCTGGCTTTTCAATAAAAATCAATTATGCCTTAAATGTGAGCGGTAGTCAACATACTACAGACTATAAATTCAATTTCATACTCAGAAATATGGATTAGCTGAACTTGATGCCCTTCCATTGATTTCAGAAAGCAAAAGCTGATAAGGTAAATAACAGTAAGAAGCTCTCTGACACTTCACATCAAGTTCCGGATTTCCATATTATTTTTGTAAGAACTTTCCAGTCACCATAATAACCTCCTTGTGAAATATGTATGATGAATAGATATTATATGGATTGCTGATTCATCTCTATTTACAGAATGGATATTTAGCTTTTATAATGCAAGATGGGAACTGGATAGGAAATGAATATACGTGTTTCCTTTAGCACCATGCAAGATGTGTATCATCCAGTCTGAATGAAGCCAGTGGATAATTACAGAACATTCTTATTAAACTCATGTTCTTTGGACTGCAGTCTCAAATAAGACTCTATAGATCAGACATGTAAGAGGGAACCAGTCTCTAAAATACAATCCACTATTTAAAACAAAATCAGTTCTATGTTCTCTGAACAGAACATTTGAAACTGGCAAGAATTACAGCAAATGCTATGGTTTGAAGGGAGATGCACAATAAAACTAGAACTAGGAAACAGAGGGGGAAGATCATGAGGAAAAACTTAACTTTTTATTTTATTTTATTTTATTAAATAAGAGAAACAAAACATCCAGTCACATCCAAAACAAATATTATTTTCTGCCTCATAATTTGCAGAAATCTTAGGCCATAAAGCCAGCATTTTAAATAGGGCTCAGCTATTCTTTCTTTTGAAAAAAGTCTAATTCACTCAGGTTAAATCCAAAAGGTGGCTTAAGTAGATATAGTCTAGAAGGACTGCTCTTACCTTCATTCAAAGGCTCGTCTTTACTTTTAGTCTAACTTACAAACAGCTTTCCTTTGTCATGCCTCCAGCATGTTAAAATGGACACTATCAACCTAGAAGCGCCCTTTCTTAAAAGAAAACTGAATCCCATGCAGTATCCATGAGACTATACATATTTTAAAGAACTTAAAATAATAAACAACAATAAAAACCCAAACCACTGTTTGTGTTCCTAGCAAAATAAATTTCATTTATGCTGCTGAAGAATCCACTAACTTTTTAAATTATATAGGTTTGGATTTTAAACAGAATTTAAAGGAATTAGGTGCCCAACTCCTGTTAAATTTCAGAAATTTCTTAGAAAATCCCAGGCTTAACTACTCCCTGTGACAGGTCCCTGGGGAGCAACCTGGACTGTGGGACCTCTGAACCCTCCAAACCCACCAAGTCTCTGACAGGCACTGTACTTACACAGTCACCCACAGACAGGGACACACCCAACTGTGTTACATGAATGATCTCCCAGCCACTCATGAACCAACAATAGAAAGGCTCCTGCCAATTCCCCCAGCTCCCCAGTCTTGCACCCCAGATCTGTACTGTCTTGTACTGGTCAGAAGCCTGACCAGTGTAAGTACATTACCTAGTTTGCCACTTCAACAAAGGGGTAATGGACATGCAACAGCCCTTGTTAACGTGAGCTGAGATTTCCCAAGCACTTCGACCAAAACACACTGTTTCAGGTGAAATATAGAACAGATTTATTAATTACAGACAATAGATTTTAAGTGAGCATAAGAGGTAGACATAAAGGTCAGAGATAGCTACCTTAAGAAAATGAAAAGTAAACACGCATTCTAAATCCTAAAATATTAGTCTAAGCAAGAGTTGAATCAAACAGTGCCTCACCCTGACAGATGGTACAAGCAGGTTACAGTTCCTCAATACACAGGTTTGGATTACCTTCCAGCTTGGGACTGCCCTTCCCCAGTTCAAAGTCTTTTTCCTCCAGGTGTTGGGGTGGGGGGTGAGGGAAAGAGAGGCCAAGTGATGATGTCACTGTCTTTTTTTTTTTAATCTTCTTCCAGCTTGCTAGAAAGATCCTTGCTGTGACGTGGGGGTTAGGCAGACCCTATTGGTCAAGCAGTCTTCATTGCCTATGTGCTTTCTCTGAGAAGTCTCTAGGGTGGTTGTTGGGGAAGTGGATTCCCTTTAATGGGCCATCAGCACATATCTGGCTGGTCCTTTGTTGCAATTGAAAGGTTGGCTGTGGGAGTCTCCCAACCTCACCCCATAGTTCAGTAACACATACGGCAATTCTCCATAACGTCACATATAATGATAGCACACTATATTGTTGCTCCCTTGATAGTCTTCTCTGACAAGTGATATCTTACACGAATCCCTATGGCTGGAACATCCTCCCATATTCTGCACAGCACACAACCAGTGATGCTGCTTACTACAACAGGCATATGGCAGTAACCTTGTGGCCTACCGGGTAGCTCACTGGTAGCCAGAATTCAGGAAGCCAGAATTCTATGCCTAGCTCCGCCGCTGGCCTGTTAGGTGACCCTTGAGCAAAACACTTTCCCTTCTCATTTCCCTATAAACAGGAACAATGACAGTTATCTCCTTTGGGAAGCTCTTTAATACATAGGAATGAAAGTGCTATAGAAGAACTAGGTATTATTATGATGCTCCCCAGGCGTGGTTGTTTTGTTCACCAGTTGTCTCTCATTTTACACTTAGATTGTAATCCCCAGGGACTGTCTTCCAAAATTGACTCTGCATTGGAATGAACCTGACACCTTTCAAATTATTGAGGGAGACCCACTCCCCAGAATACCAAGTAGCCTAGTGTTTAAGGAACTTATCGGGAATGAGTTCAAGTCCCTGATCTGAATCAGGCAGAGCAGGGACTAGAAGCGAGGTCTCCCACATCCAAAGTTAATGCCCTTACCACCAGGTTACTGGCTATTCTGTGGAGTAGGTTGGTCTCTCTCTCTCTCTCTCTCTCTCTCTCTCTCTCTCTCACACACACACACACACACACACACACACACAGAGGTGCTGGAGCAATTTTTATAGTGGAGGTGCTGAGAATCATTGAACCAAACTGTAAACCTTGTTTATAACAGAAACCACTTCAAGCCAGGGGTGCGGCAGCCAGGGGTGCGGCAACCCTAGTTCCAGCACCTATGCGAGTGAGCGTGCACAGCCCTCCCCTCTCCCCCCGAGAAATCCATCTCAGCTAAAGTTTCATCAAACCTGATACATTCATGTGAAAAGTTTTGGTCTCAATGAATTGGCATTTTCTAACAACAATCCATTTTGTCAAGAAATTCCCATCTAATTCTAAATTACAGGAGAGTCACCTTTTGTTATCCTTCACTGTCATAAGTCTAATTTAGGCCCTGATCCTGCAACTACTTTTTGCCAGAGTAGTTCTGCTCCTGCTCAGAGCCAACATGGACTGTAAAGCATAATGCACACCATAGTACCCTAAATATTAACTGTCTTATACTTATTATCATTTAAATGCAGATATACTTTCATACAGCACTAGTATTGGAAATACTGCATTAATTTCTTCCTAAATATGCAATAAAGGACCCCGATTAATATATTTTCTTTGTAAATTATAATTTTAGTTAAGTTTACATAGTTACTACCAATGCATATGATAAAACCAACAAAAGCTACCCATCATTGTCTTTATATTATTCCATTGTAACGAAAACATATTGAAAAATACACAGCATTGTTTAAAAATAATTCTTGTAGATACACTTGGAAAACTGCAAACATTCATAAACAGCTCACTCTTTGGGGAAAGAGAAAAAACGCCATTAAACAGGTGTTAGAATTTAAATGACATCTCATTAGTGACTTCTTTTTGCAGCTCAGAGACAAATAAAACCTTCATTTAAAAGCATTAGTGTTGCTCCTAAGAGTTTCTGGTATCATAATGTTTTGTTTTATAAAGATATTTAGCCCCTTCCAACATTCTTGCTTATTTCTACAAAATAAACAGACTATCCTTCTAAATTGAGATTGAGAATGAAGCCAGGGGTGAATAAGGTTATTGTAAATACCCTTGCTCTTTCCCCATAAGTCACATAGAATTGTCATCTGCCTCAACAACAGAGGAAAACTGAGGAAACAAAGGACTCTAGAGTAGGAGTAAGGAGGTTATTTGGCTCTGATGCAACTGTTGCTAGAATACTGTATCCAATTTTGGTGTCCATAATACAAGGATTATGTTGATAAATGGAGAGGTTTCAGAGAAGAGCCACGAGAATGATTAAAGGAGTGGAGCCACGAGAATGGTTAAAGGAGTCTTATGGTGAGTTTAACAAAGAGAAAATAAGTTTAGATTTACAAAGAGAAAATTAAGGGATGACTTGATTACAGCCTATAAATCCATAGTTGGGGAACAAAAATTTGTTCCCCAAGGTCTTCAACCTAGCAGACAAAGGTATAACAAAGATCCCCTGGCTTGAAGTTGAAGCTGGACAAATTCACATTGTTAAAAAAGTACACTTTATTTCCAATGAGGGTAATTTAGCATTAGAAGAATGTACCAAGGGTTGTGGTGGATTTTCCATCACTGACAATCAAGATTGGGTGTTTTTCTAAAAGATATGCTCTAGCTGAAATATGAATAATCCTCCTAATCATCAGAAGGCTGATCTAGTAAATAAAGCACATGTCAGGGTCAGGAATCTTCAATTCTGCTACTGGCTCTGCCACCATATAAGATTGCACTTAACCTATGTGAGCGTTGGTTTCTCTATCTTTAAAGCTAGTATAATCGTTATATAAATATAGTAGCTCTATACAAAGGAGTTTTGCAAGGCGTAGCTGTTAGCTTAAGTCAGTAGTTACTATGGTGATGGGCCCATTAGGTAATGCTTGTGAAGCACTTTGAGATCCTTGGATGGAAACACATGCATTGCTGGGTTCTAAATTAACTGTAAACACTTCAGGAAAAGATCTGGGCATCCTCTAGACAGCTCAATGAAAACCTCTGCATAAGGAATAGGATAAGAAAATAATACTGAAAATATTACAATGCCATTATATAAATCAGTGGTACAACCTCCCTTGGAAAACTGTTAGGTTCTGACCATTCCTGAGGGAATGTTACAGAAGCACAGGGTGTTCAAAGGCAGTACAAGTGATAAGAAGGATGGAAAGACCTCTATATGAGAAGAGGTGGAAAAGATTGTGACTGGTGGAGAATGAGGGGGTGGGTTACAGATTGCTAAAACAATGAGTAATACAGAGAAAGCAATCAGGAACTTCTGTTCATCCTTACTCATAATAAAAGAACGAGGGGACATTTAATGAAATTGAAAGGCAAAAAATAATACAAGGATTTATTTTACACACAAACACACCATTTACCCGCAGGACTTGTTCCCCAAAGATATCGTTGAAACCAAGAGTTCTGTACAGTTTAGAATGGGATTGGACATTTATATGGGTAAATAAACTATAAATAAACAAACTATGTGTAAATAAAGTAGAAAAGTTCTAGTTATGGGCTACTGACCAACAGTTAGAACTAGAGGTGATGGAAATTTTTCAAATTTCCATTTGCTGACATTTTTAGATGAAAATGGTAGTTAACAAAAAAAACTCCCCTCCCAAAAATTACTATAGAGCTGTTCAAATTTTCTTTTTAATTTGTGAAGTTTTGAAATATTAAGAAACCAGCAATTTAGGCTTGTGAAAATTTTTCACAATTTTTTCCCTCTTTTCCTCCACCAGTTCTATTCACAACATTATATAAGTGAATTCAAAAGCCAGTAGCCAAAAATAACTATTGCCCTTGTATTTAACTTAATCTGTCTGTCACTTTCCAATACAGCAATGCACAAAAACATGATGTGCCTATCATGATAACTTTTTTAAAAACTATCACATTTAATAATCACAAAATTTTATCTGGAGGACCAAGACCAGTCCATTTAAGACATATGTCTACATCATACAGCCAGATCTATTGGGAACATTCTGTTCAGGAAAGACTCAACAAGAATTTTTTTTTAAAAAAGGGGCGGTTGTCAAGATAGTTTGACACTATGGACAACTCTACAGCTTGATGAGGTCATAATAAAAGTGTTCGCTGCTGAATAGAAATAAACTAGAAAACTTGCTGAATGAATATGCAGTGTGCAAGTGACAAGTAAATTTCCGTATATTACCAAATGCTGTATATTGTATACAAATAACCATAAGAGATGCCGTGGGATGGGGGAGGCAGGAAGAGGAACACGGGATACGAATTTAGGTGAAAGTGGTCTTCACGGTGTACAGTACGTCATTGGACTGAAAAACTTTTCTAAAAAAAATTGCTCTGATGCAGCAACACATTTAGGCTGAAAAGTGTTGACAGTATGAGAAATTTAAAATTCCCATTGACTTCTATGGGTCCAGGATTCCACCCCTGGCTGTTTAAGGTCAATTCCTCTGCCCTTCATCAAGCTGAAGTGAACACAAAGAAACTACACAGGTTCTAATATCCAGCTAGCATTCTGTACATACATAGTGGAAAAGGGAGGATAGGAATGGACTGCAAGTTCAGCATTTTGGTCACATTTTCTTTGTTTTCAGTTGTTTTTTTAGACTGCAGGAAAAACAACCAACCAACCATACCATTTGTTAAAGAAATAACAATACCACACATAATACTCTAAACTGGCTCTGGGCCCCTGCAGATTTTGAAGAATTGTGAATACAAACAACATTAAAAATTTAAATGATGCCCTTAAACTGGAGCTGTGAGCGCTTGGTACTCTTGAAAATTCTTTTCCTTTCATATGCCTTTTACCTTACATAGGCCTAGCTGAAAACAAACTGGGGTAAATCTATTGCTCAGTCTCAAAGTTTGTCACTAGGATATTTCATGCTGTATTCATGGACTTTCTTTTCCAGCCAACAACCGTGTGTCACAAGGGGAGGAGAAGCAACTCCATGGCATAAGAGAATTAAGTAGGAGGCTGAGATTATTGGATGTGTGTGTTCTTACCCCTTTTCTGATGCAGTCTCTCTCTGTCGCTCAGGTCAAAACACTTAATCCTTTCGGCCATTGCTTACTCCGCTGTAAAATAGGGATAACACAATTTATCTACTTCACTGAATCATTGTGATCAGTTAATGTGTATAGGGGTAAAATTCACTACAATGCTAACTCCATTAGCTGGGATCCAGTTGTTTTGAGAAATGTCCCTTGAAATGTTGGCAACTGTGTTAAGAGACCAGTATAAATACCTGGACTCCACGCTTTTGCAATGGAGGACTACAGGTTTTGGGGGCAAAAAGATTGTTTCCTACATCCCTTTTTTATGTAATCTGTTAAATATCGGGTGGGAGTCCCAAAAGAATCATCTCAATGAATCTCCTCAACATCCAAAAGCCAGCATTGTGGATAATCCCTGTGAGGACAGAAGTTGATTAGTCCCCTAATCCTGTCACTCCCTGTGGTCCCTACAGGAGCGCCGCCAGCTTTTTTGCCGCCCTAGGTCCCGCCCCCAAAATGCCGCCCCCGACAGAGGTGGCGGAAGGTCCCGCCCCCAAAATACCACCGACGACCGGGGCGGCCGAAAATCCAGCCGCCGCGGTCGCCGCCCCCCAAATGTTAGCGCCCTAGGCGACTACCTAGGTCACCTAATGGGTTGCGCCGGCCCTGGGTCCCTAGGCTTTTTCCTTGCATATTATTGATTTAAGTCAGTCTTTTGGCAACACCTATAGCACCTTTGATAAAGTGCCCCAGGCCAGGTAACTTTGTCACTCTCCTCTGCCTGCTGATAAGATAAAAAGTTCATTTCCCTTGTCCCCAAGAACAGACTGTAGTGAATATTCCCCAAAACAGTCTAAGATCCAAAAGTGTCTTCAATAAATCAACACATGTCTGAAAAACAAAGTAGCCCAATGAAATCAAAGATAAACTGTTCAAAAACACACTTCTCTCTCATACTCTCTTGTGGCCCAGATAAGCCAAAACAACTGAAAATAAAATTGCCAAAATAAAAATCAGAAAAATATGGTGCTTATATTTCTAGAGTTCTATATTCTCTCTCAGGCTGTCGAAGTCCTTGTCTGAGTCTCCACATTGTAGTGCCTCAGAGCTCTCTGCTGTCAGTGAGCTCTCTCTCTTGAAGTTGGATAGATAACTGTCAATTATACTCTTCAGACTACTTTGATATGGCCAGGTATGACCTTGCTCATTATCATATCAGGCATAAACGTGTCCTTTGTATTAACATTTTGACAATAATGTTTGTTATCACATGCAGAATCCTTTCCCTGCCCAATATACACTGCATGCTCCAGTTTAATTTAATATTGTATTTGCTGCTGCTGCATTTTGTATTGTATGTTCCTGCACTTGCCAACTCCTAACACATAGTCCTCTTTATATACACATGGTCCAGAATAGCATTCAATCTTCCTGTATCAAAGTATAAATTAATATCCCTTTAGAGCCACCCAACATGGACACTATTCCACCTGAAGGTCCTTTCATATGCTACTTACACTTTCATTGACCAGACTCCAAGTATTACTTTAAACAGTTTACGTATCAATATATCTTTCTCATTCTGAAATGCAAAGGAGCCATATTTCAACAACAACATAGTTCTCAGCAAAATCCACCAGTATCAAATGTATTTCATTGATGCACATTATCTAGTAGGTTGTAATAAAAAAAAAACTTTTTTTTTAAACCTTGTAACTTTTCCAACATAAATTGAGAGCAATAGGTATTTGGTTTTGACGGGAAGCCCGTTATTTTAGTGTCATCATCTTTCTGAGACACTAAGCAGAGTCTATATGGAAAGTCTAGTTCTCTAACTCACAGCAGCTTGTTAAAGAGACATGAGTGACATACCAGCATACTCCTAGATTCCTACTGAGTCTCCAACATCTGTTACTCCATAACTGTCTGAAGTACATAGCACTTTCTAAGAAAAAGTAAGGTTTGTTTTTACGCTTATGCTCAGGTGCAAAATGTCTGAGGCTGATCCCTACCGCGCCCTTGAATTTTAATGTCATTTGCTTATTTACATGTTATTTACAGAAGGCAGATTAAGAACTCATCCAAATAGCAATAAAATGTACAGTACACATGACAAACATACAGAATACAAATAAAATATTGCTGACTCAACACAAACCAACAAGGCCAATTTAAGAATGAAAGTCCACTAGCTTGTAGAACTGCTGGTTAGTTGGTCTATAATGTAAGGTATAATGAATGTCACAATCTGTTCCAATATGGATAAAGTTTTAACAACTTTGACTGCAAGTCTAAATTAAAAAAAGAAATCCAAATGACAACTAGAACAAAAAGCATGGTGAGTGGCAGGTAAGTGGTAAATCAGAATGGTCATGCCTTGACTGAGTTAGCAAAATATAAGAGGCCTAGCTAATAAGAGTTCCTGAGGTGTCATATTGAATGACTTGGACATATTTAGATTCTCTCTCATTAACAACAGTTGATTTATCATGCCAATTAATTACATGAAAAAGTAACAATTTAATAAACATTACATGAGATGAAACACAATTGCTAATACAGCAAAAAAAAAAAAAAAAAAAAAGGCTTGTCTAGATACCTTATCTTGCAATCTATTCTCAGTTAAAGAAAAGTACTATCATTTTCTAAAGGCACACAATTAAATTTGAACTAGTTAAAAAATATAGCACTAAGTTATGTATGGTCCATCCGTAAAACGTGTTGGTGCTCAACCAATGTATAATCTGGGCAACACATTGGACCACCAAAAGCAAGTCACTCCTTTGTTCAGCATTCTCCAAATGGTTCCCAGTTCACTTCCACTGCTAATTCAAGGCTTTGGTCCTAATCTTCAAAGAGATCAGTGAATCATGACCCAGCTACATTACAGACTGCCTCTCCATCCATGATCCACCGAGACCATTGTGCTCTTCTTGACCAATGCAACTAGCAAAGCCTCAGGTGAAACACATGAGACCGATATAAAGCATATTCAGTGCTGGGGGGGGGGGGGGGAGACCAGAATAAGCAACCAGAAGAGAATCAGACTAGGCCAAAGTCTGGGTGATGCTAGAAGGGACAGTCTGCAAAGCCACTCCTTTGCTGCAGTTTTCCCATCATAAGTGACATTTTAAATATTTCTTCAAGAACATGACCAGCACCAAGCAGAGCCCCCTAGAACCTGACAAAGGTGAAGAGCAGAATCCTCTACAAAACTGGTTATCAAAATGGTCATGCAGAGCTAATTTAATCTGTTCAGTACTCAGATACTATGGTGACGGGTGCTATAGAAAAAAATCTAAAGCAGATATTTACAAAAACAACAACAAAAAGCATTCCGGTAGCCACCCTCACAAAACAATACACCCTGGCTTTTTTTTTTTTTTTTTTGGTATGAAGATCTATACTATCAGCATCTAATGTCTTCTGGTGCACAATACTGTAGGAATTCATCTGTACAAATAATAGCTACTTTTGTGACTCAGGTTTGCACTGTTCAAGGCATAACTACATAGATAATATATTTAGTAAAATACCATTTCATTAAAAATTAACTGGAAAACTTTTCCTTCATTAACTTCGTCTCCTGATTTAGACTTTAAGATGTTTGAGAAATAGTCCAAAGTATCCAAATGCGTGTTTTTTAAACAGGTTACTTGTGGTAGCATTGCTCCAAAATGGATTTATGGTTTGTTTTTTTCCATCTTGAAATCAGAATGTGGGTGACAATCTATAGTAATAAAATGTTGAAAAAAAAAATAAAACTTTACAGGAAAAAATGGCCAACCCAACTGATTAGAACTTAGGCCACATACCTGCAAAAACTTTTTTTTGAGGCTTAATTAACAGAGTGATTTTGACTTTGTAGAGAGCCTACATTTTACTTGTCACAGCATTAGTTACTGGTGCTGAATATCACTAAGTATGTAGGTGTCCAGATGACTTATAACATTACTAATTCCGCATACAGGAAAGAGTATTGGAAGGATAAAATTATTTTAGAAAAATGAAATTTAACATATTTTGCACTCTCAACTCCTTGCACCTCTTGCTCCCAGCTCCTCACACTCGCACCACAAACTGAAGTGAGCTCCTTTTAAAACCCAGGTGCCCTGATTAGCCTGCCTTAATTGATTCTAGCAGCTTCTTCTTAATTGGCTTCTTAATTAGCCTGCCTGCCTTAACTGGTTCTAGCAGGTTCCTGATTACTCTAGTGCAGCCCCTGCTCTGGTCACTCAGGGAACAGAAAACTACTCATCCAGTGACCAGCATATTTGCCCTCTACCAGACTCCTGTACCCCACTGGTCTGGGTCTGTCACAGTATATAGTTCTTTTTTGAAGCCAGTTATACTTTTGGCCCTCACTACATCCCCTGGCAAGGAGTTCCACAGACTGACTGTATGTTATATGAAGAAATACTTCTTATGTTTTAAACCTGTTGCCCATTAACAGAAGAACATGTGATCACCCAATGAAATTATGTGAAGGAGTAAATAACACTTCCCTATTCACTTTCTTCATACCATTCATGATTTTATAAACCTTTATCTTATTCCCCCAGTCATCTCTTTTCTAAGTTGTCCCCATCTTTTCAATCGCTCCTCATAGGGAAGCTGTTCCATACCACTAATCATTTTTGTTGCCCTTCGCTGTACCTTTTTTAATATTAATATATCTTTTTTGAGATGAGACTACCAGAACTCTGCTCAGTATTCAAGCTGGGTGTGTACCATGAATTTATATAGTAGCATTATGATATTTTCTGTCTGATCTATCCCTTTCCTAATAGTTCTTAACTTTGCTAGCCTTTTCCCCCCCACTGCTTTTCCATCCTGCAGATATTTTCAGAGAACTAACCACAGTGACTCCAAGTTCTCATTCTTGAGTGGTAACAGCTAATTTGGACCCCATCATTTTGTATTTATAGTTTGTATTATGTTTTCCAATGAGCATTACTTTGCATTTATCAACATTGAATTTCATCTGCTATCTTGTTACCCAGTCATCCAGTATTGTGAGATCCTTTTGTAACTCTTCCCAGTCAGTTTCAGATTTTTCTATCCTGAATAACTTTGTATTGTCTGCAAATTTTGCCACCTCACTGTTCATCTTCTTTTCCAGATCATTTATAAATATCACAAACAGCACAGGTGCCAGGACAGACCTTGGGGGAGCCTGCTATTTACCTCTCTCTGTTGTGAAAACTGAACATTTATTCCTACACTTTAAAAGACAGGGAACAATCAGTTGCTGATCCATCAGAGGACCTTCCCTCTTATTCCATGACTGCTTACTTTGCTTAAGAGCCTTTGGTGAGAGACCTTGTCAAAGGCTTTCTGAAAGTCCAAGTACACTTTATTAACTCAATCACCCTTGTCCACTTGTGTTAGCCCCTTCAAAGAATTCTAATGGATTAGTGAGGCATGATTTCCTTTTAGAAAAGCCATATTGATTCTTTCCCAACACATCACATTCATCTAGGTGTCTGATAATTATGTTCTTTATTATAGTTTCAACCAGTTGGTCTAGTACTGTAGTTAGGCTTACTGGCCTGTAATTGCCAGGATTGCCTCTGGAGCCCTTTTTAACAATTGGGATTACTTTAACTGTCCTTCATTCATCTGGTACGGAGACTGATTTAAGTGACAGGTTACATACCACAGTTAGTAGTTCTGCAATTTCATATTTGAGCTCCTTCAGAACACTTGGGTGAATACCATCTGGTCCCAGTGACTTATTACTGTTTAGTTTATCAATTTGCTTTAAACCCTCCTCTACTGACACCTCAATCTTGGACAGTTCCTCAGATTTGTCACCTAAAAAGAATGGCTCAGGTGTGGGAATCTCCCTCACATCATCTGTAGTGAAGACCGATGCAAAAAAATTCATTTAGTTTCTTCACAACATCTTTGTTTTTGAGTGCTCCTTTAGCACCTTGATTGTCTAGTGATTAACAGGCGTCTTGTTTCTGATATACTTAATTTGTCGTTGTTTTTTGTGTGCGCGTGCGCGCGCATTTTTGCTGTGAGAATGTGTATCTTTTGCTAGTACCGCTTCAAATTCTTTTTTGGCCTGGTTAATTATACTTATAAACTCTGGCAAGTCAAATGTAAATTCCCTTCTATTTTCTTCATGAGGGTCTGACTTCCAAATTAAAAAAAAATAGCTATTTTTTGCCTCTATCCACCTCTTTTACTCTGCTGTTTAGCCCTGGGTTTTGTTTTTTGTTTTGTTTTTTGGTCCCCTTACTTTAAAAAAAAATGGAGTATACATTAAGTTTGAGCCTTTATTTTTTTTAAAATAGTTTCCATACAGCTTGCAGGCATTTCACTCTTGTGACTGTTCCTTGCAATTTCTGTTTAACCAGCATCCTCATTTTTGCGTAGTTTCCCTTTTTGAAGTTAAACGCTACTGTTGTGGGCTTCTCTGGCATTTTCCCCCTTTACAAGGAAGTTTTAAATTTAATTACATTATGGTCACTATTACCAAATTGTTCAGCTATATTCACCTCCTGGACCAGATCCTATGTACTACTTAGGACATCAATTTTTCCCCCCTCCATGTGAAGACAAACACATTTTATCTCCCCCATCATGGGAGATACATGGAGGGGGGAGATTACAGCCTGGTACCCTCCCCAGTCCCAGTCTGGCAGGAAGAAAGAATTCCTTGCAGGAGAAATTGAGTAATTTTAATGAACATTCTCATCCTCTGTGAAACACAACTGCACATGGGAAGCAGCTGGGAATGCTACTGAGATAAAGCACCTCAACCACTATGACCTAGGCTTCCACAGACCCTCAAGGGTTATGCTGATTTGGTGGGGGCTACATAACTGGTCAGCACACTTGGGGGGAGGAAATAATGATGCCAATTCCATGAATAAGGTGGAAATTCAGCATGTGGGAGCATCCAGTTCCCTATGTGGCCGGAATGTAACAGCTCTAGGTAGGGAATGACAGGGCCTCTAGTTCTTAATACCATCTCTTCTTTCTTCTACTATTGGGATTTTTTTTTAAATTTATTTATTTATATAGATACAATTAAGGTTATTCTGATGTTATTTAGAAAAAATTCAAATGTTTCTCAAGGCTAGGGACAATATAGGGAGGGAAAAACAAAACAAAAATAACCAACTGTGCATTCTCTTTGATCAGGTCTGATTTACAGCATAGAGGGGAGGAAAAACAAACAAACAAACAAACAAGCGATTGTGCTGACTGTTTCAAGAAAACCGTTGTGAAATAATGCTGACCACAGAAGAGCCCCACAGTGACTGTCCAAAACTTCAGAAAAATATAAACAAATATTTGAGTCATCATGTCCTTAGAATGTTACTTGTTTGGTCCTTAATTCACAGGAGGGTTTTTGCTTTGAATCTTAAGGGAATTGGGAAGCTTGATATGGGAATTGTTGAACCGCTTTGGCAAGGTGCTGAGTGCCATCTACCTCACAAAAGTGAACCTTGAACAAATGACAAGTATCCTTGTGCAAAGCTAGAACTCAAGGACAAAGATGAAAAGGGTTTTAGCAATTTGGTATACATTTCAACCCAAAATGCTTTTATAAATACAGCAGAATCATAAATGTGAGAACATTGCCTGACAAACTGCTCTCACTCAGTGGTGGTCTTGTGGTGTTTCATTTAAAACAGATGTTTTATGCATGGTACAGTATTTTATCTCAGGCCCTAGAAGCAAATTTTGGTCAGCAGTTTGTTTGTTTGTTTGTTTGTTTATTCCCCCATTTAAAGAGGGCAAGGGGAGAGAGTACTAGACAGCTTCTGAAAATATAACAACTATTTCCTCTTGGTTTTCCTGATTTTTGGTTTCCAGCTCCGTTGATTATCCTTACAAGAATTCTGCTAGTGCTGCAAAATATCACAAGGGTAACTCTGTCCATGCAAGGGTAGTGGTAACAGCTTTCAGAGCAAGACCTTTACCGCTTCATCTTTCGGATTATGCTGCCTCACTAATATTTAAATCTTAAAATGCCTTAGCATGCACTTCCAAGTTGTAATTTAGACAAACTCTTGATTCACCCTCCAGTTCCAGACTCTAAGATCAACCTTACATAAATATTGTTAGTTACAGCTACTCAAATCAGTGGAGACCTATTCAGCCTCTCCGCCTTCTCTTTTTTTAAGAAGGGCAAACTGTTTTATATCAACAGCCATCTGTGAGCCTGTCTTTTAGACCATCAAACTCTTCCATCCATTACAGAGAGCCTTCTCACCTCTGCTGCATGACAGCCCAATAAAGATGACATACTAATTCAATGACTTGTAATTTCAGCTAAACAAAGACAAGTGCTGCTGCTTCTTCTTTTGTGTTTTGGTGCCATATCGGTGAAGCCAGCTATGCAAACATAGCACTGGGAGGGTTTTATGACAGCAATTGAATGGGGAGAGTAGCTTGGTGTTGCTTTTTTATGGTTCTTGGCTCTATAATTTTTGGCTCTGTGCTGCTGGCCATTGCCATTGTGTCTGGATTCTATGTCAGCAGCAGCTAATTGTTCCAATAATGTTTATCATAGGGATCCACGAGGGAGCTGTATATGTGGAGATAAGCTACAGAGCAATGATACTCACTATCTTACTGATCTCTATACACAGTGCTTTTGCCTCATGCCAAAAAGCTCTTTAGGTTTCTAATCTAAAAATACCCCAACAACAACAACAAAACCCCACACAGCTTAATCATTGTGCCAACAATAGCATCTAAGGGGATGTAATCAGGTTCCTCTGATAATCTTAGCAACACATGAAAGTCATGTGCAAAAGCAGTAATTGAAGCAGTTGGTTAATTCTACCACCTGCTGTTGAAGTCACATGTTAATCTAAATGAGGTCCCCTTCCCATGAAGTGGGATGCAGGGCACTTTTTAAACCATAAATGTGTATTATACAAGCTTTGCAGAGTAATAAAGAAACAGTTCATTAAATGAAAAGTATGAAGTATCCAGTGCTTGTCCAACATTTCATGCTGCTATCGGAGGCCATATCCAAGTGGAAATGCCGTTCTGATGTCTACAGCCCGATGCAGGCTACAGTTCACATATAACAACAGACCAGAGGATTTCCCTCCAGCAGAAGCCTCCAAATAAGTTAACATTAGGAAGTCAAGGAACTGAGCTGTTGGAAAATGAAAAATGTTTCTCATGGTTTGATCCCCCGGGAATAGTGACTGAAAAAAATATTCTGGAATCAACCGTTAGAGTGAATGTCTCGGTGCACAGTAGTAGTTTGTGCACCAGATATTTAAAAACAAAATTCTCATATTCATATCGTTAACTTTTCTTATAAATTCTTCACTTCAGTACAAAAACTTCAGACACATATGCATAGATGTTTAAGCTCTCAAGTAGGTAGCTCTCAATACTTCTCCAGCTTCTTCAGTCCCAAACCCCAGACATGAAACAAAAATGACAAAACAACCATCAGCATAAGGAGTCCACGTGTCCACTACTCTGGCTGAAATGGATTGTAATTAAAGGTTCAGTGGTTAAGGCAAGATTATCTAATACTTATTCCTAACAGGTCCTAAGATATCCTGCACACACATTATTCAACTGCTTGACTATATTAGTCAAACACACTTGGCACAGCTAATAAAATCCTACAATTTCATCTTCAAAGTACCCATCTGGAGAATGATATGATTTCTCTAAGCTTTTTAAACCCTCTTAATAGAGAATTCTGTCCTTCTTATAGATTCTTAACTTCTACTGGATAGTTAACATTTTCTATTAAGTTCCATAAAACTTTTCCATAAGGGCCAGGTAGAATTTGTACCAGACATTATACGGATACTCCACTGGATCTTAGAAGCAGAAATCTTGGTGTATTTTATTTTTCCTCTCATTTGCTCTGTCTTATTTGATTTGTACATAACCAAATGCAATGAAACCTTTTGGGGGGGTGTGTGTGGGGGGGAAACATTCTCTGGTGAATTGCAGAGCTCAAGCCAAAATATGACATATTTGTGATCACGGGAGATTTCAAAGCCGAAGAGGGAGGTTATGAATACAAATGCAATGGTCCAATGTGGATTTGGAAAAGTTACTGAATTTATCACAAATACATAAAACAAGAAAATTGTGTAGGATATTTTTTTTTTAAATGTGAAACTAAGTCATATGTAAAACTAACTAGATTAACAAAGAAAAATTAAGCCTATGAGAAGAGGTTCAAAGCATATGAGAAGAGGATTGTTTGGCCTAACCAAAAGAAGGCTGAGGGGAGATACGACTGCTCTGTATAAATACATCAGAAGGATAAATACCTGGAAGGGAGAGAAGTTATTTAAGTTAAGCACCAATGTGGACACAAGAACAAATGTATATAAACTGGTCATCAACAAGTTTAGGCTTCAAATTAGATGAAGGTCTCTAACCATAAGAGGAGTGAAGTTCTAGAACAGCCTCCCAGGGGAGTAGTGAAGGGAAAAAACCTAACTAGCTTCAAGACTGAGCTTGATAAGTTTATGGAGGAGGGGATGGTATGATGAGACTGCCTACAATGGCAAATAGCCAATCTGGAATTGCTAACAGCAAATATCGCCAACTGCCAGCAATGGGACACTAGATGGGAAGGGCTCTCAGTTACTAGAGAGAATTCCTTCCCAGGTGTCTGGCTGGTGGGTCTCGCCCACACGCTCAGGGTCTAATTGTTGGCCATATTTGGGGTCAGGAAGGAATTTTCCCCAAGGTCAGATTGGCAGAGACCCTGGGAGGTTTTGCCTTCCTCTGCAGCATGCGGCATGGATCACTTGCAGGTTTAAAGTAGTATAAATGGTGGATTCTCTGTAACTTGAAGTCTTTAAACTATGATTTGAGGACTTCAGTAACTCAGCCAGAGGGTTTAGGGTCTATTACAGGAGTGGGTGGTTGAGGTTTTGTGTTCTGCAATTTTTTTGTCCTGGATTGTGAGAAAACCTGAGCATCCAGTGATGCTGTACCCATCAGAAGCAATAACTGGAATTGGAACATACCACAGCCTGGCAGCTAAAATGGAATAGCATGATCAATTGAGTTGTGCTGCTGACAGGGCCTTCTAAAGGTCCCATTGTTGGAGAGCCCAACCGACACATTTCATCTTTCACATTCATCTTGCTTTCGGTTACATAACAAGCGATGCCTAATTCTGCTATCGTTAATCACATCGATCAGTACCTGACTCCACAATAGTCCTTATTGATTTCAGTATTAATTCTTGTTAAATATTGTTCATGCAGGGAAAAAGGGGCACTAAAGGGAAGATGGAAGGTTGCATGCACTATTTCGTTTCATCTGTAGCACTCGCTTTTTCCTTTGCTTTCTTCTCCCTCTCCCCTCAACTCAACCCGCAATTCAATCTACACTTCTCCTTCCATCTCTCACTATTACCTTCCTCGCCACATTTTATCCCTATTCCTCTTCTCCTTCAAGTGTCACTTCTGGGTCCATCTCTCTCTTTTCCTTCCTCCATCTCAAGTCCCCAGTATCTCTCACTCCTCTCCAACTACCTTTCCTTTGTCCACGTTCCGTCTCTCCAAGTTTACCTCTAGTCTTGTTTCACTCCCTACTCCCACCCTCTCAACATCTCCACTGACAGATCTGTTTTTCTTAAGGTGGCTAAGCACCTACCACAATTCAAGATAGCACTTAGTGTGTCATAGGTAGCAATATTCTCATAACCTCCTAGGGAATCTTTGGTTCCTTTTCTCCACACTTTTCCCTCCTTGAATTCCAATTTCTCCCCTATAGACTCCCAATAGTGGGTGAGGAAGTAGATGGCAGGCTGTGTCTCCTCTCTATCTTTGCTAACAGCTGCCTGCTGTGCAAAAAGAGGGCAAGCAGCTGACTACATTAACCCAGCACCCACTAGCATAGTCCTTTCTGCTGAAAGGAGGCTGGAGAGTGCTGCAGAAGACAGCAGCACCAGTAGCTACCAAAGGGTTTCTGGAGAGGACACTCCCAACCACTGTGTACTGTCCTACTGGGCCCCTATATTGCCAGGCTGCTTATGCTTTATGGGGTGGGGGAAAACACATGATTCATTCCATTTTATTAGTTTTATTGCTCTATTAACTTTTTACTGCACCCATTAAAATATAAACTACATCCATAATATTGTTATACTGTTCAGTGATGCTGAGGTTCCACTTTAGGATCACGAGTAGTTTGTGAATAGGAAGTATATCAACAAGGACCAGTTCTGTTAAATTGTACATATGTGCCCAGTCCTTTATAGTTAGGAATATTTTATAAAGTAAATGAAATATTGGCTTCTCTGCCATTTTTTAGTATATGGCCTAGGTTTTACTTCCTCCCTCTTCATTTTGAGAACCATCTGACAACCTTTTATTTCCCATTGTCACTGCCCTGGTAGCTATTACTAACACAGCAACCAAAACAGAGCCAGCATGATAGGTCAGCAGCTTTGGAAGAAATGAAGATCACTGTTACCACCTCTCAGAATACCAGCCTGTAGCAGTTCTCCAAAAGCCCTGATTAAACCCTGTTGCTATACTCTGTAGATCTCCTCCTCCAAACATGATTTAGGTTTGGCTGGCATAGAATCACAGAAATGTGGGACTGGAAGGGATCTCGAGAGGTCCAGCCCCCGGTGCTGAGGCAGGACCAAGTCAACCAAGACCATCCCTGATAGGCATTTGTCTAATTTGTTCTTAAAAATCTCCAGTGATGAGGATTCCCCAACCTCACTTGGTAACCAGTTCCAGTGGTTAACTATTCTTATATTTAGATAATTTTTCCTAATATCTAACCTAAATATCCCTTGCTGCAGATTAAGCAGATTACTTCTTGTCCTACCCATGGAGAACAATAAATCACAGCCCTCTTTATAACTGCCCTCAAGATAGTTGAAGATTGTTATCAGGCCCTCTCTCCATGTTCTTCTCTCAAGACTAACCAGATCCATTTATTTCAACCTTTCCTCATGGGTCATGTTATCTAGACCTCTTTTCATTTTTGTTGCTCTCCTTTGGACTATCTCTAATTTGTTCACCTCTTCCTTAAAGTACAGCACACAGAAATGGATACAGTACTCCAGCTGAAGCTTCACCAGAACCGAGTAGATCAGGACAATTACCTCCCCTATCTTACATACAACACTCCTGGTAATACACCCCACAATGATATCCTCCTTTTTCGCAGCTGCATCATATTGTTGGCTCAATTTGTGATCCACTATAACCTCCAGATCCTTTTTAGCAGTGCTACTTCCTTGCTAGTTATTCCTCATTTTGTAGCTGTCCATTTGATTTTTTCCTTTCTAAGTACAGTAAAATTAAATGTTGCATATTTGTTATAATTTTTACAAAAGAATTCCACCAATAGTCTGCATACAGTGGATGATGTGTAACCTATAAAATAACAAAACCATTCTATTCAGTCCATCATTTAACTTCAACCTACTTTGGAGTGTACTAGGACATTTAAATGCTACTAAACTTTTAAATATCTGATTCAAATAGTGATTATTAAATAAACTAAAAGTGTGCAAGTACCAAGGGGGGAAAATGAATGAAATATATGCTTGATTTAGAATGAATGAGAAAAAGTCATGTTTAACCATGGTACAAATGATTTCTAAGAGAAAAAAGAAAACATAACAGCAGTGAGCTTTTATATTAGATTCTGAAGGTGCATCTTTAAGAAAAAATATAAGGTTTAATACGAGTCCTTTGCCAACGGCCATGTGGATGTATTTTTTAAGGATTTTAAATAGTGAATAATTAATATCAGAGACTGTAGCAGCTTCTGTCCCCTTCCCGACAGTAAACTTGGAAACACTGCAAGCCACTTAAGTATAGGACTAGAAAAAAAGTGGTTCCAGAAAAACAGTACTTTGGTAAGTGCCTTCCTGATCATCTTTGCTTAATTTAAACAAAAAATACGTTCTCTCAAGATATTTGGAAAACAGCCAGTTTTTAAACAGCTATATATACTGACTTTTATTTTATGCATCATTAACACAGTTGGCGGATAAGTTCTGGTGCCTGAATCTTTCTTGTTGATATATGAAGCAGAAGTACTAAAACTTGGATTCCAGATATCAGACTCAGTCAACAGATTTGGAAGTTACAAGAAAAAATAATTTTGCTTTGTTCTGTACATTGAGAAATTTGATTTGGAAACCATTTGTGGTAAATTCAAGTGGAAAACCAAGATATTATTTTAAAATATATTATACAGTTTGTGGATGATACCAAGCTGGGGGTGGTGGTGTTTCAAATGCTTTGGAGGTTAGGATTAAAATTCAAAATGATCTGGACAAACTGGAGAAATGGTCTGAAATAAATAGGATGGCATTCAATATGGAGAAATACAAAGTATTCTATTTGGGAAGGAACAATCAGTTGCACACATACAAAATGGGAAAGGATTGCCTAGGAAGGAGTACTGCAGAAAGGGATCTGGGAGTTTTAATGGATCACAAGCTAAATATGAGTCAACGGTGTAACACGCTTGCAAAAAAAGCAAACATCCTTCTGGGAGGTATTAGCAGGAGTATTGTAAGCAAGACACGAGAAGTAATTCTTCTGCTCTACTCCATGCTGAATAAGCCTCAACCCCAACTGGAGTATTGTGTCCAGTTCTGGCCACCACATTTCAGTAAAGCTGTGGACAAACTGGAGAAAGCCCAGAGAACAACAAAAAAAATGTTTAAAGGTCTATAAAACATGACCTATGAGGGAAGATTGGAAAAATCTTGGGTTTGTATAGTCTGGAGAAGAGAAGACAGAAGGGACATGATAACAGTTTTCAAGTATGTAAAAAGGTTGTTACAAGGAGGGAGAGAAATTGTTCTCATTAACCTCTGAGGATAGGACAAGAAGCAATGTGCTTAAATTGCAGCAAGGATGGTTTACATTGGACATCAGGGTGGTTAAGCACTGGAAAAAAATGCCCAGGGAGGTTGTGAAATCTCCATCATTGGAGACTAAGAACAGCTTAGACAAACACCTGTCAAGGATGGTCTAGAGAAAACCTAGTCCTGCCCTGAATGCAGGGGACTGGACTAGATGACCTCACAAGGTCCATTTTTGTAGTTCACATCAATGACAATATTCAATCCCGCCCCCAGAGAGATACACAGTGGGCACAATTAAACCACAGTAAACAATCACAAAACAAGTTATTTCACCATGGTATCTCAGATACCATTACACAATAACTAGGAGGCCATTAACCATCAACCTATTACCATAATGGACATAAGATATAATTAGCTTGGTGTCACCATGGCCTCTCCTTTGAATACTACATTTTTCTCCCATCTGTAAGATTTGCATTATAACATTTGTTATTGCCTCTGAATGGTTATACTGAAACTTGTCTGAATTTGATTGTAAGATATTCAGGGCAAGGGCTTGATTGTTCACATGTTTGCAGAGGATGTATTCTTATTGTTCTATCTAAAAATATTATACATGTAATGACACTTATCAGATAGATCAATAGGTGTTTTAATGGACATGCCTTGAATTATTTTTATTAATAAACTACTTAAATATATTGAAGATCCAGCTCCAATCAAAGTAAACATTCCAGGTGATCTTCAGGAATTTGGTATCATGGTTCTATTTTTTTTTTAAATAAATAAAAGTGACCTTTTTATTTTCATCCCAACTAAACTTCAATTTAGCCCAAAGTAGTCTTTCCACTGACACAGCATCAACTCGTAACCAAAGGCAAACATGGTGAACAGTAGAGTCTCATAGTAGAATTTAATCAAGAAGCTAGTGTGGATTGTAGCCCAAAGCTCTCCTCTCCATCAAAGTAACCTGCCTCTTGAAAAAGATTAGTAGAGACAACCTTTATGGTTTTTTTTATTTTGCCATTACCATGGATGTGTGTTATATTATTCATGTGTATCTGAAAACACAGGACAAAATAACTGGGGAAAGAGTGACGCTTAAATCTTCATCAAGAAAGGGAAAATGCCTCTTTTGGCTCAAGAGGTAAACATCCAAGCATCCTTATAACTGCACAACATTGTTCCACTCACCAAGATGGAATTTTATCACTGGGAGCAGTTCTGGCCTCCCAGTGATGCCAAGACACTGTCTTGGCAAAAGACCAAGCATCAAATGTTTCCATTTGAAGTCACAGTGAAAGCCAGACAATTTTGTTCAGGCAAACTTTAAAAGCCCCTTTTAAAAAATATCTATCTAGGCATCTCCCTATTTGCTGAACATCTGGGGAAATTTGAAACCATAAGTAATTCTACTGAAAGTCAGAAAGTTGTAATTCACACCTCTAAAATGGTGTCTAACTGAATCACTTGAGCAAATATGGAGCCTAGGAAAAATTGCAGCATTTTGCTAATTTTATGTACTTCAGCACATAACCTTTTGGTAAATCTACTCTACCAAACATGAGAAAGGAGAAATGTACTCGATTTCAGCTGTATATGAAACTCCAATTAATATCTGTAGAAGCTGCATATATAGATCAAGGGCAAATTACAGTCTGCCATGTAGAGCTATGAATCTGAAAATAAGTGGATTTGTGGAAGATAGCAGAATTAAGATGGATGACGAAAAGAAAACAGGCTTTGAATGAGATCCTCACTCACTTATTTTAATACCAAAATCAACTGCAAGATACAAATCTGGGTGTGAAATTTAGCCCAAAACCTGGAGCTAAAAAAAGCAGTCATCAAAATTTATTATAAGCCTCAATACTGTAAACATCTATACCGGGGCTGCCCAAACAGAGCTCATTGCAAAACTGGAACTGTAGATTATAAACTATTTGGGAACCGAGTCTCTATACATAGCTACAGCACCAAGCACATTTTGGTCACTGTCATAATATAAATAACAAAATATATGAGTAACAGTAAATATTCTAAAAATTATCCAGTGAGTTAGAATCCATTACTTGTGGTTAATAAAAAGAAAAATCCTCTGAATAGTTAATAATTTTAAGCATTAGGGGCTTCATGCTTCGTCTCAAACTATCTACCGCATTAAATTTTATCTGTTGCATATGGACACTCTGCAAAGTATTATTGGCCCATCAAATACAACTTTTTAAAATGTTATAGTTGCATGTGACTACAGAATAAGGAAATATGGGCCCCAGTTCAGCAAAACAGTGATGGTCCAATAATAAGTCATGAGTTCTACGATGAATATTGAAACCCCCTCCATTTGAGACATACTGTAGCTAGAGGGATGACCCTGAAAGACATGCTACCATAGTGAAAGTGGAAGGCTGATGAGTAGGGTGTAGGAGTTTTGTATCGTCACAAATGTGCCTGCCTTCTGGGATCTACCCACCGTGCATCTGGACCAAGAGGATCATTTCCCTTTCCTGTTCCCTCATTGAACAAGCTGCTCAGAAATCCTCAAGCCAGAGCTCATGCAATTTCCTGGCCCTTAGACAGATCTTTCTCCTGCAAAGGGGATAGGATGGTAATCAGGTGGTAGAGCATGAAACACAAAGAACCTATAAAATGGAGACAAATGATCTACCAAGTTAAATAAAAAAAAAAAAAAAAAAAAAAAAAAAAAAAAAAACCAACAATCCAGTTTGGATTCTACAAATGAAGAATCTTACAAATTAGATTTGGTGTTTTTATTCTTCGAGATTGTTTGCTTCAATTTTTCTCAAAAAAGTGTGTGGGGAGGTGGGCAGGGTGTGTTCCTGTTCTAAGTCATTTCATCTAAATTTCAGTCCCATGAAAATGTGCATGAAAGAGTTATGAAAAAAACAAACAACAACCACCTTAACCTGAACGTAGCTATTTATTATCCGTTTAAATTTTTCTAGAGGTTTTATCTGTGTACTTCCTAATAACTCTAAACTACAAGCTTGAATTAATACATGTGAAGGGGGGAAAAAAAAAGATGATCTTATCCCAGAACAAAAATGCCTACACATTTATGAATATTTTGAAATGCAGGTTCCACAAGATAAATGCATGTCTGAGTCATTGTTCAAGAACAAATTACATGCATAAGTTGTAAATACCATAACAAGTAAAAGCAAAAACTGAAGTGTATTGGTGCAGTAGGTCCAAGTTAGGATATTGAGAATATTTTTCTATTAATAAAATTACTGTCACTTACCATGACCCTAGTTTATAAAACTAATGCATGCCACTGGGAAGCACCTCTTATGGGCTACAGTGTGTGAGAACTGTGTGCTAATCACATCGACTCTTCTACTATAAAAGGCATCTTGACGGCATTTGTTAACTGTGAACCACTCCAATTTTCTTCACCAGTTAAATACTCTCTTCATTTGGTTTGTGAATAAGGAAAAAAAAAACAACCCCTTCTATAACCTACCTCCTGGTAAAATACTCTATTACAGCAGGGGTTGAGCATTCTGTTGTACCACCTGGTGGAACAGAACTGAACTCCTCATCAGCTAATTGGATTCCCAAAGGCTTGAGAGCTGTGTGAGATTACACAACTGGCAAAATAAACGTGATGCAGATTTCTGGATTAGCTGGCTGTGCAGGAAGAAAGTAATGTTTTATAATGTTCATGTTTCTTCCTAATTTTAGTTTGGCTTTTTCATTAATTTTAAAGCTGTCCTTGGCCTCCTTTGGCCTTTATTTTCTCTCCCCCCCTCCCCCGTGTTCTATACATAAACATTTTGCATTAGTACAGGTATAATTTTGGATCAAAATTCACTGTTTTAAAAAAGACCCTTAAAACAAGACTATAATTGGTTTGTTTTTAAATGAAAATAAAAAAGAAAGCTTACACAGAAAAGTCAAGCACATGAATCAGAAATGCAAAGGGAAAAAAGTTGGCACTTTGCATTTTCAGTAATCACTGTAAAGATGTCAGCTGCCCTTCTGCACCCTTTCATGGCCAGGGTGCCTCTGTACTGCCCCACCCTTTAGTTTTCTTCTTCCAGTCCCTATTACAGAGACCCCACACACTTGCTTGTCAAATCACCACCCTTTCTGGGGTCTGGGTTTATTCAGAAAAACAACTCTAAAGGAAACCTCAAAGTCCCAAAAAACATCTTCCCCAGGGAATGGCTCTTACCTCAAAGCCTGGGTGAGTGAAAGGATTCCTTCACAGAGTCCCCCACCCCCCCTTTATTTTAATGGGTTCTTAGGGGGCAACCTGCGTTTGGCTTCCAGCTATCCTGCTCAGTGCTGACTCCCCTGTAACCTTCCCAGTGTTTGTCATCTCAAATAACAGCTTCAGCTCTCTTTTAAGGAACCATCTGTTGGAGGTTCCCGCTCTGTGCCAGGTGTCTCTGGTTAGCTCATTTAGCAAGACTGCTCCAGGCTTCAAGTCTCCTGCAGGCAGCTCCCTCTGCTCTCTCAAAATCACCTTTTAAACAGATATTGGTGTCCTTATTCCAAGATTGCAGGGAAGGAGCCAAGAGGTAAGCCCACCCCATTCTGGGATTTTTTGGAGGGGTGGGCATCAGGCCTCCCATCCCATCTATGATCTTTGTGGTGGTAGTGGTGGCTATGTAGGCTCACTAACAATAAACCTGTCCTAACCCACCCTCAGCAGTGATCTTCCTTCCACCAATTGTGACACAGCAGAACACTGAAAAATGCTGCTGGATCTTGATACTGCTGCCCTTTTCACAATGAAACTCAGCAAAGCTGCTTTCACCTACTATGCAATGGGTTTCTAGAAAAGTGTTTTCTAAGTAACCTTTTGAGCCATGAGGCTTATCAACCCTACAGTGCTTTCATCTGTTAAAGGGACACCAGTGCCAGGGCCGGCTCTGGCTTTTTTGCCACCCCAAGCAAAAAAAAAAAAAAAACCTGCGGCGCGGCCGGAGCCAGGGTGCAGGGGAACTCTCTGCACTGCAGACGTGCCCTGGCTAGCGGGGGGGAGGGGGAGGGAGCAGGGGGAGAGAGAGAAGGGGGGCAGCCGGGGCTTCAGCAGGGCGCTCACCACACGGCCCCAACCACCACACCACCTTCTCGGAGGGCTCCACGCCGCTCCGGTCAGCAGGGAGGGAAGGACGCGGGCTGCCCTCCCAGGTTTGCTACAGACCTGGCACCGTCTGGGGCAGACTTAGCATGCAGCCCGCTCCCAGCAGGGTGCTTCCCTCCTCCGCGCCGCCACCCCTTACAGGGCAGCCAGATCGGCGAACAAAAAAAAAGAAAAGAAAAGAAAAGCAGCCGTGCCGCCCTAGGATTGGGCGGAATGCCGTCCCGTAGAATCTGCTGCCCCAAGCACGAGTTTGCTCGGCTGGTGCCTGGAGCCGGCCCTGACAGTGTGTTTTCAGTTTCTGTTGCCCACTAAGAATATCAGGCATACTGCCTGAGCCCTAATAGATCAGTGCTAATGGGATTTGGAGGGGGAGGGGGAGGGGGAGGAGTGTTAAAAATTCTTCTGGTCATCTGTCCCAAAGAACCTGAAAGAGGAAACAGGCTTGTCAGACCACCCACTACAGATGGCAGAAGCATCTGATATTCTCTCCTGAACTCCCAAGAGGCATGGTGGCCTACCCATTGTCCAATGAATATTCTGAGGGCCAGTAGCAAGATCCTGAGTGTCACTCTCCACATAGATAACATGAAATAAGTAACTAGGCTTGTATGTTGAGGAAGGGGGGCTACAATGAGAAATATTAAAGGGCCTATTTCTGAGCATGAGATGGCTGCATGGCATAGCCAGAAATCTCCTAAGTTCAGATATACATCCAGATATATATCACAACTTTCTGGAAGTTCTCTCATTCCCAGCTAGGACTTGTGTTGTCAGAAACTACTCTCATTTTTACTCCAACTTCATATACCAACAATTGTTTCTCATTTCAGTTTGGCACCATACCATTTATAGAGCTGCTCAACTTGGGATGAAAATATTATCCATTTTTGAGCCCTGGAGCTGTTAAATATGCACAAGTACCAGTGACAAAGTGGAGAATCAAATTTTCAGAATTTGTCTCTTCTGTTGAATATTTCAGACGTCTATCAGATCATTTAGTAATTTAGTAAAGGCTCATGCTATATGAGCCTTAGACGGAGTAAACTTTTACCTCCACTTGCAGACACCATAAGTACTGTATTAACCAAAGCTGGAGGTACTTTTCATGCAGTCTCCCTATTCTTGTGACAGGTTTCAGAGTAGCAGCCATGTTAGTCTGGCAAAAAGAACAGGAGTACTTGTGGCACCTTAGAGACTAACAAATTTATTTGAGCATAAGCTTTCGTGGGCTACAGCCCACTTCATCAGATGCATAGAATGGAACATATAGTGAGGAGATATATATATACACACATACAGAGAGCATGAAAAGGTGGGAGTTGTCCTACCAACTCTAAGAGGTAATTAATTAAGAGAAAAAACTTTTGTAGTGATAATCAAGATAGCCCATTACAGACAGTTTGACAAGAGGTGTCAAGTTTTTTCTGTAGACATTCTTCCTGACTAGAGGACAGGACCATGCCTTTAGGGATTCTGCCCAACAGTTGGCAGTCTAGTTGCAACAAACATCCGACTGGCTTTGATAAGGACTTAAAGATATTTTTTCAATAGCAGTGCAGTTTGCGAAAACTCCAAATACACTAATGTTCCAAGATGGATACACACAGACAAAATTTCTCTTCATATAAATGTAAGATTTGCCCTACTGGATCCAACCATTTATGTTAAAACCGTTCCTTTTCTAGAGGCCAATACCTGATTATCTTCCTCTGCAGCAAATAAAATAATTATTAAAAATGCACTAAGGTTTTTATCAAATTAGCAGCTTCATCAGCACTGCTTTCTTTGTATAGACCAGGACCTTTGTCCAAGTGTGCTGGAAGAAGGATAGGAGACACTGGATGTGGTTTAATTAGGCCACAGATTTATTCCTAAATGTCAGGGAGTACCCAACGTAAGTATACAGTACATGCCTAATCATCTATATTACCTGGGTGGGGGCTGCTGTCAGCCCTCCCCCTTTTCCCATCCTGATCTCCAGCCTACCCGTTGCTGGGACCTAGCCACTACCACCTCAAATAAGGGTTACGTGGTGTTGGCTCCCTGTCATACCTGACATAGCAGCCCAAAACCCACATTTCCACTCCTTTAAAGAAAACCTCCTTTAAAGCCTTTGCCAATCCATTATATCTGATCACCGTGTCCCTTCCCCCTGGAGTACCTGCACTGAACATCTGCCTCATGCTTACATAATGAGTTGTGACATCATAGCACACCCCCCATTTCACATCCGCCCCAATCTGCTGTGGGGAAGGCACCTTGACTTGGCCAATCTGATGGTGAGGGAAAAAATTCTTTCCCAGTCCCCCAAGAAAGGGCAACTAGGACAGTCCCCACATGGATCATGACAAAACCTGCTGTTTATCTACCTCCAGGGCTGAGAGGGTGGGTGTTGCTCCACCTGGTCGAGGTAAGAGAGGACTTTTTCTGCACCAGCATGAATATAAACAGTCTCTCCTCTCTTCCGGTCACCTGGGAGTTTGGGGATGGGGGAAGATGCATCAGCATGCTGACCTGGTCTGAAGCTGCCGCAGCAAGTCACTCTCTGGCTATCTAGCTCTTAAGGGCACAATTTTTCCTACAAGCCAGACAATGGCCCCTACCGCTTAATGTCTGATGAGGTCATTTCCAGTAGCATCTAATAGGTATGGAGTCTGAACTTATCCCCTCACTGCATGAGACACACATGAGCAGGTCAGTATTGGGAAACTTGTAATGCAACTTCTCATGCCGAGCCTGACTTGAGTAGCTGAATAGAAAGCAATGCCATAAAACTGGTGCCTTTCACAAGCACTAAAATTCACTTGTAAACGTGCTGCAGCATTTTATACACAGTTCTGTATTATATAATTAAGCTTCCAGTACAAACAGATTCAAACCTCTCAGTTAATAGACACACTTAAATTCAAAGTCCTCCCTCTGCCCAGAGAATACAAAATAGGATATAGAAAATTGTTTTGCAGAATTGTTGGATTATTAATTCTCTTCATATCTTTATTGGAGTTTAGTTACAATAGGAGTAAGATAAAAGTCTAAAGAGCCTTTCCCTTTCATTTTTCACTATAGACATTTTTTTTTTTTTTTTTTTTTTTTGGTCTACAAAGCCTCAGACAGCCACTGGGGCCAAGCCAGGATTCCTGTAGTGAAACAATTGACTTGGCATCATGTTGACATATATAAACAACAGTCTGTCAACAGGCCTCACATTAGTGATAGAACATTTTTGGCAAAACAGTAGCATCCTTCTGGGCACTATGGCAATAACAGCCAGTAGCATTCATTCATGACTTCACTCTCCAGCACAATATTAATTAAAAGATTATAACAGTGACACTTATCCAAGTAGTTTTTTTTAAAAAGGCCAAAATAACATCCATGCAGCAGAGTGGAACTTTTGTTGAATGAGAACATGCCCCTAGCTGCTTTTTCATACAGTAGGTTTAGACTTAACCACTGTAGTTAACCTCTGTCTGGTCACAATGAGTGGATGAATGTAACTGCTTGGTTGCAACTGGCTTTTTGGAAGTGTACATATACACACACACACACACACACACACACACACACACACAGGTCATTAAATTATAAATGAACATCCCTCTAGCCCGGTTAAATAGAAATGTGTGTGCGCGCACGCACACACCAATTTAGCATTACTTATGAAAACAAGCACATTTGTGGATTTTTCTTTTTTAAATTAAGGACAAAGTTAAGGGGTGATGTGTAAAATGGTGTATGACAGATGTCTTAACTCTCAGATTTTCTAGATCTGCTATAACCCACGTATTCATGTGTAAAAGGGAGTCTACATTAGTAGAAACTACACACCATAAGGTAAAAGAAGGTGTCAATTGTGAGCTAGCTATCACATTCTTACATCCTCCAGTTAAGTGCTTTTCTAGCCCTTTAAAATGTGATCTACACCAATTTATAGTCCCTCAGGCTATGTTTACACTGCCTTGCAGTGCGGAGTACAGCAGTGTGAAAAGCAATGCGCACCAAAATGCTGCAATGTAACTCCCCTGTGTGGACACTGTGGGCATGAACTATAGAGGGCTTTATCACTCAGAACACTTTGCAGAGAAGGGAGCTACCTCCCCTGTCTCTCTCTCTCTGGGTGATCAACAGTTTGTCTAGCCAATCATCTCTTTATCTCTCACTCCTGGTTCTATCAGGGCTTCATCCAATCACAGGAAGTTACAAGTTGGCAAGTGCGTGAAAGTTTAATTGAATCACAAGCCGTCAGTCCAAGGCATCTAAATTCATGTAACATACACGCAGAGGGGGCCAGAAGGTGGAAAGTACCTCAATTCAGACTCCTTTTAGACTCCTCTGAATTTGGTTCCACACTTCACTTTTGGCCTGCACACTTTGACATTAGCAGTAATGGATGGAGCACAGCAAATGAAGTTTTGAATTAAGCGTAATATTAAGCAGTTAATTAGGCCAGATTCTGCAGCCGTTCCACATGCAAAGGTCCCAGCTTCAGATCCACAAAAGTATTTAGGTGCCTAAAGCCCAAATTTAGGAGCTTATGCCTGAGGTGTATGTGAAGCACAAAACTCCCTGTGGGCCCTATAGGTGCCTAAACTCATTTTGCACTTACATTACAAGTTCTCTCAGAGCCTAAGTTTCGACCTCTGGGCATGCACACTGCTGCCTCCCTCTAGGAGTCGGGACACTGAACTGCCACAGCAATTCACAAACCAGGGTAAGATAGATGTTTTTCTGCCTATGTCGCATGCAGGGCCCAATATGATACACATGCTTAGAGGCTGCCTACCAGATCAGATCCATTCTAAATCCAGCTGGAGGAAGACACAGTTCCTACCTTACAACTTTTAGTCCAGTAGTTAGAGCAGTCACCTGGGATGTGGGAGACCCAGATTCAATTCCCGCATCAGAGGGGGAGGGGGAAAAGGGAGATCCCTCTCCAATTCCCATCTCTCAGGAGTGTGCTCTGCTTCCTTCAGTCTCTGCTAATGAAGCTGTTCCAGTGGGGGACTGGACCCTGGTTCTCCCACTTCCCAGGGAGGTGCCCTAACTACTGGATTCCAGCATCATTTCTATTTCTCAATGACTGTTCCATTGTGGATAATTACTTATAACCACTGGGTCAGAGAGAGAGCGAGAGAGAGTGTGCCATTGTTGCCAAGAAGGCTAACAGCATATTGGGTTGCATTAGTAGGAGCATTGCCAGCAGATTGAGGGAAGTGATTATTCCCCTCTATTCAGCATTGGTGAGGCCACATCTGGAGTATTGTGTCTAGTTTTGGGGTCCCCACTACAGAAAGGATGTAGACAAATTGGAGAGAGTCCAGTGGAGGGGAACAAAAATAATTAGGGGGCTGGGGCACATGACTTATGAGGAGACCTGGGCTTATTTAATCTACAGAAGAGAAGAGTGAGGGGGGATTTGATAGCAGCCTTCAACTACCTGAAAGGGGGTTCCAAAGAGGATGGAGCTTGGCTATTCTCAGTGGTGGCAGATGACAGAACAAGGAGCAATGGTCTCAAGTTGCAGTGGGGGAGGTCTAGGTTGGATATTAGGAAACACTATTTCACTAGGAGGGTGGTGAAGCAGTAGAATGGGTTACCTAGAGAGGTGGTGGAATCTCCAACCTTACGGGTTTTTAAGGCCCAGCTTGACAAAGCCCTGGCTGGGATGATTTAGCTGGGGTTGGTCCTGCTTTGAGCAGGGGGTTGGATCAGATGACCTCCTGAGGTCTCTTCCAACCATAATCTTCTATGGAAAAGAGTTATGCTGTAGTCCATTGCGTAGGGCACCCATCTAGGAAGTAGGAGATGCAGGTTCCAGTCACTCTGCTCCAATCATTAATTATTTCTCCACTGTAGAATAGGAGAGATTGAGGGAGCCCCACATCAGACTATCCTGTATCTCAATGGTTGGAGCACTCTTCTGAGAAGTGGGAATTGAACCTGGGTCTCCCATATCCCAAGCAAGTGCTCTAACCTCTGGGATAAAAGTTATAAGGTGGACACCTCCTTCTTTTATATAGAATAAGGCAGGAGCCTAACTCATTCCCCATAAGAAGCTATTTAGGCACTTACGCCACCTAACTCCAGTGGCAAGTTCCCATTTATGGGCCTTAGACTTAGGCACCTGTCACTGAGAGAGGGGTTGGACTTAGGCCATACCTGAGTTGTTGGCATGTCCCATTGGCTAGCTGCCTTTTGTGGATCGCATTCTAAGGTGCCTCTTTCTCCTCATTCATTGTATAGAGAGCCTAGGTGTCTACCTCACACTTGGTGGATCAGTGGTGTTCCTGTGATTTTTCTAGGCACCATATTGCATTGCAACCCTAGGTCCCTTTGTGGATCTGGACCTGGACCTGACTTCCATGTGTATCATGCACACATCAGGACTCCCAGATGAAACCTTAAATTGCCCTTTATCATCAGAGGGAGTTCTCTTTTGTACATGGAAGTTCTAACACAATTAAAAGCCAACAACAAAAGGCAGCGGAGGGGAAGGGGAGAGGGAAATCAACTTATTTCTCCACACAGTCAGAGAGCATCACTATGACAAATTCCTTTTTTTTTTTTTTTTAAAGGTACTGCATTCTCAGGGCACACCTCTGTGTGCTGCATAGTTCATCATAGCGGATTAAGTTTATTTTTGTTTATTTATTGAGAGCTTTATAATATGTGCCTCCAGGCATACTTATACAATTTAAAACAATACACATAAAATAATATATTTAACTTAAGCAAATAGCAGCCCAACCATTAACATCTTTACCCTCCACACAATCATACCCTCAGGCCACAACCTACACAGTGACCTAAAGGCCAACACATTCTGGGGAGAGCTGTGCAAAATTCAGAAGTTTCAGCCTGTGGGAAAGTTCTTCATTTCAATATCTGGTTTTGTCTCAAACCGGGGCAAAAAGTTGCAATTTTGAAAGTTTTTCTGAAATATAAATTCCAAACTTTTTTTGACTCAGATGTCAAAATATTTAATTTTGACATTTTGATAGAAATGAAACATTTTGACATTCCCAGAATTGAAGGAGTTAATTTTGATTTATTGAACATGCCCCAAAATGCTTCATTTTGAGGCAGTTGAAGTTTAAATTGCATTTTTCCATAATGGAGCACTGACTTACAGGATCTGTACTTCAGGTCCCCATTTTCCCATCTGGGCCAGGATCCTTGTTTGGACTAAATTTTTCATAATGTGCCCTGAGTCATGTGCCTCCCATGATGCACCATGCAACTCAGTCAGAGTTAAATATGCATTGCGCAATACACATTGCGCTGCAGGAGATGTAATCCTCCAGGAGCCTGGCTCACAAGAGAACTAACAACTTCCCTAAGGTAATTTGCTATTACAGAAAAATGCAAATTAAATGTTTTATTGAATTGATTCAAAATGAAACATTTCAGATCGGTTCAAAAAATGCAATATTCCAGTTTGGATAAAAGCAACGTGAAATGAAATATTTCATTTCAATTTTCATGACGGAATATCAAATTTTTAGTAAAAGTTTGTCCACAGGAAAAATTCATTTAATTTTTTTTTAGAAACTGCACTTTCAGTTGAAAAATCATTTCAATGGAAAATGCCCAACTAGCTCTCTTTCAGGGTAAATTGAATCAACAAGGAAAGCAAGTTTCTGAGTTGAAGGCCTTCCAAACTATATCACCCTGATGGCTACACTTCAATACTAGGGTCAATTCACACTGAAATGTAGCCATTGGGGTTTTACAAGTAATCCTCTTAGCCTTTACAATAGTATTCTCCCAACAAAGAAAACTAAAATTTAACTAGTTCAGGTTAAGCAGTTTTTCACAATTATTACAAATAGAAATCTGTTTATAATTTTTTTTCTTCTTATCCTTTTCCCTCTCCCTCCAAAAAACAGCAACCACAAACTCACTTTTTTGTTGTAGGGTTTCAAGTTCACTCTCTAGCTGCCTGCTCTCAAAGGAAAACATCACATATACCAAAAAGGATTTAAAATGACTCTTCAGGGGCTCAGAAAACCTGAAATACAAAGGCTTCAAATGATGAAATATGTAGAATGATTTGTGGTTGTTTGTGAAAGTTTTATTGAATGTTAACTACCAGAGTGATACCATAGCATTCAATCCAGATTCCCGTCCTCTCTTTTCACCATTTTCAAATGTCTTAGCTCTTTAAATATAGTTGTTTCTTTTGTTAGATGATTAGGGGTTCTAAGGCTGATAACAACAACTTGAAAAACTATAGGGCTTTATAAGATAAAGTGGTCTATGTCTAATCCAAAGGCTGTAAGTGGATTTTTTTCCACTGTCCCCATATTTTAATGTCATGGTATGGAAGGTCTTCAGCTAAGGAATTTCATGTTCCTGATTCATCTGTAAATTTGGTAGCTTGTGCCTATTAATTAGTAGATTGCAAGAAGTTACACAAAATATGGGGAACATGTTATCATAGAATCATAGAATATCAGGGTTGGAAGGGACCTCAGGAGGTCATCTAGTCCAACCCCCTGCTCAAAGCAGGACCAATTCCCAACTAAATCATCCCAGCCAGGGCTTTGTCAAGCCTGACCTTAAAAACCTCTAAGGAAGGAGATTCCACCACCTCCCTAGGTAACCCATTCCAGTGCTTCACCACCCTCCTAGTGAAAAAGTTTTTCCTAATATCCAACCTAAACCTCCCCAACTGCAACTTGAGACCATTACTCCTTGTTCTGTCATCAGATACCACTGAGAACAGTCTAGATCCATCCTCTTTGGAACCCCCTTTCAGGTAGTTGAAAGCAGCTATCAAATCCCCCCTCATTCTTCTCTTCTGCAGACTAAACAATCCCAGTTCCCTCAGCCTCTCCTCATAAGTCATGTGCTCTAGCCCCTTAATCATTTTTGTTGCCCTCCGCTGGACTCTTTCCAATTTTTCCACATCCTTCTTGTAGTGTGGGGCCCAAAACTGGACACAGTACTCCAGATGAGGCCTCACCAATGTCGAATAGAGGGGAATGATCACGTCCCTCGATCTGCTGGCAATGCCCCTACTTATACAGACCAAAATGCCATTAGCCTTCTTGGCAACAAGGGCACACTGTTGACTCATATCCAGCTTCTCGTCCACTGTAACCCCTAGGTCCTTTTCTGCAGAACTGCTGCCTAGCCATTCGGTCCCTAGTCTGTAACAGTGCATGGGATTCTTCCGTCCTAAGTGCAGGACTCTGCACTTGTCCTTGTTGAACCTCATCAGGTTTCTTTTGGCCCAATCCTCTAATTTGTCTAGGTCCCTCTGTATCCTATCCCTACCCTCCAGCGTATCTACCACTCCTCCCAGTTTAGTGTCATCTGCAAACTTGCTGAGAGTGCAGTCCACGCCATCTTCCAGATCATTAATGTTCACTCTTGTTTTTTCTCCAATGTGCTACTAAAATTACTACATGCACAGCACCCATTGATTTTAGTGGGATCTGTGCATAACCACTTCCAAGTCAAAAATTTAGCCCTGTAGATGCACTGAGCATAGTGGAAGGCAAACTCTACCCTGAAAAAAACCAATAAATTCTCATGCATGATATATTTACATAGAATTATTCATGGACAGACCATCAGCAGTAAATCCTGGCACACTTTTACACTGAAATACTTTTATACAATTGGGCAATTTGAAACCTTAGTGCCCAAAGTTAGGCTACTAAATCTATATTTAGGCACCTAAATAAAAAAGTGTCCTGATTATCAGAGCATCTCTTCTGTAATTCCCTCTAACTGATGAGATCTCGATGGTCAGCACCTCTGAAAATCGGGATTTACTAAGTTTATTTACTAACTTTAGACACTACGGTTTGAAAATTTTTGGCATTGGTTATTTTGTGACTTTGACTTGCTTAGCATGATCTTGGATATTCTTCATTAATCAACACTTTGTGTGTCCAGAGTAGCAGTTGCATGCCTAATTGCATACATAATATTAACATTAACTACAGGTATTACCATTTTACATCTCTAAATCTAAAGATTATGGTTTTCTCTCTAAATCTAAAAGTTCTTTCAATACGCATGTGCATGTCAGAGGATAACTAGCCTTATTTGGGTCTCATTAACTCCTTCTTTAACTCTCTGCTTCAATATTCCCTTTTTGAACTTCTAGGACATTCAAAGTGGCCATGTAAATCATCCTAAGTGTAACTAACTTACTTATTTTCTCTTTTTCCCCAGCTTTCTCTAAACTAATGATTCATTTGTACATCTATTGGTCCCAACTATGTCTGTACAGTGGTAGTATGAAAGAAACAATCACTGTCTTTGAAAGATGACTAGTGCTCCAGCATTTCAGATAAATGAAAACAATTTAAACTTCAAAGTTAAGATTTCCAAACACTGTAAACCTATTTTTTTTAAACCTGTGTTTTATCACTGTTAATGCAGCATGCATAGAATCACAGAATCATAGCTTAGGGTTGGAAGAGACTTCAGGAGGGCATCTAGTCCAACCCCCTGCTCAAAGCCAGACTAACCCCAACTAAATCATCCCAGCCAGGGCTTTGTCAAGCCGGGCCTTAAACACCTCTAAGGATGGAGAATCCACCACCTTCCTAGGTAACCCATTCCAGTGCTTCACCACCCTCCTAGTGAAATAGTGTTTCCTAATATCCAACCTAGACCTCCCCAACTGCAACTTGAGACCATTGCTCCTTGTTCTGTCATCTGCCACCACTGAGAACAGCCGAGCTCCATCCTCTTTGGAACCCCCCTTCAGGTAGTTGTAGGCTGCTATCAAATCCCCCCTCGCTCTTCTCTTCTGCAAACTAAACAAACCCAGTTCCCTCAACCTCTCCGCATAAGTCAGGTGCTCTAGCCCCCTGATCATTTTGTTGCCCTCTGCTGGACACTCTCCAACTTGTCCACATCCTTTCTGTAGTGGGGGGGACCAAAACTGGATGCAATACTCCAGATATGGCCTCCCCAGTGCTGAATAGAGGGGAATAATCACTTCCCTCGATCTGCTGGCAATGCTCCTACTAATGCAGCCCAATATGCCGTTAGCCTTCTTGGCAACAAGGGCACACTGCTGACTCATATCCGGCTTCTCATCCACTGTAATCCCCAGGTCCCTTTCTTCAGAACTGCTGCTTAGCCAGTCGGTCCCCAGCCTGAGTAGTGCATGGGATTCTTCCGTCCTAAGTGCAGGACTCTGCTCTTTAACTTCATCAGATTTCTTTTGACCCAATTCTCCAATTTGTCTGGGTCACTCTGGACCCTATCCCTACCCTCCAGCGTATCTACCTCTCCCCCCTAAATGAGTGTCATCCGCGAATTTGCTGAGGGTACAATCCATCCCATCATCTAGATCATTAATAAAGATGTTGAACAAAACCAGCCCCAGGACCGACCCCGGAGACACTCCACTTGCCAATTAGACATCGAGCCATTGATCACTACCTGTTGAGCCCAACAATCTAGCCAGCTTTCTACCACCTTATAGTCCATTCATGCAATCCATACTTTTTTAATTTGCTGGCAAGAATACTGTGGGAGACCATATCAAAAGCTTTGTGAAAGGCAAGATATATCACGTCCATTGCTTTCCCCATATGCACAGAGCCAGTTATCTCATCATAGAAGGCAATCAGGTTGGTCACGCATGACTTGCCCCTGGTGAATCCATGTTGACTGTTCCTGATCACCTTCCTCTCCTCCAAGTGCTTCAAAATGGTTTCCTGGAGGACCTGCTCCATGATTTTTCCAGGGACTGAGGTGAGGCTGACCAGTCTTTAGTTAGCCGGGTTCTCCTTCTTCCCTTTTTTAAAGATGGGCACGATATTTGCCTTTTTCCAATCGTCCGGAACCTCCCCCGATCACCACGCATTTTCAAAGATAATGGCCAATGGCTCTGCAATCGCATCAGCCAATTCCCTCAACACCCTTAGCTGCATTAGATCTGGACCCATGGACTTGTGCATATCCAGCTTTTCTAAATAGTCCTTAACCTGGTCTTTCACCATTGAGGGTTGCTCACCTCCACCCCATACTGTGTTGCCCAGGAAGCAGTGTGGGAGCTGACCTTGTCTGTGAAGACGAGGCAAAAAAAGCATTGAGTACTACAGCTTTTTCCACATCATCTGTCACTAGGTTGCTTCCCCCATTCATTAAGGGTCCCAAACTTTCCCCGACCTTTTTCTTGTTGCTAACATACCTGCAGAAACCCTTCTCATTACCCTTCACATCCCTTGCTAGCTGCAACTCCAGTTGTGTTTTGGTCTTCCTGATTACACCCCTGCATGCTCGAGAAATATTTTTATACTCCTCCCTAGTTATCTGTCCAAGTTTCCACTTCTTGCAAGCTTCCTTTTTATGTTTAAGCTCACCGAAGATTTCACTGTTAAGCCAAGCTGGTCACCTGCCATAATTGCTATTCTTTCTGCACATCGGGATGGTTTGTTCCTGTGCCCGCTATAAGGCTTTCCTGGTCTCCTTTCCCCCTCATATTAGCCTCCCAGGGGATCCTGCCCATCAGTTCCCTAAGGGAGTCAAAGTCTGCTTTTCTGAAGTCCAGGGTCCGTATTTTGCTACTCTCTTTCTTTTGTGAGGATCCTGAACTCAACCATCTCATGCTCACTGCTGCCCAGGTTGACCCCCACCTCTACTTCCTCTACCAGTTCTTCCCTGTTTGTAAGCAGCAGGTCAAGAGTAGAACGGCCCCTGGTTGGTTCCTCCAGCACTTGTACCAGGAAGTTGTCCCCAACACTCTCCAAAAACTTCCTGGATTGTCTGTGCACTGTTGTATTGGTCTCCCAGCAGATGTCAGGGTGATTGAAGTCCCCCATTAGAACCAGGGCCTGTGTTCTGGAAACTTCAGTTAATTGTCCGAAGAAAGCCTCGCCTACCTCATCATCCTGGTCCAGTGCTCTATAGCACACGCCCACCACGACATCACCCTTGTTGCTCTCGCTTCTAATCTTAACCGAAAGACTCTCAACAGGCTATTTTCTGTGTTTTATCACTGTTAATGCAGCGTACATACTAGACACTTTGAAACATTTACTAAGATCTTCAGTTCCCAGACAAATTTTCCCAACTGCATGTGCAGAAATATTCTTGATGTGCCTAATTGCATGCACAAATTATGCAAGTTTGGAAATCCAGCCAAAATACAATTTAAATACCAGAAATCAATCTTCATGTTCCACTCTCAAACATATTTCATCATAGTTCACATTTGTCTGTGGTATCCTTAAGAGTCCACAATTTGAAATGTCTTCCAATGAATTTCAAATGTATCTTAAAAAGCACTTAGCACTATGCTTCTTTTCCAGAATGAGTGACCTTGACCCATGTGTAAAGCAGGTTTGCCTTTCAAATCACAAAGTTCTAATACGGGGAAATTAAGAGAACTACATCTTTGTGAGTACAACCCTGCTGGCAAAGCTCCTATCCGCTTTAAGGGACAGAGGACTTCAACTGGAGCTTCACATGAGAAAACCCAGCAGGATTGGGCCCTCCATGATACAGTAACAGGTTCTGAAAAATGTACTATAACTACAGCTTCATTTCAAACCCAACAGCATAGTGGCTGTGTAATAAATGTATTCTAGAGGGATTTACTCAGTGATTAAATCTTTACCATTTTACCTTTGCTAGTACACAGTGTCACTGCAGCATACTTTATACTACCAGAGAGAATATTGTGGTAATATTAATTACTTGCCAAAGCATTTGTAAAGATATTATTAGAAACCACTGCAACTGTTTAAACAAATAATGATGTAACGAGTACAAAATTATGTCTGCAATAAACAAACTGTATGTCTATAGATCCATGATATTGCTAAGAAGTCTTGGCATGTGTCAAGATTTGGCTGGAAAACAGGTACAGTATACACTAATATGGAAAAAGCAGCATTATTTATCCATTTCCTGCCCATTCTTATCCCTAATTTTCTCTTCATTTTCTGGATTTGATAGACGCTAGAGTCAGGGAAGATACTTGACAAAGCACATAGTGACAAGCCTTGATTTCCTAAATCCTACTTCAGTAAGCACATCCCCTTTCAGACAGCTAGAACTGGCATATGCTCCTTCTGGGGCACTGGTCACAGCTTTCCAAGTAAATGTTTGGCCCCAGAAACTGGTCCAGTATTTTTAATCATTGATATATAGTTACTGGACAACTATTCTATAGATAGGTATGGATTTAAAGATTTAAGCCCCAGCCCTCCATTGTGCAGCAAGCAGCTGGACTCCTAAACAGAGTGAGCCCCATTAAAATCAACAGGGCTCTACAGTGGTGCTGCATTCTGTGTACTACATGATGCGGAGGCCTTACATAACAGAACGTCTTTACTTCAGTGGGAGTAGAGCTGTCAGAAAGTTTTGTTTTGATTTTTTTACCCTGTTGAAAACTTTGACTTTTCATATTTTTAAAAAACAAACTGAATATGCAAAAACAGAACAATGTTCTGCTTTCATCCAAAACATTTTGGCTGAAAATTGAAAATTTTGCCTCCTGGGGATTGTAATTCAGCTGTTTCATACCCCATTCCCTTCTATGGGCTAGATTAGTTGGATGAAATACCTCTCCCATGATGCACTGCAATTGCTCAGCAAATAGGGAGACCACACTGCATCATGAGAGAGGTAGGACGGCCAGGGAAACCAGCCCAGAGAGGAGAATAGGGGCATGAAATACTCAAACTACAGCTGCCATGAGATACAATGGCAGCATTTCTGAAACCAGTTTTTTTTGGTTTTTCACTCTAAAACAATTCCAGGTGTTTGGACTTTTGACAAAAAGTAAAAAAATTCTGTGTAAAGCAGACAGTTTTCACAAAAACATTATTGTGTCAAAAAAACAATTTTCCATTGAAAAACAATGTTGGAAAAAATTTTTTTGACTGGCCCTTAATGGGAGACTTATCTATGTATTTAGACAATCTTAACTATGGCCTCAAACCATGCAAATATTTCAGGATCAAGACATACATATGTATCCTACCTAATTTTTAGTTCATAATATTTAGGGCTGTCAAGCAATTAAAAAAATTAATCATGATTAATCATGCTGTTAAACTAGAATACCATTTATTTAAATAGTTTTTGATGTTTTCTACATTTTCAAATATACTGATTTCAATTACAACAGAATACTAAATGTACAGTGCTCACTTATTTTTGATTACAAATATTTGCACTGTAAAAAAATAGTATTTTTCAGTTCCCCCATTACAAGTACTGTAGTGCAATGTCTTTATCATGAAAGTTCAACTTACAAATGTAGAATTATGTATAAAAATAACTGCATTCAAAAACAAAACAATGTAAAACTGTAGAGCCTACAAGTCCACTCAGTCCTACTTCTTGTTCAGACAATCGCTCAAACAAACAAGTGTGTTCACATTTGCGGGAGATAATGCTGCCCGCTTCTTATTTACAATGTCACCTGAAAGTCAGAGCAGGCATTCATATGGCACTGTTTTAGCCAGTGTTGCAAGTTATTTATGTGCCAGATGCACTAAAGTTTCATATGTTCCTTCATGCTTCAACCACCATTCCAGAAGACATGCGTTCATGCTGATGACGGGTTCTGCTCGATAACAATCCAAAACAGTGTGGACTGACACATGTTCATTTTCATCATCTGAGTTAGATGCCACCAGCAGATGGTTGATTTTCTTTTTTGGTGGTTTGGGTTCTGTAGTTTCCACATCAGAGTGTTGCTCTTTTAAGACTTCTGAAAGCATGAAACCTCGTCCCTCTCAGATTTTGGAAGGCACTTCAGATTCTTAAACCTTGGGTCAAGTGCTGTAGCTATCTTTAGAAATTTCACATTAGTAACTTCTTTGCATTTTGTCAAATCTGCAGTGAAAGTGTTCTTAAAATGAACCTGTGCTGGGTCATCATCTGAGATTGTTATAACATTAAATATATGGTAGAATGTGGGTAAAACAGAGCAGGAGACATACAATTCTCCCCCAAGGAGTTCAGTCACAAATTTAATTAACACATTATTTTTCTAACGAGCGTCATCAGCATGGAAGCATGTCCTTTGGAATGGTGGCCGAAGCATGAAGGGGGATATGAATGTTTAGCATATCTGGCACTTAAATACCTTGCAATGCCAGCTACAAAAGTGCCATGCGAACTCCTGTTCTCACTTTCAGGTGACATTGTAAATAAGAAGCGGGCAGCACTATCTCCCATAAATGTAAACAAATATGTTTCTCTTAGTGATTGGCTGAACAAGAAGTAGGACTGAATGGACTTGTAGGCTCTAGGGTTTTACATTGTTTTGCTTTGAGTGCAGTTAAGTAACAAAATATCTATGTTTGTAAGTTGCACTTTCACGATAAAGAGAATGCACTACAGTACTTGTATGAGGTGAATTGAAAAATACTATTTCTTTTATCATTTTTACGGTGCAAATATTTGTAATAAAAATAATAATATAAAGTGAACACAGTACACTTTGTTCTATATTGTAATCGAAATGAATATATTTGAAAATGTAAAAAACATCAAAAATATTTAATAAGTTTAAATTGGTAGTCTATTGTTTATTAGTGCGATTAAAGCTGCGATTAATCGCGATTAATTTTTTTAATCGTGATTAATTTTTTTTAGTTAATTGCATGAGTTAATGGCAATTAATCGACAGCCGTAATAATATATTTGTGTTTTTAAAACGTTTGTGTCAATTAGTATGGACTCGGTATACAAGCAGTATTAGTAAAAATAGATAAATCTATTTTAAGACACATCATCCAAGTGTGATCAAATTCTATCTTTATATCTTTAACTGCTATGTCTGCTGAGCATGCTTATGTTCTCTCCACTATTCTTTGACTAAAGCCTCAATCCTGCAAATTACAACATGGAAGCAGGCATCCATGCACATGACCAGCCATACTGAAGTCAAAGAAGTTTTTCACAAGTGCACTATCTTGTAGGATAGGCACCTAAGACAGTTAAATCAGCATCACCAGCCTGCTCCAACTTGCTTTGCTTCTTTACTATTTTTGAAAGAACTGTATTTATTATATGTTTTTTCACTGTGAACAACATTTTAAGGTCCTCCAGAATTGCTAAATTGTTTATTGGTCTCCAAATTATACTGAGTTTGTTGTTGTATTTCCTTGATATGTTCCTTTAAAAATATATTTTTAAAAAGTTTCAAAACTAACATAACACAACATATCCTACAATATTTGTATATTAAATATGAGCTAGAGGAAAAAAAAACTTTGCTTGCTTTTAGTGTTCTGTTCCTGTTGTAATTGTTTGAGGAGTTACAGTAGTACCTATTATTAATAAGTAATACTTGGTACTTCATCTTCTGACTGAGGCCTGGTCTACACTTACCCCCCAAGTCGAAGTAAGGTACGCAAATTCAGCTACGTGAATAACGTAGCTGAATTCGACATACCTTACTTCGAACTTACCGCGGTTCAGACGCGGTCCACACGCGGCAGGCAGGCTCCCCTGTCGACTTCGCGGTACTCCTCTCGTCTAGCTGGAGTACCGCAGTCGACGGGGATCACTTCCTGGTTCGATTTATCGCGTCCACACCAGACGCGATAAATCAAACTCGGAACTTCGATCCGCAGCCGTCGAAATACCCGGTAAGTGTAGACTAGCCCTGAGAATCAGAAAGGACTGTACAAGTAATGATTTAGGATGGGATTTTCAGGAACACCTAAGGGAGTTAGGCACCAATTTGCCATTGAAATTCCTTTAACTCCTTTAGGCCGCATTAAAAATCCCACTCTTAATTCACAAATGCGGTTGCTCTGTTAATTTGTTTTGATTATTGGTGTTGCTTTTAGGTTTTCACTTCATGAATTGAGCAAATGTTACCAAACTCTGAAATACATCCGTTATTTTCTGGGTTCAGTATAAGCAAACACTGCAGTATTTAAAAGCAAAGGACTGTTGGTAAATGAAGACTTAATAGCTCCTAATGTACCAATGGCCCAGCTTTTGCAAGCTGATGGTGAATGCTCATGGAGTTCAAAAATCAAAATGACAGCCCTTGCAACAGTGACTCCACTGAATAAGTAAATTGCACTCTTTATAGCTTGGTGATGAGTAAGTATGACAATAAAATGTTAACAAGAATTTACCAATGGGAAAAATGTCAACACATGATAACAGATGTGGACATGGAACAGTGACACACAGGCACCATAATATAGTTAATGTAGAGGCTGCAACTTTATTTAATAGCCAAGACCTACATGGGGTAACAACTCGAAACTACCAGTACGGGTGTTCTAATGCAGATCTAAACTGATACCAATGGCCCAATTGTACTATAAACCTGAGGGTGAGTGTGCAGGCAAGTCCCCTCTACACTCTCAACCACTCAAAGGAACCTTGACTGAATGCTTCAGTCCAGACCCACTCCCTGATAGACCCTCCTCTTTCCCAGAAGAATGAGTCCAAAGGCAATACTTCCATTTACTTTAATGGGAGGAGACCTGAAATCAATGGGAGCTGAAGCTGCAGAGCACCTTCACATGCCAAAGCCAAGTGTGGGATGCAATATTTGACACTGACCTGAAATGAGGTATGTTGTAATAATTGAGCCTAAACATTTACTATAATTATAAATGCAACTGTAAAAGGTACATAAAAGTTCACAAAAATCTCACAATATCCCATAACAAATATTGTTTTAATTAAATATTAAAAAGACAAACTGAATTAGTCTAAGCAAAAAGGTCTGTTCAAAACCTGTGTTAAAATCATCCTGGTAGAAACAAAAAATATATAACCAAGAATTAATAAACCAAAATTGGCGTGTCAAATATTAAGCCTAATTGGTGGACAAAATAATGAGGGGATGGACTATTCCATCCATCACTTCCTTTTTGGATCATTAAAACAAAAACAAACAACTTGCGGAGGAGGAATAGAAAAGAACAGATGGAAGCTACTGGATTGAGCTTCACCATAATGGCTGCTACCCCATTGTTTCCTGGGACCCCAGGCCTTCATCATCCTAAGCCTAAGAAATGTCCTGACCATACAGAGACCAAAAAAAAAAAAAAAAGGGAATCCAGAGGACATCACTACCCCGGCCAGCTCCAGCTGAATTCCAACCACTACCTGAAATGGCATTGGGCTTTAACAGCTCCTCCAGGACATTTCAGCTAGCTTCTTGTCTTTTACCCAAAAGGACAGTTTTGAATTTTAACAGCAGCAGAAACAAAAGCAGTTCCCGTTTATCTCAACAAACTTCTTTTTTAAACCAAAACTATAGTTATTATCCTCTAAGACACTGTTAGAAGAAAAAAAACCTTTGTTTAAAACATTCATCTGCTAAAGAAAGGGGAACAAAAAATGTTAAAATAAAAGCCTTACTTAATACTTTATATTTCAGATGCACTAACTTTTTTGTCTTTTCTGTGTCTTTAGTAAAAAGTTAAAAGGATTTTTAATGGTGTGCATGCCCTAGTACTGAGCAAGATAAAGTCTCTGTATACCAAACCCCAGACCTTGTTTAACGCTAGACACTGACTGGGTTAAGTTAACACCTTTAGCCCATTTATTCCATCTAAATTAATACAACTGGGACACAAAAAATTATTCAAGCAGGAAAGTTAAAATGTTGGGGGATTTCTTCCATTAGTGCAAATAGCCCTATCTACAACATCAGTTTAATGATTCTTTCATTTCTGATGTAAATAATTTCCAGCAACTAAGTCAGGGAGCACCAAATTTGAGTGCAAAAAAGATAAATGTGGGACTAAATGAGGTCTCTCAAGTGAAGTACAATTTACAGGTATGGATGTTACTAAGGCCCAAATGTTGCCATCAGATACATAGATTTCCATTTACTCCAAGTGACAATAAGGTTTAAACAGGCTTTTTCAGCCTTAAAATGCCCAGGCCCCCAAAAAGGAATTTAAACATTGCTTTCATTTTATTTCATAGTCATTGGACTATTACTCTTTAAACGGGCTTTGTTTTTAAAAAATATTTTAGGGGATACATCAACTCTCCCCCTTTCCAATTATTTTTTTTAAATTTCTTCTTCCCAGTTTCAATTTGGCCCCTACCACCACAACTAACAGCTCTTAACTGGGAACTAAAAGTGCTTCTGAAAGACCTGAAACATTTTTGAGTTATATTCTACCTGCTTTTCAAGGCTACACAATCCATTTGCATGCTCCATATTTTCCATCTTAATTTGCATCATGTCATGTTTATGCTGCCTCAGATGATGTAGCAATAAAGTTATATTGTGTGACACTAACGCTAAGTAAATAAAAAAGCACTTTTCCTTTGTCTTAGTTCAGTACCTGTGCTACAGATGTATGTAATGGCCAAAAACAAATAACTTTGAGGCAGCCTGGTATATTTCTCAGTGTCTCTTTTTCAAAATTCCATTGTGTTGTTCAAATGTCTGACACACCCATTAAACAAAATGTAATTAACAAAGATAAAAAATATAAATATTGTTTCTTTTTATTCGTTGTTTCTATATTGGCATTGGTGTAAGTGGTGCTTGTACATATAGAATAATAAAGTAATTAATTGAGTGAATGGTAATATAGGAACACCAATGATCCCAAAGCATTCTACACACTTTACTAACTATTCTGTATTTATAAACATCACCTCTTGTCACTGAAATGCAACTTAGGTGGAGAGCAACTGCAGTTTATAGTTCAGAACAAAAATTGAATTCTATACCAATTGAAAAAATAGGGAGGATTTTTAGGAAGGCAAAAAATGGTTACTCAGTTGGAATTTAGAGAGACACGGTGGGGGAGGTAATATCTTTTATTGGACCAACTTCTGTTGGTAAGAGACAAGTTTCTGAGCCACACAGAGCTCTTCTTTAGGTCTGGGAAAGGAACTCCCAGCATTGCAACAAAATGCAAGGTGGAACAGATCGTTTAGCGTAAGTAGTTAGCACAAATTGTAAGAGACCATTCAAGGTAGAGTAGCCTGCTAACACTTCTGTAGTCCCAGGGGGAAGAAGCAGCGTTAGTGAGTTACAGATTGTTGTAATAAGCCATAAATCCAGTGTCTCTGTCCAGTCCATGATTTTTAGTGTCTAGCAGAGTAATGCATTTAAGCCCCCAGATTTGTCTTTTGAAACCAGGTTTCCTTTGAGGATGAGGACTGAGAGGTCAGATACAGAGGGATTGCTTTCTGGAAAGTGTTCACCCACAGGTGATAGGGTGATTTAGTCTTTTATTATTTTCCTATATGAGTTCATTTGAGAGTGTAGTGATTGTCTGGTTTCACCCACATAGTTGTTATTGGAGCATTTAGTGCACTGGATGAGGTATACCACATGTTGTGTAGGACCCATGGATCTTGAAGGGTGTGTTGTGGGGGTGCTGATCATTGTATCAGTAGATAAGTCTGGGAGTTCTGCACTTGTTGTTCTAGCAGGGTCTGGTGCTGCTTTGAGTTGGTGTGTCCTGGTCTGTGCATAGCTTGCATCTGATGATGAGCTTGGAGAAGTTGGGGGATTCTTTGAAGGCCAGAAGTGGGGGTTCAGGAAAGATTTCTTTCAGAATGGGATCCCCATAGGGTACGAATTGTAGTTGTTTGATGATCCAATGTGGGGTGGCAAGTGACAACAAGGGGTGTATGGACAAAGGGGGGGGGTATTTCTGTATTGAAGCAGGTTCTCTCGGGGTATTTGGGTGGTCCGTTCCATGATGAACTTAGTCACTTCAGAGTAGCAGCCGTGTTAGTCTGTATCCGCAAAAAGAACAGGAGTACTTGTGGCACCTTAGAGACTAACAAATTTATTAGAGCATAAGCTATGCATCCGAAGAAGTGGGCTGTAGCCCACGAAAGCTTATGCTCTAATAAATTTGTTAGTCTCTAAGGTGCCACAAGTACTCCTGTTCTTTTAGTCAGTTCACTGAACCCAATATCTTTATTCAATGTAGAAGTTTCAGGGGATCTTTAATGCTCTTGTGTGCCTAGGACTACAGTTCACATGGTATATCAAATATGTGCTTCTAACAACACTATTCTGTTTACTCCAGTTCTAGGACATTGATTCAGTATTAACTCACAAAAAGGGCTTTGTAGTAGTATTTGCAGTGCTATTGCCAAATCACCATTCCTTATTAGTGTCTTGGATTTATCTTAATGGTCTCTCCCAGCCAATCATAGATAAGTCTTATTCCTTTATGAGGCCACAGCCCAAAATGGCATAACTGTTTAAGAAACAAAATTTTAAACTTCTCAAGATAATAGATTTTTTAAAAGTATCATTACAAGTAACTTCAGATTCAGGAATTAGTAAGGCTCTGGATTGTAATAACAGGTAGAATCTTTCTTCATTGCGTCTCACAAATTGAGCAGAACACTTCAAGGAAAGTGCTTCTCAAGTACTTTATTAGTGGTGCACTAGTAAGAATCTTTTAAAAGGCACTTTTGAGGTACCTGCTCTTCAGGTATGCAATACAAACTGATTCCATACCCATAAGAGGAAGCATTAATACACACCAAGCTCTGAATCACTCCCCAACACTCACTGTTATAGCCTTTCAACACCATCTATCAGTGTAAATTTCTCAGAATAAAATAGCTTTCTGTCCATGTTAAACCCTGGAAAATCATTATGTCCAGATGGCTGTACAGATCTCCAGTCTAGAGAGTAACTGTGAAGAGATTCTGCAAGCAATGTTAAGATTTGGCCAAGGAGGTACCTATTCTATCCAGCCACTTACTGACAATGGAAGTTTCAGGGGTGTTTCTGGTCATATAATTTTTAAAATTTTTTTACAGATAGGACTTTTTCATGAATAGAAAGGACGAAAGGTAGTGAATCAAAATGTGGAAAGAAAAATAAAACATCTTTATCAATGAATAAATAAGTGTATTTTCACCACAGTTTAACAAGATAGAGGTTTACAAAACTATTTAAATGAGAGAGAGAGAGACAGAGAGAGAGAGAGAGAGTGTGTGTGTCATCTGTAACGTAGAATGTTCTATATTCCTCAAAGTGGCTATTTAGTTCAAGCAAGAAATTGAATATTTTTTTCCATCTTCTTTAATGTGAAATTGTTTCAGTTGTACGTTACAGTGCTCTGGTGTCTTCCAAATCTCTATTCCTTTCCCCATTAATCTCTTTTCATTTGTGTTTTCTTTATTATTTAGCTCTGATATAAGATGTGTTGGGTGGTTAACACCTACCTACTGAAAGGATTTACAAAAATTACCATATGTCTGAAACACAAAGAAAGGGATTTGGGACAAGCAGAACTGTTTTGGAAAGAACTTGGACTTTCATGGGAATAAGTCATTTTATTTATTTATTAAGGCCTTAATTCTCTCCTTGGATGTTCACTGAGTTTTACTGCTTTCAATGAGACTCTCTCGCATAACAACCAAAATCAGAATTTGATCCAATTTTTTAAAAAGATAAAAGAAAGAAAAACATAAGATAATTTTAAAAGCCCACAAAACTTTGGAGACAGGATGCTTAAGACATGTGAATTGCAGTAAGAAAGTAACTGGTAAAGATAAAACAAATAGATACAGAATGTTTAAGTTAATACTTACATAGAAACATAAGAATAACAAGGAGTATTTCAGATGAAACCCCTACATTTGCAATCCTACATAAAAGTATTTAGTAGCACGGAATCAGTGAACAGAAGACAGATAAGTATCCTCATATTTCACACGTCCTTTCAAACAAGTATCCCAGGGATACTGTCTTTGGGATGAAGACTGTGGTTGACAGCTCCTGCAGCACAATGGAACTTTCTACAATAAAGGTAAAGTTTGTTTGTGCAGAAGACAGAGCTTCTTTGGGGACAGCCCCAGACTGTGGAATGAACTCCCACATAAACTGAAGACCATCACCACCTTCTGCTCTAAGTGCAGTGTACATTTCTTTGACCTTGCCTTCTCTAAAATATATAGCAGTACAAGTATCTTATAAAAGAAATCCAAAACAAAACACTTCACTGTACATACTTCCTGCCCTGGAGAGAGGATGAACGAACAAACACGTGACAAATGTTAGTCATGTTGCTTAAGGCACCACTGGAAGGTGCTTGGATACTGCAGTGATGAGTGAGGTATAAGAACTTTGACGAGAATAGTGTACATTTCACAAATAACCTTAACTGTGACCCCATATCACCCAATCAGCTGCCATCTACAGACTTGAAAACTTTTTATCAGAGCTAGTCAGGAAATTTTCTAAATGTGTTTTCATGAAAATGCTAATTCATCAAAATAGAAACGGTCGGTAAAGGATGGTTTCAACAAGTTTCCTATTTTGAAAAAAAAAATGAAAAATATTTAGAAGTTGTTGAAAGAGCCCATTTTGACATTTTTCAAAATATGAAAAATGCTATACTCCTGCTATACTCACTCGATTTTTGATTTGAGAAATTTTTTGATTTTTCATCCTGATTTGGGATGGGAAATTTTAATCAAAATCTCAAACATCCCCTGGGGGCAGGAAAACTATTTCCCACCCAACTCTGCTTCTTACACCCAGCTGCCATCATGCGTGTACATTTTGAATACTGGCTACAATCACCACAAGCCATCTCACATTCACCTTATAGACCATCTTCCAGTTTATCTGCCTCTTATTGTCCAAGATAACTTAAAGATTCATAGATTTTAAGGCTGGATAGGTCCATTATGATAATCTGGTCTGACCTACATAACACAGGCCAGTGAATGTAATCCAGTAATTTGTGTATCAAGTTCATAACTTCCGTTTGAGCTATAGCATATTGTTCAGAAAGACATCACATCCTGATTTAAAGATTTCAATTGTTACCTAGATTGGATCAGAAACATGGCTCTTTCCCATCCCAATGTTCCCCTATACTGCAGGGAGCAGATTTCACTGAAGGCACAATCTGAAGACAAAGAGCTTAAGCACAGGTGTAAGCGAAAGTGGAATTTGACCTGGAAAATATGTATTAAATAATGGTAATTCTGTGAGAGATGGAAAGAGCCCACCTGGACTTGCAGGAACTCATTACAGGTTCCCATTTCTTTTTTCCCTTTGTTACTGTGGTCTGTTCTTCCATTATTCTGAGAATGCATCCCTGTTTTATTATACTTTTAGGAATAAGTTATAGTTCCCTCAGGCTATGTCTAATGGTCCTGCAGTTCAGACAAGGGTGTAAACTGCAGCGCGCACTAGCTTACTGCACTGTAACTTCCCTACGTGGACACTGCTGGTACGAACTAAAAGGTACCTAGTTCACGTTAAGGTAATCCTCCTTAAACAGAACTACGTTAACGCAAACCAGATACCTTTTACTTTGTGTCCACAGTTTCCACCAGGGGGAATTATAGCACAGTCCCATAGTCCGAACTGCAGGGCAATGTAGACAAGCCCTAAGCTAACCAATCCCCTCCTAAAGTAAAACATAGAATGGTGAAAAGAATTAGCTATCATATGAATGACTGAAAAAGTGTTATGTCAATATATGTATAAGATAAGCAAAATACTTCAACAATAAATCTTTTTGAAGCAATAGATTTTTTTTCATTTTCTAGTAACCTTTGAATCTTGCACCAAAATAAAAATGAAGTCCAAGTAAGATATTTTCTGAAGATCAATATTAGTTATAGAAGTAAAAATGATAGGCTTGAGGTGGTAAAACTTGTTCAGATTCTAGGGAAAAGTTCTAGTAAAACAATAAATTACTATAGTTTTATCATTTGGTATAGATATTAGAAGTATTTTTTCTGCAAGTGATAAGTGCAACTACAGCAGCATCCATTTCAAAGAAATTACACTACTGATTCAGCTGTGATGGCTATGTGGGAATGACAGAGTAGTGCTATTGCTGCAATTTACCTTTTTAACTAATAGTTCATTATTTTCTATATGGATCCTTTTAAAATCTCACATATGCTTTTAAGATATCATTTACCATTTAAATACTTACCACTTATTCTTCACTCTCCAGGCTCTTCAGTCTTTAAATACATTATTAATTTTTGTTTACATACGTGAGTGGGCACAAAGATCCTGTTTCTCACCAGATCTTCTATCAATCATGACAGATAAGTAGCATTCAATAAACCATCAAGGCCGGAGTTTTGATAAATGCAATATCAGAGGAATGACCACACTGGATCAGACCAAACGGGATCTAGTTCAGTGTCCTGCATCCAGCAGTGACCAATAGTCCCAGATGCTTCGAAGGAAGTGTGCAACACAGTGGTAGATGTGGGATAATCTGTTCCCCACATTAGTTTTCATCCTGATTTTAATAATTAGAAGTTGGCTTAACCCCTAAAGCATGAGGTTTAATATCCCTTCCAAAATTTGTTAGCATTAAGTATAATAATTCTGGAGTTTTTCCTAAGTTCTTGGCCTCAATGACTTCCAGTGGCAATGAGTTCCATAGTCTAATTATGCATTATGTGAACAAACGTTTCCTTTTTTTTAGTTTTGAATTTGTCAACTTTTAATTTCAATGAATTATCCCATGCTGTGAAAATGTCATCCAGGCGTCACGTCTCTGCTTAGACAATTGGTAAAAATGATACATTTCCTTGAGGGTGCTGGTTTAGAGTCATCCTACTATGACAATTTCCTCAGTGTCCTCATTGGGTTGGGAAACAGAGAAAGTAATCACTCTTTTCTAGGCTTTTCAATGCTGATTACTAAGTCCTATTAAAACCTGGAAGGATACAATCTCCTCTAGGTCATTAGTGTGTTGGCTTGATCCAGAGAGGAGCCTCCTTTTCTACAGAGTATTCACCCTCCTCCTCTGGGTTTGAAACACCTTAATGCCACATGACAACTATCAAGGAAGTCATGAACAGGTGTCAGAGGGTCACTACCACCATAAGTGCCAACTCCATGGGTGCTCCGGGGCTGGAGCACCCACGGGGAAAAATTATCGGGTGCTCTGCAGCCAAGCTCCCCCCTCCTTGCCTCCTCCCTCCCCCCCCCCAAGCACACTGCATCCCCGCTCCTTCCCCTCCCTCCCAATGCTTCCCGCCCTCCTCACCCCTCGACGTCTAACAGCTGTTTGGCGGCGCTTAGGACTTTCCGGGGGATGGGGAGGAGCAGGTACATGGTGCGCTCAGAGGAGGAGGGGGAGAAGAGGCAAGGACTTGGGGGAAGGGGGTGGAATGGGGGCAGGGTGAGGGGAGGGCAGGGGCGGGAAGAGGCAGGGCAGGGGTGGAGCCAGGGGCAGGGGTGGTGAGGTCAAGCACCCACCGGGCAGAGGGGAAGTTGGCGCCTATGACTACCACCCTGTCCTTCCCATATTGCTAAATAGTAGGAGTGTCCCATTTAGATGGGAAGGAATGGAAAACTACATTGTGAACTACAGGGCTAGGGAATGAAAGAGACATCCCTTATATGTTAACTCCCATAACAAAAGTAGCTACACAATTTCTCAAGACATAAGATGAGGTGAAGCTGGGGGATGGGAATGAAAACGTACATGCATCTTTAAGTCACCATGTCAGGGAAATGAAGAATATTCTTTTCCATTATCCTCCACTAAATCTCTTGGGAGGAAAAGCTTGTGTGTGGTGGGGTGAAAATGGCAGTCTCCACAAACAACAAGTTAAGCTGGATTGTAGTGGAGGAACTGAGCTGGGGAACACCACTTGTCTCAGGTTTCCTACTCTTCTTCCTCTCTCATATTTGTGCACTTTCTGTGGGGCTCTGCCTCAGCCATGGCATCTCCTATGGTAGTCAAGCCACCTGCTTGATGTTGGCCTGCGGAGATAGATGGTCTTCTAACCATTCTGGGGTGACAATAAGCATGAAAGAATGAACCTGCCTCAGAGGGGAACATGTTTGTTCCATGGTGTGTTTAGCACCTCTTCAAAGGGACCACTGATGTCACACCACAGAGTCCTGAAATAAAGCCTCTGCTGCCAGAACATGCTTAAGTGTTCCATTGAACTGGGACCTTAATAGCTATGATTGCAGTAAAGCACTACATTGTACAAGAGTGCACTTTTCCTCCCTAATATGTTCTTTATTACTGTTAATATTACAGCAGAGGAAGCAATTAGCCATCTTGCAAAAGATATCACTCTTACAAAGATATCAAGTCCCTCTGAAAATCCAAGGAAAAGAGGCATGTTACTTAGCCTCAGGTGTATGGCTTTTGGATTAGCCTATAAACAGATGGCTTCGTTTTGATGGAGGTGAAAGGCTGAACTAATTCTAGGGGAAAATTCCAGAGCAGTTTCAGGGAGAACTTGGTGGTAATCTGAAGAAAGGCCCTCTTCCATTATTGCCTACAATCAAAAGGTCTGATAGTACTCTTGTGAGACGCATTCACAAAGGAATTTCAGAAAGCATGGATCTTCAAAGTGGCTTAGAGAGCTTCTGTTTATAAGTGTTTTGAGATATACTCCCTACAATAGCAGGAGACTGGACTCAGTGACTCACGGTGGGCCATTCCCGTTCTATGTTACAAATCTTCAGTATAAAATGAGTAGTCTGAATAAATCCTCTCCAACACAGAGACACTAAATTCTCATACAAACTGCTAAACAGTTGCCAACTTTCTATATTTCCCCTGCAATTTTTCGAGTCAGGTGGGGGAGAGGTAATGGAGAAAAGGAAAAGTATTTGGAATAACTCTATCCCAACTTATCTCTAAATTGTTTCCCTGGAGGAAAACAGCATGGAAGTGAGGCAGTATTCCCTTAGGCACCTTTGAAAATCCCAGCCTAAAAGTCATAGAGCAAGTATGTCCCTGAAAACATTCCTCTGGCCCTTGTTTAGGAAGATGTTACACTTATATAAAAGCAGACAGAGACTCTGCCTCTAAAAGCTCATAGTGGAAGAATTAACAGCATATAAAAGCATCACATGTTCTCATATGCATACACTCACTAAAATATATCTGAGCACGTCAATGTAATTCAGATAAAAGTGTATATTTTTAAATCTATATTTGCAATATTACTATTGCAAAATAAAGTATGACAGCATATTAAGCTAAGATCTTTCTTCATCCACATAGAATATACAAATAAAAAGCACATACATTATTGCATATTTGTGTACAAACACACACACATACCTACATATAAAGAAGCTACATACTAAATACTCAAGCTTCTTAAATTTTAACATTTTTAAAAAATGTTATTTACTGGCCAACTCTGCCCTATAAATTCACAATCCTCCCTGGTGTTAATTGGGGTATGCACAAATGACCAGCTGCTTGCTTCTGTGATGCTGAACTTCATTAGTAAACTAGTTGTAGGCTACGTTTCTTGGTTGGGCTTATAAAATCATTATGGAATATGTATCAATACCCTCTTTCATTCCTTCCTTTCTTCCTGTTGGTTTGCTCCCTTGTAAAAATACAAACAATTGGTACATGAAGTCTGTTTAACACACATCATCAGATACAATGCTTCCCCACGGTCACAACAGGAGGTGTTGTTGATTAGATTGGTAGGCATAAGTCAGTGCCCAGAAGGGAGAGGGGAGGCAAGAATGCATGCTTGGTGAAGCAGGCACCTCCTCCTCCTCAGATCCTCCACCTTCCTTTGTCTAAGCTGGGAAGTCTGGGTGATCAGTTTTTGCACTCCATTCCCCCTCTTCCAGTCTATTTAAACTCTGAATCAGGTTTATAAAGGTCTATTGCCCAGGGCCAGAGCAGCTGACAAGCAGCTCCATGAGGGGCTGAATTAGCAGACTGACTGATTCCTCAGTCCCAAAAGGCTAGGGGGCCTGCCTGAAGTGGGTAGTTCCTCACCCAGGGGGAAGGCATATGTATGGGGCAGAGACAGTATCTAACCAGAAGGTCCTTGAACTGCAGAGGTAATCACACAAAGGGTGGATGGGGAGTACATGGGATTGCAGTGACACTCCCAACACCAGTGCTCTCAAGACAGCAGAGGACTTAGCAAGTAAAGATGGGTTATTGGGAGCCAATGTGAAACACACAGTAGAAGCAGGTGTTGATTCTAGGATTTGACAGACAACTTAGGGCCCATTTGTCAAAGGCCCTTAAGGAAGAGATTTAGAAGAGAGTACATAGACAGGTTTACCCTTCTACTTCAAGAAAAATTAGAGAGAGGATGCTGGTGAAAAAACAAAGAAGGAGGAAGAAAACCCCAGCAATTCAACATGGTGAGAACACTCAATAATTAGACTACACCCTTTTGTATCTACACCAGTGTACTAAGTATTTCCCTTTTCAAATATATGGAAAGCATATCAATGGCACGTGCCACATATGAGAGGAGGGCACAGTTGAGATACAATGAAGAGTTAAGACTTACGTCATTAGAGGTAAGAAGAACTAAGACTTGTGTCTGGAATGAATGACTCCATCCCATCTGACCCAGCAGGCTTATAACAGATTCTGAGTTACTGGTACCAAAACCATAGGGATCAAAAAGGGGTGTCAGGTCCAATGTATAAACAATTACACTATCACAGCCCTCCAGCTGAGAAAGATTAGTTCAGATCCCTTTTGAGGTAACAAAAGTTTAAACTAACATCCAAAGTGTCTCAATAAATCAGCCCTTCCCCTAGGCTCTGTCTCTATTACTCTTTCTGGGTTATTCTGGAATCTTCTCCCCAGGTCTAGTATTAAGCACTGGCAACTCAGACTGAGTCTTCCTGAGATGTCAGTTCTCCTCCACGCTCTGGTTCAGGCCCCTTCAGAGGAATCACTCTGCTGTCTGTGGTTCCTCCCCTGAGGCTGAATATGCTCAGCCTTTTATGAGGCCCAGCTGTCCATTAAGTTATCACCTGACCCCTCTTAGTCCCACTCCCTCTGGCTGAGAAGCAACTAATTAATTAAGGTCCTGGTGTAGTAGATGTGACAAACTGATTTTAACCCTTTCTAGACCATGATGGGGTTTCACCCCATTGATGTCTATTTTGCCTTTAATGAAGGGACAATGCTTTCATTCTTGTATCAAATACAAGCAAGATGTGGAGGCCGCTACAGTGCCCACACTTGCTACCGGGTCAGAGGAAAGGCACAACCTGTTGGAAAGAGGTCATCAAGGGCTCAGTAGCTTGACAAGTGCAGTGGAAGGAAACAGCAGTGCTAGAAAGAGCCCCATCCTCAGTTACATTGGACTTGCTGAGGGCTCTTATGGGATTATCCAAACAAAATATGGTTTATATTTGGAATGGATTTTCAGTCAGTTTTCAGATCCCATATGGAGGCAAGAGGTTTCACATATGGAAAAAAAATTGAAATCTATTCTAATCTTTTAACAAATATTTTGGAACAAAATATATGTGGAAGTAACAGCTAAAAGAGTGGCCTGGCCTTTAGTGAGATTATTATTGTCAAACCAATGGCTATTTCCCCTCCCCCAGGAGTGGTTCCTAAAAAAACGAAAGGAGAATACAGGATTATCCAACATGTATTTTCCCCTCATGGTTCCTCTGTCCTCAATATTTCTCCTTTGACACAGTGGTAGATGTGATAAAAATGAGGTGGCCTGGGAATGAAGTTCACAAAGTGCAACATGAAGTCTGCATTTTAGTTGTTCCTCATTCATCCCAAGAATTTTAACTTGTTGGGTTTTCAGCTGGAAGATTATTAGCATTTTGATAAGGTCATGCCCATAGGTTGCTCCATATCATGCTCAGCTTTTGAAAGGGTTAGGTGGAATGGCCAATAGTGAAGGAAATGGGCTTGCAGCTCACAGTTCATTACCTTGAGGACTTCCTCTTGGCAGGTAATTGTGGGTCAGGCAAATGCACCTGCCTATTAAGAGCATTTTAAGAGATGGCTCACTCATCTCGGAAAAGATAGAAGGCCCAACACAGAAGCTGATTTGTTTGGGAATTGAATTGGACACAATGTAATATTTATTATGGCAACCCAAAAATATTTAGATAATGTCAGGGAGTTGATAGCAGCAATCAAAGTTACACTCGAAGTGGTAGATGTGGTATATCTTGACTTTAGTAAGGCTTTTGATACTGTCTTGCATGACTTTCTCATAAACAAATAAGGGTGGGTGCATAACTGTTTGGAAAACCATTCCCAGAAAATAGTTATCAGTGGTTCACTGTCAAGCTGGAAGGGCGTATCAAATGGGGTTTTGCAGGGACTGGCCCTGTGTTCAGGTCTGTTCAATGTCTTCATAAATGATTTAGATAATGACATAGAGAGTACACTTATAAAGTTTGTGGACGATACCAAGCTGGGAGAGGTTGCAAGTGCTTTAACAGGATAGGATTAAAATTCAAAATGATCTGGACAAACTGGGGTAATGGTCTGAAGTAAATAGGATAAAATTCAATAAGGACAAATGCAAACTATGCCACTCAGGAAGGAATAATCATTTACACATATACAAAATGGGAAATAGCCTAGGAAGGACTACTGCAGAAAGGGATCTGGGTGTTATAGTGGATCACAAGTTAAATATGAATCAACAATGTAACACTGTTGCAAAAAAAGCAAACATCATTCTGGGATGTATTAGCAGGACTGTTGTAAGCAAACATAAGTAATTTTTCCACTCTATTCCATGCTGATAAGGCCTCAACTGGAATACTGTGTCCAGTTCTGGGTGCCACATTTCAGGAAAGATGTGGACAAATTGGAGGAAGTCCAGAGGAGAGCAACAAAATCTAGAAAACTTGACCTATGAGGAAAGATTGAAAAAATTGGGTTTGTTTAGTCTGGAAAAGAGAAGGTGACATGAGAGGTGACATGATAACAGTTTTCAAGTACATTAACGGTTGTTACAAGGAGGAGGGAGAAAAATTGTTCTTGTTAACCTCTGAGGATAGGACAAGAAGCAATGGGCTTAAATTGCAACAAGGGAGGTCTAGGTTGAACATTACAAAAATCTTCCTAACAGGGTAGTTAAGCACTGGAACAAATTGCCTAGAGAGGTTGTGAAATCACTCTCACAGGAGGTTTTTAAGAACAGGTTAGATAAACCCCTGTCAGGAATGGTTTAGTTATTATGTAGTCCTGCCTTGAGTTCAAGGGGACTGGACTAGACCTCTTGAGGTCCCTTCCAGTCCTACACTTCTATGATTCTATGTCTGCATCTGCAGGCACTCTACTATGGGCTCAGCACACAAGTAGACAGCTAGGTCACCAGATGGGTCACAACTGAATTTCAAGTGAAGTCATTTGTCTTCAATGGTATGGCAGAAGGGGCACATTCTTGGATCATATTATGTCTCCTCTGCACTCGATTGCCAAACTACATCTGCTTGATGTCCTCATTATTCACCTTAGTGAAAATGATCTTGGGGATTTCACCAGAGTAAATTTAAGAGTTAGGGTTCAGAGGGATGTGGACTTAATTAGGTGGTTATGGCTACATGTGATCGATCTGGTCAGAGATGTTTGTGAGGCAAGTTTGTTGGGGAGCCATTAAGCCAGCCTATATAGACATGGCCCAGAAGAGTGTGAACTGTGAGGCTGCCAGGAGAATTATGGATACAGGTGGATTGGTGATCACACACAGAGACCTCCAATACATCCTGTGGTTTTTAGAGATGATGGAGTCCACTTGGCAGATTCATAGAATCATAGGGTTGGAAGAGATCTCAGGAGGTCATCTAGTCCAATCCCCTGCTCAAAGCAGGACCAACACCAACTAAATAAAATAAATAGAATCAAAAATTCCAACAAGACTTGTTTTTTAAAAAAAAAAATATATTACAATTTCTATCCTAGCCTTTCTTTAAACTTCCTGTAGGATGGTAGATCTTGAAGATAGCCTTTTTAACATACCAGTTCTTTCCTGCTACTCCACAAAAGGTTTTGTTGATGTTAATTTGTGTTTATTGGATAACTATTTTATCAACTGTACACAGTTTTCATGGCAGGCTGTCTGAGAGCATGAATGTGTGTCTGAGGAGAAAAGTTAAGGAATTAAAGTAGCTCAGCAGCTCACAAACACTGTGAATAATCTTTAAAAACTTTGCAATTCTCAGAAATAGTGACTCATGCACTCGATCAAGTACATTAGATGTCAACCTTAAGTAACTCCAATAAAGGACTTGGCATTTTGCCATATCATGTCTCCAGGTCAGTTCAGACAGTAACGGGCAACTATTTTCAGAACTCCAAAACATTAGAAGCAATTTAAAACTTAGACTTACATTAGGAAGGAATGGGAGAATGGAATACCATATGCACGATCCAGCCTCTGAAGTACCCTAAAGACTTCCACCTTTGGGGTTACCACAAGGATGAGGTATTAGGAAAGAAATATGCCTGGTACTACACTCTAGCACCCTAGTTTCTGTTCATGGAGTCACGCTGAAATCTTCTAGGAGTCCTGGTTGCCTGATTGCTATGACAGAAGTGAATTAGATAAGAGATAGACTTAGATGGCAGCTTCAAATGAAAAGATAGATGAAAGTCCCCAACCCCAATTCTAACATGGTCCCAATATTTAAATTATTGCCTTCAAGGAGGAGACCCCATGGTCAGGCACAGTGAGAAAAAATTATGATCAGATGACGAGGATCTCCCATTACAAAATGATTTCCAAAGTATATTTTTAAAACCACTATCCAGAGGAGAAGATTAATATTAAATACAGAGCTATAGGCTGTCCCCTTATTACTGGAGAACAACTTGCCCTTGGATGAAGCAGACAATTCTCAAATTTTCAGATCAAGAAAAAGAATGACAGAATTAGAAGCATAATGTGGATGAACTTGCATTGTTACAGAGCAAATTCAATGTCTATTGATGTTATACGTACATCAGAAGTGAGCTGATAAAAATGATATTCACCTAATCATTCTGGTTGGATCCTTTACAATCCTCAATTTTCAGCAGGACGTATCACTCAGAAATACTCTGCATGTAAGAAAACTAGGGAAGCAATGCAATTCATAGCATCCAGCATCCAATTTATTTTTGCCATTGCTTAGCTGAAGTTATGATCTTTCAGTTCTACTTAGAAAGAGGAACACTGATACCTTAGAGGGTTAAAAAAAACTGTATTAAAAAAATTAACCACTTTCAGCAACAACATGTAACTGTAATTCATTCCTTTGAAAAATCTTTATTTTATTTTATCAACTAGCATTCAAGCAATTAGATTGCATTTATTCAGGAAGGTTTAAAAGAAGGTGGAGGGAAATGATACATAAAGGATTTGCTTTGCTTTTCTAATTGAAAATTTCAATGCATTTAACACTTTTCACTTCTTCTTGTCCACTCTAATCTTATTTATTGTGCCTCTGACAACTTCCATTATCCTTCCTCTGACTCACTATGTTAGCTGAAATGGCACTACCATTTTTACAATGAAAAAGATATTGTTTCTGTGGCACCAGTGGCAACTTCATATGCTTTTATACACATGCATTAAAGAGTGAATTATCATTAATTATGCACTACAAATTTTCATGGCAACAGTCTGAAAGTGACAAAACATTTGCTTTTGTCATAATTCTATTAAGTGAACCCAAGTTGAGCTGCTGAGATTTATGACACTTTACTGTGTTTTTAATTTGCAACGCAGGGTCAGGAGCATGACAGTGATATGATTTGATTTTGCACATTATTTTCTGCGATCATGGTAAAGATGTTAATGAAATTGTTTGAACTAAATTGTTTTTATCATTCCAACAAGATATATTTATTGCATATTAAGGAGAAATTTCTTGTTAACATTACTTAATCTACTAACGGTGCAATTTAATAATGAAAAAAAAACAACCACTGCTAGAAAGCATCACTGCTTAAACCAGAGTGATACTTAAAAAAAAAAAAAACTGCTTACAGTGAATTCAAGGTGGCAATCAGGACAAACAAATCATGTGATCAGACTTTTAATGTGTGAATATTAATTATGGACATGGAAAATACTTCTTGTCCACTGAGTAGGAATAACAAAGATTTGCATTCCCAAAGGATAAGAGTCCCAGAGCTCTAGTTACCTGGGGAAATGAGATCAAAGCAGAATAAGCACCATCTAGGCCTGATTTTCCTGAGGAAACTCTGTTACCTTAGTTGCTAACATCATGAGTGTAACTATTTACCCACTAATGACTGGCAATGAACATTAAAGCACTATTTAGCAAAGATCAGGCCTGTAAGCATGGATGGCATTCTTCTAGACAGGTTTTCCAATAAACTGCCTAAACTAACACTAAAGACTTAAAAAGTGGTACTCACAAAAATCCTGTAAACACAGTGGTCACATTCAGATAAAATCTATACCTATAGGAGAATATTCTAATCTGTCAATTGTAGTGGTGGTGTTTGAATAGCCTTCGAGACAGGCAAAGGTTCCCTTTTACCCCTCTGTCATGCCAAAGGGGGGCTCGGATACACTCAATGAAGCCACACCAGGTTTATAAGTATAACTGGTTTTATTGCCAAAGTATAATAAGCTTCCCAGCCTTCACGCGTTACTAAATACGTGCTTTCCAGCAACCAAGCAAGAATCAATGCTTACGCCCCTTCTGCTATGGACAGTCCCGGACCCTTCAGCCTTGTACTTGAGGACTCGTAGCCAGGGCTGGCTCCAGGCACCAGCTGAGCAAACAGGTGCTTGGGGCGGCCAAGGGGAAGGGGCGGCACATCGGGCTCTTCAGCGGCAATTCGGCGGAGGGTCCCTGTCCCTCTCGCAGGGAAGGACCTGCCACCGAATTGCCGCCGAAGAAGAAAGCGGCGTGGTGGAGCTGCTGCCGATCGCGGCTTTTTTTTTTTTTCCCCTGCCGCTGGGGGCGGTAAAAACCCTGGAGCCGGCCCTGCTCGTAGCAGGTGCTGCTCCAGCGTGGGTAGTTCCTGGGCACCCACAAGGCCAAGGTCCGCAGGTGAGACTGTTCATCAAAAGCAATTCTCATAGCCATTTTTATCATCATTTCTTTCTCAGGGGGCGTATACATCCACAAGCAGGTTCTGGCAGGAAACACTATTGCTTTCTATTCCCACACTTAACACTCTTGGGCCCCTCTTATCTCTTCACTTGTTTATCCAGTCGGAGTGGCTGCAAGCCAGCCTGGCCGGTCAAAGCCAGTTCACTATTAGCTCCACCCGGACTATTCTATAATAACAGGCCAAGGTAACTTGCGGTCAGCCCCAACCCTCTCTCAGCCTCAGACCCTGATCCTGTAACTCACCTTGCTCCCACAGAGCTCCAGTTACCGCAGTGGACTTCACACAGGTTCAATGGTGTGCCCACACACAATGAGATGTAGGATCAGGGCCTTACTAAGTACAGTCTTACAATATCCACATTGCGGTGGTTAGGGAGCGGAAGTATAGAAAACACCCAATCCGAGGTGAGCAGGGGACAGGCTGGGACTAGCAATCAAGATTCTCTCACAGCACAGAGATCTTTCTATTTTACTTCCTCAATAAATACGTTAATTAAAAAGGTTGGGGGGTTGAAGGAAGACCAGAGCAGGGGCATGTTGGTTTTATTTTATTTTAACAAGTTTGCCCTGTTAATTTTTGGATCATCATCATTGATACAATGGAAATGTTGGTTGGATGACTTGTGGTAAAGTAAAAAAAGCTTAAAATTATTATACAAATGTCAAATATGATTATTTAAAAAGGTTTGGTTGTTACAGCAATTACAAGGTATTCAGAAAGGGTAGTTGGGGTGGGGGGTTAATCAAGAGCATTTTGGATTTTTCTTTTTTTTTAATGTGTGTGTTTGTGGTGTGTTTATATACCACCTAGTAGAAATGCAGGCTGGTCCTCCTGTCTACAAAGACTTCAGTTCAGCAAAGTGCTTAAGTGCTTTCCTCCATAAAAATGGACTTAAGCACATGCTTAAAGTTAAGCATCTGATAAAGTGACTTGCTGAATCAGGGCCTAAGAAGGGAAGAAGCCAGTGTTCACCATCTTGGTCTTTATTCACCTGTGACTGGTGTTTAGTTATGGTCTTTTGTGACTATGATGGGATAAGACATTTACAATAGGTAATCATCCAAAAGAATGAGTGTGCATGGTGCTGAAACACAGCAGGGTGAAGTATATGATTTGGAGAATAAAAGGTTGGGGATAGAATAATATTGATGTGTGCCCCAGTCTATGGGTGTCATAGACTGCATAATGGGGCATAATGTAGGGAGGACAAAATAAATATTAAATAATTTCCGATGGTTCCCCACCTCTCTTATGCAGGGCTAAAATCTGCCAAAATCAAATACATTTAACATCAGATGATCGAATTGGCCCTGTCAACACTGGTTCTCCACTTGTGAGGTAACTCCCTTCTCTTCATGTGTCATTAAATAATGCCTGCTTCTGTAATTTTCACTCCATGATCTGAAGAAGTGAGGTTTTTTACCCATGAAAGACCAGATAAATCTGTTAGTCTTTAAGGTACCACCGGACTCCTTGTTGTTTTTGTGGATACAGATTAACACGGCTACCTCCTGATACATTTAACATGTTTTTCAATTTTATTTTCAAGAGTAAATGAAGCGCTCTGGATCACCTGACCTTTTACCTTTAAATCCTATTTCTAAGTACTGACAATGCGTTTCTGAAAATGTTTCCTGTCAACAGAGGCTGCCCAGTCTTTAACAACCCTAATGCTCTATGCAGTAGAGGCTGTCCAATCTGTAGTAGTATGTTTAACAAATTTTGTATCTGCTGCATAGTTTCTAGCATCTGCATTTCATATTTTCTATTGGGACTCTCAAGTTATTTTTTCATTTTAACTTTCAAAATTTGAGGCTAGAAATAGAATAATACATTAAAGTGCATAAGGGTTTCATAAAATGGTCAGATACTAGTCAACGGTCTTTGGCACTGAACACTTTTTTCCGCTGAGCTAAAAAATTCTACCTAGATTCTGTTTATAAAAATGTAATGCATTTTTTCTTTTTTCTCCAGCAATAGTAATTTTACTTTGATCTCATAGCAGCCAAACTATTAAACATAAGCATGCTCATAAGAAAGGTACAAGGCAGGCAATGTCTATGATTTCCAGTAGAAGGTCATAACCCAGATTTTTTTTTAATAACTATTACAATGAGGTACAGAGTATAGCCACAAAAGGAATAGTTATAATTTATGCCTGACTTACTTCAGCAGAATATAGTTTATTTATAAACTGCTTATGGCAAACTCTGTATGCCCCTGTTCTATGCATGTGCTGAACTGTCTTCTGGTAAATTATTTAAATTACACCTAGCAGTAATTCCTGAGGACTTTCATACTTCATTTTCTCTATTAATGTAATAGGGAAAAGCTGCTTTGCAAGGATTGCTCTAAATTCCCAGAGTGTGAGTTCCAAACTCTGTATGTGTTGCATTATGCCTGTCAAAAAACTTGTCTTCTCCTGAAATTTATTACTGAAGTCTCTCCACTAGAACTACTCATTGAAGCCTTACAGAAAGCTCATACATGATTTAAGAAGCTAACAGCACTGAAAGAAATAGGTCAGGTAAAAAAAAAAACCCTGAATTTAAGCTACCTTCACTTATTACTTATGCAAGATTATGCATAATTTAGCACACTGCTGAATATGCAAGGGCAGAATAATTGTTTACCAAAATATTTACTCTGTGTTTGTACCTGTGTTTTAGTGAGATAAGGTGATTTTTCAGCCCTTGCTAATCACTTTAGAATTAGAAAAGGATTAAATAAGTTTTTGATTATGCTGATAACTGCATGTCATTATATGTAAACAAAGGTCATGTTTAACAACCTCATTCAAAGAGGATACCTGGTACTCTATACACATCATGTTGTCAGGGGTGGAGTGGGGGGGTGTTAAACCTCTTTAGCTAGGGTTTCTTCCCTTCCTTAACATCAGTCCAACTCTTACCAAATGCTGGTGTTGTAAGTGATACAGCTATGAAAAGAGTGTCCAACTCTCTCCCTCTTCCCCGCCAATCAAATAAAGCTGCCTGTCATATAATTTTCTAAGAGTCAAAAACAAGTCAAAGGATTGGTGAACAGTTAATATGAGGGAACAATTTCAGTTCAAGACAGGATCCTGGGGCAGCTATTTTCGAAAAGTGAAAGCATTCAGGAGAACATAGCTCTTACTCTAGTCAGCATAACTGTGTTTATCTTTTATGTCTTGTGTGTCAGAAGATCCTTTGAAATGAAACCTGGCTAAAAAAAATGCTACTGCTAGCTATATACTTGAGTAAAGGAGTATATTATTCAGCAGTAATATACAGTGTGAATATGGATAACCATGACAAAAGTGATAGCTTATTAAAGACTCTATAGAACTGCTATTCATATGCAAATAAGATTAGAAAGTGCAGACACTCATGTGAAAATAATTATTTTATGGATACTGTACATCACAAATCTAATAGTTTTGCAGTTTTGAAATTGAAGAAACATTCTATTAATCTAGTTCACACGTGCAATGCCACATAATTGCTTCTCTACCAACATGTTTTATTAGAGGTACAATCTTTAACTTTCATAATGAACAGGCTTCTCTTTTCTCCCAAACTAAGGAGACACCAAAAGAGACAGACAAGAACTGCAACATTCATTCGCTAGTGTGTTAAAGTGACACACTTGTAGCAACTGGAAAGCATCATGCTACAAGATTGGGCATGTGGTCTCGCAATAATTTTCATAAAGTAGAATATCCACTGAAGAGAGGGCACAGGGATGTACAATACATTTCACACCACAGTAAAGAAATGCATTTCTACTGACATCAGCAGTGTTACCTTAGGGAGTAATTGGACTACAATGTGTACGCTGGAATATTTGCTTCTCCAGAATGACTTGGGATACAAGGCATGCCTGCACGCTCAACTGATTTCAGTTGATAGTTCTGTTAAAGCTTGGGGCAAACCATAATGCCCAGCCCTGCAAGCAGTGGTGAATTAGTCACTGGGCCAATGGGGCCCGTGCCCAGGGGCCCCAGCCAACTGGGGGGCTCTGGAAAAATGGGTGCCCCCATGCCACGACTCTGGCAGGAGTGCTGGGACAAGCCTCCATGCCCCAACACCATTTCCCCAGCAGGAGCACGGGCGGGAGGTGGGGGAGGACCTGCAGGCGAAAGGGTTGGCGAGGGGCCCCCAGTTGCTCTGGCCCAGGGCCCCACAAAACCATAATCTGCCTCTGCCTGCAAGCAGTGAAGGAGATACAGTAGGCAGCAAGCCCAATAAAAGGGTGAGGACATTGGCTTAGGACCTTATGTTTAATTCTACTCAGAAGGTTTTTCGAATTACCACATTGCCTGGAAACAAAACTCAAAAAAGAGGGACCTTTCCAGTTTAAAGCTCCATGTACTGACAGGTGTAGAAACCAATTGAAACACCATAAAACGCCTGTGTCAAGCAGTTCTTATATAAAATAAAAGACAGAATGTGAAGTAAAAATATTCCTTTTGAACCTACACCCAATCACTAAGCCTGTTCATGTTCTATTCCCAAATGTCCTCAAAGCTGATGTATATATACAGGAGGCCCCTTCCTTTGCATATTACCATATTATCTGTATATAAAATCACAAATACACATAGTGCTATTAGTCCAATTTGGAAAGTTCACTTTTTCTTTGTTTAGCAAGAATAATATTTCATCATAATAGACCTCAAAATCAGATTTGGATTAAGGTAAGAAATTAGATGAATTAGAGAACCAGTATGTTTTACGGTCCAAAACCAGCAAAACAATTTCAGTCTCAAAAGAAGAAAAGCATAGCTTTGGGCCAAACTACATATAAACTACGCAGGCAAGAGGCAAAATCTTAACCCACACTTCCGTTTGGGAATTCAACAGATCTACCCACGGGCCTAAAATTAAGTATGTGCAGAAGTAATTTCAGGTTCACAGTCTTATCACTGTACTACAGCTTAAACTGTAACAGCCTCTTGAACTACTGTGGTCATCCTCAACCTTTGAGTGACCAAGAAATAATACATACAAAATGATCAATACCAAAATAACTATATAATTATTCAGCCTCAAGATAAACCACTCACATAGTTTTCAACTCCCTTTTCTGTGGAGAGTCTGCTCTGGCAATCTTTTTCTACAGAACATTTCTCTCTTCTCCCACCCCCATCTTGGCTCAGTGAGCACAATATTTTTCATAAACTCCTGATTAGGAGACAAGATTCACCTGCTCTAAACAAACCCTATCTGCTTTCCTTCAGCTTCAAAGAGCTGTGGGAAGAACTCCTGGCCACTCACCCTCTCTTTGGCAGTGCTGTTCACAGGACATTCATAAACATAGGTAGGGATGAGGAGGAAGATTTGAGAGGAATAGGTTTCCCTCCTCCAACTATTAGCTATTTATTTTAGATATATTCCTAGATTTTGTTGTGCTGGGCAGAGCTCTGTTGGAGTCACTGGAGCCCTGCACAAGTGAAGCAAATTATCAGGTCGCGGCCTTACCGATGTCCCCCTTTCTGTGAGTAGAAGAAAAATACATTCCCACTTTTGACGTGGTTGCATATTTTCAGTGGAGACTCATTTAATTGAGATGCTTTGAGGGGTCACCCATACCGGTAAGGGGTCCTGTCACCACCTGCCTTGCCAGCCTTGGCTGCTTCTGTGCTACGCAGCTTTGGCTCAGAGCCCTGACATTAGCAGCATGTTCATAGCACAATAGCCTCCCCTTGGCTTCCACCAGCCTGGTTACTCCTTGCAGGATGACTCCAACAGCCCTTCCACTCCTGAATCTCCCCAAAATCATCCAGTCCCTTTCACTGGATACTTACAGAAGTTTTTTCCTTTCAACCAGCCTGTTAGTTCAGCCGAGAACATCACCCTTCAGTTTAATACATAGCACTGTGATGGTTTTGTAATAAAACAAGAATAAGTCTATTAACAAAGAATAGAGATTTAAGTGATAAGTATGAATACAATGGACAGGTATGGTTACAAGTAAACCAAAGCAAAATACACTTTCTAGTGACTAAAACTTAACTTCAGCTAGTTACAATCTCTGCCTAAGCAGGTTTCTCACCTATAGTCAATTCCAGCTACTCTTGATTTTCACGCCAAGAGAATCCACATCTCATGAGCTCAAAAGGAGCTACTCCTCCTTTGTCCTCTAGGTGATGGATGCCAAAATGTCTTTTTCCTTCTACTTATATTTTCCAAAGTCTATTGTCTCTGTTCAAGAGCCAGGAAGGCTTCCTGGGGGTGCAGGCTCCTTCCCTCATTGTGAGCTTTAAGCTGTCTTTGCCCCTGCTCGTTTAACTTGATGGCTTTGTTTATCTTATATACAGATGTACTTTTTGTTGTCCTCTGAGGTATTACCTAGCTCAATTTACATTGGAGACACAGGAAAACAGGGGAAACAACATTCCTTTGTCTAGGACAGGCCGGGCTCATGCACTGCTTGCAGAACACCTTTAATGAACATATTTCCAACACGTCTATAATCCTTTATGCACTGCCTGTACATACATTCACCACACAATAATATTAATGACCAGCGTGTTACCGGTTTGCCTATGACACCTTACACAACACCTTTCAAATACAGATTATGACAACAGTGAGTTGGGGCAATGAGTGTGGCAGGCCTGATGTGAGTTATGGTATACCAGTTGGCATTGAGGGACTCCCTGGGTGATTCTAACCCACCAGGGACCTGAGGTTTGAACATGGAGGCTTTTCAAAGGAGTCTAGTGTAGCATGCAAACAAGAACTGAAGGGCTCAGTAATGGATGCAACGAATATTGGGGTATTTCCAAGTTGTTTTGATAGTTCAGAAATTCTAAAAATTTGGTCCTGGCTTTGGCTACCCCAAAGAGCGCTGGGTGCTCTGGAATAAGAAGCTGAACTCCATAAGCATAGGGGAAAATTTGGATCTGGACCTGAACGTAACAACTCAGGACCATATCTATTTGATGTTATTGTCAAGATAAAATTCACAAAGAAGTCGGTGTTCATTTAACTCAACTCCAGAAAGCAACCATTCAAAGATAGACATGAAACTCTATCCCTGACCCACTGCCACCTTCTTCTTGACTCAGTTCTAATTAAATCAAAACAATTAATATTAACAAAAACAAAAGGAACCACCAAGAAGACCATTCTATGCTCCATGTGGCTGCATAATTTTACTGTCTCCTTTGTCCAACCTTTCCTCAGCTCCTCTCTCTGTTATTTCTTCCTGGGGTTCCAGCCTTACCTTAGTCTCTAGTCTTTCAAAGGGATCCACACAGGCATAAAATAATCTGTGCACAGATCCTTTTTGCAGGATTGCGTCTGAAATTTCAATCCTACAACTGGCTCTATGCCGCGAACCCGGAGCCCCTCGACTTCAAAGGGATTCTGTGCAGGGACAGGGGTCCTTGTGTATAGTACTCATTGCAGGATCCAGGGCCTTCAATTGATTGCATTCTCTTTTGGATAGGGAATCTTTCTTTATTCTGTGAAACATCATGTTGATCTATTGAGTTACAGAAATAATATCAAAGTAAAGATGTATACATACATTTTATATAACATTACGTCCTGGTCTCAGATCTCTGCAATACTGCACCATAACAGAGCACATAAATGTTACAGTTACATCCTTGCCTGAACATTCTTGTTTTGTTGGGTTGTGTCATAACCTCAGCATTAATTTTAACATGTCTTGAGAACTGGCCTTTGTTATATTAATATTTACAATCACTCACTGTAGCTCTTTTTTCACTGTGACCTTGGCTGTAATAGATGAAAGTACTTTAACCCTCAGAACACCAGAGACATTTATTAGAATCCTAATGAAAGGAATGTATAGAAGAATGTATTACAGTGATGACCATTACAAATTTGCATTTGGCAATGGTTACCATCCAGAGGTACCTGAGGTGTCACATTTTTCTCTCTATACATGAGAAATTAGTGAGGTAACTGTGGGATATCTGTATAACATTCCACCATCTGCAAAGGGTTAATGTTACCCCCGGCAGTATTTTTCCAATAAAGACATGTATTGCCAACTCTAAGACTTGTGTGAAGCAGTTAGATCTTTCACTTGTGTAAAAATGTAAATAAAACACACATATGTGATAAACAGAAGGCTGAAATATTTATCACTGAAGGGCAGTAAGTAATAGCCTCTCTCTTTGCTCCCTTCTCGAAAAACAAAGCGTACTTAATGATATTGTCGCTTCATCAGGGACATAATTATTCAGAAAAAAGGGTGCACTTTTTCAGTACTTACTGGGAAAAGGCAATAGTTGAGGCCTGCAGCCTATTTCCAGTCTTTATGATGCATATGTACTGTGCTGCTTTGCTTCATTATACTGTAAATCATAAAAAGCACAATAGTGCCTCCTGATTGGAAGGATCGTCTGCTGCATAAAAGGCCCCATAAATCAAAACAGAGTGATCCCTTGGGTATGTGTGCTTTCTGGATCAAATCAACTTAGTCTCAGAAAGAGAGGAAGCAAATGGTTTATTTAAAATACAAGTAATTAAACAGGGATATTTGTCCCCCTATTCTCAGTGAAGCTACAAAGCAATCACTAAAAAGCAACACTTGTTTCTCTCTTTTAAAAGCAGATTGGTCCAGAAAGCATTTTCACTTGACCCAAAAGACATCAGATTATTGTTGGCTGTGTGAAGTTACAGAGATTATCTATGAGTCAGGCAAGCATCCGTATTTCAAAGTTAAAAAGATAGTAATGGCCCACACAGCCTTTTATATTTAGTTCAAACCAAGTCAAGGCCAGTTGATACCAACAAGCATTACATTTGAGTATTGGATAACCTCACTCAATTAAAGGCAAGTCTCAGACACAGTTCCACAATTTTCCACATTGTTTCTCTGTTTACACTATCAAATGCCTTTTGAAAGTCCACAAAATTGATGGCAAGACTGCCTTGGAATTCAATTGTGTTCTCAATAATCCGTCTCAGAGTGAAAATAGCATCTGTACATGATCTCCCTTGTCTAAATTCAGATTGTTGTTCACGTAGGATGGTATCCATATTTCCTTTCATTCTGTTCAGGAGGACTGCTGCTAATACTTTTCCTGTAACAGAAAAAGTGTTACTCCCCTCCAATTTGAACAAATGTTTAGATCACCTTTCTTTGGTAACTTAATTATGATACTGAGGGTCCATTCTTCCAGCACTTTCTCCTCTGTCCATATTTTGTTGCACAGCGAACAGATGACTGATTCCATGTCTCCAAGTAAAAGAAGTAATGAAAAAGATGGGTTTGAGATACAATGAAAAGAAATGTAAAGTCATGTTAATGGGGACTATCGGAACAGAAATCAAAATTGAAGAAGAGAAACTGGAGAAGGTGGACAATTTTACGTATCTTGGAAGTACCATCAGCCAAGATGGTACTAGTTCAGAGGAAATAATAAGAAGAATCGGGATGGCAAACACTGCATTTGGAAGACCAAATACATCTGGCAACTCAAAAATATCTCCCTCAAGACAAAACTGAACGTGTACAAAGCAATTGTTATCACCATCACAACATCTAGCAGTGAGACATGGCAATTTACCAAGAAAAATATGCAAAAGCTGGATGCATTTCATCACAAATGTCTGAGAAGAATATTGGGAATAACATATAGAGATATGACAAATGAAGACAAATGAAGAAGTCAGAAAAATTACTAGACAAGGTCCCCACTCACAAATAATCTACAAAAGAAGACATCAGTGGCTGGGACATGTGCTGAGAATCGAAAAAGAATGCTTACCAAATACCTCCCTTGAATGGAAGCCAGAAAATGCAAGTACACCTCTACCCCGATATAACGCGACCCGATATAACATGAATTCTGATATAACACGGTAAAGCAGTGCTCCAGGGGGGGCGGGGCTGCGAACTCCAGCGGTTCAAAGCAAGTTCGATATAACGCGGTATCACCTATAACGCTGTAAGATTTTTTGGCTCCCAAGGACAGCGTTATATCAAGGTAGAGGTGTAGAAAGAGAGGAAGACCGCGAACAACATGGAAACAAACAGTTCTGAACAACATCAAGCACCTCAACATGAAATGGGAAGATTTGGAGAGAAGAGCAGTCAATAGGCAAGGATGGCAAATATAGGTAGCCCAATATGCAGCAAAGCACGGGATGGAGTAAGGTCTAAGGTAAGATCTCAGACACAGTTGAGGTGCTCTGATGATAAAGTGTAGAGAAAGTGTGCATTATCCTTGACCATACTACACCTGTTCTTTGATTAAATAGAGAGCTTCAGGGTCAAGTGCTGTCAATCCAGCACCTCACTACATTTGCTTCCTTTTTGTTTTTGTTTTAAAGGACAAAACTACCCGCAGTGAACATTAATCTATAATACCAGGAGGGAAGGGGATGGGAGAGACAGAAAGGAGTGGAGAGCTGCAATTATTTTGTCCCCTTACCCAGATTTTATATATATATATATATATATATATATATATATAATGTTTGCAATAGGATAAATCCTCAGACTTCAAGAAGTGATTTTGTAACAAAAACTTTGGAGAAAACATGGATGAGTCACGGCAAATTTTGACAATGGATTTTATCAAAATAAGAGACATTCAGGAGTCTCTGCAGCCCCTGGTGGGGGGGAGAACCGGCCAATGGGAGCTGTGGGAGCAGCACTTGTGGGTGCAGGCAGCGCACGGAGACACACTGTTCCCCTCTGCCCAGGGGAGCACAGAGACATGCCAGCAGCTGGCCACTTCCGGGAGCGGCGTGGGGCCACGGCATGCAGACAGCCTGCCTGAGCCCTGCTGCGCCACCAACTTGGAGCCACCTGTGGTAAGCGGCTCCTGCTTGGAGCCTGCACCTTGCACACCCTCCTGCACCCCAACCCCCTGCCCCAGGTCAGAATCCCCTCTGCACCAAAACTCCCTCCCAGAGCCCGCACCCCTCACCCTCTCCTGCATCCCAAAACTCTGCCCCAGCCAGGAGCCCCCCCTGCACCCAAACTCCCTCCCAGAAATAAACTAATATAACAGCTGTTCTAAGGTAAGAAGTAGGCTATTTTAAATTAACTTTACTATATTCTACATATTTTAAGACTGAAATGTAACCACAGAGCAGCTTTATGTTAATTAAAAGGCAAGTTTAGTATAGTGTTAATAGCCTCGATGCCATAATTGTGATCATTTTGTTTTAAATTAAGAAAAAGACTTATATACAGGGGCCCCACAAAGTCTAATAGCCCCGGGCCCACAGGAGAGTTAATCCAGCCCTGTGAACAAGTATACATCTACCACTTCAGCCAGCTCTTCCATTACTACCCGCAGATGGGTCTTAGGAACCCCTTACTAGCACTGATGAGCAGTTACTCACAGAAGTGTACCTACTGACTTCTGGGACAGTTTGTGTGAATAACTGTTCGCCAAGATGAGTGAGGGCTCATCGTCTGGCCCTCTGGAATTAACTTATTTTGATGATTCAAAATATGAAAGGAAAAATATAGAAAACTCCTGACAGATGATAGTGACTAATATTATCCTAATTAAGGATAAACTGCTGTTGAGCTAGCAAAATAAAATAGTAAGAATACATAATAATCTGGATTTCCTTTTTTGCATATGTTGAAAAAATGTGTTGTACAGGCAGACTTAATGAAGAGCTGTGCAGACATTTTTTCCCTAAACAAATAGTTTTATACCAGTGGAGGGGATGATTTGGCCCACTAAAATTAGTAAATGTCCTAAAACTCTTTTGTTCATAGACAAAGCTATTGAGATATGGGTCTACATTTAAAAAAAAACAAAAAATAAAACTCTGTAAAAACCAAATAGACAATACAACAATACTGCCCTTTCTTTTACTTCTTGACATTCGATTGCTGTACTGAGTTTAGGATATTTGCAAATTAATACATTGAAGAAGAAATTCTGATTTGTTAAATAATTCCTTAAAACCCTAAAAATGTCTACTTGCTCTCTCCCTTCTCCACCCAGAGCTCCCAGTTGTAGACACAGCAAGACAATGTCTGATGACAGAAAAAGCAGGGGACTGGACTCGATGACCTCTCAAGGTCCCTTCCAGTCCTAGAATCCTAGAATCTATGAAAAGTCTGGACTGAAGTTATTTATTGGAGCATTTTCTGTTTAAATTGCATATTTGCTAATATCAATTATATAAGATTATCTCACTGTGGATTTTTCAGCAACCTTAAGTAATTGACAAATAAGATTCCTCTTTCTTTTTCTTTCCTTTTCTTCCTTTCTTTCTTTCTATTTGCAATTGGGTCCTCAGAAAATAATTTCATCACTTGCTAAGAAGACCTTAATATACTTCACTCTTCTTAGATGTCAGCATCAGGCTTTTGATTATATTTCAATCCTGGCTTACTGTACACAGTCTGTTAGCTACTCACATATATTTCTGCCAAGTTATATTTGTATACATGTCTAGTTTTTTATATACCACACTCTTTATTGCAGTGAAGTATTTGAAATGCTGTAACTTCCCGGTTAAAATTTGTAGGGCCTTCTTAACACTCTATAGTTAATTTTTGGTATGTTTAATATATATCAACTAATGTGAATCTCCCTTTATATAACTAACTATTGTAACTATATAATGAAGAGATTGATAGCATTTTCTTTTTTTATTATTGTCCACAATGGTGTGGGATACAGAGTTTTTTAAAAACTTTTTTAAATATACTACAATATTGTAAATATTTGGTAAAAATTTCAAAAATATCTATGTGACTTAGGAGCCTAAGCCCCATTTTCAAAAGTGACTTATAAGTTAAGCATTTAGGCCCAGATTGTAAAGATATTTAGGTGTTACTACAGTCAGCATTGCAATGCCTAACTGATTTAGGAGCCTCAGTCTCAGTTTCAAAAGTGACTAAGCACGTAGGAGTCTATATCCCATTAACTGTCAATTAGAATTTGCCTCCTAAGTGCCTAAATCACTTTTGAAAATAAGACTAAAGTGCACTAATGTGTTGCACATTAATTGGTCTGCGTAGACCCTGCTGATGTACACTAAAGTTTCCCTACTGTTTCAAACAGCACTATTTTGAGCGCTGAAGCGTACCAGCAGGGTCAACGTAGACCAATTAATGTGCAAAACGTTAGTGTACTTTAGAAATCACACCAACATAAAGCACATTACCCACTGTACAGACAAGCCCTTAAACTCCTAAATCAGTTAGGTGTTGCAACTCTTGGCACTGCAATGCCTACATACCTTTACAACTCTGTGTCTTACACATCTGAAAATTGAAGGCAAAAATCAGGCTTATAGCTGTAGAGATCGAATTAATGTGCCAATTAAAACACACAGTGTTTGATACATTTGGAATTTGGGCTGGTGAAATTCAGTGAAGAGAAATTAAAACATCTGAAAAAACAGAAATTGTTACAATTTCACAAAATTTTATCTAAACAAAATTCTGCTCCCTTTTTCACCTGTGCTATTAATGTTTCACAGTCAGATACTATGGTTAAGTACATGTCTAAAATATATCTGGTCTCCTCTATCGTACAACAACACGCCAGGAAAACAAGATTCCAGAACAGAAAGAAAAGGGTTTGATACATACCATAGGTACTGCATACTGAAAAAGCATGTGATGGGTTTGTTCTTGATAGGGAATTTATTTGTATGGGTTGGGGACATAATGCATGAGACACAGCTCTCCTAATTATACCATAAACATCCTAACGGTGAGAGAATATGCTGCTATGCAATTTGGAATTGCTCCTTCCTGTCTCAGTTTCAGGGGTTGTTGTCAGACCAGCAGAAGGGTGGGGCAGAAGAGGGGAGAGTTCATACCCAGACACGCCAGAGCCTACCTCCTCCTTGTGCTTCTGATGCACATAGGAATGTGCCTTGGGGAGGACGAGGAGCTTCTCTGCCTCCCATTGGCTGACTATCGGAGGGCATAGGAGACTGATTCAATTTCAAGCCCTCTACCTCCCATTCAAAGCCTTCTTGGGTGTCCAGGGACCACCTTGCCACATGTTGATGGGCAAACTTCAACCATCTAATGCCTGGTTATTCCCCCAGGAGAAAATGATCTTGGGGCCTGCACTGGAGTAAACTTGAGAATTAGGATTCAGAGAGACATGGGATGGCTTAGACCATCATGGTTGAACATGAGATTGGTTTAGTCACAAATGCTCATGAGGTGAGTGTGATGGGGAGCTCTCCAGCCAGCTCATGTGGACAGGGCTTGGAAGAGTGCAAACTGTGAATTGGCTAGAATCCTTTTGGATGCGGTGATCATGAATAGGGACATATTTTACAAGACATCTGAGCTTTTAGGGACATCACACAGGGAGATTGGTTCAAGGTGGCTAAGCCTTCAGAGATGATGGAATGCACTTGTCAGATACAGGAATTGATATTTAGCTGGAAGACCTTAGGGATTGGGAGCAGGGTTGTGTCAAAGCTAACTGACAGCACCATGAGTGGCTGGTGTCCAGTGCAGATAAATGCTGAAACACTCAGCTCCCAGAGGAAAATGAGATCCAGGCTTTGACTGGTAGACCTTTTATGGAGGTAAGGAGAATAGAGTCCTGAAGTCTTTGCAGTCAGAGGTCCCCCTTATGGGGGATGGGTGAGAGAGCTGAATCCTAGGGGTAGGCTGAAGAGGATCTACCCTGAGTTACTGATTATATGGTATGAGACCAGTAACCCCATGCTGGACCAATTAAATGCCTGATATGTGAGACATACCTAGCATGGGCATACAGCACCCACCCTCCATTGTTAAAACAACAAAATTGTGGTCTGCAACTTAAATATATCTCTGTGCATGTCATTCATTCACCTGCATGTTCTGATCAATCCCTGTTTGACAGCACTGAGGTTGAACCAGTGATGCTAGTTATTCTTTGCCCTTTTTCTGATCCCTTCACCTTAAGGGATTTGTGCTCTTCAGCCACACCAGATAAAGAAGAGACTGGAATTTCTTTTCCTTAATTCCTGGGATTCCAGGGAAGCAAAATGCTGGGCTGTGGAGAATAGAGAAAAGTTGAGCTTGGGGAGAGATGGAGTCACTTCTCCTGCCAAACTCACCCTGAAATAATTTTAATTAATGTGTTCTGCAATTAGTTTTAAAGAATTCCCCTGCATTTTAAGTAGGTCCCAAAATGTACTGACTAAAGCCTGATTCAGCCTGAGTCCTTCTTACTGGAGGGGCTGTTTTATTGTTTCTCACCTGATGTCTCTGCAATGCTTAGTCATTAGTATGCAATTATTCCTACTGACAGAATTCAGGCTGCACACTGAAAGGTTCAGAGAGGATGCTGCCCTCTTACATTGGCCACTATCTGGAGCAGTATTTTGTGCCGGAATTTGTGGATGTTTGTAAAATATGTCCTCTATTAAATCAGATGCAACTGATTGGAATGTAATGCTACTTAAGTATATCTAATTAAACAGTTTAATTAGTTAATAAATTTTGTATTGAAATGAACTGTGCTTAGTGAAAATTTAAAGTGCTATGGGATACAAGTGCTAAATATATTAGATGTACTGTACAGTGTATGTGCCAAAGCTAGAACACAGAAGTTTCACTTTACTATGAAAGTAGTCAACTAAACAAGATGCATTCATATTAATAGTAAAGGCATGTAACTTTACTCATTAGGACTAGTCATGAATGTAAGCATTTGTAGGGACCTATGTTATTGCAATTATTGCACTTGTGGAAATTTGCTTTAAGTGTAATGGGAGGCGGGGGGGGGGGGAAGTTCTCCAAAGAGCTTATTGGTATAAGAGTCTCACCTCTGTCTGGGGTTGATTTGGCCTTCATTTCAGTCAGTCCAATCTCCCCTTCACTGATTATAGAATCATACAATTGTAGGGCTAGACAGGACTTCCAGAGGTCTTCTAATCCACCTCCACCCCAGCAGTGAGGCAGGATTATGGGGAAGTTGTTCTTAGCGTGGAAATTCATATTACATAAGGACCAATCCTGTCCCCACTGATGTCAATGATCAAACTCCCATTCATTTAAATGAAAACAGGATTTGAACTTAAACAATGTGATATTTTGTATTTCCTTGTTTGTTTTGGAGTCAGAAAACTGCAGCAACCCTTAACACCAGAGATTTCCGGACAAACAACATGTAAGAGAAGTTAGTTGCTGCACATGAGCTAGTAAGTGAAGAGGTAAGAGATATATATTAAAGCACAACACGAGGTAATAAGCTAGAGTCCTCCTTGGAGGCGGTTCACCAAACAACACATCTTGATCACCATAATTTATATGCACTGAAGAATTCGTATCAGTTTATACATTTACAAGGAAGTACTGCTTTTAGCTGTTCTTTACAAAGGCAATAAAGACAATCCTGAGACAGAATTCTATTGCTTTTAAAAAATATATATATGATTACAATTAGTGGCCAGATTCTCAGCTTGTATAAATTGAGGTAACTCCTGAATTCAATTTCAACTCCTGATTTCCGCTAGCTGAGTATCTGGCTGCAGATTTATATAAATATTGTCTTGGAAGATGTTTAATTGACCTTCCTTTGCTATGCAAATGAGATCTATGAACAAGTACACAATTGACAACATAAATAAATAATTAAAGATTGGCCAAACAAAATGACTTGTGTCAGGTTTTAAATTCACAACTTATAATTAATATCTTGTTTACCGATTCATGCTAAAATAAACACTAATTATAGCACATATTTGCTTCATAAAGGCTTTGGTTTAGGTTGTTAAGGAATGCTTTGTGTAACCTGATTATTTTTATTTTTCAGATCAATTGCACAACTGCTCGGTCCCATAGAGACAACAGAGCTGTGCCACACACGGTGGTTAAACAGCATATGAATTAAACTCCATATAAGCAAATTTCTTTGTAAGTAATTTATATTGTATGGTAAACTTGTATCCAACTAGAACGGCAAATTAAAACATTAATCACATCTGCAAAATTTAAGGTTTTGTGCATACAGAAAAAATATTAGGGAAATACATTTTCCTGTATTGCTGAAATAAATATTCTACATATGGAAACCAGTCTAATCCTTCTCATTATAGTGTGGATGAAGATGAACATTAAGCCCATATAACATTTCTTTCAGAATTAGTCGATAGCTCATTTTAGTAGGTAGCGCATATTTCCAAACCTGAAATGCCCACATTCAATCAGATTAGCAGTCTCTTTCCCCTTGCTACTGAAGCTTTTCATCACTGTTAAGTAACCACTGTGATTATTTCATATCACATACTGATGAGAAGGCAAAACAGTTACAAGCTTTCTTCCCGGCATTAAGCAGGTTGTAAGCTCTGGTAAACTAACTCGCTCTGAAATTATCAAGAGTTCCAGCATTCTTGACAGTTACTATCATAGGCAGCCTGCCACCCCTCCCCCTTAATACCCCCTCCTCCATCAAAATCCAAACTGCCATCCCCAGTCTTAAACACATTTTTATCCATCTGCTTCAGAAAGCAGCCCCCATGTGTTGACTTACTGCACTATATCAGTAGAGTATGAGCTTACTTTAGATATAAGCTTTTAGTGACATTTCATAGGCTGTGGTTCCCTTACAAATTGTCTATATAGTCTCTCAAATTCAAGCTAGCATATATTATAGTTTTCTGGAGCTATAACCAAATACATAACACTGAATGAAATACTTCAGCTATTACTACATTGTAGCCCTAACTTATGGTGGAGATTGACCTGGTCCATCCATGACTACAGAGGATCCCAAACACAAGCAAACCAGTTTCATGGTGTTCAGGACGAAAACAGGCAGGCAGCAGAGTGGCTATGCAGCACAGGCTGGTCACGCCACAAAACAATGGGTGGTGAGCCAAGACAGTGGTCTTGACCTATCGTAGGCCAATTCACTGACCAAAAACCGTGTATAGGGGGATGCTGCAGATGGCTGCAGTTTTATTATACTTATCCCCGCATAAGTATAGACAATCCTGCCCCCAGATTGCAAAGAAAATTCCATCTCCACATAGTTCCCATGTTGGTTCCCCCATGAAAAGCTCTATTAATTTGGGCTTTGCAGAAGAGGCATCAATTCCAACCTCTGCATGTTTACTGATTTGCTACCGTTGCCTCTCTCTTCAATCAATGTTCATTTTCTTTCAGCATTTCGCAAGGTACAGCTGTGTTTAGAGCCTTAGCATGCTGTGCTATGGCCAGTCCACAGAGCCAAGGACAATTAGGAAAATGGTATTACTAAATGCATTTCTTAAATAATATTTGGGGACATTATTCAAGCTTCACATGTAAAATAAGCATTCATGACGTCTTTCATCAATCATGTAAATGTTCTCATTTAAGCAAAGTAAAAATTGAAAAGCTGAAATTTTGCTTGGTCTAATCACTTAATAAAAAAGATAATTATAAGAGAAAAATTAATATTCAAATAATCAGAAAATATGCAATCATCACAATTATAACTGTATATAACTGTACACACACATTCATGCATGTATATGAGAAAGATTGGTATGCATGACTTTAGTCACTGAATATAACAACATTTAACATCCCCACACAAGCACTAAGGGCCAGATTTTAAAAGGTCTTCAGGTATCTAAAGCAGGGATCAGCAACCTTTGGCATGCGGCTCGCCAGGGTAAGCACCCTGGTGGGCCGGGCTGGTTTGTTTACCTGCCGCGTCCGCAGGTTCGGCCGACTGCGGCTCCCACTGGCCGCGGTTCACCGCTCCAGGCCAATGGGGGCTGTGGAAATGGCGCAGGCTAAGGGATGTGCTGGCCACCACTTCCCGCCGTCCCCATTGGCCTGGAGCAGCGAACTGCGGCCAGTGGGAGCCGCGATCGACCAAACCTGTGGACGCGGCAGGTAAACAAACCGGCCCGGCCCGCCAGGATGCTTACCCTGGCGAGCCGCGTGCCAAAGGTTGCTGATCCCTGATCTAAAGACACAGAGAGCTGCCCAGTGAGATTTTCAAATGCAGCTATGCACCTAAATCCCATTTAAATAAATGAGGGTTAGGTGCATAGACACTTTTAAAATCCATTAGGAATCTCTCTGCATCTTTAGGCCCTAAGACCCTAACACACAAAGACTTATTCACATGCCTCACTTTGTCCATACGAGTAGCCCACTGGACTTCAAGAGAACTACTCATATGAGCAAAGTTATCCGTGTCTGCAAGTCTTTGCAGCATCAGGGTCTAAATTTGTTTCTTTTGTTAGTTTGAGGAAATAAAAAATGCAATGAATAATTCTTTTGTATTCTTAAGTGTAATAAATATAAAGTACAGAAGTAATTACTATCCTCCTTTTACATTGAAAAGTCCAACCTCCCCCAACCTACACTCATTTTTTTTAAAGTCTAACAATTGCCTGTGCAGTAGACAGCTATTGCAAGGTAAGCTCAATTATTTTCATTCTATAATTGATTGATTAATCAGTCTTATTCAGCATGGTATCATCATTTTATTCTAAGAATCTTCACAATATTGAAGTATTTTATATCTATTTATTAATGACGTTAGTTTACCTAAAGTGATAGTATGTAATTATGGCAGAGTTAAAACCACCTATGGCCCTGTATTAGAAAAGTACTTCGGTGCCTAGTATTAAGCATGTGGCTAGTCCCATCAAGTTTCAAGGACTGTTTAAGGACCACTGCTCAATACCGTCTTAAATACTCTGTGGGAGTGGGGCCTAAATCCAGTTATGCCATCGGGTTTTGTGGCTTTAAATTCCAACAGCAGGTTTGCTTGTAACTGATGGTGGTCTTAACCTCAAAGCAAAGTGAACTGGTACTAGAAGCAATCCAAAGGGCAAAGGTAAAACTTTCTGCGGTGCTCCCAGCAAATGTCTGTTAACATGAAATCTCTTAAAATGGGTAAATATCAAACATTTTATGGCCTCACTCCTGCAATCCAATCTGTCTGGATGGGACTCCTGCACCCCATTGATTTTATATTCTATACCTCTACTGTGAGGCTCTATTTGTTTTTTTTTTTGTTTCCCCTTAATTCTGAGAAATGTTCAGATATTTGCATATTTTCCACAGTAAGGGCGAGGAGAGAGGGGTTTAGCAACAGAAAGATTTTAAAAATTAATTTCAAAATCTTAGGCCCTTGTCCCACAGACACTTATGCATGTGAGCGCTTTTACACATGAGAATGGTTCCATTTTGTTCACTGGAACTACTCGTGGGCATAAGGCTACTCGGGTGAATAAATCTTTGTGGGACTGGAGCCTGAGCTAGTATATTCTGAAAGAGAGGTGGAATTATCTTTCTAACTTGCCATTTCTTTGAAGAAATGATTAATGTGAGACAATTTAAAAAGCCATATGTATTGTCTGCTTAAATGGCCTGATCCTGGAACTCTTGTTCATGAGTAGTCCCATTCTACGTATCCATCTAGAGTATTTCATCATTGTATCTGATTGTGTCTTCCATGGGACAACTTGTATGTTTGGATTATAGGATTTGACCCTTCTGGGCCCCACTGCTATGCTTATGCATACGCTTAATTTTACTGATGTGGTTAGTCTCATTCACAGTTAGATCTACTCACAGCAGTGAAAGTTTGCCCATGTGTAAATGTTTGCAGTATCAGGGCCTTAGCAAACTCCCCTCTCTTCCCTTGTCCAAAATTATTTTAAAAGAAGGAACTTGCGATTCATTTCTTCTCCCCACAATTTGAGCCCTGGACTTCTGGTGCTAGGTATTTTAAATAACAGCAATGTACAATTTGAGTATCCAAACCTTGCTGAAGGGTTATCAGTTAGTACGTTTACTTTATCCCCCTTTGCTTGTTTGTTGTAAGAGTTTTAATGATTAGATTTAGGTTTAAATATTATGGATTTAGTTATGGCAGTTGCTGTTTAAGGATTGGCTCTTTAAGGGGCTTGGGGGATTGTGTATTTAACCTTAGCCTTAGCCTTTTTTTAAATTCACAGATTCATAGATTCCAAGGCCAATAGGGACCATTGTGAACATTTTGGCTATGTCTACACTACCACTTATGTCAGTATAACTTATGTCGCTCGGGGGTGTGAATAAACACTCCCCCCCTCCACCCCAAGCGACATAAATTACACCAACATAAGTGGTAGTGTGCACAGGGCTATGTCGGCAGAACAGCTTCTCCCACTGACATACCGTATATATTCGTTCATAAACTGAATATTTTTGGTAAAAAAGTGACGCATCAAAGAGCGGGGGTCGGCTTATAAACGGGTCTACACCAAAATTTGATGATTTTAAACTCTATGGAATCATTGAATTGAATAATTAATACATTGTTGTTTTGTTTACCTGGAGCATCTGCAGGCATGGAGTCCCTCAGCTCCCTGTGGTCGCGGTTCGCTGTTTACAGCCAATGGGAGCTGCGGGAAGTGGTACACCACTTCCCGCAGCTCCCATTGGCGGGGAACGGCAAACCACGGACACTGGGAGCTGAGGGGCTCCGTGCCTGTGAACACTCCAGGTAAACAAAATGACCAGGCCCGCTAGTGGCTTACCCTAACTGGCCAGGAGCCAAAGTTTGCCAATCCCTGAAATATAGGGTCAGCTTATGAAAGAGTCATACAGTTTTTGCTATTTTTACCTAACCATCATGGGGGGTCGGCTTATAAACGAACGAGCTAATGAATGAGTATATACGGTAGCTACCGCCGCTCGTTGGGGGTGGATTAATTATGTGGACGGGAGAGCTCTCTCCCGTCAGCTTAGAGCGGCTATAGCCCTAGTCTGACCTCCTGTATAACACAGGCCACAGAACTTCCCAAATATAATTCCTAGAGCATACCTTTTAAAAAAAAAATCCCATTTTGATTTTAAAATTGCCAGTGATGGAGAATACACCACGTCCCTCAGTAAATTGTTCCAATGGTTAATCCCCCTCACCGTTAATGTACTGAGTTTTATTACAACACTACACCACTGACTGCACTGAACATTGTTATCACTGTACAATGATAACAGACATGTCCAACCTCCTACTTGCATACATAATCATTTGTTATGAATGTCTTTATACAGAATGCATATCTAGAGCTTGCAGTCCAACGCAAACAAAATAAATAATGAAATGAATGAGGATGAGCACGAACAAAATAAAGACCAGAGCTTCAAGTATAAGACTGGGTGACAAAAGCAATATTAAATGTAAACTAGAGTATTCCATGAAATCCAAGTTCCTTTAATTTCTGAAGCCATGTAAAGGCCACCCAAACCAGTAACACATTCGGCATTGAAAGATGGCTGGGATGCCAAAGTAGGGTGTGAAATGGATTTCCATGTGGTTATGATGTGGAGTGGTATGCTGCCAGGTATAATAATAGTTCAGAACCGAGTGTGCTAATGAAGAAATTAAATCACATGCCTTTTTCTGGTCTCTTCCTTAAGAAGGGTACATTTTGTGCTGACATTGCACAGCTGATAAAATAACAGGCTTTTTTTTTTTTTAAACCTTGCTCATTTAGATAGTCTCAGAACCCCTGCTGCTACCGCTGACATTTCTCCTAATATGCAAATATTGTTAGTTGCTTTCTATGATGCATTCACATATGCCCAATACCATTATTAGTTTATGATCAGCTAACAGCATACCACTTTGCTGGCTTTGTCATGCCATTCTCATGAAAAGACTTTAAAAATAAAAATAATAAAAATACTGAGGTTTGAGAAGAAAATTGCCACTGCCTCAGACCTTAAAGGAGAGTTAATCCTTTTGTATGGAGTAGGGGTTATATGAAGATCCATTATATAAACATAAAAATTGGAGGTGAAAAAAAAAATCAGTAAGCTGAGTGAACTTAAATTCTTAGGGTAAAATGGCATTATTGTTAAACTAAATCCAGAACTTTTGAAATGCAATGCAGATGCAGTAGGCATGAATACTATCTTATTTAAATGTCTGTATTAAGCACAACCACTCTCTGCTAAAAATGGGGAAAAAACAAACAAGTCATATTCATCAAAGTAATTGTGTAGGTACTTTCAGTACCAAAATGCCTAGAATGAAAGATTGAACTGCTAACGGCAGCAGTGACAGCCATGAATCATGGTAGGCTACTTCGGGGCCTTTACCACCATAAAACAAAAGATGTAGATGAAAAATGCTGCAATTAAGTGATTTGATTTCTGCCCCCTTTTTCCTACTGCATTCGTGCATGGCTGCACAGCAAAGATTGATGGGAAAAATTACTCTACGTGATCTCTGACAGAGCCTTGGAACAATTCTATAAGGGGAAAACATACAAATCAAACCAGCTTTCTTGTATTCAAACAAAATAATACATATAAAGCAAATACTTTAGCCTATATCCAAAGCAACAAAATTTGCATGCACACATAAATTGTTGAGAAATGCTCTGCTATCAAAACCAAACTCATGGATTTTCCAGCTAGTTGGGTAATACTAATATTTGTTTAAATAAATATTCCATCAGTACTGCTGAGTGGCATCCTAAAAATGTTTGTGCAATAGGAAGAACAAATTGCAGATACAAATTTCCAGAGGTAAAATGTTCTTATCTTTTATATCAATACATTATTAATAAAAATACACACAAAAATAAGATGATAATAAAATCTTTCTGTGCATTAGACTCTACTATCATTACCATCATGTAAATGGATGTTTTCAATAGGTGTTTATATGTGAGTTCAGGACAAGAGTATAAAGACTGAGGTACTTGTATACAGGGGAATGTTGTAATATGACTGGCATATACTTTAAAAATACATTAAAAGTGCAAAAAGCATTGGCTAAAATAAACAAGCACTGTTAATGCAAATAGGAGGTGACTGGCTCTACCATAGTCTGTTCTTCTGAAATTATGTGAGATTTATTTCCTGCTGAGAGAGGAAAGACCTCACAGACTCAGCCCACTGTAAAAAATGTGCAGTTGATTTTACTTGAATATGCACAATGGAATCAACCCACTGAAAAAAATGTGTGGAAGATTTTACTCCATTATGCATAGGGAATCTGTATCTGAACAGACACACGAGAGCATTGGTAATTAAAGTGAAATCATTTTGTAAAAATCCTAGTGTTGCATTGTGTTTAAATCCTCACGTGTTCCCCTTGCCAGCGTCGGATGCTGTTTTTCATTTTGATCTGTATTTTTTCGATATCATGAACATTTCTTCCTTCCCGTAGATTCTGTTTATCCATGCTGCATAAGATCATATATTTTGTTTCTACACCCAGCTGACTTATTCAACTTTTGATTTTTTTTTTCTTATTCTGATAAGTACATACAAGCCTCATGAGGTAGAGACTTCATCTACATAAGCCTCTCCACCCTCAGCAGCTTTCAGCCTGATTTATGGGGGCCTACAAACCATCCTCCATGACTAGAGAAGCAACTTTTTCATTTTCAAAGTTAATCCAGTTCTTGAATGAATTAAATGCTGTAGAGGATCCTGACAGCTACACTGTGCTTTTATCCAGCTAGCTGGCATCCCCTCATACTTTTTTTCCTGTAAAATGAATGTTAAAAGCCCTGCTTCCTGATTGCCTAACACTGATCCCTTATAAAATCTAGGATACCCCTTCTTTTTTCAATGTTTTACAGTATCATTAACTGTCACAGGCGGGCAGGATTCCTCTGTTGACATATTTTCTTAGTGGGAGACAGAAGAACCCTGAAAAAAGCCACCCGCTGATTCATGGCGATGAACCCAAACAGATGTGGCTCTCAGTCCCAGTTCTCTCTGGGAGATAGAGTAGGAAGGTCTCAGCACAGAAACCCTAAGAACAGACCAAGCTTACAGAGGAATTCTATGTTTGTTATTATTTGAGCTACTAATAAAACTATTGCACCAGGAAACTTTTGGATTGTAAACTCCTTGGTCTGGAACTGAAATTTGTTATAGGTTTGTCTCAATACATGGCTGGGTATTAAGGCCTGATGGCATTATCAATGTTAATAAATAAATAAATTACTTAATAATAATTAATAGTTAATCAGGAAGGACTTAAATTTGCATTAAATACAGTATACATAGTAGGGTGGGAACTCCAACATGCGGGGTATTATAATTTTCAAAGTACTTGTTGGTGAAAGAAGGTTTGGGGGTTTTGGGTTGGCTTTTTTTAAACACAAACCTTCCAGGAGATACAGTCCATCCTGAAGGTTTCCACAACTCACAGGTCATTTCTGGGTTACTTTTTAGTCCCTGGAAGTTTACCCAGATTGCGGGGCATCCTGCAACATTCTTCAGAAGGTGATCTGTACAGGATGGAATTGTACTGTACTGGCAATCAATGCCTCTTAACTTATTTAAATCAAGTTCAGAGAGGCAGCTAGTAGCACCAATGGTGGTGTGTCTGTCCCACAGAAAGTTGAGTAAAGAAGCGAATTGAAGATGAGAATGTGTTTTCTTTGTGAATATTTCATAAAACATAAATGTTGAATTTGACTCAGCATTTTCATGTAAGCATGCTCAAGCCAACTCACAGATTATGAATTGTCTAGCTGTGATGTATTATTCTGGAGATTGGGAGCAAGAGTTTCCACATGAGATGTGACTTTGGAGACATTAATCAGGATAAAATGTAAGAAGTTGTGTGGCTTCAGAACCATAAATGTAAATTGTTCTGTGTTTGGACAGCATCTAGCACAACGGGGTCCTGGCCCATGATGGGGGATACTAAGTGCTACACTATTACAAATAATGTTAATTATAGATTCATAGATTCATAGATTCTAGGACTGGAAGGGACCTCAAGAGGTCATCTAGTCCAGTCCCCTGCCCGCATGGCAGGACCAAATACTGTCTAGACCATCCCTGATAGACATTTATCTAACCTACTCTTAAATATCTCCAGAGATGGAGATTCCACAACCTCCCTAGGCAATTTATTCCAGTGTTTAACCACCCTGACAGTTAGGAACTTTTTCCTAATGTCCAACCTAGACCTCCCTTGCTGCAGTTTAAGCCCATTGCTTCTTGTTCTATCCTCAGAGGCTAAGGTGAACAAGTTTTCTCCCTCCTCCTTATGACACCCTTTTAGATACCTGAAAACTGCTATCATGTCCCCTCTCAGTCTTCTCTTTTCCAAACTAAACAAACCCAATTCTTTCAGCCTTCCTTCATAGGTCATGTTCTCAAGACCTTTAATCATTCTTGTTGCTCTTCTCTGGACCCTTTCCAATTTCTCCACATCTTTCTTGAAATGCGGTGCCCAGAACTGGACACAATACTCCAGCTGAGGCCTAACCAGAGCAGAGTAGAGCGGAAGAATGACTTCTCGTGTCTTGCTCACAACACACCTGTTAATACATCCCAGAATCATGTTTGCTTTTTTTGCAACAGCATCACACTGTTGACTCATATTTAGCTTGTGGTCCACTATAACCCCTAGATCCCTTTCTGCCGTACTCCTTCCTAGACAGTCTCTTCCCATTCTGTATGTGTGAAACTGATTTTTTCTTCCTAAGTGGAGCACTTTGCATTTGTCTTTGTTAAACTTCATCCTGTTTAACTCAGACCATTTCTCCAATTTGTCCAGATCATTTTGAATTATGACCCTGTCCTCCAAAGCAGTTGCAATCCCTCCCAGTTTGGTATCATCCGCAAACTTAATAAGCGTACTTTCTATGCCAATATCTAAGTCGTTAATGAAGATATTGAACAGAGCCGGTCCCAAAACAGACCCCTGCGGAACCCCACTCGTTATGCCTTTCCAGCAGGATTGGGAACCATTAATAACAACTCTCTGAGTATGGTTATCCAGCCAGTTATGCACCCACCTTATAGTAGCCCCATCTAAATTGTATTTGCCTAGTTTGTCGATAAGAATATCATGCGAGACCGTATCAAATGCCTTACTAAAGTCTAGGTATACCACATCCACAGCTTCTCCCTTATCCACAAGACTCATTATCCTATCAAAGAAAGCTATCAGATTGGTTTGACATGATTTGTTCTTTACAAATCCATGCTGGCTGTTCCCTATCACCTTACCACCTTCCAAGTGTTTGCAGATGATTTCCTTAATTACTTGCTCCATTATCTTCCCTGGCACAGAAGTTAAACTAACTGGTCTGTAGTTTCCTGGGTTGTTTTTATTTCCCTTTTTATAGATGGGCAATATATTTGCCCTTTTCCAGTCTTCTGGAATCTCTCCCGTCTCCCATGATTTTCCAAAGATAATAGCTAGAGGCTCAGATACCTCCTCTATTAGCTCCTTGAGTATTCTAGGATGCATTTCATCAGGCCCTGGTGACTTGCAGGCATCTAACTTTTCTAAGTGATTTTTAACTTGTTCTTTTTTTATTTTATCTGCTAAACCTACCCCCTTCCCATTAGCATTCACTATGTTAGGCATTCCTTCAGACTTCTCGGTGAAGACCGAAACAAAGAAGTCATTAAGCATCTCTGCCATTTCCAAGTTTCCTGTTATTGTTTCTCCTTCTTCACTAAGCAGTGGGCTTACCCTGTCTTTGGTTTTCCTCTTGCTTCTAATGTATTGATAAAAAGTCTTCTTGTTCCCCTTTATTCCCGTAGCTAGTTTGAGCTCATTTTGTGCCTTTGCCTTTCTAATCTTGCTCCTGCATTCCTGTGTTGTTTGCCTATATTCATCCTTTGTAATCTGTCCTAGTTTTTCCATTTTTTGTATGACTCCTTTTTATTTTTTAGATCATGCAAGATCTCGTGGTTAAGCCAAGGTGGTCTTTTGCCACATTTTCTATCTTTCCTAACCAGCGGAATAGCTTGCTTTTGGGCCCTTAATAGTGTCCCTTTGAAAAACTGCCAACTCTCCTCAGTTGTTTTTCCCCTCAGTCTTGATTCCCATGGGACCTTACCTATCAGCTCTCTGAGCTTACCAAAATCTGCCTTCCTGAAATCCATTGTCTCTATTTTGCTGTTCTCCCTTCTACCCTTCCTTAGAATTGCAAACTCTATCATTTCATGATCACTTTCACCCAAGCTGCCTTCTACTTTCAAATTCTCAACGAGTTCCTCCCTATTTGTTAAAATCAAGTAATTAATTAATGACCAAACTGATACCACCTGCAACTGGTAGCTTACAGAACATCAATTGGTAGTTTTGCAAGCCAATTGCTAGTGAGTAAGTGACTGAATCAAAAAAACCCACCATTACAGTTGCAAATATTATTGACAGTCTCAATAATGACTCCAAAGATTGAATGTGTATGGAGACTAGATTACCTTTTACTTCAAAGATGCTAAGGCAGTGTAGAGAAGCCAGCACTATTGTCCCCTGTATTGTTCATATTCTTTGGGGAATAAAGGCTTTATTTTCCAGATGTCAAAGAAATACTTTGACATACTACATACTCTACAACATTCAATCAAAATAGAAAACAGAAATTGATAATTAATTACAAATCATTTACTTACTGCTTGTCATTTTTTCCTCCATAACATTGCCAAGGTCTGTCCTTTTCATTCTACCCTCACTGCTAACACCCTTGTCCTCATCCACATTGTCTCCCATCCTGATTATTGCAACCTCTTACTCTTTGGCCTCCTGACAACTGCCAGCTCTATTCAAAATGTTGCTACAACTTCAGGACCATTCAAAATGTTGTTGCTAAAATAATCTGCCTGGTCCATCATTAATCTGACCATGGCATCATCTTCCCTTTTGAATTCATTCATTATCTTCACCTTCTCCACCACAACAAATTCAATCTTCTTTATAACTCTGACCCTCCCTATTTAACTGCTCTCGGATTTTATTGTGTCATCCTCCCATCCCCCTGCCAGTCATGCTCTAGTGGATTGCCCATTTATCCATTGAGCAATAGATCATATGTAGGAAGGTAGTTAATACCTGGTTACATGGGGCTCACTGATTCTGCCACTCTTACATTAAGTAGTTCTTTTTCTTTTGAGAATAGACCCATTGAGTTCTGACTGATACAAAAATATTCATCAAGGAGTAGTAAATATTTGGCAGTGCCTTAGCTTCACAGCAAAATGGGAGACCCATTTCATTGCATAACATTTGGAATCCTTCTCTGAGTGACCTTCACTCTTCAGATTACATTTATGCAACATATTACCACATGGTTTGGCTTTAATCTCTGGGTATGCATTGATGTACATTATCTTTCTAAAATATAATAAAAAACAGACTTACTCATTGAGGTCCAATTCCCTTAAAGAGATTTTCATGGGCATATGGATCTACTCACACAGCTCCTTTATCAGGACTGGGGTCTAAGATTTTGAATGCTCTCACATCAACCAGGAGGTTAAACTTTCATCTTGAAGCCTTTCTGTCACATGTACACTTCAGCTTTTTGTGCTCTGTTTCTTTGGATAGAAATAAAGTAATAGAGGCCTACACACACAATAGATATATCTCTGTTGATTTATTGTAGATCTGATGGAAAACTACGGGGATCACAAGTGGGTTTGCTATGTTCACCAAGGCTGATATAAAAGTGAGATCCTTGGATAAGGAGTTAATCCCAGTTTAATGTATCACATTAGAAATGGCAATTCTAGCTACATTTTCTATTCTATGATACTGCAGCAGAGCTGGAAGCAAATGTTAAACAGCACTTCAGGAAGGCAGATAAACTATTAAATAAATACCCTGTAACTATTTAAATAACCAATGCCTTACTACTTTACATTGTAATTTATCTGTAGTTACAGGAGAATGGTGCTACAATAATTACACTGCTTTTAAAAGAACCACCCAGATACTATAGTGATAGGTACCATAGAAATCGCTATATGACTTTTTTTTTAAATGAAACCCACCACCAACTTTTACAGTTTGACTTTTATTTTCTGGTACCACTTAATTACAAACCAATGGTAGAGATTTTTTTTATTATTTATTCTTTCTTTTGTTGTTGATTGATCCATGCTTACATATGCATAAATTTTCTATATTTTCCTTACAGGGCTCTCTCATCTTGTCAATGATCTAGACATAGCACACCCTATAGAGAGTTGCCACTACAGAACAAAAGTAAAACCCAACATATCGTGTATGGTACAGACAATATTCACTGACTCTGCAGAAATCAACATTTTGCCCCGTGTGTATTATGGGGAGGAGAGAAGGAGTCAGAGTTTATCCTCTGTGTTTGATAAATGAAGACCTGGTAAATTCACTGCAGGAGCAGAACTACACTTAGAACTATATGGATTCCACTATGCAGGTAGTTCAGCAAGCTACCTAGCATGTTGAACCACCGAGATGGGTAAAAACACCCTCTGCATCTTAGAATTAAAAAGCCATTTAACTATGTAAGAAAAAAAAGTCCCAAATCAATGTACCAAAAATATGCTGTTACTCTCTCCTCTAGTCAGCCTAATTCAAAACACAGATAGCAGAGACAGCAATGGTCCTGTGTTTACACCACACGACACTATAGAGAGATGATCACTTAGCTTTTGTTTTGGTTCCAATTCATTTTTTCAAGAAGTGTAATTAAAAACTGCATTAATGCCACCAATTATGGCCTCCAAGGGACCAGAAACCCCATGTTACTATGTGATGGAACACAACTGAGCTGCAAACATCCATTTACCATTATAATACTCATTAATCCTGCCAAATACAACTCATTATGAGACTTCAAGGAAATCATCTCATAGGCAAACACAGCACAGAATCTATCTGTCACTGCATTCCTCACAGCACAAGTTGCAGGGGTGGAAATTGTTCAATGTAACTAATTTATGAAGCTGCAAACTATACATTCATTTCTGACACAAACCAGGAGCTGTCTGCAAATGTACAAGGACTACTTTACAATTAGAACAGCCCCATAATTGTAACTCTTTCAAAAACAAGCACTTTCAATGAAAGATAAGGAAAGGAGTTCTAATAAAATAAGAACTGACCTGAATTTTTGCCCAAATCTCAAACCAACTGAAACACACTTTTTATAAGGTTAATTTAAATTAGTAAACTTTTTTCCTTTGATTTTAATTTTTGCTTGTGATCCTGGCCAAGACCTGAAAAAGAAGCACTATAACATCAAAAGAGGAAGCACCCTAAAACAAGCTGTTCTTAGGGTATGTCCAGCTCAAATGGAAGCAAGCCAAGCCAAAAAATACTGTATTCATGAGATTTCGAACCCATTTTTGCTTATTCTAGAGACCGATCATTTGGATAACCATCCAAATCAATCCTCCAAACTTTTTGAGGCTCCTGCTGGTCAGAAATATTTTAGTGGACTGTTGTTGGTGTGGTATACATACCTGTGTCAAGCTGCAAAACACTCACCTATATGGTACAGAAACAGAACCTTGTCACCAATGTATTTTCTAACTTTTTCATATTCTCAAAGTCTCAATTCTAAAGGTGGTTTCTTTTTTTAAATAGATTTAAAGGCCAAAAAGGGGCTATTAGTTTGACCTCTATTTTGATAGATTAGTTGCCATAAGTAGCCTAAATCTTATTCAACTACATTTCAGTTATTAAAATAACACACTCTAGGTAGTGAGTACATGGCTACAGCCTAATGACACATGAAAGCACCATTCAACTGATAGAACAGACATATCTGGGAGAACCCCTGTGATTTTCCACAATTTCAAGGTCTTGATAGCTGAATTATTATTGTAAAGTTTGGTATACTGTAGAGGAGCTCAGCAAGCAGTATGCAATTCAGGTACTCCATGTCTGAAAGAAAGCTCAGAATACTCCACCACCAGGTCAGTAGTAATTATAGCTAAGAATTGAGTTGTTCAGATCATTGCTAAAAAGCCCCCACTGACATTCACTGGCCTTCCATTCCTCCTACACCCACCCCTTCAAAACAGCATTTTCATGAAGTGGGATTGATATCAGCTAAGCCTGAGCTCTCTTTCTTTCTAGCTGCAGGATCAGTACAGACCAAATGGGTTCCTATGAATAAGAGCATGGTAATACAAAAAGAAAAGAAGCCCAATCAGAACAATGATGAAGGAAAACTCTTTCAACCCCTCTCAGACCAGCCTAAAATCTGGGATTTTTGAATCAATAAGAAAGAGGCTTTTTCTGTTATGGTGACAGATGAAAAAAATTCTGTATGTTGCCAGCAAATAAGAGAAAAACAATCAATGAATTAAGAAATGAAGAGTAAGGGAGGAGATTCCAACCAAATACAAAGTTATCTTATGTCACCAGCCTCCACTGACAATTCTTCACTCATATATTTCTTAATATTCTTTGAAAATGTAAAATGCCATGCTCTGAAAATTGCAAGATGCTTCATTCAGGAAATAAAATGTTTGTCATTGAGCGATGGTGCATATACTCATTTTTCTCTTCTGAGTCATCTGCTCTGTAACTTAAGAAAATAAAATGAATAAATCACCCCTCAAAGACATGCATTCTCTATTTCTACACTTCATGTTTTGTGGCTATGTTAGACATTTATTCTGAATGTTCATTTTTTTGGTAGGAGAAGGAAATAAGAGGCCTGTCCCAAACTATTTGAGGATTGACCCACGCCCAAGGGAGGAAGAGCAGGACTTCTTATTAAGAGAACCCAGCTTCTGTGTGAAGAGACTCCCTTGGAAGAACTGGTAAAAATAAGGAAGGAGGTAGAGGCCTAACTGGAGCCTCTTCTCCCCACCCAGAATACAAGTTGGGGCATGTAAACCTGTGGCAACACTAGGCCAAAACATGTCGTGGTGTGGTTTGTAAATCTAGACTGGATGTCTATCTAAAAAATATGCTATAGCTTAACCACAAGCTATTGGGCCTGATGCAGGAATCATGCGAAATTCTATTACCTATGTTAAACAGGAGGTCAGATTAGATGACCACACCCTTCTGGTTTTAAAAATCTATGAATGAGCAGGATCTCCCAGGTATGGGGTCAGCCCCTATGAACAGACACTCCCCCAGTAACAGTGACCTTCACAACCCCTAGATGCCCATGATATCAGCAAAGTCTTCCTGTGTTGCTGGACAAGTCACTTAATGTCTCTGTGCCTTAGTTCCTAATCTCTAAAATGGGGGTAGTAGTACTGCTTTAGTGGTGTGATGGGGATAAATATACCATACAGTCAATTACCTTCTACTTTTAATTATAAATCTGTTGGGCCCAAAAGTTATAAAAGCCTATTTGATAGGTCCCTGGTGCCTCAGACTGAAAATCATGCCATAATAAATTGCCACAGTCCCAAAATGCATGCTAATTGAACTCCAAGTCTCCAGGGTCCAGAGGAGAGGAAGCAAGAATTTTGGGGCTCTGAAACTTTATCTGACTAAGTTAGGCAGGTTTGTATTTTTACTGATAAGGGGGATATGGGGCATTTTTGGAAGAAAGAAGTTACTGAAGCATAAATTCAAGGAAGAGAGAGCTGCAGAAAGACAGGATCCTATTGGGAGGTGCTCACATGGAAGGAGAATATGTTGTAAGCCTTAAGGGACTAGGTGGTTGAATGAGGAAGTTCTCAGAATTATTATGATAATTTATTATTAGTATTACAGTAATGGCTAGAGGCACCAGCAAAGAATGATTATCCCGGGAAATACTCTGTCCCACTGGGATAAGATGGAGGCACACTAATGCGACCCTTTTCCTGGACTACCAGTACTGGCTTCACGCTGTGCGATCTGAGCCATTGAGTCTTTCTCAGTGACTTCCTTCATCCCGGGTAGCTAGGTGCAGCTGCTGCCCTGCATCTTCAATGCCTATGTTAGCCATCATTTTCAGGGTTCACGCTGTATCTGTCCACCTCGCATAATGCCCAAGGCAATATTTCGGACAAGCCTTCATCACTGATGGCATAGCTCCAACAAGCAATCCCCTACTTCAGATGTTACACCTCTTCCACCACGATGAGGTATGGGTTGGAATAAAATTCCACCAACTGAGGGGTGGAGCCGGCCCAGCGGCAGACCCCCTATTACGTGGGCTCATCAAGTCTGTTCTGACGTTGGACTCTCAGGCTGTCAAGTCTTTGCGGTTGCGCAGGAACAGACCAAATGGCGAACGATCGCTACGGCCGACTGTCTGGCTAAGCATTGAAGAAGAAGATGGGGAGGGGGAAGAGACCTTAAAAAGCCTGGGTTGAATTCAGATAAGTATTTTAAAATTTATCTCCTTGTTCAAACTGAAGAGGTTCTTCCATTTCTATGGGGGATGTGTGTGTGTGTGTATATATATATGTATATATAATGCATTTACTCTATATACAATTTCAAAATTTTTAAAAGTTGCTCAGATTGGAACTGTGATAAATGAAGGTGGGGATAGCTCCCTTTTATGGACACCCAGCCAGCTGGTTAGCTATGGAATCCCTTTTAGTAGTTGTTCTCTACTTGCTTTACCTGTAAAGGGTTAAAAAAGCCCATAGGTAAAAGGAAGGGAGTGGGCACTTGACCAAAAGAGCCAATGGGAGGACTAGAACTTTTTAAAATTGGGGGGAAACTTTCCCTTTGTCTGTCTGTTGTTCTCCGGAGAGAGGGGACAGAGCAGAGACAGGGCTGGAACTATGCTGTAAGAGCTTTAAACCAGGTATGAAAAATCATCAAATCATACCTAGGAATTACTTATCTGAAACCCCAGATATGTAAGTAGATCAGGGAATGTCTAGGAAGACATGATTAGTGTTATCTCTTTTATTTCTTATTGGCTTGTGGACTCCTCTGTGCTAATCCCCAACTGCTTTTGTTTTGCTTGCAACCACTAAGCTGGACCTCAAGAAAACCATTCTTGATGCTTAATTATTTTATTTGCTCTTTTTAAATCTAGCAATAGCCCAAGTTCCAGATGTATTTTCTTTCTTTTTGTTTTTAATAACATTTACCTTTTTTAAGAACAGGATTGGGTTTTTTGTGTCCTAAGAGGTTTGTCCATATGTTGTTTAATTACCTAGTGGCAACAGCTGATTTCCTTGGTTTTTCTTTCTCAGCTCTTCCCTGGAGGGAGGGTGAAAGGGCTTGAGGGTACCCCACAGGAAGGAATTCCCAAGTGCATCTTCCTGGGTTCTCTAAAAAGCAGGGGGAGGGAGGTTGCACTTTGGTGGTGGCAGCATCTGCTCATCCAAGGTCAGAGAAAAGCTGTAACCTTGGGAGTTTAATACCAGCCTGGAGTGGCCAGTATTTTTTTTTTAATCCTTGTGGGCCCCCACCTGCTGCACTCAAAGTGCCAGAGTGGGGAATCAGCCTTGAGAGGAACAAAAAATAAAAAAATAAAAAAGGAATAATACATCAAATATATTTACACAATTAAATTAGTACCTCAAGGAGTCAAAAATATCCTTGGCCTCTGATGTCTGAAGTTTGGATTAGTGAAATCCAGATTCTAGAATCTTTAGGGATAATATAGCACCTCCTGCCTATAAAACATCTCTTTGAGGTTAACTTTACAAGTCATGGCAGAGAAAAGAGGGTGTTACAGGGAGATTCATGAAATTCAGTGCATTTGGTTACTTTGAGGTTAAAGTTAACTTCTAAGTGTACATTGTTCCATCTAAATATGAGAGGCTGGTAAATAGAACAACGGACTCTGTTTCAGATTGGACATAATCTAGATTTATGACAACAAGAGTATATTTAACCTTCAGGTCCAAGTCCACTTACATGTCAATTCCTAGCCAACATTTCAATAAAAATAAGAATAATTCTGCCATATGCTATGATGTTCTACCCACTTGTGCTATTAATCCATTTGACACTTGTTCTGTATATAGGGCTTGTTTAGACTTTTGGAATATAAAAAGCCTGGGGCGAGGAACAAATAATAGTAAAATAGTAATGGCAAAAGTGTTCTTTTCAATGTTTTATGTTTCGTTTCTTGTTCAAATGTTCTTGTTTATTCTGAGCATCTTGTTTAATCTGAGCATCTACAATCTTTTCCCCTAGAATATTGGGAGTGGATTATTTTATAATCTATATAAAGATATAGATATATAGAGGTATATATAATAATCCCCCCTCTCTTTCATATATGTATAATACACACACACACACACACACACACAAACACAGAGTCTTGATTAATCAAAAAAACAAATGGATACATTCCCAAAAGAGGTTAGCCATGCTTTAGGTTAACAAGGCACTGAACAGGCAACCATGTTATTTATGGACCTTCTTTCAGGGTTCCCATCTTGCTTCACAGCTATGTTCAAACACAGGGACTTTGTCTGCTTACTGGTCTGGACAGCTAACAGTTTCTTGTATGTGCCCTTTAGTTGCTCCCACTACACAAAAGAAAGTCTGTAACACAGCAAGAGCCTGACTTTTCAACTTGTGTACTCTTGCAAAGCATTTTAAGCAGTCAGGCCTCAAACATCTGGACAGTAACCCTTACATTAAGACAGAGAGAGAAGATTTCAGTAGTAATAATTGCACTACACTTTGAAAGCTTCCAAGAAAATATCATTTCTGCAGAGATTATGAATATAAAGATTATGACTGCAAGTTACTGCAGATGTCCAATTTCTTAGACATGGAATCCTTACACACCAGTGAGGTAAGAAGAGCTGTAATTTAGGGACACTGAAAAGGTCTTTTCCTCATGATATATGCTGAACAGTAAAGTAACAAAAATATAGATCTGCCCATCTGAATGAATGAAACATATACACTGAAGTTGTAGTAACTGGTGCCAGATATTGATCAGTGTGAATATAATGAATTGTATGATCTATAAAACCATAATCCTGCTATTAATCTGCCTTTCAGGTCATAATCACATACACTTCTGAAAGCTAAACTAATCAAACAGTAAGCGTCATCCAATTGAAGTTAAATTATTGAAATTACATACACATTAATGCCCTGCAATTACCAAATGAAGAATAATACTCAGTGTTTTAAATACACTGCACTAGGCTGAACGTAGAGGGGAGAAAACCTCACTTACTTTCCTGCATAGATCACAATTGTGTACATCAGAGCACATTAGCTGGATAGGTTTTAAGAAGACCTGTTCACATCTGTTATCCTCACCCCCACCACAGATATTTAAAATAAATGTCAG